>NC_089595.1:37319643-38030154 GCF_019320115.1 Miscanthus floridulus
ACAGCTTCGTCTTCGTGGGATCTACAGCGACTCCCTCAGCAGTGAGTACGTGACCAAGAAAAGTGACTTTTTCGAGCCAGAAGTCACACTTGCTAAATTTGGCATAAAGCTGATTCTGCCTCAACTTCTCCAGAATCACTCTCAAGTGTTGTTCATGCTCTCCAGCGGTGGAGGAGTAGATAAGGATGTCATCAATGAACACCACCACGAACTTGTCCAGCTCGTCCATGAACACCTTATTCATCATGTTCATGAAATAGGCCAGAGCATTAGTGAGTCCGAAGGACACCACTGTGAACTCGTATTGCCCGTATCTGGTGACGAAGGCCGTCTTAGGAATGTCCTCGGGTCTGATTTTCATCTGATGATACCCCGACCTAAGATCAATCTTGGAAAAGTACTTGGCATCTTTCAGCTGATCTAGGAGGTCATCGATCCTAGGCAGAGGGTACTTGTTCTTGACTGTCACGGCATTCAAGTTCCGATAGTCAATACACATCCTCATGGATCCATCCTTCTTTTTCACGAACAGAACAGGGGAACCCCAGGGTGAAGCACTGGGTCTGATGTACCCCTTGTCCGCCAACTCCTTGAGCTGCTTCTTTAGCTCCTCCAGTTCATCGACTGACATGCGGTAGGGTCTTTTAGCAATAGGCCCGGTACCAGGCAAAAGGTCAATCACAAACTCTACATCCCGATCAGGTGGCATGCCTGGCAATTCCTCAGGAAACACATCAGGGTACTCATTCACTACGGTCACCTCCTCGACTGTCTTGGCCTCTACGGCACACAACATGGAGACGGCCTTTCCTTGATTAGGCTTACAGCGGATTATGTGACCACTCGGGTGTGTGATCTCTACGTACCTCGGTGAACAAGATATCACTCCTTTGTGCTGTGTCAACCAATCCATTCCCAGTATGACATCTAGTCCCTCAGATGGAAGTAAGGTGAGATCGGCTAGGAAAGGGTAGCCCTCAATGGTGATACTCACTCCCTGACATCTCTTGGTGCATAAAATGCGACCCAAAGGTGAACTAGTGTCAATGGGCTTCTTGCGAGGGGTCACAGGTATGCTATGCTCTCGTGCAAACTTAGTGGAAATGTATGAGCAAGTAGCTCCAGAGTCGAACAAAACCGAAGCTATAACTCCCTGTACCAAAAACATACCGTACACCACGTCGGGAGCATCCTGGGCGTCCTCCGCGGTCATGTGGTTTAGACGACTACGGACAGCCCCTGCAACATTCTTGCGCGGTGCAGAAGGTGTAGCAGCCGGTCTCATCTGGGTCGGAGCAGGCGGTGTGCCATTCTTGACGGGGCACTCGGCGATCTTATGACCAGGCTGGCCACAACCAAAGCAAGTGAAGGGCACGCTACCTGTGGGGGTGGGTGTAGCAGTCCTCCACGTGCCAGCTCCCTGAGTGGGGCGACTCGGAGCAGGATAGCTCTGAGCGGGGCGGTGGTAGTTGGCGGTGTAGGTACCACCTCCACGGCTCGGTGCGGTCACAGCCCCCTGAGGGTAACGTGGGCAGAGCGGGGGAAGCGCGTGAGCACGTGGCCTCTGCGGAGCCAGGCCACGAGAGGGACCCTCGAACCGACGCTTCTTCTCCTTGTGGAGGGCGTCCGCCTCCAGACGGTCCCTCTCCATCTCTAGTACCTTGTTGACCATCTCACGAAGGGTGCGGCAGGCATGACCCGAGAGGGCCACCTTGAGACGAGAGTTCAGCCCCTTCTTGAAGCAATACATCTTTTTCTTCTTAGTATCGGTCTCACCCAGAGCATACCTCATCATGCGGGTGAAGCGAGTGGTTGTGACAGAACCGACCAATTATACGAAATTAAGTAAGAAAATCATCCGCCAGAGCAGACGCTTTAGCAAACTTAAGCCCGTATAACCCGGTAGTCCGTGAAATCACGAAGGATTTCAAACCAACTCATGTCCCAGCCATGATCGTACTAAGTTTAGCGGTCACCAATCACATATTACATAAAAGTTTGCATAACCGATACATCAGAGTTTAAACATAGTTATTACAAAACAAGTTCGAATAAAAAGTAGCGGAAGTCATTTGCTTAAAACCACACACACTCACACGGAGTTCAAATATAGTGCCAGCGAATGATCATCTCCAACAAAAGCATCAGATGAGACGTAAGGAATGACCATGCCCATGGTCCTAAGCATCACCCATCGCAGGATACAGGCAGTTGATACAGTAGCCATAGTACATCTGCCCATCTGCAACAAGTGGGAATAAAACCCTGAGTACGAGAATGTACTCAGCCAGACTTACCCGACATAACCGAAAATAATGACACCAAGGATTATGAAGGGCTTTATAGTAGGGGTAGCTGACTCATTTGCAAAAAGAAGCATTTTTAGCAATTCAAGAACCTGTCTAAAAGCATTATTGCCAAGTTAATTATTATTAACCTGTCAACTAGATTTGCACCTATGCTAGAGTAAACATGTGATTAAGCAGAGAATGATAACCAATGATCATTAAACAACTTCCATACTGTCATATTCACTATAACCGTCCAAGTGTTCCATAGCATTTACTACGATGAAGTAACTCAAGTCAAGTGCTCACTATCCAGGAGCGATGGCGATTCGAATCGATTCCTAACCAGCTGGTGATTTATTCCTTACACAAACCTCACTCACCCGCTAAAGTGAGATATTGATCACCGAGTCAACTTTCCAGGAATCTCGAGTTTGCCAGGAACCACATGTACCCGGGGGCCGACCGACTGCACTTTGGTCTTATCATCCCGCCCCCGTGTCCTACCACACCTGCTCCGGTACAGTGCGTTGCGGGCAATCTACTCGGCCCGAAAAAATCTCCCAGCTTCGCGGTCGGAAGGTACTTTATCCGGCCAGCTAAATGTAAGGCATGCGTTCAACATGACTCGAGGCCCAACAACGGTCGGTCCTTAATCGACACAGACGGAAACACTACAGTTCAAAACTCTGCAAGTCTCCGTCCGGTCTCAACTTCATTTAACACTTAGTTATACTATGACTTCATAGTCATCCAAGCAGATCCAGGTAACCACCTATAGCTCGCAGGTGACAGGAAATCACCCGACTTCTACCGGTCTAAGCCAGCTAAGCATTGACTCGACTGCGGATACCAGGGTAACAAGGATATAGTATAACAAAGGTAAACAAGGTATAATGCAGCAACGGTTGCAAACAACTCCTGAACGTAATGCATCAATTAAAGTAAAGCATTTAATTAATTAATTGCAAACCGGGAGAAAAATGCTCCGGGGCTTGCCTCTCTCGAAGGAGCTCGGACGGTGATCGGGGCACTCCGGAAGTTCCTCAACGTCCTCCTCGTCGGCTTCTGGCACTTCCTGCTGCTGCACCTCGAGCTGCTCCTCGGGCTCCTCGGGTATGACGACTGGGTTCTCGGTTTGCGATCCTGTATGATGCAATGCGTGTAAGTGATTATGCAAACGGTGCATCGAAGGAGATGAATGCAATGGATATGTTGAAATGCAAGGTAGTCAACATCATCGAAGAAACTATACTATAAGCACATGTCATCTACTGCATTCTCTTCTACTACTAATATGTTAAGTTAACCTATCTTATGAAATGCTTCAAAGATACACCAAAGCTTACTACTTTCTTAATCACACTTAAAGCAACACTTGCTTAAACCCTAATTAATAATAGGTTTGAATAGCAACCTATATTTCTGATGCTCCTAAAAATCTGAGAAAATTGCAGTAGCATACTACTACCCTAAACAGACTACCATAAAAATTTCATGGCATTTGGATAAGTAAACCATCCTACACAAAAATGACAAGCTATAGCATAAAAATGAGCATGAAATTACTTTGTACTATGAAAAGTGTCAAACAACAGAATTAGTATTTTTCCTAAGTTCTTAATAGCATATAGTGACTGTACAAAAATTACCACATGCATGTTTTATACAAAGTTTGCTCTCTAGCAAAAATAACAAAAATCAGTTATAAAAGGAGCTTGAACTACACCTCAAAATTTTTCCACAGCACATGCATGAAATATATTTTTCCTAAGGAGTACATGACACAAGAAGATTAACAAACTTGAAATCATATTTTTCTGAAACCTATATATTTTTCTACATATTTTTCAAGTTATCAGCAATATTCATGATTAAATAAAGTTCTACAGAAAAGTATCCCAAAAATGACATGCATTATTTTTCCCAAGTAGATCTGGTGATAAGGAACCTAGCAAATTTTGTTTCAACAAATTTGGAACAAGTTTGATCATCCAAACATTTTTCAAACCATTCTTGATTTCAAATAACAAATAATAAATGGAAAACAATTCGCTTAAGTGTTGCTGGGCCGGCCTGCGGAATGGAACTGGCCCACGGCCACAGCCGGCCTGCGCGGCCCGAGCGCGGGGAAGAGGAGACGGCCCATCAGGGCGTCAGCCCCCGGCCTGGCTCGGCCTGGCCAGCCGAGGCAGAGCGCCATGCCGGAGCGCGCTCTGGCGCGACGGCGGGGCTCGGCCAGCGGCCGGCGGCCGTCTCCGGCCACGGCAGCGCCAGCGAGCGAGCGCAGGAGACGCGCGAGGAGAAGGAGAGCTCGGTAGGGTAGCTAGGCGAGGCTGGAGGGGAGAGGGAAGGCGGATTCCACGGCGGCCGTGCACAGCGGCGCCATGGCCGTCGGCGGCGAGACGCGGGGAGGCTTACCCAGGGCTCGGAAGGCGGAGCAAGCGCGAGCGTGAGCAAAAGGGAGGCGGGGCGGAGCTGCGGGCGCGACGAATTGAAGAATGGCTCGGTGGTGAGGGAGTTTGACGCCGGCGGAGCTCGGGCTCGCGGCGAGGGCGGAGCTCGGGCTCGCGGCGAGGGCGGAGGGAAAGGCAGCGCGGGAGGAGTGAGGGCAGAGCGCGTGCGGCTGGCAGCAGGGCGCG
Source organism: Miscanthus floridulus (assembly GCF_019320115.1). Lineage (NCBI taxonomy): Eukaryota > Viridiplantae > Streptophyta > Magnoliopsida > Poales > Poaceae > Miscanthus > Miscanthus floridulus. The sequence goes on from NC_089595.1 coordinate 37,324,574, forward strand.
CTCCTCTTCAAGTCCGCCAGTGCGCTGCGCGGTCAGGGCTAGCCGGGCGCGTGGCGGACACGCGGCGGGCGTCGCCTGACGCGTTCGGGACGTGGCGCGGCGACGGGCACGGCGCGCGGGAGAAGAAGGCGCGGCGCGCGGAGGCAGGCCGGGCTGGCGCGGTGCTGGGCTGGGCCGAGCGAGGCGAGGCGCGGGGCGCGCGGGAGCTCGCTGGGCCGGCTTCGGCTGGCAGGCCAAAAACGAGGCGGCGGCCCAGAAAAATAGAAATGGAATTTTTCAATTGATTTTTAAGAAATTTTTAAAATGCCATCTTTCATACATTATTTTGAGCAAGAAAATGACCTCTTTTGAAAATGTACCAAAAATGAAAGTTGCTTAGAATTAAATTCCCTACAACTTTGCTTTAGGTTGCTCAGACATGCAAACATTCCAAGTGGTACTTTTTAAACAGTCAAACCAAAAAGTCCTAGGGTCAAAACAAGTCAAACCATGATTTGAAATCTTAATTGGGCAAAATGATCAACTTGAACATTGTTCCTAATGACTTTCTAAGCATAGCTAAGATGTTTAACAATAGATTTAGCTATATCACACATTGGTCATACAATAATCAAGCACTAAAGGTACTGAAATGATGAAAGCACTTGAAATGATACATTTGTTTCAAAGTCATGTTTCACATGTTTCAAGTGACATATGCTCATGAATTGATGAATGATGCTCATGAATATGAAAGGCAAGTGCAATTAGGCAAGAATAACACCAGGGGTGTTACAGCCCTCCCTCCTTATAAAAATCTCGTCCCGAGATTTGGGTTACGAACCATTTGTTATAAAATTCTTCATAAGCTTTTTGTAGATACTCTCCTGTTTCCCAAGTTGCATCTCCCTCATCATGATGATTCCACTGTATCTTGTAAGTTTTTACCACACTATTCCGAGTAGCACGTTCCTTAGTGTCTAACACTCGGACTGGTTGTTCACGATACACCAAATCTGATTTGAGTTGGATACCTCGAGGTTCTATTCTTTCCTCCGGAACACGCAAACATTTCTTGAGGTGTGATACATGGAAAACTGGGAAAACGGTACTCATTGTCTCAGGTAACTCTAACTTGTAGGCTACCGGGCCTCTTCGTTCCAAGATCTTGTATGGTCCTACGAATCTTGCGGCAAGCTTTCTTCGGATTCCAAACCTTTTCTTCTTCATTGGTGTGACTTTCAGATAAACATAATCACCAACTTCAAACACAAGGGGTCTCCTTCTTTTGTCTGCATAGCTTTTCTGACGTGATTGGGCAGCTTTCATATTCTGCTGAATAATATGAACTTTCTTCTCGGCTTCTTCTACAAAGTCAATGCCATAATACCTTCTATCACCAGGCTCGATCCAATTCAATGGTGTTCTACATTTTCTGCCATATAAAGCTTCGAATGGGGCCATCTTGATGCTTTCTTGATAGCTATTATTATAAGAAAACTCAGCTAACGGTAACCATGACTCCCATGATCCCTTGGAAGACAATACACAGGCTCTCAACATATCCTCCAAAACAGCATTTACTCGTTCAGTCTGACCATCTGTCTGAGGATGATAAGCGGTACTGCGAATTAAACTAGTTCCTAAGCCTTTGTGTAAATGTTCCCAAAAATGAGCCGTGAACTGTGAGCCTCTATCAGATATTATGGTCTTGGGTATACCATGCAACCTCACAATTTCTGCGATATACTTCTCGGCATATTGAGGTGGTCGATAATCTGTTTTGACAGGCAAGAAATGAGCGGTCTTGGTAAGACGGTCCACAATTACCCAAATCGAATCATGTCCTTTTTGAGTAGTGGGCAAACCCGTGATAAAATCCATACTGATATCGTCCCACTTCCAACTAGGGACTGATAAGGGTTGCAACATACCAGCAGGTTTCATGTGAATGGCTTTCACTCGACAACATGTGTCACATCTGACAACATATGCTGTAATTTCTTTCTTCATTTTGGTCCACCAATAGCGAGATCTTAGTTCTTGATACATCTTACTACTTCCAGGATGGATAGATAGCTTAGACAGGTGAGCTTCATCCATGAGTTTATTCCTAAGCTCTCGATCCTTGGGAACCACAAGACGGTTGTCAAACCACAACACACCCTGTTCATCCACTTTAAAGTGTTGAGACGGCTTTTCTTTTATTTTCTCTTTGATGTGGAATATCCCCTTGTCAGTTTTCTGACCTTCTATTATCTTACTCTCCAAAGAGCAACTAATCTGAATACTATTTAACACAGCAGGATGCATTAGATCGAATCCATCTTCAAGTAATGGCTGCACATTCAAGTAATGTGACTTTCTGCTCAAAGCATCTGCCACTACATTGGCTTTACCAGGATGATATTGCACATTCAGGTTGTAATCTTTGATCAATTCCAACCATCTACGTTGTCTCATGTTTAGCTCTGGTTGGGTAAAGATATACTTAAGACTCTTGTGATCCGTGAAAATATTGCACACATTACCAAGTAGATAATGTCTCCAAATTTTTAGGGCGTGCACAACTGCAGCAAGTTCAAGATCATGTGTTGGATAGTTGACCTCGTGCTTTCTCAATTGACGTGATGCATAAGCTATGACTCTCCTTTCTTGCATAAGAACACAACCCAATCCAGTCTTTGATGCGTCGCAAAACACATCAAATGGCTTCTCTATATCCGGTTGTGCTAGAACAGGAGCAGTGGTCAACAGTTTCCGCAAAGTGTGGAAAGCTGCTTCACACTCCTCTGTCCACAAAAACTTGTGATCCTTCTGTAGGAGACTCGTCATCGGTTTGGCGATCTTTGAGAAATCTGGTATAAAGCGACGGTAATAACCCGCTAGTCCTAAGAAACTTCTAATCTCAGGAACTGAGGTCGGTGTTTTCCAATTCATAACTTCTTGCACCTTACTTGGATCGACTGAAACTCCATTCTCTGACAGAATGTGACCAAGGAAAGGAACTTCCTTCAACCAGAATTCGCATTTGCTAAACTTAGCATACAATTGATGATCTCTAAGTCTGGTCAAGACAGTTCTCAGATGCTCTTCGTGATCTTTCTCATTCTCGGAGTACACCAGAATGTCATCGATGAATACTACCACAAACTTATCCAATTCTGGCATGAAAACTGTATTCATCAAGAACATAAAATATGCGGGAGCATTTGTCAAGCCAAAAGACATGACAAGATACTCATACAACCCGTATCTGGTGGAAAATGCAGTTTTTGGTATATCCTGTGGCCTAATCTTGATCTGATGATAACCGGATCTCAAATCTATTTTTGAGAACACCTTGGCCTTGGATAATTGGTCAAACAGGACATCAATATGTGGCAAGGGATACTTATTCTTGACGGTCACAGCATTGAGTGGCCTATAATCTACGCACATTCTCAACGTGCCCTCTTTCTTTTTCTTCACAAACAAAGCTGGACATCCCCATTCAGACTTGCTTGGCCGAATAAACCCCTTCTTCGACAAATCTTCTAATTGCTTCTTTAGCTCAGCTAACTCGTCGGGAGGCATCCGATAGGGCCTCCTTGAAATCGGAGCTGTTCCGGGGACTAACTCAATTCCAAACTCAATCTCTCCTATCTGGCGGAAGACCAGGTAGCTCATCCGGGAATACGTCTGGGAATTCACACACTACCGGAATCTGATGAATAGGAGTGACTGCCGTAGCGCATGTAACACTTATAAGGTCTCTTCTTCGAGGCAATGGTACTTGGAAAGTACCCTCACCCAGGGGATCCTTAAGGGTAAGTACTCGACCTCCAGTATCTATGACTGCTCCCCAATCCTTCATCCAATTCATCCCTATAATGACATCCAAGACTAACCCAGGCATAACTATCAAGTTCACTCGGAACTTCCTGCTACCTAATTCAAGGGTTGCCCCTCGAACCATCCGGTTGGTCAAAACATCAGCCCCTGCTGAACTTATACGGTAACCATAACCCAATTCTGTGCATAGTTGTTCATGTTTCTGTGCAAATGCTTGACTCATAAAAGAATGCGATGATCCAGAATCAAATAGAACAACTGCAGGGTTTTCATTGACAGTAAACTTACCAGCAGTGACGGGCTCTCCCTCTGGAATTTCATCCACTGTTGTACTGTGCACTCTAGCATTATAAGTCTGCTGCTTCTTCTTGGGCGGGTATGGACAAAACCTCGAGAAATGACCGGGTTGATCACAGTTATAGCAGGGTCCTCTCACTGTCCCGGCAGATCCCACAGCTCCCTTGGAACTGCCTTGTACCGCAGTTGCGGCTGCTTTGTTGGGCTGTACTGCCATCTTGTACGGCTTTTGAGGTCCACGGAAATTCTGGACTTCTTGGCTGAGGTGGCCTGAATCTAGCGCCAGGTGCCGATGGGCGATAAGGAGGACGACCTCCCATAGGTGCTCTAGCTTGAGACGGCCCACCTTCGAAGGCTCTCTTGCGTGTCTTGGCTGCGGTGCTGGCGTTGTTATTCTTCTCCTGCTTCAGACAGTCACTGATGAAGTCGTTGAATCTGACGCGGTTGTTAGTACCAACATGCTTCATCATTTTTGGATTGAGACCCCTCTTAAAACTGGCTATTCTCTTAGCATCTGTGTCAACCATGTCGGGAGCATAGCGACATAAGTTGTTGAAAGCATGCAGGTATTGCGTCACGGTCTTGGTACCCTGGTTCAATGCCAGAAACTCTCCCAACTTCATCTCTGTCAGCCCGGGTGGAATATAGACTCCGCGGAAGGCCTCAGCAAACTCTCTCCAAGAAATCTGAGCATTTGGAGGGAAGGTGGTGCGATGGTGCTTCCACCACATTCCCGCCGGTCCTTGCAATTGAAGTGCAGCATACTCCGTTTTTAGCACCTCAGTCATTCTCAACACACGGAATTTATCTTCCATCGTGTTGATCCATTCCTCAGCATCAAGTGGCTCTGTTGCTTCCTTGAAGACTGGTGGCCTGGTGTCCATGAAATCTTTGAAGCTGCTATATTGGTTCACTCCCATGCCACCACCTTGATTGTTACCACGTTGAACGTTGTTGGCGATGGTTCTGAGAAGATCCTCCATGTTCTTCTGAGATTGTTCTGTGTTGCGCTGACTCCCGAGTAGCTGTGCGAGGAACATTTCGGGGGTAAACGGGGGAGGAGGTGGCAAATGCGGTTCATGGGGAGGTTCATTGTTGTTGCTGTGGTTTCCACCACCACCACCACCACCGGTCCCTGCACCGTTGGCACCGGGCTCAGCGGCTTCATACGTGGTTCGGCGAGTGTTTGTCATCTGCATATTTCAGCAACAAGTAATGATTGAGTGGAGCTGTAATAATTGCGAGTGAAGGAAAAATTATGCCGTACTGAATTTACTGGAGAGAATAAATTCATACAATAAAACAGAGGCACAACAATCGCAATTCCAATTAAAACAACAGCACTTAATCGAATTACTTAAACGGCAAACATCGCGTCCATACAATCACATTGCCAGCATACATACACTGGACTTTTTATGCGTTCAGATATCGCATTCGAAAATCAAGTTCCAAACACATGCCAATTCTCATACGTTCGAAGCAACATACGATAGATTGCATGCCAACAAAAGAAAGGTCATCGCGACAAGACCTAGATACTAGCGCAAAGCCACCTAGCCTACTCCTCGGAACCATCGTCGGGATCGGAGACGTCACCATCGCCTCCAGGTGAAACTACAGGCTCGTTCTGGTTGTCGTCGTCGATGTCCATGCCAGCGGCATTCGGTGGAGCATATGGGCCAACCCCATTGTAGAGCGCGTGAAACTCCTCGTGCAAGTAGCCGTTGTATTCCTCTAGCTCATCGACTCTCTGCAACAGAAGGTTTCTTGCGTTCCAGGCTTCATTCCTTTCCTGAACCAACTGTCCAATCATGCGGTCTGCATTGTTGTTGGCTTGAGTCAACGTATGCACTTGCTGCATAGCTCTATCACCTCTTTCAACCGCCTGATCTCGCTGTAAGTTCATATCAGCCAACTGCTCCTGCAAACTAGCTATAGCTCGTGCCTGTCTCTTCTTCTGCTTCTTCCCTTTGAGCTTATCCTCACTACGCAAGCCAGTCAAAGTCCAGTAGGTACTCTCAAGACCCTCATACGCTCTGATGGCGGCGAACATAGCACTCATTGCCTGGTTGTCGCTAGCCTGTCCCTCAGCTGGACCCTCTGACCAATGCGCTTCCTTCAGGCTGAACCCAAATGGCATCGCGGGGATCATCCCTAGGAAAAGTACCAGCTAAAGCTGCTGCAAGCTCACTGGGAAATCTGCTCATAATGTCCCTGATGACACGGAAGGCTGCTCCCTCTGCACCCTCAGCTGGAGTGCGACCCTCAAACTCCAAATGCCAACCATCCCAATCTGGAGCATCACCGAGAGCAGGAACCGTGATCTCCACCACTGCAAGTCCATCATCTGCTAACTGGCTCTCATTCCAAGAGTACACCGGCTCTTGACCCTCTGGGTACCCCACATCATGGAGCACTCTCCAAAGCAAAGTTGGCATGCCAAACTCGCTCAAGAAGGTGTCCGTGGTGCGGTGCTCCCTCAGGGCCAACGGACGTCGGGGTGCTCTTCCTCCGGTGGACTTACGGGCGGTCTGCTTCGTGCGGGCCATCTGTAGCAAAAGTTCTCTTATTACTTCGGGGAAACATATTTTAGGTGATGCAACTTTTATCAAAATGAGATAATCAATTTATAAGGGGAGGTATGCATGAGATGAATGAGATGCACAAGTAACATGATGTATGTACGGTCGTACGTTCTCACAAACTTAGGAAATAAATAATTTCTAACGACGAATTCGGTGGCATAACAACGATCTCTCAATTACGTAGCTAATACGTTCTACACGATAGCGTTGTTATGTACCTGCAGAAGATTCATTTCAGCCCAATTCCCAATGAATGCATAAAAGCAGTAAAATTTTTATCTACACGCTCTACACGAATCCCCAGATACGTGTACAACGGTAGTAACTACCCGAACCATCGTCCTATTGACGGCATCGCCTCCACAGACGGAAGACCCATACATGAGATACCTTTGTAAAACATGCGTAGAACATGTAATTACTCCAGCATCATATAAGCATTCACCCTAGATCGGCGGTGTATCCGATCATGCTCTCACAACTCACACTTACCGAGGCGTAGAGGCAATTGATCCATTCATTACCACTCAAACAAGTGGCACTCATACAATAGCACGCCGTATGAGCGACGAAAGAGAAATATGATGCAAGAACCCCAGTCAGTACTTAATTAAGCCACCTAAAGTCCTTAACTGGGCATAAAGGATATGATCACTGGCACACTTTATAGTTTTAAAATCGCGTTTTCCAATGCCTTTTTGTTTTAAATACACTTGTGAACAGTAACACGCTAAACCATGCTCTGATACCAGCTGTGACAGAACCGACCAATTATACGAAATTAAGTAAGAAAATCATCCGCCAGCGCAGACGCTTTAGCAAACTTAAGCCCGTATAACCCGGTAGTCCGTGAAATCACGAAGGATTTCAAACCAACTCATGTCCCAGCCATGATCGTACTAAGTTTAGCGGTCACCAATCACATATTACATAAAAGTTTGCATAACAGATACATCAGAGTTTAAACATAGTTATTACAAAACAAGTTCGAATAAAAAGTAGCGGAAGTCATTTGCTTAAAACCACACACACTCACACGGAGTTCAAATATAGTGCCAGCGAATGATCATCTCCAACAAAAGCATCAGATGAGACGTAAGGAATGACCATGCCCATGGTCCTAAGCATCACCCATCGCAGGATACAGGCAGTTGATACAGTAGCCATAGTACATCTGCCCATCTGCAACAAGTGGGAATAAAACCCTGAGTACGAGAATGTACTCAGCCAGACTTACCCGACATAACCGAAAATAATGACACCAAGGATTATGAAGGGCTTTATAGTAGGGTAGCTGACTCATTTGCAAAAAGAAGCATTTTTAGCAATTCAAGAACCTGTCTAAAAGCATTATTGCCAAGTTAATTATTATTAACCTGTCAACTAGATTTGCACCTATGCTAGAGTAAACATGTGATTAAGCAGAGAATGATAACCAATGATCATTAAACAACTTCCATACTGTCATATTCACTATAACCGTCCAAGTGTTCCATAGCATTTACTACGATGAAGTAACTCAAGTCAAGTGCTCACTATCCAGGAGCGATGGCGATTCGAATCGATTCCTAACCAGCTGGTGATTTATTCCTTACACAAACCTCACTCACCCGCTAAAGTGAGATATTGATCACCGAGTCAACTTTCCAGGAATCTCGAGTTTGCCAGGAACCACATGTACCCGGGGGCCGACCGACTGCACTTTGGTCTTATCATCCCGCCCCCGTGTCCTACCACACCTGCTCCGGTACAGTGCGTTGCGGGCAATCTACTCGGCCCGAAAAATCTCCCAGCTTCGCGGTCGGAAGGTACTTTATCCGGCCAGCTAAATGTAAGGCATGCGTTCAACATGACTCGAGGCCCAACAACGGTCGGTCCTTAATCGACACAGACGGAAACACTACAGTTCAAAACTCTGCAAGTCTCCGTCCGGTCTCAACTTCATTTAACACTTAGTTATACTATGACTTCATAGTCATCCAAGCAGATCCAGGTAACCACCTATAGCTCGCAGGTGACAGGAAATCACCCGACTTCTACCGGTCTAAGCCAGCTAAGCATTGACTCGACTGCGGATACCAGGGTAACAAGGATATAGTATAACAAAGGTAAACAAGGTATAATGCAGCAACGGTTGCAAACAACTCCTGAACGTAATGCATCAATTAAAGTAAAGCATTTAATTAATTAATTGCAAACCGGGAGAAAAATGCTCCGGGGCTTGCCTCTCTCGAAGGAGCTCGGACGGTGATCGGGGCACTCCGGAAGTTCCTCAACGTCCTCCTCGTCGGCTTCTGGCACTTCCTGCTGCTGCACCTCGAGCTGCTCCTCGGGCTCCTCGGGTATGACGACTGGGTTCTCGGTTTGCGATCCTGTATGATGCAATGCGTGTAAGTGATTATGCAAACGGTGCATCGAAGGAGATGAATGCAATGGATATGTTGAAACACAAGGTAGTCAACATCATCCAAGAAACTATACTATAAGCACATGTCATCTACTGCATTCTCTTCTACTACTAATATGTTAAGTTAACATATCTTATGAAATGCTTCAAAGATACACCAAAGCTTACTAATTTCTTAATCACCCTTAAAGCAACACTTGCTTAAACCCTAGTTAATAATAGGTTTGAATAGCAACCTATGTTTCTGATGCTCCTAAAAATCTGAGAAAATTGCAGTAGCATACTACTACCCTAAACAGACTACCATAAAAATTTCATGGCATTTGGATAAGTAAACCATCCTACACAAAAATGACAAGCTATAGCATAAAAATGAGCATGAAATTACTTTGTACTATGAAAAGTGTCAAACAACAGAATTAGTATTTTTCCTAAGTTCTTAATAGCATATAGTGACTGTACAAAAATTACCACATGCATGTTTTATACAAAGTTTGCTCTCTAGCAAAAATAACAAAAATCAGTTATAAAAGGAGCTTGAACTACACCTCAAAATTTTTCCACAGCACATGCATGAAATATATTTTTCCTAAGGAGTACATGACACAAGAAGATTAACAAACTTGAAATCATATTTTTCTGAAACCTATATATTTTTCTACATATTTTTCAAGTTATCAGCAATATTCATGATTAAATAAAGTTCTACAGAAAAGTATCCCAAAAATGACATGCATTATTTTTCCCAAGTAGATCTGGTGATAAGGAACCTAGCAAATTTTGTTTCAACAAATTTGGAACAAGTTTGATCATCCAAACATTTTTCAAACCATTCTTGATTTCAAATAACAAATAATAAATGGAAAACAATTCGCTTAAGTGTTGCTGGGCCGGCCTGCGGAATGGAACTGGCCCACGGCCACAGCCGGCCTGCGCGGCCCGAGCGCGGGGAAGAGGAGACGGCCCATCAGGGCGTCAGCCCCCGGCCTGGCTCGGCCTGGCCAGCCGAGGCAGAGCGCCATGCCGGAGCGCGCTCTGGCGCGACGGCGGGGCTCGGCCAGCGGCCGGCGGCCGTCTCCGGCCACGGCAGCGCCAGCGAGCGAGCGCAGGAGACGCGCGAGGAGAAGGAGAGCTCGGTAGGGTAGCTAGGCGAGGCTGGAGGGGAGAGGGAAGGCGGATTCCACGGCGGCCGTGCACAGCGGCGCCATGGCCGTCGGCGGCGAGACGCGGGGAGGCTTACCCAGGGCTCGGAAGGCGGAGCAAGCGCGAGCGTGAGCAAAAGGGAGGCGGGGCGGAGCTGCGGGCGCGACGAATTGAAGAATGGCTCGGTGGTGAGGGAGTTTGACGCCGGCGGAGCTCGGGCTCGCGGCGAGGGCGGAGCTCGGGCTCGCGGCGAGGGCGGAGGGAAAGGACAGCGCGGGAGGAGTGAGGGCAGAGCGCGTGCGGCTGGCAGCAGGGCGCGCTCCTCTTCAAGTCCGCCAGTGCGCTGCGCGGTCAGGGCTAGCCGGGCGCGTGGCGGACACGCGGCGGGCGTCGCCTGACGCGTTCGGGACGTGGCGCGGCGACGGGCACGGCGCGCGGGAGAAGAAGGCGCGGCGCGCGGAGGCAGGCCGGGCTGGCGCGGTGCTGGGCTGGGCCGAGCGAGGCGAGGCGCGGGGCGCGCGGGAGCTCGCTGGGCCGGCTTCGGCTGGCAGGCCAAAAACGAGGCGGCGGCCCAGAAAAATAGAAATGGAATTTTTCAATTGATTTTTAAGAAATTTTTAAAATGCCATCTTTCATACATTATTTTGAGCAAGAAAATGACCTCTTTTAAAAATGTACCAAAAATGAAAGTTGCTTAGAATTAAATTCCCTACAACTTTGCTTTAGGTTGCTCAGACATGCAAACATTCCAAGTGGTACTTTTTAAACAGTCAAACCAAAAAGTCCTAGGGTCAAAACAAGTCAAACCATGATTTGAAATCTTAATTGGGCAAAATGATCAACTTGAACATTGTTCCTAATGACTTTCTAAGCATAGCTAAGATGTTTAACAATAGATTTAGCTATATCACACATTGGTCATACAATAATCAAGCACTAAAGGTACTGAAATGATGAAAACACTTGAAATGATACATTTGTTTCAAAGTCATGTTTCACATGTTTCAAGTGACATATGCTCATGAATTGATGAATGATGCTCATGAATATGAAAGGCAAGTGCAATTAGGCAAGAATAACACCAGGGGTGTTACAGTGGTGTACTCCTGAACCCTCTGGGAGCCCTGGGAGATGTTGCGGAACTCCTCCACCTTGGCATCCATGACACCTTCGGGCACGTGGTGCTCCTGAAAGGCCTCGGCGAACTCCTCCCAAGAGATACTCCCCGGGTCCTCGTGGGCGTCACAGTAGCTGTCCCACCATGCGCGTGCAGCGCCAGTGAGCTGGTGGGCGGCGACCCCCACGCACTCTTCGTCAGTGCAGGTGGTGAGGTCCAGCTTCTTCTCCATCTCACGGAGCCAGTCCTCAGCGGCGATGGGGTCGTCGTCGGCGGTGTCGAAAGTAGGAGGCCTCAGCTTGAGGAAACCCTCCAACTTCCGCTGGAAGTCGTTGGGAGGACCCCCGTGGCGATGTAGCATTCCTTGAGCCAGCGTCTCCAAGAGGCGGGTTTGGCGGTCCATCACCTCCGCCAGCAGTGGTGGCGGCGGCGGTGGTGCACCTCCTCCAAGCTGCTGGGCGGCACCCGCCCCCAGTGCGGGCTCCTCTGGTGCGGGCTCCTCCCCAGCACCGAAGGGTGCTCCCCTGCCCCCTCCACGGCCACGGCCACGGCCACGGGCCATGGGCGCGGGGGAAAGTGAGCGGTTGTTCAGACGAGCAGAACGGCGGCAAGACATCTCTCTGTAGGGTTAGGTCATTATTTAGCATTTTTCGTTAGATTCATTGTTAAGTGATCTATCAAATTAAAACAAGATTTCTATCCAACACTCATACAAAGAAGCAAATAAGAACCATAAGATGCGATAAGATCCAAAACATTCATTACATTAGTTTATTACATAGCGACATCTCCAGTAGCTACACTGACAGATTCGCGGGAATCGTGCTACTCACAGGTAGCTCCAAAAGTGGGACATCCTACTTTGCTTCATAGGTGCGTCATGTCTCTAGCCACACAGGGCTCAACATGTCTACTACTACATTGACTACTCCTGACCGGAAGTGTCGAGTGGTGTAGAAGGTCCGGAAGTGGAAGCCTCGGGAGTGCCCTCCATGGCACGGAGCTCGTCATCGGAGCGGTGGATCCTCGCGACGTAGGTGAGAGCGTAGTCCAGCATCTCTGTCCTCGGAACCTCTGCGTAATCCTCTGTCGAGCAAGCCTTGAAGTTGAGCTTGGTGGCCTCAACGTGGAAGGGCTGTCTACGTGGCTTCTTGCGCATCCCAGGTAAGAGGACGCCCTGGACCTTTCCAATCTCCTGGACGCGCTTACGATCAGCGTCGATCCAAGCCTGGCTGATGTGGTTCACCTTGTCCTGAAGGTACTCGGTGCACTTGATGTAGTGAACCAGATGTTGCATGTTGTATGTGGTGGTGATGGCAGCCTCCACAGCTTGCTTCTCCATCGTGTTGCAATGGGCCTCCAGGGCAAGCTTCCTGATGCCACGGTGCTTCTCCTTCTCATGGAACTCCCTTAGGGTAAGCCTCTGACGCTCAATCCGGTCCTCACACTCAAGCACCTTGGACTCAAGATAGTCGTGGCGAAGCTCAGCCTCCCCAACTTTGTCCTTGAGGTTGGCGATCTCCTCCCGCAGCGACTTCTCACGAGTCTCGTAGAAGGTCTTCATTCTATCATAGCCCATGCGCTCCTCCTCGAGCTTGCCGACCATCTCCTCTTCCTTGCGCTCCACCTTGAGGAACTCCTCGTCGCAATGGAACAGGAAGTCTCGGTAGCGGCGGTTCTGCATCTCCACATCCATGATGTAGCGATCCTGGGCGATGATGTACTACGCGGAGGCTCTCAGGCAGGGGTCGACCTCGTCACGCGCGGCACGATCTGCAGCAGTGATCTGCGGCTCCGAGAACCTATTAAGGTCCAGAGCGGCAGGCAGCAGGCGGTATGGTCCCGTCTTGAGGTAGTCGTGTGCGTCACGCATCACACTACGAAGAGCAGTGCGCGAGACGGACTGCATGCACGAAGCGATGGAGTTCTCCACCTCCAGCGTCTCGAAGGCACGCAGCACGGGTACGAACTTGCTGGCGGGGACCTTGAGGTGGACCACGACGTGGCCCTTGAACCCGTCGGGTCTAGGCTCACCACGGCACACGTACTCGATCTCCTCTGTGGGGACGCCCAGCGAGTCCAGTACGTCATACAGGATCGTGGCGAACCCACGGTAGGCCAGTCCGTCCACGGGGAGCTCGACAACAGGAGCCATCTGCAATTTTTAACCGTAAGACGAAGTCAGTACTTGTCGTTTATGAAGTATCTTGAAACATGGTAAGTCAAGGCAAAACATGGTAAATCAGGGTGATACTTGGCGATTTCTAAGTGATACAGGATGAATCGGGGTGGGACGAAGCGATGTGATGGGTATGGTAGAACGAAATTTAGGTAAGAGAGTGTGAAATTGAGGTAAGCCATGCACGAAAATGCAGCATGGTCGGTAATATAACCAAAAGTGTCAAGATCTTCCATAATCCTATTGTCCAAACCTATGGGTCCGTCCTAGGGTCAAGCATGGCTCTAGTACCAACTGAAACGTCCTTGATTTCCACGAAGGGAAATCCACAGAAACGAAGTGTAAAATGACGAACGATTCATCAATTTACCCAAATCTCAGTGATACATCAAGTCATACACGATTATCAGAATACCATAGAGAGTTTTACATAAATTATTCTCTTCGCCACGCAGGGCGGAACACACTCACACATAACATCCTGAACAACATCAGATGAGGATAGCAGCGGAAACACGATCTCCTGAAACCAGCTCGAGCGCAGAACAGACCCTCTAGTCTTCCCAGTCATCGCCCTCGTAGTCGTACTCGGGCTCGGAACCTGCCAAAATCTATCAGTACACTTGGTACTGGCCACGCATCGCCCACCCCATGCTTGCATTGCTTTGCGGAGAGTGGAATGCATTGGAGAAAAATAGAAAGAGACCTATTTAAGCTGTGGGTTTCCTATGCAAGTAGTTTAATGTTTAGACAATAATATGTTCATCAGGTTTTATTTACTTAACCCATCATGTTCACACGTTCTCCCCACCCATCACACACAACTCATCTCATCTCACTCTCTCCCTAGGCGACAAGATCGACTCCCACTCAGATCTCGTCTCAACGGCCAAAGCCGGAGTCCAACACAAAACCCAGGGGAAAGGTAGAAGGGACTTCTCTCTCTAATCAAGTGAAGCGTAGGTCATGGAAAAGTCCATATCCGAGGACGCGGCTATACGTATAGATCGATCAACTCTGCAGAGCGTGTACACCTAGTAATCCACAAGATCGCCATCCTCGACGATCCGGCTCGTCTAGGCTGATTCCGACTGCCTCCCAACTGGTACAGTACCACCCTACCACTCAGCCCTGGGCCACCTCGGAGTCCACCAAAACGCTGAGACTGTGAGACGTAGTACCGGGCCCCCAAGGTCACTACGCTGTCTTAGGAGGGTGTGGGTCCCCATGCCCGTACCTCCCTACACTATCACCTTCCATCCTAGTAGTGGTGGTACTGCCCTAATCAGTCGGGTAATCGTCCCCCGCCCATCGGGAGCGAGTGGTGTGCACGAAGGTCCCATGGTTCCGGTTCACAAGACATACCAGTCCTTAGGGGGACCGGACAAGATATCTTCTCAAAAGGGGTTCACCAACTCCCCGTGCCATGACAGCACCTCACCAGGGATAACCAACACCCCGGTCCACCTCTCTCATATACCCGCCACAGGTAACTCTCGCAAGGGATGCCCAGGTCGCACCCCTTCGGCAAGACTTGCCCCAAAGACTCGTCGTAAGATCCTGTCCGATTGACTCAACCCTCACCACACACCCAAAACACACGCCAAGATCTCCCCATGTTCATTGTCCAGTTTTTACCAAGTTTTACGGCACCTCGTGCCTTACGCACATACGTCTCTCCCTCACCAGCATCACATCACAGATACAATGCGAGTAAGAGTAAAGCAGTAAGTATGTAACAAGCGAGCATCTAGCCTATCAGTGGGTGTGCAGGAGTAAGGTTGCAGCAAGGTATAAGGCTCAAGTAAAACTACCATGCAACCTACATCGTATTTTTGCATAAAAGATAAAGCGCTAGCAATTCTAGTTATAGCATGCATAATAGGATCTACGAGTTTGGGTGGGGCGTGGCACCTGGCAGGTCGTCTCCCAAGTCCTCGCTGTAGTCAGGGTCGTACTCCTCGATCGGCAGGTCCTCCGGCTCTGTTAAACGTATCATATGGTCGCGTGAGCAACTCCTATAAAGGTGCACAAAGAAGCAACAGAATTTCGAAAGATCCAAATGCATTCAAACACAAGCCTATGACGTAGAGCTCCTTTTTAGAAAAATTTGGACTCTGGTTTGGTATTTTTCTGAGTTAAAATGAATTAGTTATGAATTTTCTAAGCTTAAATGAATTCTGCAAAAGAAAAATGAACTGGGAACTCCAGGCAGTGACACGTGGCAGCTCCTCGTGATGCCACGTTGCGCTATGGATTTGAAAAAAAAAGTCCCAGTCGTCGTGGGCTTGGTTCATGGTGGGCATGACCGAGCAGTCCACGGGTGCACGTGGGGTCTACGGTGGACCGTGTTCACCTCCCCTTTTTTCCCCTTGGTCCACGGCGCACCCGGTGCACCGAACTACTAACCCGGCTCCTCCCCTTGCTTTCCCGCATGGTGGCGCGTCCGCCGGCGGTGAGCGGCCGTTTCCTAGCCACGGCGGCTCCTCGGTAGCGTGTATAGGCTCAACCGAAGGTTTCTCGGCCCGCCCCTGTCCAGCGAGGTGGCTGGGCGATTTGGACGCTCTCGCACGACGGCGCTCTGGAGCGCGGCTCCACCGACAAGGTGAACGCGAGTAGCTCTCTCACATGGCTTTCTTCCTCCTCTTGCTGCGCGCGGTACGTTCCTTGCGAAAGCGAAACAGGTAGCCCTCCTTCCCTCGCTTCTACTGGCCTAACGCGGTAAGAACAGAACCTCACCTTGGTGAGGTCTAGCCATGGCGGGCGTGCTCCGCAACGTGTTGCCTCTCTAGCGTTCCCAGGCCCTCGGTGCTCAGTGCGGTCCGTGGCTTGGACGATAGGTGTACGTGCGTGCGTGTAGGCAGGTTCAGGAGCCAGGGCCTCCTCTTGCTCGTTCCCGGTACGGAGACGGCGATGTGATGCCCACGAGCACTACAGTAAAGAGCCGAAAGGGTGATGGGCTCACCGTAGGTGGCGATGGCGAAAGGATGTTGATGCCGGGCGAGTCGAGGCAGTGTCGAGGCGTGGCCGTGCCGTGCCGAGCAGCTGCTCCGCCGTGGTCGGACGGCTCGTCGTCCTCCGAACCAGCGGCTCCTCTTCGGCGGCCTTCACTTGCTGCCCCCCCCTTTCTTCCCCTTCCCTTCCCTCTCTTGGTTACGACAGAAGAAGCTGGCCACCAGAGCGGCGGCGGGGTGATGGGAAGTGGCTAGGGCACCTCGGGGTGCCTTCTTATAGGGAGGCGGTGATCATGGCGAGGTGAACGGCGGAAGGGAGCTTGGGGCCACGTGGAGGGGATCGGTGCGCTTAGGTTAGGGTTACGGTCATGGTGCGGTCGCGGGTCACCCTGGCGCTTCTGATTCGGCGCAACCACCCGCTCAGACTTTGTACTATGGTGCCAGGGGGCGGTTGCGAGGGGCGCGAGCCACAGTGATGGCGTCATGGCGCGGATAGCTCCAGCTGGGGGCGGAGGCAGTGCGGATAGACGAGGTGGCGTCGCATCCGCGCGTCCGTCGACAACCGACGTGAAAAGAACGGCTGGCGATGGAGATTTCTTCCTCCTTTGTCCTGACTCGGCGCGGAAAGGAGAAGAGACGCAAGGAAGGTGATGACGACGGGGTCCCAGCTGGCGGTGACCGGGAGAGAAAAGAGGGCAGCTCCCAGCTGGGCCGCTTGACGCCGTCGGGCCGCGCCGGATTCGTGGCCCGTCACGGTGGAGACGGGGCTGCCTGCGGATTCTCCTTGGCTGGGCCGTCTGGGGCGGGAGTTGGGCCGGCCTGCGGCTGCTGGTGTGCGGCCTGCCAGGCTAGAGCTCGTTCGCGGGCTGTGGAAACGACTGGCTTGTGCTCCAGGGCCAAAAGGGGCTCCTCCTATTTAGGTTAATTGAATTAGCTCTTTCATGCATACACATTTATTTCAATAATTAAATAAATGTTGTTGCTTTTGTTAATCAATACAAAAGAACATAAGAAGCAACTCATGCAAGTTTAATTTAATTCGAGGATATAAACATCTACAATAGGTACTACTTATGCAGCTAGGGTAGTTTTCCTACACGACAGTCACCAACCATTGGCTATTTCTAAAAAAAAATTTGTAGTTGTGATTTTTATTCTTTTTGTTTCCAGGAAAATTCTGGGTTGTTACATTATCTATCTCTTAGTGTTCACCTAAGCCATCCAATCGACTCTAGAAGCCCATTGGTCTCTCCTAGGTGGAGATCCCATTGTTGGGCCTTTCCGTGTCCCGCCTGGGAAGGCAGAGGGCCGCCTACGTGTAGTTGCACCTTGTTTGTTGTGCCCAACATGCAGTAGTGGTGAGCCATACCTAGGCCATGTCTCATCTAACTAGGTGTTGTTTCATCAGCAGGGTGCGTCCCATCAGTCAGGGTGCGTCCCATCGTTTCCCATCCACAATGAATGGGTGAAGGGAGAGGGTTTTTCACCCTAATCCCTCGCATTTCCCCAACTATTGTGCCTCCTCCTTAAATAGGGGAAGGGAGAGGGATTTCATCCCACTCCTTCGCCTATTCCCCATCTACCGCCTCTCCTCCTTCCTTCTTGCTAAGAGCGTTTGTGTGCCATGGCGGTTCCTTAGTGAGAGAGAGGGTAAATGAGGGGGAGAACTCACATATCCGTTCGTGAATCCGGAGCACAATGTCGAGCTAGAGGCCATCCGAGGTGGTGCTGGCCGCCTTTGCTAAGATGGGGTGGCTTTCGCCGAAGGAAGTGGCACACTAGATCCTGCGTGGGCTCCATGATGAGTGGTGCCTGGAGCTACTACACCTCAATCTGACTGGGGTGTTGCACGTCGCCAGCTTTGTCACCGTCTGCGAGGCCTTCTTCGAGATGGAGCTGCATGTGGACTTTTTTCGGTGGACCTTCACTGGGTGAGCTTTATCGGAGGGGAAGCCACTCGGGACCATGTCAGTGGAAGGTTTCGCCCTTGCAGCTGCTTAGGTCAGTCAATTCATAAAGTTTGATGAGATGTCAGAGACATCCTCCAGCCATGGCAGCCATATTACATCAGGTAGCGTCCTTGTCCAAGAGCTGCCCTGTCTGTATGAGAAAGTCTGGAGCTCCATGTTCTTTTGCTGAGCATCTATGCGTGTGACGCCCTTGAGGTACCCATTGCGCTCGCTGAAGTCAAGGGAGCGGAACTAGGCAGGGCCCTTGCGGTGGTGGTTATGCCTGGTGGCAGTAAATGCTCTTGGATGATGCTCATGAACTTATGAACTTGTTGTGGTACTTGGTGCCTACCACCGGAAGACGCCTAGGCCTAGACTTTTGCCGCTATCTGCAGAGGGTACGCCGACAACTGGAGCGTAGATGCCATCTATGCGCTCGGGGAAAGCTTGCTGCCACACGCCCAGTTTGGTGGCCAAGCAAGTCTCCACGTATTGGGTGATGGAGGCTCACCGTGCGAGTGTGGCTGAAGGCATGCGTCAAGAAGACATCATCTAGCTTGCGGATGGAGTGGAGGTTGGGTCAGAAGCTCTGTCCAAGCCAAGCGTTGCCCCGTTGGAGGGCGAGCAGCCTTTATCTTTGCCGGTCGTGTCGTCAACCGATGCCGATGGGCAGCCAAAGTGGAAGTAGCCTACAGATGTAATAGTTTAGGCTTGTGGGGGAGCCCCCATGTGAACAGTTGTATTGATGAATACATCAATTTTTGTTTTGTGATGAACTACTTTGTTCGGGGAAGCTTGTGTCATCCGCTCCTTATTTTTACCTTAGTATAGCTTTGTTTTTATTCTTTCTTTTTCGCACCTGCCCATTCGTCCCTTAGGCTACAACCTTAAGAGCCCAGGCATGGCCCGTGAGGCTTAGCTGCTCATAACCATAGGTAGAGGTAGGGTGAAATCGGTCAGAATATTGAAGGAAAGTTACGTAAGGTAATTAAAGGAATGGACTACCCTTTCGTTCGTGTAAAAAACGTATTTACCATATGATAGTAAAAAAGAGGTGCTATTGTACCCTCATGGAGCCCCCAAGTGACCTAGGCCAAAAGTGTTTAGGTCAGGGTGCTTTGTAGGAGCGAACATTTGGATGAAAGAAAACGGTAAAGACCGAATTTTAGGGGAAGAAACGATAACTATTCGATGTTCCAAGTGTTGGTGAGAACATCGCCGCTGTCATCCTTCAGTCGGTAGGCGCCTAGTCGGATAACTTCGGTCATCGTATAGGGTTCTTCCCATGGCAGAGAGAGTTTGTGCTTCTACTTGGTTGACTGGGTCCTTCGAAGCACAAGGTCTTCAACCTCGAGGATCCTTCCTCTAATTTTCCTCTCGTGGTACCTATGGAGCATCTGCTGGTAGCGAGCAAAGTGGATGACGGTCATCTCATGGTCCTCCTTGAGTAGGTCGATCGTGTCTTGCTGAGCCTCTGTGGCTTGGTTGCAGTCGAAGGCCTTCACTCTAGGGGCACCATGGTCGAGGTCAGAGGGCAGCACGGCTTTAGCTACATAGGCTAGGAAGAAGGGTGTGAACCCTGTAGATCGGTTCAGGTCGTTCTCAGGCTCCAGAGGATCACTGGGACCTCTATAACCCATCACCCGGCATACTTGTTGAGCCGGTCGAAGATGCGTGGCTTAAGTACTTGGAGGACCATGCCATTGGCATGCTCGACTTGGCCGTTAGTACATGGATGTCTGACTGAGGCCCAGTCTATCCTGATGCTGTATCCATCACTAAAGTCTAGGAACTTCTTTCCGGTGAAGTTAGTTCTGTGGTCAGTGATGATATAGTTAGGAACACCAAACTGGCAGATGATCTCGATGAAGGACTTGACTGCCTCCTCTGAGCAGATGTTGGTGAGAGGCTTGGCCTCTATCCACTTTGTGAACTTGTCGACCGCTACGAGTAGGTGAGTGAAGCCGCCTGGGCCCTTTTTGAGGGGTCCTACCATGTTGAGTCCCCAAACTGTGAATGGCCAGGTGATGGGGATGGTTTGGAGCTCCTATGCCAGCAAATGAGTTTACCAAGCATAGAACTAGCATCCCTCGCACCTACGGATGACCTCTACATCTCATAGTGTGGTGGGCCAGTAAAAACCTTAGTGAAAGGCTTTTCTGACCAGCAACCTCGGGGCCATGTGATGTCCGTAGATTTTGGCATGGACCTCGAGGAGTAGGTGTTTCCCTTGGTTGGTAGGGATGCACTTCATGAGTACCCCCGATGGACTTCGCTTGTAGAGTTCATCACCGATGGCGACGAACATCTTGGTGCATTGAGCGATTCATCGAGCTTCAGTCCTTTTGGGTGGGAGAACCTCCTCGAGGAGGTAGGAGAGTAACGACGCTCACCAGTCGATTTCATCGAGTGCTAATATGGTGACATTGGTGGGCGATGTCATCATAGACGCACTAGGGTCAGAGCCCTCGAGCGCCAGTTTTGGAGTTGGGGTCAGAGCCCCCAAGTGCTGGGTTGGCGTCGGGGTATGTCTGGACCGGACCTTCCAAGATGTGGGTGTATGGCTTGTGGAGGTCATTGATGAAGACCCCACTCGAAGACAGATCCTACCTAGCGGCCAATTTTGAGAGAAAATCGACGGCATCGTTGTCCTTTCAGGGGACGTGATGTAGCTCGATCCCCTAGAATTTGTCCTCAAGCTTGCGCACCTCTTGGCAGTATGCTGCCATGAGGGGCTTTTGGAGGAGGACTCCTTCATGACCTAGTTGATGTCCAGCTCTGAGTCGCCGTGAATGTTGAGTCGCATAGCGCTAAGCTCGATGGTGATACGTAGTCTGTTGATGAGGTCCTCATACTCCGCGGTGTTGTTTAAGGCTAAAAAGTGGAGGTAGAAGGCGTAGCGGAGCCTGCTCCCATCTAGGGAGATCAGAACCACTCTAGCCCCAAGCTGGGTGCCATGATAGACCTGTCAAAGTACATCATCTAATACTCATGGGTGATGTCCGAGGTTGGTAGCTGGACCTCCATCCATTCGGAGACAAAATCCATGAGAGCCTAAAACTTAATAGCGGTACAGGGGATATACCTGATGTCATGGCCCATGAGTTTGAGTGCCCACTTGGAGATTCATCCCGCGACACCGTGCTTGCGGACAATGTCCCCGAGCGGGTATGAAGTGATGACCGTGACTTCATGGTCGGTGAAGTAGTGCAGGAGCTTCTAGGTTGCCATCAGCACGGCGTATAGGAGTTTTTGCACCTGGGGGTACCAGACCTTGGGGTCAGTGAGTACCTCTCCGATGAAGTATACGGGTCATTGGACCTTAAGGTGGTGTCTTGGCTCCTCCCTTTCAATGACTAGGGAGGCACTTACCACGTAGTTGCTTGCCACGACATAGAGGAGGAGGGGTTCTCCCCGTTCGGGAGCGAAGAGGATTGGGGCTGACATTAGTGATGCTTTGAGGCTCTCCAAAGCCTGTTGTGCTTCCTTAGTCTAGACAAACGTTTTTGTCCTTTTGAGTAGCTTGTAGAGAGGCATCCCTCACTCGCCGAGCCAGGAGATGAACTGGCTCAAGGCGGCCAGACAACCGGTGAGCCTTTGTATGCCCTTGACGTTGCATATAGGGCCCATGTTGGAGATGGCTGTGATTTTTTAGGGTTGGCCTTGATACCACGTTTGGACATTATGTATCCAAGCAGCTTCCCCTTTGGAACCCCAAAAACACATTTTTCGGGATTCAATTTGATGTTGAACCTTTGGAGGTTCATGAACATCGTGACCAAGTTCGCTATCTGGTCGTAAGCTTAAGCCATTTTGACCACTATGTCATCAACATAGATGATGATTGTTGGTTTTAGTCGCTCGGCTTGATTAGGCTGATCAAGCGGGTCGATTTGATCGGTGAAGCATTGCTGCATGCACCTTTGGTAGGTGGCGCCAGTGTTCTTCAGATCGAAGGGCATGGTTATGTAATACTATGAACCATACGGGGTGATGAACGAGGTTGCGAGCTGATTAGTCTCTTTCATCGCGATCTAGTGATAGTCCGAGTAGGCGTTCAGAAAGGAGAGGATCTCACATCCCGAGGTGGAGTCGACTATCTGGTCTATGCACGGCAAAGGAAAGTGATCCTTTGGACATGCTTTGTTGAGGCTAGTATAATCAATACACATTCTCTATTTCTTGGTCTTCTTTTTAACAAGAATAGATTGGCAAGCCAATCGGAGTGGAATACCTCTCTGATGAATTCGGCTTCCAGGAGTTTGGCAACCTCCTCACCTATGGCCCTATGCCTCTCGTCGTCAAAGAGACGTAGGCGCTGCTTGGTGGGCTTTAAGCCTGGGATGAGGCATAGTGCGTGCTTAGTGACCTCTCGTGGTATGCCTGGCATGTCAAAAGATTTCCATGCGAAGACATTGCGATTGGCGCACAGGAAGTCTATGAGCTCACATTCCTATTTGGCCAGGAGCTAGGTCCCAATTCTCACTGTCTTGGTTGGGTCAGTGGGGTTGGTCCCCACTGCCTTAGTTTCCTCGAGTGGGCAGAAGGTCATCGAGGGGGTTAGTTTGTTGCTGTCTAGGACTGCTAGGGTCGACGACTCCCCAAGCCGCGGGAGCTCGGACGAGTTGATGATGGCAGTGGCGAGCTTGAAATGCTCGCGGTCGCACGTGAATGCATGCGAGAAGGTGCTACCCACAGTGATGACATCGTTCGGTCCCGACATCTTTAGCTTCAGGTAGGTGTAGTTGGGAACCACCATGAACTTAGCGTAGCATGGCCGCCCTAAGATGGCATGGTAAGACCCCGGGAAGTCCACCACCTTGAAGGTGAGCACCTCTGAGCGGAAGGCTCGGTCACCAAACATGATGGGCAGGTCGATCTGCCTGAGTGGGTATGCCTACGCTCCTAGGATCACGCCATAGAAGGGAGTGCTCACCGGTCGGAGCTCCGACCGGGGGATGTGCATGGCGTTGAGAGTGTCGACGTAGAGGATGTTGAGGCCGCTACCTCCGTCGATCAGCACCTTGATGAGGCGCTTCTTGTGGACGATGGGGTCAACGAGAAGCGGGTAGCATCCTAGTCTAGCGATGTGAGATGGATGGTCCCTCTGATCAAAAGTGATCGGAGATTCCGAACAGTGAAGGAAGGAGGGGATGGCCATTTCGGTGACGCACGCCTCTCAGTTGCGCACTTTGTGCTGGCGTTTGGAGTAGATAGCATCGGATCCCCCGAAGATCATGATGCATTCCTCAGGGTCAGGGAAGCTGTCCCCATCCTTGCCTACTATAACACCCTAGGTGTTTGGCTTCCACTGAATTGCATGTCATTTCATAAACATATGCATCATCTATGTCATCATGCCATTATCATTGAAACATACATATGCAACATTCGCATATTCTATTTGTTTTGTACTTTATTGCTTATGAATGGTGGTAGTGCAACATATTAATGCAACATGAATTTCTCATACCTTGAAACATGGCAACATGGTAGTAATGTGACAAGTATAGGATAACAACAAAGTCATGCAACATGTGAAACATTGCATTGCAACATATGAGTGAATTGCTTGTTTTAGTTGCTTTATCACATGTGATCATTAGAAGTTGGTATAACAATTTTGTAAAGTGGTTGATTATGGTCTATTACACCTTAACTACACTTAGGTTACTTGTTGGGACATTGTTCATGTAGATCAAAATGACCAAAATGCCCTCAAGTGAAGGTTTGACTTGAATTGACCCTTGGAGTGTCCCTGTTTAACTGATTCAAAAGACCAACTTGGAAACTTTGCATGGCTGTGCACTCTTTACCAAAGTTGTAGCTAATTTATTAAGGAACAAAAGTTGTTTTATGATCATTTCATGAAAATGGTTAGAACAAGCTCAAACATGGCCCACAAGTCAGAATTTCATGCTGATTTCATACTTAGAAATTTTCTAAGTCCTTATGTGTTTTGCAGTTTTGTGTACCCAACTTTTTCACCTTGTATCTCCCTAACAGAGCCAAACCAGCTCGAGCTCCAATAACAAGAGTTGTAGTTCACATATAGATGATCAACTTTGTTAACTATGGCATAGTCTAGATCGTCACGGATTAGGAGCTAATCACCGTCAAACCTGCTCTGTCAGTCATCGTCGGTGATCACTGAATCATGATTTTTTAGAAAATGGTCAGTGTCACCATGGCCGACTGGCTCAGGCGACGCTCGCCGCATGGCGTTCATGCGCTGCCGAGGTCACCACGTCGCACGTCCGCGCTCCAGAAGAGGGCCAGCTCCTGCCCGAACGCGCTCACCGCTCCATTTCCCTATCTCGCCTTCTCCGCGCGCAGCGTCGTGTCTACAGCAGCTCTGCCATTGCCAACCACACATTGCCATCGTCGTGCGTGCTCGCCACCGCGAAAATGAGTTGCCCAGTCTGTCAGTAGCCTCGCCGTGGTCTTCTTTACCTTCTCCACCTCACCGTCGGTCAAATCGAGCCTTGGTAAGGACGAACGCGTCGTTTTCTTCCACCGCCGCCGTGGCTGTTCTTGCCGGAGATGGCGCTCCACGCGGCCAGCTGTCCTCGCACCCTTGCCATCCCTCCTCTGTCTCACGCTAGGTCATAGGAGCACTGCTGAAGCTCGTAGGGTCTCACATTCGAGACGTAGCGTCGTCATCTCGCCGGAGCCGGCCATGCCGTGGCCGCGTGCCGCCGTGCTCATCGCCAGCCCCAGTAGCCGCACCAATAGCTTCAATTATGGGCACCAATAGATGCACATGAGTGAGTTGACCGCCATAGCACCGCTGACTTCGCCAAAGGAGTCATCGGCGATGAGCTTCGCCGCCGTCTCCTTCTCCCCTGCCTGTCTCTCTGTCACGTGGGTCTCGCGTGCCAGCCGCTGAGGCTCAGGCGGGAGCCAGCCTAGGCTATGCCACGTTTTGGGCCATGCCAGCGTGTGTTTGTGGGCCGCCGGATCTGTTTGGGCCGGCCCAGCCAGTAGAGTAGGTTTTCAAATGTGTTTTTGTTTTATTCTTTGTACAGATTTGTATAGATATTCAAAAATATGTATCGCCTAGTATATAGATCCAAATGATGTGGTTCTAATTTTGTTGAGTTCATGATAATGTCTAGTTTCTATTAAAAATATAATATATGCCATGTTTTGTTATGAAAATAGGAGTTTCTATTTATCTCTTTTAATCATGCAAGAAATAGGGGTAATTATATATTTTTCTAGGTAGCTCCAAATGGCATGAAATTTTTGTGGTGTACTGTTCATATCATGAGTAGCTTGTAGTTAAATTTTCATATATTTTGGACACTGTATGTAGGAGATAGAAAATTTTCTTGTTTGCATGATTGGATCTTGAGTGAATTTTCATAATTTTTCTATAGATCCAGTTAGGGTGAAATTTTTTGAGTGCTATTCTTATGCTAGAATGATACTAGGAAAAATAAGAAATATGTTTCTTGACACTTTTCAATAGAGTTTCCTAATTATGCTCAAAATAGACATGCCACCTGTTATTTTGGATACAGCAAGTTTTGCTTGCCCAATGGCCTTGAAATTTTTTATGGTAGTCTATGTGAAGCATGAGATAGCTACTGTAATTTTTGTAGATTTTTCTGAACAATTTTACTATATATTGCTTTAATCGCGTAATTAACTAAATAAATTTGAAAAGGATATTAAATAATTTATTTAGAAGTTGGCACTATACTTTCTAATGTTTCTCTAGTATGCAAAACATGTTGGTTAACTTGGCTTGGTCAAATTATGCTTTTGCATCATCATTAAATAATTAAGCTAGTAACCCTGCTATTTCTGGACAGATTCTAGGTTTACTGGAAATTGATTTAGTTAACGTAAGAATCATGCTTTGCTATTTACCATTGATTTGTAGAGAATTTCATAAGCTTTCCAGAATGTCCTCATACAAGTCATTTGGAATTGTAGAACTTTGGTTGTGCTTAAATTAAGGGACTACTTGTGTGCATATAAAACTTTAAATGTTAATTTATGTATGCCTTTACTATTTCTAAGTTTGTGGTAATGTTCCTAGGTGTTAGGCCTTTAACTGAAGATGAGCATCTTTATCTTAGGTTATGCAAGTTAGGTAAGTTGATCTTGTTCTTTAAGTTAAGTTAGATACATGCTTAAAGTGATTTGAATAGAGCTATTTTACTCGGTAAACGAGTGTCCAGTGATGCTTTCGTAAACACTTACTGTGATTCATTCATCATGAGCATCATGTCATTCCTTATGCATCCATTATATTTATCTCGTGCATCGGCATGCAATAGGTGTACCGGAGGGAGTAACACTGCTGGAATTCGAGGAACCGAGCGAGCCGCAGCAGCCGACACCGGAGGTTCAGGAGGTGCAGCCTTCAGGAGAAGTGCCAGACGAGGTCGCCGTTGAGTGCCCGGATTACCGTCCTTGCAACTTTATGAAAGGCAAGCCCCGGAGCATATTAAGCCTCCTAATTTCCGAAATGCAGTTACAGTATTATTATTACATATATCATTGCATTAAGTTTAGGTATTGGATGCAAACACTTGCTGCATTGGTTACCCAATCCATGTCCAGATATTGTTACCCTGAATCCTATGTAGCTCAAGCTCGTGTAGTGCTTAGCCCTGCTTAAACACGGTAGAAGTTAGGTGATTTCCTGTCACCTGCGAGATATAGGAAGATACATGTGGCACGGTTGGCTATATTTGCTATCGTGGAAAAGAACCAGTCTTAATTTGAAATGAAGACCGGACAGAGGCTTGCTGGTTTGCAGTGACTCCGTCTGTGTCGCTTAAGGACTGATTCTTGGAGCCTTTCCTATTCATGTTGAACGCATGCCTCTCTCTTAGTTGGCCATGTCCAAAGACCGACCACGAAGCCAAGTAGCTCAACTCAGGCCGGGAGTCGATAAGTATAAAGTACGCCTCGGAAGGGAGCCGTAGGCGTGAGTCCAAGGGCAGGTGATTTAAAAGTCCTGATCGTCCTGGCAGAAGGGTAATCCCTGAGAGCGCTGGCGCTAATCGAACCCGTGAATTTGGTTCCTGAGTTGTACCAAAGGTAACCCACTGCTACCCTTGCTAAGTATGCCAGGGTGAGAGTTAGGAATACCCCCTCAGCTGAGTTGTAATTCGATTCGAGTCACCGTCTCTCCCGGTTAGTGAGAACTTGACGGGCTTATCTCCAAAGTAGATACACTAAATAACATAATGGTTCGGAAATGAGGATATGATGATGACAGCCTTATTATACCTGCTATGGTTAATATTGTTTGCTCCTAATAAGTGAGTGCTCTAGTACAGGTGCTAATCTAGTGGACAGGTAAATAATGATAAGCTTGATGCTAAGTTTAAATTGGTTACTATAATCATAAGCTCTTTTATGCAACTGTGTCAAGCTAGCCCACCTGAAAAGCCTTGCATGATCCTTGGTGTCTTTTATTTCTGGTTTTTGATGGGTAAGTCTAGCTGAGTACCTTCTCGTACTTAGGGTTTATCTCCCACCTATTGCAGATGACCAATTCTACTTTGGTTGCTGCAAGTACTGCCTTCTCCCAGCTGGGGATGAAGACTAGACCATTGGGCGCAGTCTCTACTAGTTCTCGTACCTAATAATGCTTTTGTGGGACATGACTTAGACTTGGCAATGTAATTGAAAACTATGATATTTTGTACTAAACTATGTTGCTTCCGCACACTCAAACTTGGTTTGTAATATTCTATTTAAACTCTGATGGATGTAATCTGAATGCTTATTATGAAATGTTGTAATGGATGATGTGTTGTGTTGAATCACTACGATCTTGGTTTGTATGTCGAGAGTTGGTTGAAATCCTTCGTGATTTCTAGACTACCAAGGTTATGGGAGCTTAAGTACAGGAATTTGATCGCTGTGGTGATTGTTTTTGTACTTACGTTCTTATGATTTGGTCGGTTCTGTTACACCTACTGCGCCTCCTTTCTTGGCTGCTGCCTCCTTGTCTTTTCCTTCTTTTGGCCCACCGGCCTATCAGAGGAAATAGTTGAGGAGCTCCCAGTCCTTGTAGAGGTGCTTGACAGGGTAAGCATGGTTGGTGCATGGGCTATCCATGAGCTTGTTGAAGTGGTCAGGCAGGCCCTACTAGGGCTGCTTGCCCGCGTGATCAGCTATGACGACCAACATGGAGTTGGCCATTCGGTGCCAATCCTTCTTGTTCTTCTTGCCCCTCTGCATGGAGGGGCCCTCATCTTTGTCCTCGTGCTTGGCCTTGCCCTTGTCCTAGCCTCTATTGAAGACTACTCCGACCGCCTCCTCATCGGAGGCATGGTTCGCGGCGATGTCGAGCAGGTCACGGGTGGTTTGGGGCTTCAGGTAGCCAAGCTTGTGGATTAGGGACTCGTAGGTTGTCCTAGAGAGGAAGGTGCTGATGATATCCACATCGATGACATTATGAAGGGAGTTGCACCGCTTCAAGAATATACGGATGTAATCCCGTAGGGACTCATTGGGCTCTTGCTGGTAGCTCTTGAGGTCCCAGGAGTTCCTAGGTCGGACGTACGTCCCCTAGAAGTTTCTAACGAAGACCATCTTGAGGTTCGCCTAGTCACGGATGCTGTTGTGTAGGAGGAATTCAAGCCATGCTCGATCATATTCCCCTACGCAGATGGGGAGGTACTGAATGATGAAGTGGTCATCATCCACTCCTTCGGCTCGGTAGGCGAGCCAAAAGTCTTTGAGCCATATACCAGGGTTCGTCTCCCTGGTATACTTGGTGATGTTAGTAGGTGTCGGAAGAGCTATGGGAACAGCGCTCTCTGGATGCGCTGGCCAAAGGCCCGTGGGCCCGGGCCATCCAGACTGGGACTCCGGTCGTTGGTCGGTGACCACGCCTGGGGTGTGCTTCACCGGTCTCCTCGATGGTCCGAGCGGAGCCCATGTCATCTGCTCTCACCGCTGCTGGATGGATATCATCATACCAGGCCCAACGCTGGTTGTGATGCTGCTGCGAGCATCTTGGATGGGCTTGAGGCATTCGCGTATAGGTGGTTGGTGTGGAGTGGTGTGGAGTGGGTGCTGGGTCAGGCTGTGGTGTAGCTGTGCCCTCCTATTTTTGTGCCTGATGGCTACAGCGGCGAGCGGATGGAGCGATTCGTCTGGTGTGTCTCCACTCCCCTAATGGGGAGAGGGGCCGTGAGTCAGTGGCGCGACATGGAGCTCTCCACTTATTAAACGGTAGTGGTTTCCACCAGTGCCTAGAGGTTCTGGTGGATCGCCTATTCCTGGGGGTTGTTCGGCTCGGGAAGGCCGCGCAGGAGCATCGCTGCCGTGGCGATGTTCTGGCTGGCCCGAGAGAACTATGGGGGATTGTGCCCCCATCCATGATGTTGCGCTGGACCTAGCGGGCGCGTCCCAAGCGCCGCTCGCTGGGTCATGCATGCGGGGTGCAACGTGCTACACCGAGTGCGCCGGTGCAGGTGGCGGCTGGTTCTTCCGCCTTTGTCGTAGCTCCTCACCATGCGCCTAGGCACATGTGAGGGCATCCGCATGAGGGTCTATAGAGACTCCACCACTATCGGCAGCTGTCCTAGAGCATTCACCATAGCGCACTCATGGGACAGAGGGTGGCAAGGTGCCACGATGTCACCGATGTTGGAGCCATTGCTCTCAACATCATCATCTATGAGGTTGTGAAAAGAGGTAGGAGTGTAGCTCGCTATCCCCACGAGTTCGGATGTGAGAGGGGGCAGCGCTAGCATCCTTTGGAGCCCCCGGGCGTATGTGTCTGTGGGGGATGCGACGCTGTAGGGGAACCGATCGCATGGCGGTCGCGGTAGGGACACTAGGATCCCTCCAGAGAATCAGCGAAAGACAGTAAATACCGAGTAAATAATAGTGCATACATTACTCACAGTGGGGTTTGAGCAGAGCGTATGCTCAGAACGAAGCGCAGGCGCCTCTTCGTTGAAGTCATCGGGTGTCTCGAAGCCGATGGAGGACATGCCTCCTAAGTCGAGCGTTGAAACAAGTGCCTCCTCGTGGAGGTGCAGCACACCGAGCCGGTCGGCGATGAAGTCCAGGCTTCCGAAGAGGAAGGCCTAGGATGGCTCAAAGATGGGTGGAACCCACATCCCAATAGGTGGGAGCGCAGAAAACTCCAGCGAGCCAAAGCGAGTCATATCGCTTGAGCCCACCATGGCGAAGATGGTTGAAAGGTGGGCCATCCGATGACCAAAAAGTGTGAACGTATGGCATCCTCTGCACGGACAGTGCCAACTATCAGTGCAGAAAGTGACCAACACATAAATATTTGTAGTTTTGTCGTACGTTGTGATCGGATGTGGCCTAGCACTCAATGACACATGGTTTATACTAGTTTAGGCAACGTGCCCTACATCTAGTTTGAGTCAGTTGGTGACTTTATTCCTAAGCCTAGGTGCTTAAAGTTTACTATGGGGTTACAAACGAGAGGGAGAAAGATGGGGGTGCAAGAGGTCCAGTCAGACTCCGGACTGAAGGGCCGAGAATGATGGGAGCTCCTACGTGCGCTAAGTATTCAAGCGTGTGCTCTGTGTATCTGTGTGATTGAACCTGGAGTTGTGTTTTTTAATCGTCCCCTATTGGGAGAGAGCGCATCCCCTTTTATAGATGAAGGGGACGGCCTTACAAGTGAGAGAGGGGGAGTTCGTATGCTACTAAGTCTTGTTACCCACGCTGTCGGGTAAGAGATGATGGTAGGCGGCCACAATACTGTTTTATGTTAGACATATGTGGGGGACGGGGGTTTACCGTATTCACCACGTATGGCAAATGATGACACCCATAACACTATTGATGCCCATGGGGGGTCTTACCGTGTTTGCCTGGTATGGGGATTGATGGCGCCCATGACACTGTAGGGTAAAATGTCGGTGCCCACAACACTGCTTGGGTTCTGACATGCCTGGAAGATTGTAGGGCACCCTTCTGATATGTCCAGTCGGTACTGCTGGTGCAAAGGGTACGGTCCTTGGTATTGCGGTTGACTTGAGCACCCTGCCTTACTTGTTCTGCCCGTTTCCTAGGTCCTCACCAAGCGGGCGTTCCCGGTTGGTTGATCCCAGTTGGCTCTGACTGCACTAGTCGGAGAAGAGCTGTAAGCAGAGGTTTGGTGCATCCCTAGTCGAAGACGTAGGTTGGAGTCAGAAGTGGCATTGGCTAGGCCTTCTGGTCGAAGAATCAGGTTGGAGTCGAAAGCGAGCGACGTTCCTCCTTGACTAGGCCTTCCGGTCGGAGAGGCGGGCTAGAGTCAGAAGCGGGCATTGTTCCTCCTCATTCAGGCCTTCCGATCGGAGAAGCGGGCCAGGCCAGAGTCAGAAGCGAGCGTTGTTCCTCCTCGTTTAGGCCTTCCGATCGGAGAAGCGGGCCAGAGTTGGAAGCGAGGCCTTCCTTCTGGCCTGTTGTTTAGGTATTTGGGCTAGCCCAGGAGTTGCGCGTCGTTCGCAACATCGTCTGTTGGGCCGATCTTTTGCTGGGAAGACGGTCCATGAGAGACCCCTAGTTTGTGAACCCGACACTAGGTATATCTTATGGTAGGCTTGCTCGGTTTCACTCTTAACCCTTGGAACAAACCTACATGGTTTAAGTTGTTTAGGAGCATGGCACATAGCTTGTTTTACAATTGTTCATCTAATATGTGCCAAAGTCTAAATTGTAGATAATCTCTCCCGAATATTACTTTCGAAAATGATTCTCACATTCATGTGATGTCATCTTTTAAGTGGTATTTTTTATTCTAAAATCAAATGTGCATGTCTCCTATAAGTATTCCATACTTGTGTGCACAAATTTAGGGGGAGGTTACTCTACAAGTTGGATGCTTTGAGACTAACACGTTTTCACGCTTATCATGTGTATAGTAGTCTCATTGCAAGAAAAATGGAGTCCCCGGAGTTAAGCATCATACTTCAAATATCCACCACCTATTGCAAGTGGTATAAATCAATTGGTTTCCACATGTTGTATTTCTAAACCAATATCATCATGTTGATTTTACTTTGGTATTTATATGCTTTCTCCATGCATTATATAGATTAAACTCCCTTGAGTATTAATTTGCCAATTATGCATAAACTACATTCTCCATCATATGTATGCATATATTTAAGGGGAGCTTAGTCTATGTAATGTGAGAGTCAAATTTTGTGACCTATTCCACTTCACATACAAAGGATCACAAAGTTTGACCCTCCCTTGTGCTACTAATGTCTTCTTTTTCTGTGTTTGATTCCAAAGGGGGAGAATTTATAGGACCAAAAGCAAGCCCAATCATAATAATTTACAAGTGGTAATGGTCCGAGAAAGGGAGGATAGTGGATTATGGAGTTAGGGGGAGGCTTAAATCCATAATGCCACATGGGGACATTTGCAAGGGCAAGATAAGTTTACAAAGATGTTTACATGTGGTTAGGGATGAAAACGGATCGGATACGGATGGATATCACCAATATTACATTTGTTTTCATATTTCTGTCCGGATTCGGATTCGAATACAGATAGTGTCAACTATGTCAGATAGGATACGATTGGATATCGACATCATAAATATGCGATTTGAGTATTCGGATACGGATACGGTATCGGATATTGGATATTCGGACTCGGATACGGACAGATCTCAACCCCTCTAAACGGATTTGGTTTCGAATACGGTCGGAAAATATCCGTACCGTTTTCATCCCTACATGTGGTACCTTTTAGCATCATATAACCTTGCCCTTTGCATTGCATCCTAGCAAATAAATAGTTTTTAAATTCAAAATTTTTATTATTTGATTGCTTTGGTCATGTTGTCATCAATCATCGAAAAGGGGGAGATTGTAAGGAAAATGGACCTTAGACCCATTTACTTTGGATTTTGGTGTTTGATGACCAACACAACCAAATTGGACTAATGAATTTGCAAGTAATTATTTTGTAGTTCAATAGGGTGCAAGACGTGACTTCGATGAAGGCGACATGATGATCCCACGATCAACACCATAATAGAAGACCCAAGATATCAAGCATAGTCCAAGCACAAAGATGTGAACTAAGCTAGACGTAAGATCACGAAGAAACGAGTTCGACAGAGGAGACCGGACGCAGCCCTAGGAGGACCGGACTCGTCCGATCAGTTGCTCGGCAACAACAGGCTTCAGTAGCTGTGACCGAACGCTGAGCAATGCAGTGACCAGACGCACAGATGACACTGTTCTTCATCACGACAATGTTTTTAGCGTGATCGGACGCGGCAGCAGGATGGTCGGACGCACCAAGAAGTAGCATTCGATCATGTCCAGAAAGGTTTTAGAGCGGCGCCAGCGTGACTAGACTCGGCCCAGAGTCCGATCAACGCGCATGCTCCAACGGTCGGCATGACTGAATGCGTCCAATCAGGACGACAGCTAGTTCTCTCATTTGGGGCTATAAATATGCCACCAAACAGCCATTTGAGTGTAGGAAAGCTACCAAGGGTGTTGATACACCATTTTAGTGATCTCCACTTGCATAGTGCTTAGTGATTCATTAGGTGATTAGCGTAGGTGCTTTGCGAAGTGCTTAGGTTGATTAGACCACCGCTTATGCACTTGCTCTAGGTTTAGGCCTAGTGTTTAGAGAGGTTTGCACACCTCTTATCACTCGGTGCTTGCGTGCACCATTGTTGTACATCGGAGGGGCTTGTAATCTTGTGAGATCACACCAACCGTGTTTGTGGTGTGGTCGCCACCGTGTACCGAAAGGAACAAGGCCCGCGGCGTTTCGGCCGGAAGCTTGATAGTGAAGACGACGGGGAGCATCCGGGAGAGGCTTGCCAGAAGACACGTCGGAGACCCACTTACGCGTGGGGAAGGCCCGAGGCTATCCAAGGAGTTACCTGACCGGGAGCTTGGCCCTTGCGAGGGATTCCTTGTGAGGGGCTCCAATGAGGACTAGGGGGAAGCTTATGTGCTTCTCGATACCTCAGTAAAATACCAGAGTCATCGATGGAAGTTTGCATATCTCTACCTTACTCTTTAGCTTCTGTATTTACATTGGAATCTTGGTTTGTGCTTTACTTTCCTAGCTTAGTGATAGGCTAGTTGATAGGTTGGGAACCTAGGTTGCAGAACTCCTTTTTATGGTAGAGATAGCAACACATTAGCAAAATCGTAGTTTCACATTTAGATAGTTTATCTTTTGCATATGTTTTTGTTAAGGATAGAAAAAGAGACCATAGTTTAGAGTAGATCTTTAAGTTGCCTAATTCACCCCCCTCTTAGGCGTTATGGTCCCTTACAACTTCCATAACAACTTATACTCCATCCGTTCCAAATTATAAGTTATTTTAACTTTCTTGGACACCTTAACTTTGAGTACTTAATTATTCATTAGCAAATTTTAGTTTTGTTATTTCTTGTTCTTGCTTGTGTTCTTGAGTCGTAGGCACATATTAGTCTTCGAGGAGCAGTCAACTGGAAGCTGCAAGGCTGATAACCAGAGGAGACGTGGTGTAGCGATAGCATGATTCCAGTCTTTGATCGAAATCTGGATCGTCGTGTGCATTCCTCCACCTAAATCGAAAATTATCTTGACCTAACGGAAGATCGGGCACTCCCGTTTCCATCAGGTGGTGGATCCCATGGTGGGCTAGGTGGTGATGGCGAGGGACAAGGAGGGGCGGGAGTGGCAGACATGGTTGTTGAAAGCAACGGTGAGCTCTAGCGACAACCATGAGGGGGTTTGGTATGCTCCAACAAGCTCGATGCTCCCCAATGGCGGGCTCACCCGGCTGGTGTCTTTTTAATCCAATGTCACCGCTGAGTCAGCTGATGGTTACAATCTTTATTTTCACTGCCAGTTTAGAAAACGAGCGATGATGAGGATGAAAATGTTTGTGTAGTAGTGACAAACCTATTAAGAGACGGGGTCTATGGTGAATATTGCAGTAGTGACCTTGCATTTGTTGGAACTATGTTTAGATTTTGTTTTTCTTTTCTTTACCTTAGTTCGGTGAAGATCGGGTATTTTCGTCTTTTACCTTTGGTTTCAATGCAATCTCCTATTAATTCCTCCTGTCTCTAAATGATGTGTAGGTAGCAGGTTGCAGCTTCGGCTCTTCGAAAGATCCTTCGATGTAAATAACAGTAACTTCTGAGTTCTGATGGATCATGTATTTACTTGGAAAATATTCTGATAGCTAGAACACCAAGATATGAGACTTATTTTGGCTATACAATGTCATTTGTTTGTGAATTTGTGTTTCCTTCATCAGTTGATTTTTTTATGATTTATTTTTCAAATACCACCGTAGCGTTAGCATGGGCACTGAAAGGTTCTAAACATTTTTGGTACTTGTATAATAATCTAAACTGCAGCTACTTGATAAACAGCCAGCCCACTCACTTGGGCCCATCTAGGGAACACTTGTGCAGCGCTCGTACCAAACTGTTGGTGAGGCCCATTTCGTTGCTCTTAGTAGACTAACCGACAGTTTACAAGAGGGATGAAGAGAGCATAGTCCAAGAATCACAATTTTCTTATGATTTGGAAAAAAAGGGAAGAACGAAGAAAAATGAGAGCAATGAGTCTTGGACGGTCCATCGATCGCTGTCGTCGACGTACGGGTGCATCAGTGTCATCTATGCCCA
The DNA here is from genome assembly GCF_019320115.1 of Miscanthus floridulus. Classification (NCBI taxonomy): domain Eukaryota; kingdom Viridiplantae; phylum Streptophyta; class Magnoliopsida; order Poales; family Poaceae; genus Miscanthus; species Miscanthus floridulus. The sequence continues at coordinate 37,360,645 of NC_089595.1, forward strand.
TGCACGGTTCCATCATCCTGTGCGAATTTCATCATGCACACCGACACTAGAGCATGACGTCTCGCAGCGTATATGTTGGGGCACGCTATAATGAGAAATGCCTGTACATCACCTGGATCCAGAACCATAGCGTCCAGCTTTGGTGCAGAGAGAGTCCCGGTCTCGCAGAGGCCTCCTACATTATATTGGAGAAAACGATACTCGAATGCTAGACAATTTTGTTCTTTTTGCGTTAGTTTTCTCTTATATATTCGTATATAGTATATATAAACGAGAACTGCTTTTCTTCAGCTCCACCAACACAGACGACATTTCTTTTGACGTACTCCCTCCATCCCAAAATAAGTGACATTTTTTTGTTTTCAGACATCTTGTTTCACCATTCGTTTTATTTAAATTTTTTGTGTAAATTATAAAATAAATAAATCATTGTTAAAGTATCTCTAATCGTAAAATAATTCATAACAAAATAGATAATATTTATATAAAAATTTAGGGAGTTGCTATATTTCAGTCGCCTGAAATATAGCATTTTTTCAGGCAACGTCTTAGGGCCATCAGATCTGGATCCAACGATCACATTCAAAGCTGGTTGTTTCTGTACACAGGCAATATTAATGGGTCCGCGAATCAAACCCGCCAAACCTTACCGGGTCCGTCAAACCTTAACAGACGCATGATCCAATACCCGCTAACTGAAGTTGGTGCTCGGCTGGGCTAGAATTGAACTATTGGCCCAGTAAACACACTCTTTTGAAGGGTTGCCCAGTAAACACACTTAACGTATCTATCCCACTGTAGAACGAGTCTCTACCACAAATTAAAATTGACAGAGTGCAAATTTTATTTCACTGTTGCAAAAATAGACAATGAATATGGTCTTCAAAAGTTACAACACAAGAATATGAAAATTGCACGTTTCAAATAGTGCAAATACTATATATTGTTACTACAATTATATTGTATATGTATATAAACACAGAAGTGAAACTAATAACTAGTATTATAAATCCATCAAGCAACAAACTGTTCAAAATTACAATGGTCCAAACAGGCAATGGCAGGTTATTTATAGATATCACATACACAGTTGGAACCATATATAAACGAGGAAACAAAGGGCATAACAGGCATCAGAAACTCGAATCTGCATCATCCAATTGATGTCCTGAAGGGGAATCCGAGTATGCTCATCATGTGCTAAGACCAATATTGCCAAATTAGAAATAAAAACAACATAAAGGCAGGGAATACGGGTAAACAACTCTCAATTCAACAATGTGACAGACAAGTGAATCAGACACCAGGTTGCAAGGAAATGATAGGAATACCTGGTCAGTGCTACATCAGAGAAGATAGCATCAACCATGCCAACCAATATCTAGTACCTTGCTGGGTACCTGACATCCTCAGTAATGGAGATCAAATTGGTCCTCTTCTTTGCCATGTTGACAAGGTCTCTTCCACTCCTGTGGGAGAACTCAATTGCATACACCGACCAATTCTGCAAGACTGCAAGAGTGTCCAAACTCTTAAGACAACATACTACCCACAATCTGACAATAGTAAGGACCATGCTACAGCATTAGCAGTAGCTGCTATAGCTTTTTGCCTCTATTTTACTGTAGCACTGAACTAGCAGCAGCTACCTAATACAAGCACTTGAAATCTGCAGCCCGCACAGAATAGAAGCAGCAGGTAGAAGATTGTAGCAGAGAAGGCTTGCTTGAGATCCATAGGATTCCACATTTCCACTTGTGGTAACCACTAATGAAATGAGTGCACCTGTTGGAGAAACAAAGTATAATTGGTAGATCAGTTGAGTTAGATGGAAACATAAGCTACTACAGCATGGCATCTCCACTTTAGACAGAACTGGAGAGGCATCAAATAAGAAAATAAAAGGCAAACGCATAGTACTGGTGCATATGGTGCAAAACATAGACCGATACTTACACTTGAGCTGAATGTCACAATTATCCTCTCTATGATATAAACAAAAAATTCCTCCATCTTCTTCCCCCTGGCTCAGTAGCAACCCACAAATTTTATAACAGCTATACTAGGCATACGCTTGGTGCCTTGCTGCAAAAGGCAAGGATGTCAAATGAACCTATGCAATTGCCCAAATAGCATTGGGCCACATGTGTGTTGACACAAATAGTAAAGCAACACACTAATAAGTAGATTGCAGGTGGAAGACATTCTCTGACAGAAATCTGTAGTCAGATTCACAGTCAAAGTGCAGACCAAATTATTGCTACCTATCTGATAAAAGCAATAAGGAGAGAACATAATTCATACAACCATACATGCTTTGAACTGAACAAACAAGGAATGAAAAGAACCTAAAGTCTACAAAATCACAAAAGCTGAATGTGTAGAATGCCATGTTCAGTTGCCCTAGTCCAATGTTTTTCAAGATAAACTAAAAAATGTCTACAGAAAATGACTATGAAGGCAATCAAATATCTGAGTTTGACTATTACTTTGCCTTGAAATACTACTCTGAATTTTTTTACATATACTTCTTAAAACCGATTACGCAGATTTACTAAACAAGTAGAGTTTTCCCTTGATAATTTGATTGACAAAATTTGTTTGCATGAAAAATTTGTTTGCCAAAGATCACCATTTTACCTAATGATGGACAACTTTCTATATATATCTTCTAGTAATACAGTTGCAAAATACTAGTTGATAGTTTAGACTTCACATGTAAAATATTGAATCAGACTACTAGATCAATATTCACACCAAACTTTAGTAAGCCATCTAAGATAGATCACAATATAACATGTAAGGTACAGCTGTATCGCCATACATGCACATTAGTAAGCAAAAGCCAAGACTTACCCCAACGAGCAACTGCAGCCACTTTAGCCCCTTCACATGCTTTTGGACAAAAGGGACCCCTGTTCCAAAGAATCAACAAAACAACAAACAAAGATGTGGTGTGTGTTGGCACAAATAACAAGAAACAAGCATTGTGCAACAAGAACTCAGATAGACAGAAGGTTTATCTATAGTTGTTAGCTGCTTCTAGGGCTGGGAGAGAGAGACAGAGAATGGTTGGTTGGGTGGGTGGGGAATAAGAGAACCAGACAGTGATCTAGGTCCAGGCAATGGCAAAAAATCACAAAGAACACAATTACAAGGACAAAAATGTGGTCTATATTGGCACAGATTCCAATTAACAAATTACAATTTTTTTCTATAGAAGGACAAAGTGTGCATTTAGAGAGAACATATACTGACCATTGGTTGCTGAGAAGTAGGGCTAGGCAATGCACTTGAGCACAACTCTTCCTTCACACAAAACTTGAACCCCTATCCTGAACAACCTCCTCCCTGCTTTTGACATATGCAGAACTTTTAGGAAAAAGCCCAAAATGCTAAAATAGGCTCAATTCAGGAAGCAGTTCGTGGACAATAATCAGCAGTGAAGAAACACACTGGCTGCTGTTGTAAAGATATTTAGGGCCAACACAGAAACACAAATCAAAGAGGACAAATGAGAGGTGTGTGTTGACCCAAATTACAAAAAACACATTTGAATACGTTTTAGCACAGATCACAAGAGACAATTTTTTTCTATGGAAGAACAGATCACAATTTTTTCTATGGAAGCACAATCACAAATCACAAGAAACAATTTTTTCTATGGAAGGACAGATCACAACTTTTTTCTATGGAAGCACAATCGCAGATATGTCTAATATTCTGAAAAACAATGAAAATTTTTCCAGTGATTATGCAACTAATCATGACTTCACTAAACATGGTTCCTATGCGTTAACTTATGCATAGGAACCATGACTTCACTAAACATGATTTCACTAAACGCCTTCTCACAGTTTTCTAGAACAAGGCACTATAAACCATAGAACCAAAGTAGCAGGGCAATTTCAGTGCACAAGAATAACATTGGTTCTCTTACCCAACAGGCATACACAATTAGGCACTGATGAGATGCAAAAACATCCTACCAAAACCAGTAATGTAATAAATTAGCTATGCACTACAAAGCCTTTAAACAAGCAGACCACTAGTTAGTCCTCACTCCTAGCTTGCTTTGAAATTGTAAGCATCCCACAAATATAGTTGACACAAGGAAGCAAAGCCCCACCTGTTAACTTGGTAATGCAATTATATTGTATTTTATGTTAAAAATTACAATACACAAATATGAAAATTGCACATTTCAAATAGTGCAAATAGTACTCGTTCTTAATGTAATTTTATTGTGTATGTATAGGAGAGTTCAACAGCACTAGTTACCTACAACTGCTATGGACAAGAGCAACAAACAAAAGAAATGAATGTGAGTTTCCAAAATTCATACCTCACACTTATCAAAAATCTATGCTAATACTACTCAGGTTAGCTAACTGAAAACATTCCAAAATTCCCAACATGAAATCCTAAACACACAATCCAACAATATAAGGCCAATGCTATAGCAACTCCTAGAGACTAGCCATATTCTGTATTGGACCAAACCTGCTCAGTTGCTGTAATCAGAGCCGCTACTAAAGAACCTGATGACCACAATAATGTGCAATTGTCTGATAATAAATGTGCAATCTAGAAATACATACTAACCAGCACGATCCAAAGCAGGAGCTGCAGTTTCAGCCAATGGATTTCCTTTTGAATGATAGGGAATTGTTTTTGGCTCTGAAACTTGCAAATCAGCACGGAAACAAATTTCACTTTATCTTTGGACTGAAAATAAATAGAAAAAATGGTTGTCAACTATCACATGATCACAACAAATACATAAAATGGTTCTACATAGACAATGTAGAATGCAAGCTAAGGAAAGTGTAGAGAAGGAAGCACAGACCGAAAACAAAAGATTCAAACAGCCCCTAGGCTGGACTACAACAACAGCAGCAACATTACATCTATGCTAGCTGCAAGTGTAGAGAGACTAGGGACTAGAGACTAGTGAGAAAGCTCAACAGTACATCTATGCTAGCTATAGGGAATGCCGAGAGAGAGAGACATAAATATACAAAAACAATCAAATGAGCTCAAAAGCAGATGCCCCATGCCCCCTTCAAACAAAATGGATACAAGCTACTACTCAAGCTAGCAGTTCTAAATGGATGGTCATTACAAAACAATCAGTGGAGTGAGAAAACTTGGTACAAATGATATGTTACTAATAGACGACGAGGCAAATGGTTCAACAGCAGCATATTGCATATGCTCATGACTACAATTACGGTGCCCTATACTTGCAATTTATATTATTGCTGATTGCAATTATGTAACCGGACAAAAAGAAAGGGTGAGTGGATTTCACATGTGAGCTTTTATCCTAGGTCATAGTCTCAATGCAACCTGATAATACTGCCATGTGTCATGCATAACAAAAAGCATGACCACTCTAAGAGTCAAACCAAGCAGATTAACTGAAAATAGCAGAGGTCTTTTAACTTGCCCATATGTATAAAAAGACACCACTATAATTTTAGTGCCACGTAGAATAACAGAGGCAAAATAGACACAATACAGATTCTAGAGGTATGCTACTGCCTAAACAATCTAGATCACTTCTACTACCTAAGCAAGCGAATTAACAATCAAAATCAGGTGCTTTGGTCAGAACATCACATTTGCGAGGCTTCTTACCAAAATGGCATGTTGTAATTTCACTCCTGCCACTTTCAGTGTGCCCACACAAGGCAAATGAAAACAAACTAGTTCTTTCACCTGTCTAAACAATGACAAACAGATGCAATAAATCCAACAAAGTACAAAACGTATTTTTCCTGAGTATTTTTCCCCTCCTAGTCTATATGTCGACACCCAGCTGCCTACTTCCCACTGGCCAGGAAAACAAGTGGTACAAATTAAAGGCCCTAAAAAATATGGTGCATAGATAAGATTACTTAGCCAACTAATTGTCACACATAATTTGATACCGCAGCGGTACTAAACAGATACAACTGAGGTGATCCCTGAGACAAAGGTTTATGAGCAACGTAGTAAAGAAAGAGCTCTACCATATAGGTGCATACAATTTTTTAATATTGTTATTAATCCTACAAAATATCAGAACCACAACAGATTTCTGGAAGGCAACAAAAAACTAAAAGGGAGAAGTAAAACAATCTGATTTCCTGCACTGACGATTTTTGTGTATGTCACAGGCACACACATGTTCACCTATCATTGACCAGTGATTCAACTGTGTTGTTCTAATGTTGGGCTGACATAATCGGTGACAAGAAGGGCAAGGGCTACTGTGAGCTGATCGTGGCGTGTACTTGAATTCGGGTTCCGTAATCAGGACAGAGCAACCATGCATTGCACATTTGCAGCCTATCCTATTTCACTTATTGGACAAAATACAGAAGTTCAAAAATAATATCAATGAACCCCCAACTTTCTTCTGGAAAACAAGAAGTGAAGGAAACGAGCAAGTAAATCACTACACTGCTTGCCGCTAGAGTTCAAACCACACACGGCAGCAGCAGCAACAACAATGCAACCGTTCTCAACCTCGCTCCAACCATCACCCGGTCACTAGTTGTCTACCGCGGCAGCGAAAAAGCGACGGCACACACGCCAAATGCAACCCAAAAAACATGAAATCCTAAACAACTAAATCCTAATTACAAATAATGAAGTTATTTATTAGCTTATGAAGCATACTAGCTTCCCCACCAGCAAACAACGGGAGATACTATGTGAGCGGCCAAATTTAGGACAACAAATAGCTGAAAATAATTTGGATACTTTCTGGACAGCAAATGTTGGCTTGACAATCAGAAGACACAAACAGACTGTAATCTACTTTAAACCCTGCTTCAAGTACTTAGGCAGACATTACCACAATAGCTACTCAGGTAATTTGAAGCAACTAATGCCTACATTACAGGTAACTACACCACATCACACACAAGTTCATATTTGAGTTGCAAAAGTCAGTCAAATCGTACTTTATAATATAGCACGAGTTCCTTTGATGGTTTCTGGGCTCTGATAAGGAGCAGCAATAGACCAGTCCACAACAACAACAACAAAATTTTTTAGTCCCAAGCAAGTTGGGGTAGGCTAGAGTTGAAACGCAATAAAAAAAACATATTATAAAATATAGAAATGAAAGGAATCAGTTCTGATGGATACAGAGTGTTCATCTTTGAGTTACAGAAGTTGCAGTCCACACACCAAAGACGACAACAAAAAAATACCAATATTCTAAACTCTGAGCTTTGAACATGAGGAGAAAAATGACAAAATGTAACAGAAAAGTTTCAGCTTGATGAAACCAGAATCCATCGCTATGGAAATTACCTAAAACCGTAGAAAGGTAACTTGTTGCCAGCAAGAACAGTGTTGCTGAAGCCAATGGGGACATGACCTGGAGCACAATCCTACAATTTGGCAAGTTACAGAGGGTTCAGAAAGAATAGTGATGATGTGAAATAATCATATAGCTGTCATATAGGTGAAATCAGCCCCTGAGCATGTTAACAGTAAAATGAGAGCACGATTAAAGATATCATATAGCTGTCAAAAATGGCATTCTTGACAAACCTAGTAATAACACACATTATTTCTAAGACACCTGTCTTCCAATCAAGCATAAACTAAATGTTGAGCTGAGGATTCCAATAAGCCAACATGATATATTTTTAGGAATAAAAAACAAACAAAACTATATAGCAGTTCTAGGTGGCTTTGATAATAAGCATGAACTGAAAAATAATTTCAAGATATCAAACTGAAACATGGTTCCTGACTATTAAAGAATTCATTAAGAATTATATGACCAAGACAAGTATCACTGTATTTATTTAATCTGCATAACATCTTCAACCATTCATCTTCTCAGTTCCACCTATGGCAATGTACAGTGGACACAGAAATGGCAAGAGGACTCCAACTTGGTCAACTCACAAGTGAAACATACAGCTCAACTACTTCTTTTCAATTAATGATAAAGACTCACATCTTTGCCCTTACAAAATACAGTAACATCTACATCCCAAGTCTTTCTAGATAATCAAACTGAACATAAACAAACAACATCTAATTCTACAGATCATTCAGGCAAAAGAGAGAACAAAGACTCACAGAACGCAGAGTTGCTGTGAAACTAAAAGCACAGGAACAAAAATTCAGACTTTAGAAATGGTAAACCGTACAAATAGACTAGAATTAACTGAAACTGCAAAGCTACTCAACCAAGCCATTTAGGCTCGATTGAGGCTTGAGTACAGAAACAATTGTCCAAACTAAATTAAAGCTGGCTAGACATGATTAAAAACTGGACAGGGAGGCCAGTAAGATATCATGACGGCCATGCAAGCCGTCTGAACATGAAAAAAATACTAGATAGCAGGCCACACAAGATATCATGACAATGCTGCAAATAAGATAAAATTAGCTACTATGCTACAGATTCATATTTTTTTTGTATTCAGCATGTGTAGATAAATTTTGATAAAATCATTTATCACATGAAGCTAGCATCTAAAAGAAAGGACAAATACACCAAGGCTGAAAACCAAAAGCACTCTAATTTGTAGGAGTTCTAAAGCTCACGCGAAAAGCAAATGGAGACTGTGCTCCTAGTTTCATAAAGCAGATGCAGCAAGACAGGTGCTATGCTGGTTTCAAAATTGACCTGATAGACTGAAAACAAGTGCAACTGAATGAAAACGAGCTGTAAACTCAAATTCAGAAAAACACAGTTGAAGATTGAACTGTTTTTAGAAATTTCTAGGCCTAATCAAACTGTATATCTCTGACAACCTTCTGTTCAGCAGTGCTGCTCTTGAAGAAAACACAAACCAGCCAAAAGAATTAAGTGACATTGGAACGGAGCTGTTGCTGCTCTGAAAACACAAGTTTCAGACAAGCCACAGTTCACAGGTTGCACATCAAGCTTCACTGTTTATCAACGAGAACAAATCAAAATGCAATGCCATCATGTATTAACTTTAACTCAACAAAATTCATATCTGAAGTGTAAAAGAGAAAAGAGCTAACAAAACACAAAGCACTAGCATCAAGTTAATCAACCAACAACTAATCATTGTCCGACAAAATCGATTGTGGTTTGGCTCAATGTGTAAAAGCATGATGGTTGAGACAACTGGGATAAAGTAAAAATTACATTAGAAGAAAATAAATACAAATGAGGCATGGAATGGCAAAACCCCGTCCACCTGAATAAGTTAAAGCACTCAACTGGTCTACGCAAAATCTGCACTCTATATATGCAAGTATGCCTCTTTTCCTTTCATCAAAGGCTAACATGCATCACATTTAAAATTCACAATACAATTTACCGTGGCTAAATTAGCAGCCTCAGCCACGAGATGTGGAACCTACATACACCATAAGAGCTGCAGGCTCTAGCTTCAAGTCACAAAAGACGATGCAGTGTCAGATGACACAATGTCACCCTTTTTCTGAAATGTGAGTGTCAAAAGATGCAGAGTATGCGATTATATCTAGAGATGGTTTTGATGAATTGAATCAAGAAGGTTCCTATCATCCAGTCAACAAGATGGCTAGAATTTGTGTTGTAGAACCTACATACACCATAAGGGCTAGGCTCCTGCTTCAGTTCTTCCACCACCTACAGAAGTTCAATAATCATGTCTGATTGCGTGCTGGACCAAACAAATCCTTTCGATGTCTAAAATGTAGGGAGCCAATCATGTAGAATAGACAACAAATTTGAGTCACAAAAGAACAAGCACAGCCGCATCTCCATGTCAAGCTAACAGATCAAAGCTTTAGTAATTAAGTAGTACGCAATAAATAAATGATTGCATGCATAGCCAGATCTACATATCGAGAGCTGATTGAACCCACATCAGGAACAGGATGGGATACATCACACCATCAAACTCTAAAAATATGCCCTCCAGGTACTAGAAGATTGAACCAATCAAACAAATCGATCCCACATCAGGAAAGGGGATGGGATACATGATGCAACAGATGAGGAAGACGGGTACAAAGAGGAAGGACAGGAAGCAACCACGCACCATAGGGCATCCCCGGAGCTCCTCGGAGAGCTTCAACAGCATCCGTGTCGGTGAAATCAAGCTGAACGCCTGAACCTTGACCTGGATGAAATCGCCTCTCCCTGCTTCATGTAGGAAATGGGATTGACTGCACACATGAGCAAACAGAGCAACAAAGAGGAAGGAGATGCAGCAGGCACATACAAGAGTGCATCACCGGAGATCCTCTGGAAGACCTTCAACGGAGCGCCGCGACGGGGATGCGGGACGACCACCAGGGAGCAGCCGCCGCTGGGAGATGACCGCCGCGCGCACTGCTCCACCGCCGCTGCCCCGCGCACGCCGGTCCTCCACTGGGGGCCACTGTGGTGCCGAAGGAAAGGAGAAGCGGATGCGCCAGCGCCACCGCCACCGCAGCCGGTGCTCCATCTGCCAGGGAGCCGGAGGAGACAGAGGAGCGGGCAGATCTGGGACTGAGAGGGTGGGAGGGAGAGCCAGAGAGGAGTGTGGTCGAGCACTCGAGTAATGCGGCGGCCAGGCTAGGTGCGGTGTTAGCGGGTGCGGTTTCCAGTGCCTTGACCCAATAAGAGACATCGGACCGAAACAAACCAGGCAAATCTTTGAGAACATCCGACGGACAGAGCGTCGCCTGAAACAAACTCAGATTTCAGGCGACTGCACAATAGGAAAAGTGAAAAATTTAATGAAGACGAACAGTCAAACAAGATGTCTGGAAGTCAAAACACTTATTTTAGGACTGGTCTTGTAGCAGGCGGGTAGTATAGTACCAGCAGCACGTACCAGAATTGGTTGACTTGTGAATTCAATTACGCACATTTTTGATCGATCGACGAAGTTGATGTTGCCCTAACAAGCTCGTCAACACTCGGCAAAAATCGACGACGCCAATCACGGCGACCAAACTGAATCGATGTATTAGCACTAGTTGCATATACTCCGCCGTCCGCCGCGTAGTACAGGCACAAAAGCCAGCTTGTTTCCGACTGAACAGAACAATCCACACGACGAGCAGGAGCTGGAGCTGCATGGGCAGCAGGCTTGTAGCAGGTCGGTATCGAGCAATAATTCGTGGCATGTTGCCCATGTACCAAACAACGTTGACGATCCTGCATGGATTGACAGGTAGCCTGCTGACAGCAGGTCAACTAATCTGACTCGTGACGCGCCTCCCTGATGTACTACAGCACAGCACACAGCCAGTCCCCGTTGCCGACAAAAACAGGGGGTTTTTTTTTTTTGATAAGAAACAGGTTCTGTTCTGATAGTAGTATTGGATGATCGAAAAATATAAGTTGAAGGACAAGATCAGAGGCACCTGCTGGAACCAAGTCACCGTCATCTAATGCAACATCGATCAACAACTTTGATTTGGTGGCGCCACAGTACCAAGCCAACCAACAATTTGTTACACGAGTGGTACGTACGAGGTACGACGTGCAGCCCCTGGCTACCAGCAGCTAGCTATGGTCCTTGCATTGAACGGAGCTGGCTGCGACGCTTCAGGGATGATGGCGTAGTAGTCGATCAGACGATCACCGAATGCCTGTTCACGTACACTCACGACGACTGCAAATTGCACCCAGCGGAACCAACTTGTATACAGCATGTCTTCTTGTTACCGATCGAATTGAAAGCTTACACCTGGTTACCAGGCGAAACTACTTGACCTTCTCACCTTCACGTGAGGTCTGGAGGTCCGGTCGGAGTCGCAGGGAGTTGGGGGTGGCGCTCGGCCCTTTTTGGCTTCACGATCGATCGTCAACCATCGTCGTCTCTCTTCTTTTTCGGCAGGCACGTCAAAGCGGCCAAGCTACCATTAGCTTTAGGGGATCGATGCTTCCCCTAGCTCTAGTCCTCTTTCCGGTCTACAAGAAGTCGTCGGACACAAGAGAGTCGTGTTCACATTCGAATTAGGGAATCGAGAGTACTACATACAATTGAAAAGGGATTAACTCAATTTTGTGCTAAATACACAAGATTCAGGAAAGAAAACCGGCCAACGGATTTAAGCGGCTGCTGCACCTAGGTTTTTCATGCGAAAAAACCAGAATCGAATCTGCATTGGTCTCTCGTTGTACGTGTGTCTAGGTTGTGTGCCGCTCTATGCGATCTAGTTCTTTGCTGGTGCGTGACTAGACTTCAGGTTAACATACTTTTTTTGGTGATTCCGCTTGGGACCAAAACGATCCTGATCTACTAACAAAATGTCTGAAGGCAACAATAAGAAGACGAACGATTTCACCGATCTGAAGAATCCAGTGAACATCATCTTGCCTTTGTCGCTGGATCAATTTCCCGATGACCTTCAACAAATGCTGGAAGTAAGATTCACCGCCGATCTAAAGGCAGTTTTGTCGAGTTGCACCACAGATCGGTGGGTTGTCATCATCCAATCTTCAGCAAATCTTCTACTTCTGCACTGCATTGCCTGAGGTAAAGAACGATGAAAATGTTGACGATCCATATCCTACTCACGCTAACTATACTAAGATGCAATAATCATAAGAAAGGCAATGACGCGTGTTGTACGAGGACAAATTAAAACAAGTGTAACTGCTGGGCGGTTTGGGCTTCCATGTTGGACCTTCAGTGCATTCATGTCATCGGAAAGTGGTCTCTAAAGACGGCAGGATATGACAACACTATCAAGTTGACAGACCCTCATTCTCACGCGCGCGCATCTCAACAGGGAGTAATTGGCGTCATAAATTCAGTTTCTGAATATGGGCACGCACCGTTGCAAATGTCCTTGTTTGATGAAGCTGCATACAAGTCAACAAGAAGCTACGCACGTTTCTCATTTGTAATTTTACTTCCTCCGTCCATGAAAGATGTAATTCTCACCTTTTGATGGGTTAAACAATTTCAATTTGATCAAAGCTATATAAACAAGTATAAATATTTAGACATAAAATAAGTATCATCAAATTAATTATGAAATATATTTTGTAGTAAACCCAGTTGACGACATAAATGTTAATACTATTCTCTATAAGGCCAGTCTCGGTGAGAGTTTCATTTGCATTCAATAAACTGACATATAAGCATTTTTTATGATATAACAACATTTTTAAGAAGAGAGAGAAGAATGAGTTTTATGGGGATGAAACTCTGTTGGCACAATTACCAACTCTCTTTGATTCATGAAATAATTAAATATATACCCAACTATAGAATGAAACTTTCGATTGAGAGTGGATGTTTTATCCATGTTTTATTTCATTTTACATGACATGTTAGTATTGGAAACAATGTCAAGAAACTCCCCACTGATATTGGCCTAATCTTGATCAAAGTTAAGCTAGTTTGACTTGCACAAATGCTATAGTTACATCTTTTTGTGGACGGAGGGAGTACAAGGTAAAAACCTGGGAATGTTTAATTTGATTAATAGGGTTCAAGTTTGGAACCTTTGGAGGAGTAGAGAAGATCGGACCAGGTCTGGCTTGATGGGAACAACAGACGGGTGGAGAGAAAACAAAGGTGGGCAGCTCCAACATTTAAAAAAAGAGCTAGCTCAAAGAATATTTTATTAAGTGAGAAGGAGAGAATGATAGGCTAGTTTTTCATAAAGAGCTAAGATTAGAAACTTTCTATAATTCATGTCTATGCTCACATATTTTTCTATACTAGCATGCTTTTTTTGAGGAAATTCTATACTAGCATGTTAGGTTACTCTATTTTTTTAAGTTCATATAAGCTAGCAAGTTGACTCTATTGTTGAGGGCGCCCTTAGGCAATCAGTAGTGTTGGTTCTTGAGATTTAGGAGTCAAGAGTTAGGCCCCGTTTGGCATAGCTCGACCACCAGCTCCGGGAGCTATATGTTGTGCCAAACGGGGTAAACTAAACAACTCCGATTAAGGAGCTCCTCAAAACCTGCTCTCACACAGGATTGGTGGGGTGAACCTTAAAATAGTAGTAGCTTCACCCAGCTCAACCTAGCCATGGTGGGCCCCAGTGAGGACAGAGCCCTGTTTTGCCCCCATTTTGCCCCTGATGGAGAAGAAGAGGTGCATGGGGAACCAGTAAGGATGAAAACGGATCGGATACAGATGGATATCACTGATATTATATTTGTTTTCATATTTCTGTCCGGATTCGGATTCGAATATGGATAGTGTCAACTATGCTGGATTGGATACGATTGGATATCGACATCATGAGTATGCGATTTGAGTATTCGGATATGGATACGGTATCGAATGTTGAATATCCGGACTCGGATATGGACAGCTCTCAACCCCTCTAAACGGATTCGGTCTCGAATACGGTCGGAAAATATCCGTACCATTTTCATCCCTAGGCACCAGCCATAGCCGTTCTGGTGTGTGGGGAGGACCGACAGCGGGCGCTGTGTTAGAGTCTTATCTTTAAAGTGCATTTATTCTTTAGCATTTGTTGCCACAAACCATTTTCATATAAAGTTTACACCACATATGGTTGGAAAGTAAAAGTTCGGAGCCTGTTCGGCAGGACTGAAAAATAAGTCAAAATATTATTCCGGATGATTGTTGTGAGAGAAAAATACTGTTCTGTCTAAAAACACTGTTCGCGTGAACAGTGCTTTGGCGACTGGGCTGGGCAGCCACCCACCCACCCACCAGCCAGCCGAACAGCCCATCAGTCCAAAAACCATTGAGGTTTTGCATGATTTTTTTTAGAAAAACTATCAAGTTTGAATAATATTTATAAATATCTGAAAAAAGGATATTGTACAAACTTTTAAAAAAGACTAGCTCATGCACCGTTGACATAATCTACCTAAGGGAATGCCACTAAAACACCATAATTAGGCAAAAACCGTGTTGAATTTGACACCATCCAACCGAACCTATCTTGTACCCCAACTGCACACCAACCCAACCCAATAATCTGGTCGATGTAGCACCACTCAAGCCTATTCATTTGGCTGTGGCTTGTTGTAAACGATTGTAAATTTTCAGCCGGAACAGTATTTTTCTCTGACACAAACCAGCCAGCAGTACTTCTTCACGAACTAGCAACGATACGAACCAGCCAACCGAACATGCTGAGACAGAGAGATGAAAAAAGATGCCTTAACAGTGACCTTTTTCAGATAGTGCAAAAGTGTCTCAATTTTGCCGGCACCACTTGGAAAAATGTGATGCTCTAACAGCTTGGCTTTCTCTGTTATCCATGACATGTTAGGTCAAGACCAACGGAACACGTACCATCACAACACAGCAACACGGAGTAGACTCGCTGCTTCTCCACATTCGTATACCTTGTGGCTTGGGCGTGTATATATATCCAAAAGCAACGAAAGTGCCATACCTTTATTTCTCCATCATCGTTTTTTCTATAAAGTCCATCATCGTATATGGTCATATATAAGAGAAATTAAATGAAATGACCAAGACATTCATGTACTTTCCCGGTTATAGAATCCAGATTCCAGTAGTGGTCCTGTAAGTATATAACACATTTATTGTTTTGCTTCCAAAATTTAGCATATTCCCTCTCGTTAGTGAAATGCACCCGGGTTCTCACACTTTTCCCATACCTTTGCCTGTTTTATTAACCCTTAAATTGAGCATTTTATTCCTTCAGCTTTTCAAGTTATTTATATTTAGTCGAGATCAGGATCCATGTTCTCACTTTGAGTAATGAACCTTTTAAACTATTTAAAGTTCTAGGTGTTAGAAATTTAGGCATTTTTATGTTAAAATTAATCCAGAAAAATAATAACAAATTTGTGATGACAAATATGTGCACATGTGTGATTTTACTACTGCTCAAATTAGTAGCAAATATGTTCATAAACAACATACTGATCATAGCGAAAATGAGATTAAATTTAACCAATTTGAGAATAAAGATGTACCCTGCGGAGGGACCCATGCTCAAAGCACCGGTGGCTCCAATCCCACTCATGGTGAGTTGCTCGAAATCGCGGACCACAGTCGGTGCAAAAAGATGTACGCAGTGAGTCCCTCAAACGTCCACCGGGAAGTAGACGATCCGAGTAATAAGAAAACGTCGATGGTCACCAGGAAAAAGCGAGCAGTCATGAAGACGCTCCCCAAAAACCTGATCGCCCGCACACCCGAGCAGATGTCACAGATGCAAACGGCGATTCCGGAGGCCTGCTCTCCCAACTCTCTGTGCGCGCAAAGGATCGGGATGTGGAAACTTAGAAGGCAGCGCGATAGTGAGAAGTGGAAAACACTAATTGACTATCTTAGGATTTTTTAAACTAGGAACCTCCAATGATAGTTCTATTTGTTATTATGTCTTTTTCCAGGAGGATTGGTACATATATATAGGGAGGAGAACTCCCTACCTCTACATTAACTAGCAATATACTACTAATTGACGTTGCACCTTCCACCTCTACTCATGGACTTAAACAATAAAGCCCATTAAGGAAAACATATATTGGGTCTTTGAGATTTATTAGAATTTCTTCATATGGATTTAGGGAATTTTATCAATATAAATTCTAACAATCTCCACCAGATCTCAAAAGTCCAGTATAGATATTTTCTTTCTCCCACTACTGTTTATATACCAGTGTTTTTCAGCAGAGACTGTTAAGTTGAACATCCGCCTAGAGCTTCAAGCTACACCCATCCACAACTTGAACAATGGACTATGCCTAGAATTGCAAGTTTTGTGTGAATGAGTTTCAACTAAACTCTTTACTGATACTAGGTTGCCAAAAGCATCCCTCTAGTTGGAGCATATAAGTCATACTCCTATGCCTTTCATGAGTATCTTGAGATCACCCAAATCTCATAGACTGTGACTAGTAGTCAAACTCATATAGATGTATTCCTCAAAAGATGTTCTGTAGGACAACATATTTGCTTCAGCAAGCCACTTGGAACACATTAAGATAAAAACCAACCTACCTTACAGCAAAGGAAAGACGTGCATCTGACATGGGCCAAGTTAAGGGTCTTTCCTCACAGTCTACCACTGGCTTGTTTCACCATTCTATTTCACAGGATCTCCAATCACATAGAACATGTTACCACCATGATAGACTTCATGTGGGTCTCAAGCCCATTTCACTTGATGCACTATCTATCATATTACGTGAGAGTCCCTTAGTGAATTCATCTGCTAGATTTTTAGATGTGTGGACATAGTCCAATGCTATCACTTTGGAGTTTCTCAATTTTCTAACAGATTTTAATCTCCGCTTAACATGCCTTGTGGACTTCATGTTATCCTTAGAACTGTTTACCTTAGTTATCATATTTTGGTTATCACAGTTCATAGAAATAGTCAGTATAGGTTTCTCTACAACCGGTAAATCCATAAGGAGTTCACAAAACCACTCGGCCTCAGTGCTAGCGGTGTCTAATGCTGTGAGTTCTGCTTCTATAGTTGACTTCGTTAAAATGGTTTGCTTGTTAGACTTCTAGGAAACAGCGCCACTTCCAAGCAAGAACACGTATCCACTTATGGCATAAAGCTCATCAGCATCAGATATCCAGTTAGCATCACAGAAACCCTCTAGTACCTTTGGGTACCTCGTATAGTGAATGCCATAGCTCATAGTACCTTTGAGATAACGCAATACTCTCTCAAGAGCACACCAATGATTATCTCCTGGATTTGACATAAACCGGCTTAGTTTGCTCACAGCAAATGAGATATCAGGCCTCGTAGCGCTAGCCAGATACATAAGCGAACCGATAATTTGGGAGTATCTCAATTGATCCCTCTCTATTCTTCGATTTTTCCTTAATAGCACACTAGGGTCATAAGGTGTAGGAGCAGGTTGACAGTCACTAAACCCAAAGTGACTCAATACCTTTTCCACATAGTGGGATTGTGAAAGTGTAACCTCATCATTGCCTTCTCTTAACAGCTTGACATTAAGAATAACATCAGCTTCTCCCAAGCCTTCCATCTCAATATTATTAGACAATAGGTCTTTAACCTCCTTAATGACATTAAGGTTGGTTCGAAATATCAGTATGTCATCAACATATAAACACAAGATCACTCCTTTGCCCCCACCATACTGATAGTATACACATGTGTCAGCTTCATTTACATGAAAGCCGACATATGTCAAAATTCTGTCAAACTTCTCATGCCACTGCTTAGGAGCTTGTTTCAGGCCATATAAGGACTTCAATAACTTACACACCATGCCCTCTTGACCATTTGCTACAAATCCATCTGGTTGATCCATATAGATCTCCTCCTCTAACTCTCCATTTAGTAAAGTCGTCTTTACATCCATCTGATGAATGATAAGACCATGAGAGGTAGCCATAGAAAGTAACACTCGAATTGTGGTTAATCGAGCAACAGGTGAATAAGTATCGAAGAAATCTTCACCTTCTTTCTGGGTATAACCCTTGGCCACAAGCCTTGCCTTGTACCTCTCAATTGTACCATCAGGCCTAAGCTTTTTCTTGAACACCCATTTGCATCCTATTGGTTTACATCCATAAGGACGTTTAACAATTTCCCAAGTTCCATTAGACATAATGGAATCCATCTCACTCCGTACTGCTTCCTTCTACAAGTCAGCATCAGGAGAGGAATATGCCTCTTCAATGGTTCTTGGTATGTCATCCACAAGGTACACAATGTAGTCATCAGCAAAAGACTTTGTAGTCCATTTTCTCTTACTCTTTCGAGTGACTACAATATCATCCTCTTTAGGATTATGCATATGAGGTTTCTCAGAATGTTCTATCGGAATAAATTGCTCATGGAGAATTATAGGTTCATGACTAGACATGCTAGGCGCATTTTTCATGGGAAAATCACTTTCAAAAAAATGTAGCATCTCTAGACTCCATGATAGTACCAACATGCATGTTAGGTACCCTAGAATTTTTAATTAAGAATCTAAATCCAACGCTATGAATAGCATAACCAAGGAAACACAATCAACTGTTTTAGGTCCAGGTTTGCGCTTTTTGTTACTTGGCACATTCACTTTGGCCAAACAACCCCAAGTGCGCAAATATGAGAGATTTAATCTTTTCTTTTCTCATTTCTCAAATGGTGTGATTTCTTTATTCTTTGTAGGAACTCTATTCAGTACATGACATGCTGTCAAAATAGCCTCACCCCACCATTCCTTAGATAGACCCGCTGTCTCCAACATGGCATTAACCAACTCAGTTAGAGTGCGGTTCTTTCTTTTGGTAATTCTATTGGACTGTGGTGAATATGGCGGTGTCCTCTCATGAATAATTCCATGTTCTACACAGCAATCAGAAAATTCACTTGAAAAGTATTCTCCACCACGATCGGACCATAACCGTTTAACTTTCCTCTCAAGTTGAATTTCTACTTCAACTTTATAGATCTTAAAGTAATGCAACGCTTCATCTTTTGTTTTTAATGGGTACACATTGCAAAATCTAGTACAATCATCTATAAAAGTCATAAAATATCTTTTGCCACCTTTAGTCAATTTACATTCATCTCGCATAGATCGGAATGAACTAGTTCTAATGGCGCCAAGTTCCTCACCTCCACAGCCTTGTAAGGCTTACGAGGTTGCTTAGATTGCAAACACACTTGGCACTTAGAACCTTTGACCAAATTAATTTTTGGGATTAAATTCAGATTTGCAAGCCGTGATAGACAACCAAAATTAACATGACAAAGACGTGAATGCCAAATATTTGACTCATCAGGGATAATAGCATTGTTCACAATCTTATTACACACATCAACATGCAAGGATAAGCGGAACAAGCCTTCGCAATCATAACTTTTACCAAAAAAAAGTTCCATACTTTGACAGTACACATTTGTTGGTCTCGAAGACAATTTTATAACCATCTTGACAACATTGAGAGCCGCTAACTAGATTCTTTTTGATGAAGGGGAAATGTTGCACGTTCTTTAGCAGCACCATCTTTCCCGAAGTGAACTTTAGAATGACCGTACCAACACCAAGAACACGCGCATGGGACCCATTCCCCATCAGCAAGGCTCCAGTACCGCCGACCTGATAAGGAAAAAACAAAGAGGCATCAGCACACACATGAATATTAGCCCTAGTGTCCATCCACCACTCAGGCGAATGATAAACTAAAAGAACAGTAGGTAAAAAATTTCCATACCCAAATGTTCCTTCTTCAGCCTCGCTAACAACCTGTCGACAAAATCTGGTCGGCTGTCTATCGAGGGGTATACCCACGGTAGTAGATGATTGATGGAGGTGAGCGCAATAGGAACTAGATGGTGACACAAGGTGCAGAGATAGTGATTTAGACTGGTTCAGGCCGTCTGATCGATGTAATACCCTATGTCCTGTGTCTTTGTTGGATTGTATTGAATATGAGATGAATTCGAGGGGGAGTCCCTACCCGCCTTATATAGTCTGGGGGGTAGGGTTACAAGTCGGTTTAGGCCTAGATCTATTCAGTTATATGGTAAGTATTTACAAGGAATACGATATCTATTATATCCAAAAAGATCTTCCTTCATCGCAAAGATGTCTTCTGATTGCCTTGCGGTGCACGCGTGACCAGAACTGGGCACCGTAGGCCTTGATCTTATGGGTTGGACCTCCCCTAGTGGTGCAGCCCATGTCCATTGTCGTGGGTACCTAGGGTTATACCCCCCATAGCTAGTCCTTGAGCGCCTTGTATCCGCTGAGCAACATCATCTTGAGCAAGTTCGAGTAGTTTAAATTGGAGTCATCCAGCAAATCTAGCAATCTGACCAGTTTAACTGGTAATCCAATCAACAGAACGAAGTGCCGACCAGTTTAACTAGTAATCTGACCGGTGGAAATTGAAGCCAGCTAATTTATCAGGTGACCTAATCTTGGACTTAGCCAAGTAAGGCTTGCTAGAAGGATGTAAGGAGCTCAAGTTTAAAATTTGAAAATTCTCCACCTTAGGTGAAGTGTACACAGTTCGGCTTCATTGATGAAGTCAGATGATCATCATTCATGACTTATGTAAAGAGGATATTAGTACTAATATATGCACTGCAAGGTGCAATATATACATTATAGTCCCCAAGCCTGACAGTAGGTGAAGAGGACACCTAGTGTCAGGATCAAAGAATTTCAACGATCACTTAGCTAGGACAACCAACTCTTAGCTTAGCCAGGAGCACAACTAGTCCCCAGTGAAAGCTCTAGTTTGGTTTTGGTGAATTGATGAAACCCTAAGTGCTAACCTAGTTCATCAAGTGATCATAAGATAGGTAGCACACTTCAAGTAGAGAAGCAAATGAAGATCATAACATGACAATGGTGATAGCATGGAGATGATCAAGGGCTTAAACTTGAAAAGAAGAAAGAGAGAAACAAAAAGCTCAAGGCAAAGGTATAACTTGAAGGAGCTATTTTGTTTTGGTGATCAAGACACTTAGAGAGTGTGATCACATTTAGGTTTGATAGCCATACTATTAAGAGGGGTGAAACTCGTATCGGAATGCGGTTATCAAAGTGCCACTAGATGCTCTAACTCATTGTATATGCATTTAGGATCTAGTGGAGTGCTAACACCCTTGAAATTGTTTGTGAAAATATGCTAACACTTGTGCACAAGGTGATACACTTGGTGTTTGCACAAGGTGATACCATTCGGCGCTTTTAGGAAAATGGAATGCCTATTTTCTATTGCGCCGGATGCAAATTCTTGGTGGTTGGCACATTGGAGCAAGGGTGGAGAAGATAGAAGTGAGAACAGAGCTGATGCCAGCATCGGTCCAGTGACCGGACGCTAGATCTAGAAGCACCGGACACTGACTGCCTACGTCCGGTCACGTTGACTGTCGGTACAGTGGCTAGGGTTTACCACCGGACGCTGGGCTATGTCCGATCGAGGTGGACCGGACGCGTCCGATCGAGGAAAACCAGGTTTCAACCCTTACTGTACTCGACCGGACGCTGAGGTTCCAGCGTCCGGTCAGTTTCTACCGGAGCGTCCGGTCAGCGTCATAACTGTTGGAATCTGACGAACAACGTTTGAAGCTAATGATGCGTGGCATCCATCTGTGGACCGGATGCTAGGTCCAGGGTCCGGTCAAGTGGACCAGAGCGTCCGGTCAGAGCGCAGAGTACCTAGTGAAGGGGTACAATGGCTCTATTTCGTGGGGGCTTCTATTTAAGCCCCATGGCTGGCTGTGGCTCACATCTTTGGCCATTTTCATTGACATAGCAACCTTGTGAGCTAAGCCAAAGTCCTCCCACTCATCTACATCATTGATTCATCATCATAGTGAGATTGGGAGTGATCCAAGTGCATTGCTTGAGTGATTGCATCTAGAGGCACTTGGTATTCATGTTTCGCTACGGATTTCGCTTGTTACTCTTGGTGGTTGCCGCCACCTAGATGGCTTGGAGCAGCGAGGATCATCGAGCGGAGGTGGTGATTGTCTCCGGCTCCGATCGTGGTGATTGTGAGGGGTTCTTGACCTTTCCCCGGTGGAGCGCCAAAAGGTACTCTAGTGGATTGCTCGTGGCTTGTGTGATCCTCATCTTGTGTTGGTTGTGCGGCACCCTATTGAGGGTTTGGCGTGTGAAGCCAATTAGCGCGTGAACCTCCAAGTGAGTGAATCGCCACAACGAGGACTAGCTTGCCGGCAAGCAAGTGAACCTCGGTAAAAATCATTGTGTTCATCATTGATTCCAAGGTGATTGGTCTTCATTGTTATTCATCTTTGTGATTGGTTGGTACTTCATCTACACGACGGTATAACTATCCTAATCACTCTCTTTACTTTACCGCAAACTAGTTGACAAGCTCTTTAGTGTAGCTAGTTGTGAGAGCTTGCTTACTTGGTTGGTGTGGCTCTTTAGTTAGTCTTTGAGAGCACACTAACATAGGATAGTGTCTTTGCTATTGTGTGAATAGACACTATCTAAACTAGAATTGTGGTAGGTGGCTTGCATTTTAAGTAGGCTAGCGCAACACTCGCTTCGCCTCATAATTGTCTAACCACTTTGTTAAGTGTTGTTGTAGAAATTTTATTAGGCTATTCACCCCCCTCTAGCCATTAGGACCTTTCACCCAGCTTAGCTAAAAACCAATATAGTACATTCACCATAAGGTGAAGTCTACACACTTAGTCCCCGAGCCTGCTATAAGATAAAGAAACATCTTGTAGCAGGATCAAAGAATGAAGTGTAAAGGACGAAGTCCCCGCGCTTAGCACTGGGTACGTGGAGTAAAATTCAATAATACCGAGCGGTAAAACATGGAGAAAATGGAAAGTGCTAAACACTAGATTGCTGTGATAGGTATACTTATCAAAGCCCCTAACGCACCGCCCAAGATCAGCATCCTGATCTGAACAGCATGGAAAACCTTGATATTACACATGACATGCAGCGTCAGCAAAATGGAGTAAGCCAAAAAGCAAATCAGCAGACGAAGTCCCCAGCTTAGCTGGCAAGCCCTCAACATAACTGACGATGAAACGATAGACAATCAGACCAGTTGGTTGGTGAAGAATCAAGTAAGGAGCAGCCCAACCAACTGGTTGGCGGTGAAGTGAGCGCCGAGTAGGAGTGAATGTCAAAAGGTCCGACCAACTGGTCGGCGACGAAGTCATGAACCTAGTGGTCTGACCAGTTGATCAGCAGAGAAATCCAAAGGCCAGATGGTGCGACATATGTAGGACGGGTAGTACATGATTTAAAAATAAAATATATGAACTCGGTGATGAAGAAAAAAGAGCGGAGTTTATCAGGAGCAATGTATTAGTGAATTTTATATCCTGCAAAGCAGTTTATGTTTATTTGGAGTTTATTCATAATTGTAAAAAGAATGAAATCCCTATGCTTAGCACTAGACATTGGAGTAAAATTTGGAGAGTGCTTAGGACTATACTATGGCAAACATTGGAGAACATGGACAACATTGGATAACAATGGCAAAATATGGGGACCGTGGCAAAATATGGAGACCGTGGCGAAATTTGGAGACCTAGGAAGCAGGCTCAAATGTTCAGTATGCCCGGTGGCCCATTATACTGGCCCAATAACAATTGACGGAGAAGTTGGAGGGACGCGAAGGAGGTGGCACAAATATTATGGAGGGGGGAGAACAATACGGCGGGGTCAGCGCTGTTTCCTAAAAACCCTAAAGATAAAGGGTCGGGGTCGAACTATTGCAATCCACCCATGGCAGTGCACTCTCCTCATTCCATGTTAGCACACATTCTTTCTCGCACCACAGAATACTCGATGCTTTGCCATCTCGCACACTGCTACAGCCGCAACCGTAGCATCTCCGCAATCAAAATCACAGCCAAATTAAATCAAATCCGATCCATGGCGAAGGGTGGGAAGAAACACAGCCACTTGAGCCCGAAGAAGCCAGGGAGGGAGGTGGCGGAGGGTACCGGTGAGGTTCGTCATGACCAGGAGTGGGTTAAATCTATGACACCCTAGAAGATCCTAGAAGGAATGGTGTTTGAAGGCATCCTGCATGATCAAGCAACCACCGGATGGTGCCCCGCTGTAGGTGAACCATTCTCGACCCCCGATACTAGCGAACTCGATGTATTCGTGGCTTATTTTATTCGCGGATTTGGGATTCCTATGCATCCTTTCCTGCAGAAACTTCTTGATTACTATGACATTAGCCTATGCCATCTCCATCCCAACAGTATCCTTCATATCTCCCTCTTCATCAATCTGTGCGAATCGTTCATCAGAATCGCTCTGCACTTCAATCTTTTTTGCTATTTCTTCTGCCTAAAACCCTTTTCTAGATCTAGGTCCCCCAAAGTGGTTGGCGGTGTTTATCTACAGCCGAGGGATGGAATGCTTAGAGAATACATACAAGTGCCTCTCAACACATCATTGAAAGGATGGAATGCTAAGTGGTTTTATATTAGAAATGCTGAATCGAGCCTATCTGCCGACATAGACCACTTAGCAGTGCCAAGCGCAAACTAGTCGGCAAGACCGAATGGTGAGGAGATGACCTAGGTCACTGAGCTTCTGTAGATTCTAGGTCAGATGTGAGACAATCTTAACGGAGTTGGTGTAGCCATCAACTTCGTCTGCCGCCGGATTCAGCTAAGCAAGGAGAGAGTCCACCCTACATATGAATACGTAGGTGATGAAGATACCACACGGGAAGCCCCCGAGAGGATAAGTTCGGACGTCGCCTATGCTTGGCTCTTGGAGCTTTTTTCAACTAACACCCAACTAAACAATGTGGGGCAGCAGAGAGCATACAACATCATGAATCCACAACCACGGGTAAGAGTGTACTAGTTGAAGTCCTTTATAATGTCAAATCTTGATGATGTTAAAATGTCTTCTTGAAAACTTGTGGGCAGGATCATGCTGTGTATGTCTCTAACGTGCTGGATGGCACCTGGCCGAAGGGCGTAGATGCCCGTCCGACCCAAGCTCCTACCGTTCCACCATCAGAGAGCAGTTCGTCGTCCTCATTCGAGGACATGGTGGAGAAACCTCCCAGGCATCGGTAGCCACCGCACGAGAAAGAGCTAGCCTTAGAAGAGCTGGCGAAGAAGAAGAAGAAACCAAACAATTCGCCAGCACCCAAGGGTGGAATCTCGATGAGAGAGCCTCCGGCCAGCCGACAAGTCATGGGATTGGTCTGACGATGATGAAGATGCAAGCGAGACGCTGCAATGGTGAGCTACGCGGATGGCCGCTCTGGCACCGACCACTAGAGCCTCCGACCGGCTAGCCCAAAGCACCGCTGGCCAAAGATCTGCTCGGGGTGAAGTCCCCAAGCCTAGACAAGAGGCTTCGGCCGAGAGGGTCACCACGATGAGACAGAAGCACCAGAGGTGACCCGGCTGCCTCTGGTGTTCTCAAGATTTGTACAAGCAACTGGAGGGCAGTGGAGCTCCAAAAAGCCTCGACCATTCAGAGCTACAGGCAGGCGGTCCAATGAGTAAGTATTTCTGCTCTAGACTTAGTCCAAGCAAAACCAATGTGGAAGTATCGATGATAAGACATCATGTTGCAGGGAAACATCGGTTGAGGACCTTCACTCAATCGATGTCAACGCTGCTCGGCGGGTGGCCGCGCCAAGTGTCATGATACCTGCTGCTCAGGATGCTGAGGCGGGACAGCTAGAAGAAACATGAGAGGCACCTGTAGACCAGGCTAGTCCTCGAGCACCTAGAGCGAATGAACAAAGATGTTACTGCTGAGCCGAGAGGTCACCCAGAGCCAAGGCCCAGTCCCCAGGCTCAAATGCTAGGGATGGAACTTATCCCCTCCGTTTGACCATGAGCTAGGTGAGTGCTGAGGTAGGTGAGGGAGTCCCCCAAGGTGATTGAAGAAATTGAGTGTGAAGTGCAAAATACCCAAAATCCTCCTCCTCAGCTTTTACGGACCTTCGTATGCCGTGGAGATATGATGGAGGTGGTGGAGGATGAGGAGGTGAGCGAGCAGGCGAAGAAGCTCAGGGCTGGACTAGCGTCGGTGTCTGACCAAATTGAAGTAAGTCAGTCTATGCAACCATTTGAGATTATAGATTATGCCTGTTAATTGCTTGTCACTGTAGGAGGTAATGAAGATTTCCGAGAGCCGCAAACGCCAGCTAGAATGGGTGGCTTCGTCGGTTGCCGCCACAGGTTACGTGAGTCTGTGAAGACTCTAGAGAAGATGCTGGCTAGAGCACACGCCGACCAGGATAAGCTATGAGCAGAAAAGACACAACTTGAAGTAGAGAACTAGGAGCTAAAGAATCAGCTAGGCGATGGCGTAAGTCGAGAAAAAAGTAAGGCCTTAGGCCCTTCAGTGTATTGCTTTCACATCTTCAGCTTGCCCATGCTAACCAAAATCTTTTATTGGTGTAGAGCTTGTTGAAGCTCTAAGGCAGGCGGAGGACGAAGCGGGTTTGGCGCGTGCTGCCAAGGTGGAGGTAGAAACCAAAATGCGCTTGGCGCATGATGCCAAGGCGAAGGTAGAGACCCAAGCTCTGCTATCATGGGAAGCCATAGCACTAGTGGAGAAACAAAGGGATGAAGCTCGGATGGCGGAAAAAATGACTCACCGACGAACTACAACGTGAGTTATTCTTCATGTTAATACTCATCTTGCTATGAGAAGCTTTTTAAGATGATTGCCCTACTTGTCTGTAGTGGTCTGAACCAATAGTTAGGCATAGTTCCATGACTTCGCGCTCTGGCTAGAGGCTAGTAAAGAGACGATGAAGGCCATGATCGACGGGATAAAGCCCATGCTAGACCTCATCGATCCACAATTGCTAGAGCCCGACATGCGACCACAGTCAGATGTCATCATGGAGAGGTGCTGGTCTACGCTGGAGAACTTCAAGCATTATGCTCAAGGCATCGCTTGTTCTGCTATGGGCCATGCACTGGCGGTTGTCCAGTCATTCTACCCCTTGGTGCAGCTCGAACGAATCGATGGTGGCTTTGCCCAAAATCTAAGCGACGAGCAAACCACCGAGCTGGAGGAGGAGGTGTCGGATTTAGCAATCAAGTTGGCAGACAACTTAGATCTATTCGGCGATGCTGATCCTCAACCATGATGACATGTAACAAATTTATTTGTGTTATGCCGAACGGCTATGTATGAAACATTATGTTTAAGATGTTAATATTTAATATTAACAATGCATTGTTAGTCCTTTATCTTGTTATCTGCCCCGACTATTCCACAACCCTTGGCGTTAAGAGCTTAGCTCTTGTGCGTGCTTAGGAATATAGGTATCGCTGAGGAGCCACTGCCGACTGCCCATGACGCAGAGCACTATTTCCCTTGCACGTTTAGGTGCTAGACCACGAACAGGACTTCTTCTGGATAACGCGAAGGAGAACATGGCTGGTCGGCGAATCGAAGGGTGCTAGTATAAGTCATCTTAAAGATGTTTAGTATGGAGAAATAAGTAACTTGAGAAAAATTATGGAAAACAAATGGAGAAAATGTTACAGATATAATTATTATTGAAATACATAAAAAAGGTACATATCTTTAGTAGAACGTCTAAAGGATAGAAACGCCTAAGGTGTTCAATGCGCCATGAATTAGGGGTGTCGACGCCGTCTTGATCGCAGAGCCTATATGACACTAGTCAGGTCATAGCTTTTATATGTATGGACCTTCTTGGAATTGGCGATGCAAGCCTCCATTCTGGTCGAGAGGTCCATCACTTCAGTGATGGCGAGTCCTTCTATTTCGTATTCATAGGCGGTGGAGACGTTGGCGCGCAGGGTGAGGACGCCCTGCTTCGTTGGAATCTTCAACACCAGATAAACATAATGGGGCATGGCCATGAACTTGGCAAGAGCTGGTCGGCCAAGGATGATGTGGTAGGCGGTGTCAAAGTCTGCCACAAAGAAATTCACATACTCAGTACGGAAGTGGTTGGCGCTGCCAAACTGGACTGGCAAGGTGATCTACCCCAAAGGTTGGAATGCTCTGCCAGGTACAATACCCCAAAATGGAGAATCAACATGGACAAGATTGTCCTTTGTGAGGCCTAACTCAGTTAGGGCTCCGGCGAAGAGGATATTGAGGGCAATCCCACCGTCGATGAGGACCTTCTTGAACCACACATTGTGGATGGTTGGATCCAGCACAAGTGCGAAACACCCTAGGGTATGCGATATCTGCCCACTGGTCGGCCCTACTGAATGTGATAGGATGCTCTGACCAGTCTAGATATTTAGGATCGACGACCATGTCGTACTTGGTGATCGACATGACCTACGGAGTGGTGAGCTTCTACTGGCGTTTGCTCTTGGAGGCGACGCACCCTCTGAAGATTGTGGCGGCCGTCTTGTTGGCATCTTGGAAAGCAAGTCGTGCATCCTTAGGATGCTCCTCCTTGCCATCATTGAACTCATCATCCTTGCGCGTCTGTCATTTCTGATGTTCATCACGGAAAGCTTTGGCCATGCCATAGCATTGTCATATGGTGTGCTTGTTGTTCTTGTAAATTGAGCATGGACCGTCAAGGAGCTTTTCATAGGCAACATTAAAATTGCGCTTAGCGCGTGGCTGCTCTATGTTGTTGATGAAGTTTTCCAGTTGGCAGCGACATGGCTGTGCAGTCCTCGATCCCTCTAGCCAATCATTATGCCAGTGTTAGTGATCATTGTAACACCTATCGTGATCTTCATAACGCCGTTCTTCGTGGCGATCATCGTCATGACTTGGGTGGTGATGCGAGCGAGAAGCATGAGCAACATCATCCTTGAACTGCCGATTAGCTTCTTTAGAATCTACGTATGAGTTTGCAACCTTGAGGAGTTCACCGATGGTCTAGGGGCCTCTTGCGGTAAAGTTTGGAGCGCAACTCCTGATTGTGATGAAGTCCTCTGGTGAAAGCAGAGATGGCCTCGCTGTCCTCAATGTTGGGAATGGTGTTCCTTGTTTCGGAGAAGCGCCTGATGTAGCTTCGTAGAGGTTCCACAGAGGTCTAATTGAGTTTCTCTAGATCATATTTTGTGCCAGGCTGCTGGCACGTTGCCATGTAATTCTCGATGAAGACTTTCTTGAGATCATCCCAAGATTCGATGGAATCCTCCCTTAGGCCCACTAAGCCAATTGTTGGCTGTCTAGGAGAGCATGATAGGCAACTAATTTGCCATTACTGTCATTGTTTCCCCTAGTGGCACGTATGGCGATCTCGTAGAGCTGCATCCACTGCTCGGGATTAGCCTTGCCATCGTAAGGATCGACCCCGAAGATCTTGAAGCCTATAGGGCCATTGTATAGCTCGCAGCCCTGCTGTGAAGGGGTAGGGTCCCGTTGGCTCGATAGTAGGGAGTGGTCGGAGGTCGACGGGGTCACCATGTTGGTTGTCGTACTCCTGTCGACGTTGGAGTTCTACCTGATGTTGCTGTGCACGACTGTTCTCGATGCGATTGCGAACATCGATATTGGCATTGATGCGGTCACAGGCGTCACCGTGCGGGGGTTGGTTAACCTCCTGGTTGGCATTATGAGCTGTTTGGCCATGCTGATTTCACAGTCCTTGTGATCCAGGATTGATGGCGACATTGCCCCTGGACCCCCCTTAGACTATCTGGCCGCTATGGTAATGACTCCCCCCATCACGGTGAAAACTATGGGGGTTATGACTATGTGCGGTCACTATCGAATAAGGCAGAGCTGGGTTTCAGATGTCATTAACTTGGACCTGAGCTACTTTAAGCAGTGCTTGAATCTTGAGTACCTCTGACGTTGGTGGGAGTCTAGCCAACTCATGGGTAGCCACAGCCAGATTGGCGCTCGGCAGTCTACTCTACTTGCTGGTTGTCCACCATGAGGAACTCTTGTTGAAGATTACAGGTGAGAGGCGGTGGGCCACTTCCAACAGCTTGGACAGCGTTTTCTGCTTCTTCATTGCGATGTCGCTAGCGATCAGCGTTCCTGGCTTGATGCTCATGGTGCTGGACACTGGTTTCTCCATCTATAGCGATGCTATCGTGGCTAACCATGAAGTGCTCTCTCCCAAAGCCTGGAGGAAAAGGTGGGTAGGTGCTGGTAGAGCCTTCGGAGCATGGCTCGGGGCTTTCCTCTAGGATTGTTTGGAGCATGTCATCCGAAAGGTCTGTTCAAATTTGCACCATGTTTACCATTGGCGCAGGATGGTCGGCCTCAAGGAGGTCGTCGATGCGGCTGCGCTCGGCATGGTCGGCGAAAAGATGGTGCATGACGTCCTGACAGATCAGATCCGCACCCACCAGCCCAAAAGAATAGGGCTTCGACATGCTCTCCGTCGGGGCGATGAGTGGTCAGAGTTGAACGGTACGCCCTTCCGAAGTTGCCATGATCACCATATCAGAATCTGGCCACCTTGAATGAAGTGGCCGAGCTGGTCACTCGGTTGTAGTGGCTTGGTGATCATGGAGTGTGGGAAATTCATCGCTCGCTCTGGATTAATCTAAGACCGAACCCACGAGGAGCTGATATTCTGCTAAGTGGTCGGTGACCCGATCGAAGGATGCGATCAGATCATCATTGTTGATGGATCTCCTAACCCAGCGACGGGGCATTGGGATCGAAGATGTCATTGCAAGTGTTAGCGTGATCGGCGCAGGGTGATCCTGTACCGCTTCCACGATCTCCCCGTTGCCATCGGGGCTGATGACCCAAGTCATGGATCCGACAGTGAAGATCTGGCCTAGCTCGGGAAAGGCCATGGAGCTCAGGAAAGTGACCATCTGGTTGGCCATGGAATCAGCACACACACACCCTACCTGGCATGCCACTGTCGACAAAATCTGGTCAGCAGTCTACCGAGGGGTATAACCACTGGTAGTAGATTATCGGTGGAGGTGTACGCAATAGGAACTAGATGGTGACACAAGGCGCAGAGACAACGATTTAGACAGGTTCGGGCCGTCTGATCGATGTAATACCCTACTGTCATGTGTCTTTGTTGGATTGTATTGAATATGAGATAAATTCGAAGGGGGTCCCTACCCTGCCTTATATAGTCCAGGGGGTAGGGTTATAAGTCAGGTTTAGGCCTAGATCTATTCGGTTATATGGTAAGTATTTACAAGGAATACGATATCTATCATATCTGAAAAGATCTTCCTTCATCGTCAAGATATCTTCTGATTGCCTTGCGGTGCACGCTGACCAGAACTGGGCACCATAGGCCTTGATCTTATGGGCTAGACCTCTCCTAGCGGTGCGTCCCATGTCCATCGCCGTGGGTACCTGGGGTTATACCCCCCACACAACCATGTTTGCAGATTTCTTATCTTGCTTAAATTTGTAGTCTGGGCATGAACTTACACAATGCTTATCACTCCCGCAATAAATGCAACCACCATCTTTGTTGTTCTTTTTCTTCTTAAAAGTAGTTGTTTGTTTAGGCTTCGAGTAGTTCTCTTGCTTGTTCTTCTTCTTATTACGAGATGTATTTAAATTTTTCTTCTGCACCATATTGGCACTAGAAGACTGAACGCCGTTCCCATGCATGTCTTTTGCTCTCGTCCTCTCCTCAACATCAAGAGACCCAACAAGCTTAGCCACGCTAAACTCTTCTCTCCTGTATTTTAGAGAGGTAGTAAAATCGCTCCAAGAAGATGACAGCTTAGCAATTATACCGCCGACCATAAATTCGTCAGGCAACATGCATGGGAACTGTTCGAGTTCCTTAGCCAGTGCATGTATCTCATGAGCTTGTTCGACCACAGAATGGTTGTCAACCATCTTGTAGTCAAACAGCTGCTCCATGAGGTACAGCTCGCTACCGGCGTCAGAAACACCAAACTTAGCATCAAGTGCATCCCATAATTCCTCGCCTAACGTGTAACGAAGGGAGCTGTCCTCATACTTACTATAAAGTGCACTAATCACAGCACCTCGAAATAGGTTATCGGGGCTACCTTGAACTTTTCCTCCTCCTCAGGAGTAAATTGTTCAAGTTTCCCCCGTGCGACGTGATAACAGTTCATAGCAGTAAGCCACAATCACTATCGTAGCACGCCATGTCTTGTAATTTGTTCCATTAAAATCATTTGGCTTTAAAGCAGCAGCAAAACCACTAACATAAAATTACCTAATATCAGGTTTTCGAATTGTTAGAAATTTAGACATTTTCATGTTACAATTAATCCAGAAAAATAATAACAAATTTATGATAACAAATATGTGTACGTGTGTGATTTTACTACTGCTCAGATTAGTAGCAAATATGTTCATAAACAACATACTGATCATAGCGAAAATAAGATTGAATTTAACCAATTTGAGAATAGAGATGTACCCTGCGGAGGGACTCATGCTCAAAGCACCGGTGGCTCAAGTCCTACTCATGGTGAGTTGCTCGAAGTCGCGTACCACAGTCAGTGTTGGAAGATATACGTAGTGTAGTCCCTTGAACGTCCACCGGAAAATAGACGATTCGAGGAAGAAGAAGAAGACACCGGCAGTCACTAGGAAGAAGCGGGCAGTTGCGAAGATGCTTCTCAAAAACCTGATTGCCCGCACACCCGAGCAAATGTCACAGATGAAGACGATGGTTTCGAAGGCCTGCTCTCCCAACTCTCCATGCGCGCAGAGGATTGGGACGGAGAAACTTAGAAGGCAACGCAGTAGTGAGAAGTGAAAAACACTAATTGACTATCTTAGGATTTTCCAAACTATAGTTCTATTTGTTATTATGTCTTTTCCAAAAGGATTGATACATACATACATACATACATATATATATATATATATATATATATATATATATATATATATATATATATATAGGGAGAGGCTATTCAGTAGCCGGCTACAGAATAAGTTATTCTGTAGCCACCTCCATTTACCATAATTTTATATACTAATTTACCGTAATGTCAATACATATTTACGATAGTTGGGTTACTATAACACACGGGGGATATTTACCATAACGTTATATTAAACCACTTAGTAAGGAGTTACTATAATCTCGTAAATTAACATAGTAATTATCGTAACTCAAAGTGGCTACAGAATAAGTTATTTTGTAGCCAGCTACAGGATAGTAGTTCTATATATATATATATATATATATATATATATATATATATATATATGGAGAAGAACTCCCTACCTCCACATCAACTAGCAATATGGTACTAATTGACGTTGCACCTTACTCATGGACTTAAACAATAAAGCCCATTAAGGAACATATATATTGGGCCTTTGAGATTTATTAGAATTTCTTCATATGAATTTAGAGAATTTTATCCATATAAATTCTAACAATAGGACCCAAATACTCAGTTTGAGACACTACTATAGATATAATTTCTAGAGATGGCTTATTTTTTTAAGAAAGACAGTCGAATCAATAGCCGTCTCTAAAAATCATTCCCAAAACAAGTCTTTCTGTGAGGGCGGCTCCTATTTTCAACCATCTTTACAAATGTCCCTATCTTTAAAGACGGCTCTAGATGTAGCCGCCTTGGCAAATGGATTTCTAAAGGGGGCTCGTTGCCTCTAAAAATGATTTGTAGAAGTGGCTGGATTTAGAGCTGTCTCTAAAATACGTACAACATAGTAAATTTTGATTTTTTTTTTCAAATGACCTTGAACGGAGAAATGCCCAAAACCTAAATTGTAGATCTTGAAGAGCTATACAACTTTATAGTTTACAACTTTTTTATTTAAAAACATCTATCTAACAAAAATTATGTCTGAATTTCTCACATTTGAAATCATCTATCCAAGAAAAATTATATTTGAAATCATAAATGTTAGTACTTTTTTTATATAATTTTGATAAAATTTTAAAACGTTTGACTCCTAAAAGTTAGAATTATACAAACTTGCCAAAACGTTTATTGGACAGAGTCCGCTGAATTGATAGGGCAATGGCCAAAAAAATATATGCCAAATCTTTTGAGGACTAAACCAAACAGTTGCCATGTATTTCTTTCGGTTCAAATTATAAAACATTTTTAGTTTTTCTAGATATATATTGTTTTACGATATATCTAGACATACACACTGTTTGGTTAGGTCCACGGTTTGAATCATATCTCCCACCGATAACATCTGCAGCTTTAAATCATTTACGTTTGCATTACCAACAGTAGAACTAAACAACTCGTGCTATATATCAAAATGTATAGCAAAAACTATATATTAAAAAAATTCTAAAACGTCTTATAATTTAGAATGAGTGGAGTATATAAAATTATAAATCATCGCGTGACAGCAAACCATGTCCCCGTGTGAGATTGTGTGACAGCATGGGCCCAGAGGTCAGAGGAACGGCGACAAGAGCAAGTGCGGCCGCAACTAATCCAATCCGAAACAGTCGGGCCTCGGCCTGGGTTCGGCAGACGGCAGGCAGGAGGGGTACGACGACCCACCCGGTGAGTTTGACCCCTCGCCCGTTCGTCGGTCAAGGGATGACCAACCGCGCAGCAGCAGGAGCAGCCCTGCGGCGCCGTATATATAGCCGCCCACGCGCGGTGGCGGAGGCGGTATGAGCCGAGCCGAGGAAGAGGTCGCAGAGGGAGCAATGGCGGATTCTAGCAGGTCAGGGTCCGTGTCGGTGGACGTCGAGCGGATCTCCTTCGGCGGCAAGGTCCGACGACTTGCACCTTTCGTGCTTCCCTCCAACTGGAGATACCTTTTCATCTCTTAGGATGTGAATTGTGGGCGCCGCTCTGGTGTTGTAATTGTATTTGGATTGTTTTTCTTCCTTTGGATTTTTGTTGGTTATGGTTACGGGCAGGCTTGGGCATAATTGAACTGTGTTTGGTTTCTGATGTGCTGTCTGTAGTCCTCTCTCTTTCTGCTTAGAAATGATTGGCTTGGTGAAACTTAGTTTATAGTAATGGGGTTTTAATTTGTCCGTCACGTCGTCAAATGTTTTCACTTTTCGGTGCTTTTTGTATCCAAAGTTGTTATGCTGTTTTTGTCATCTCTATCTATCAACCACGGGTGCACAAAATTCTGCACTATTAATTTCATTTTCGTAGTTATGTACTTGTGCTTGCTATACAATGAGCATGTTGCAATTCTAATGTTTCTTCTTAAAATTGCTACCTATATTTGGTCCATATGTCCATCTGTCAACAGAAATCATCCAAATTTTGCCAAACTTTGTTCCACTTCCAAGTTGTTCTTATTTTTTTGCTTGGTGTGGACAGTGCCGCTGAAATAGCTGCTAAAAAGTGAGTGCTTTTTTGTCTTCCCCAGGAGTATCTTGTGAGGACGAGATGTGGTTCTGTAACCGTTGCCGTTTATGGAGACGAGGACAAGCCTGCGCTAATAACATACCCAGATGTAGCTCTGAATTGTAAGTGCTTCCAAATATATTTTTTTAATTTAATGATAACTGTTACAGTATGACTGAATTCCACAATCGGCATGCGAACATTGCTTATATCTTTCCGTTTCCTATTTGGCTTGGACAGACATGTCCTGTTTCCAAGGATTGTTCTTCTGCCCGGAAGCTGCGTCTTTGCTGCTCCACAATTTCTGCATCTACCACATCAATCCTCAGGGGCACGAGGTCAGTAATGCTGGTTCAATCTTTGCGACGCGGTGCGCTGGGTTTGTATTTTGAGTTGCTTACATGATCTTTGCTACGGTGTATGTTAAGAGTCCTACAGTTGGGAGCAGCTCCGATATCATCAGATGTGCCGGTGCCAACTGTTGATGATCTCGCTGATCAAGTCGCAGATGTGCTTGATTTCTTCAGGTATTGTACTGTCAGTTTGTGACATGACATTAGTCCTAATGCATGACTTCTTCATTCTACAATTTTTGCCCAAAAACTATTCATTCGATAACCACAGCTGTCTGATTTTAGTCGTACTTCATTCAGTTTAGGATCTGTGATGTGCCTTGGTGTCACGGCTGGTGCATATGTTCTCACTCTCTTTGCGGTATGTGCTTTTATGAGTCGGACTCCAGACTTGTGAGTTAATAGAAAAGAACTATCCTATGCTGACATAACAAGGATTTTATACTCTTTAATAGACGAAATATCGGGAGAGGGTAATAGGACTGATGCTGGTTTCCCCTCTGTGCAAAGCCCCATCATGGAGCGAGTGGCTGTATAACAAAGTAACTTCATCAATTAGTAACAATTTACCATTTTCTCTCGTGCCAAGTAATGCTAATGAATATTAATAATGACAACTCATACAACAGGTATTGTTAAATTTGCTTTATTATTACGGGACTCAAGGCCTGGTCAAGGAGTGCTTGCTTCAACGGTACTTTAGCAAGGTTGGTTCAGATCTCAATATTCTCATCTTGTTTTCTTGGGACTCATAGTTTATAGTTTTCAGTAACTGACGTGCCGATATAAGTCTGCAGAAACTGCGTGGGGATGCACAGTATCCTGAATCCGACATAGTGCAAGCCTGTAAAAGTGTTAGTCTCTTATTTTTTTTTCATTTAGGATATTCTCTTAGTTGTATAATACGTCATAAATACCAATAGGTTTCGCACATTCCTTTAGATATCAATCGTCAAATAGTGGCTGCTTACTGTTAATTTTATATGCAGTTACTTGATGAGAAGCAGAGTGAAAATATTCGGCGGTTTCTTCAATCAATAAATGAGTATGTTGTTATTCTTTTTTTTAATGAGTTTGCTAGAGAATTCATCTCTGGAATCTTGATGCTCATATGGGTTTCCCCTCCCACCAGAAGGCATGACTTAACAAATTCATTAAGGAAGCTGAAATGCCGCACGCTAATTTTTGTCGGCGAGAACTCAGAGTTCCATGAGGATGCTATCCATATGAACACAAAACTGGACCACAGATACTGCGCACTAATTGAGGTAATATTTGGATGTACGTGATGCCATATCCAGATAGAAGCATATCTGGAACAAAAAAGTGGTTACTCAGATTACTTTCCGAGTTAACTGCAGGTGAAGGATTGTGGCTCCCTTGTGACCGAGGAGCAGCCTTATGCGATGCTGATGCCAATGGAGTACTTCCTTATGGGATATGGACTTTATAGACCGTATCAGCTAAGCAGCAGCCCTCGCAGTCCACTAAGTCCATGCTGTATATCACCTGAGCTGCTATCTCCTGAGAGTATGGGTGTGAAGCTGAAGCCGATAAAGACTCGGGTCGCTATCAATTTCTAACACTGGGAAGCAAGCCTTTTGCATCAGAATGAAAACGGACTACCTGTCTAGGAAACCCGAAGACAGCCACAATCCGGTCGCTCTAGGCACAGAAGTGGTGGTCACAACTCAGTTGTCTAACATGGCAAATGGTCATTTCTGTTGGAGATAACCTATATAATGTACATCACCCAAAAAAAAGGGCATAAGGGGACCCTGTAGTGGAGATAATCAGGATGTGTGTTTGTTCAATTAGTTTGTGTAGTCTGCTTTCAGCACAAATGTAAATCTCAAAGTAGTTTGACAGAAACAATAAGAATCCGTCTCCTGGGTTTCAAATGTTCAAAACTTTGTCATGTGTTGTGCTACTGCACCTGCTATTCCTGGATTACAAAGGAGTTGATATACATACTTATTTTGATTTACTAACTACACAAAATGCAGGTCATTATTCTCCTTGAGTGAACAGATGAACAATGTATAGCCGACAGGAAATCTTCTATGGAGTGGCCATGTATTTATATTTATACTACAGTTCGTCCAGTTTCCTTGCAACTTCAGTTATAGTTGGACCAGTACTCATCGACAAGCTTACAAAATGCAGAGTTCTTATTTTCCATCAGGATTGATGGCCTGCTGTACTCGATCATCTTGCCTGCAGATATGACAGAATTTTATTACATCAACTTGGCCATACTCCAGAAAGGCTCTCCTTTGTCAGTGAATTTGTATCTCAGCCAGAATTGTTAGGACTGCTTACCGTAGGAAAGGACCATGACCATATCACTGTCTGTGACAGTTGGAACCCTGTGTGCTATGGTGATGACTGTGCACCCTGAAAATTCTTTCTTGATGACCCTCTGCAGGATGGCGTCGGTGGCCGAGTCGATGGATGCTGTTGCCTCATCAAGGACCAAAATCTTGTTCCTTCGGAGGAGAACACGCGCAAGGCAGAAGAGCTGCCGTTGACCGGCGCTCCAGTTCTCGCCGTCATCACTCACTGAAAACATCAGGATGATTAGCAATCAGAGAGCCTTCAGTGCTATACAATACAGTTCTGACAAAATTGTAGCATCTGATTGGTTCAGAGGGCATGCTCACCTGGTGATTCAAGTAGTCCAGGAAGAGCACTGATTGTTTTCTTCAGTTGACACTTATCTAAAACCTGCAGAAGACTACTGCATTAGGATCAGGATTAACCACCGTGTGCAATAAAAGAAGTGCAATGTTGCTATATTGGTATATACTAAAATACTTGGTCCGGTAAATATTTCAGAACGTATATGTACTAATCTGCAGCTCAGATTTAGTTTTGCTGACCTCCCAGATTTCCTCGTCACAATGCAGACCTAGAGGATCCACATTACTCCTTACACTGCCTCTGAAAAGTGTTGGCTCTTGGGGAATGATGCTGAGCTTCATCCTCAGATCCTTCAGTCCAATGGTGCAAATGTCAAGATCATCAATGAGTATTCGGCCGCTGTATGGGTCGATAAGGCGGAACAGTGCACTCAAAAGAGTCGTCTTCCCACTCCCAGTTCTGCCAACAACTCCAATCTTGTTTCCTGCTGTAAATGTGCAGCTGATTCCGCGCAGAACCGTAGGCGCATTTGGCCTGTATTTGACCTGAAAAACATGATCCAGTTTGAACATCTGGGAAATTGATGAATTATTTGAAAGAAACAAAAATCTAGAGCTTTGAGTCACTTACTCTCAAATTATCCAAATCGATTCTTCCTTCAGATGGCCATGAAGGAGGAGGCCTTCTGTTAGGGATGACAGCCGGAGGCTCTTCTGGTAAATGCATAAACTGCATGATCCTCTCCACAGATATGACATAATTTTCCAGATTTGAGTAGAATCTTGTTAGGAACACTTGAGCAGAAGAAAGCGTCAATGCATATGAGAGACAGAGACCAAGGAATCCTACGAAATAAAGCAAGAGCATAATTAAATGGTTAGAAGATTCAAACCATGTGCTCAACTATCTTCCTAAATAAAATTCTCTACCTGGAGCAACAGCTCCCTCCGGTAGTGTGACAAGAAGGATGGATGACGTGATGATGACCAAGATTTGCAGTGCTTCTACACGCAAAAGCACCCACTCCAGTGCTGCATTGGTGTAGAAGAACAGTGTCGCATCTGTGTCTATGAGCTGAAGGTTTCTCTGAATAAACCTCTTTGTAGCTGCAAAGGCCCTTATGGTGGTCACTCCCAGCATCGACTCTGCCGCGAAGTTCATGACAGGCGCCTTTGTTGTTCCATTGATCCTTACTAGCTCCCTCGCTGATGCAATGTAGTATCTCTGCAACATTACCATAATTTTCATTTGTCTCACCATGCCAGAGCAAGGAATTGAGTTCAGAAATGGTGTTCACCTGAATGTATAACAGAACAATCACAACAGGAACGACCACTAGTACTACTTGCCAGGTAACCATGGTCATGATAATTATGGTTCCTGCCACTTCAATTGTGCCCGAGATGACAAAGCTCATAGTATACGGGATGTCAAAGTCTAAGATGCTAAGATCAGACGAAGCCTGCAAGAACATAGTCAGCATTTCCATTTCCTAAAATGTCAACAGGTAATAATCGATATATTCAGAATAGTTTACCCGGGTCATGATCCTTCCAGTTGGAGTGGAATCGAAGAACAGCATTGGGGCCCTGAACAATGAATCCATGAACCCTGAAAAGAACTCCCTCGATGCTTTCAGGCCAAAGTGAGCAGCAAGAAGGCTCCTAATATAGGCGAAGAGGCAGCTTGCAGCTGCCATCACTGCATAGACTCCAACCACAAGTTCGACACTAAACTGGCGGCTTTGAATTGCAATTGCAAGCCAATAAGTTGCCAGGCACTGCAGGATGACGAACGCACACTGTGCGAGTATTAGCAGGACGAGGAGAAAACGGCCCTTCGACACTGAAACATAGTCCTTATATGGTTTCAGTCCAGCTTCTCCTAGTTCCCTCTTCTCCTCTTCTGTAAGTTGGACTGACAGGAGATTAGCATCAGATATTTCCGCTTCGCTGTTCTGCGGTATCATCCGTATTTGGTTCTGAAGAAATGTGCCTGGCTCTTCTGCTCCTTTGCCACGATCCTGGGAGCCTAGTATTGTTTTTGAGTCCCTGTGAGCATTGACAAGCTGTTCAAATGCTGTGCCAGACTGCAGAAGCACCTCATAGGTTCCTTCCTGAGTTATCTCCCCATTTTCCATGACCTGGGTGGAAGGATATATACGCTTAACCAGTGATAGGTAATTGTTTCAAGATAGTTAATTTATAGTGCCAAACTCACTCACCAGAATCTTGTCAACCTTGGAAAGGAACTCCACTTGATGTGTCACAAGAATCACAGTCTTGTTCTGAAGTGCTGCCATCACACAGTCCTACATACATTCAGGAGCTTCAGACATATCAATGAAATGATTAGTATGTATCTATGACAGTAATCTATCAGAGGCATTCTTACATTGAAAAGAGTAGCAGCTGTATGTGCATCAACGGCACTGAAAGGATCATCGAGAAGGTAAATGTCCGCGTCATTATAGACCGCTCTCGCGAGCTGAATCCTCTGCTTCTGTCCTCCACTCATGTTCAAGCCTCTCTGACCAATCTCGGTTAGGTCCCCATGCGGAAAGTTCTCAATGTCCTTGTCCAATGCACAACACCTTATCGCCTTCTCGTAATCCTCAGTGTTCATGGGCTTCCCAAAGAGTACATTATCGCGTACAGTGCCGCTCTGGATCCAGGACGTCTGTGAAACATAGGCAACTGAGCCAGACACTGATACCTGAAGAACAGAAACGGGGAAGGAGATTAGTTCATGTCATATGCTTGATTTGATACTTAAAGAGCATTTAATTTTGAACAAATGTGCACTACTTGACATACCGATCCGGACATTCTTGGTATCTCGCCGAGCATTGCGCACAGCAACGACGATTTCCCTGCGCCGACAGGCCCACAGACCGCAATCTTCTCACCCCGCACTGCCCTGACATTGATTTCTTTCAGAGTTGCAATGGCCTTGCTAGGCTCCCAGCTGAAGAAACCATCTTGCACGATGAGGCTCGTGTCGGAGGCTATGGATGTCCTGTCCACCGCGTCGTCCTGGAACTCATCCTCGGCAAGGAATTCGCCAATGCGATCCAGCGATATCTTGACTTGGATCATGATGGACATCACCTCTGGCAGCACCCTCATAGGCTCCGACATGACGCGCAACGTGGCGAGGATGGTGAACACGACGCTGGCATCCAGCGGAGCGCTCCGGAGCGTGGCCGTCCCCGCGAAGATGACTGCGGAGATGATCGTCGGAGACATCCAGTACAGAGCGCTGCCGTAGGCCTTCTTGATCTGCGTCTCAGCAAGCCACCGGACCTCGACGTCGCGCAACCGCTGCACCGTCTCCCTGAACCTGTCCTCCCACGACTGCAGCTTGACGATCTTCATGGCGTTGAGCACCTTCCGCCGTGGCGCGCTGCCGCTCGTCCTGCGCCTGCATGAACCGTGACTGGTACCGCTGCAGCATCCTGGCGAGCGGGACGTTGAGCACGCCGCAGACTGCGACGGGGACCAGGCCCGGCAGCGTTCCGGCGCCCACGGTCCAGAAGAGCATCGCGATGGCGAGGGCGAGCTGCAGCGGCATGCACCACACCATGTGCAGCCAGAACGGGAACTCGCCGATCCGGTACGCGTCGACGGCGATGTAGTTTGCGACCTCGCCGGCGGAGTGCCGCGTCCGCCCCTCGCTGGACAGCCTGAGCTGCTTGTCGAAAGAGGGCGGCCATGAGCGCCGAGCGCATGCGCATGCCGAGCCGCCTGGACCCGAAAGAACCAGTGCCTCTGCGACAGCGACTCGACGACCTTCGTCAAGAGCAGGACGAAGACGAGGGCGATTCCCGTGGCGAGCTCTCGCTCCCGCTGGTACGAGTAGGACACGAAGCAGTACAGGATCACCGGCGCCGCGCCGAAGGACAGTGTTCGGAGCAGCGTGTACAGCGCCGTCAGGAGGAGCTCTTTCCTGTAGCACTTGGCGAGCACCCAGAACACCAGGTTGCTTGTGCTTG
The DNA here is from genome assembly GCF_019320115.1 of Miscanthus floridulus. Lineage (NCBI taxonomy): Eukaryota > Viridiplantae > Streptophyta > Magnoliopsida > Poales > Poaceae > Miscanthus > Miscanthus floridulus. The sequence continues at coordinate 37,403,224 of NC_089595.1, forward strand.
TCCTCCCCGCGGCCGTCTGCCTCCGCCGGAGCCATTCCTCCAGAAACGTCCGGCGCGCCTCCGCCGCGGCGTCGTCGGCGTCCAGCGGCGGGATGTCGCCGAGGTCGAGCGGCTTAGAGTACCCGAGCCAGAGCAACGGGTCCACCCACGTGAACGTCAGGCGGCTCAAGTACCCGGCATCCCCGAACGCCGCCTTTCTCTGCTCCCCGCCTCCCGCCGTCAGCAACGGCTGGGTCTCCTCCTCTCCACCATCGCTGCGGAAGGAGAGATTTCTGCAAACACTTACTGCGCACAAAAGAAGCATCGAGCTGACAACCCACGACGCGATGTCAAGCACGCCCATCGAGCTGCCCCTGACGATCTTCTCCACGCTGTACGTTGTGGCCATAGCCGCAAGCACTGCCCACCACGACATGGCCACGGCCCGGGAGAACCTGGTCGGTCGAACCACCAAAGAAACCGAGACGACAATCCAAACCAACCCCCTGACGAAGAGCTCTGCCCTGGAAGACGAAGAGGAAGAGGAAGAAGAGCCCCATGCCCCGGAGCAGATGCACGCAATGCCAAGAACGGCGCAGCAGAGAGAAGTAAGAGAGCACAGCGACGGCAGGTCCCTTGTGCGAACCCTGAATCTCTTCGCGCAAGCAGAGACCACCAAGCTCAGGATGTAAATAGCGAGGAAAATGAGATCGATAAGATCGATGAGGCTCCTGTGGAAGCACAGAGATTCCATGTCGACTCCGAGTCCGAGATGATCTCCGTCGCAGGTTGATGCGAGCATTCGGCTGGGCACTGGGACCACAAAGAGGAGTAGGTTAGGCGAGAGGACATTAACAAACAGACGACGAATTGAGAAAGAAAAATCACGCACTTTCCATGAAAAGAAATCTGGCAATGCAATGGTTTCAGTACGGATATAGTAACTTTATTGCTCCTTTGCATCTGCTGCAGAAGAGGAAGATCAGTTCCGTGAAGAGTTGGAGGCGGAAGGATAGCTTTGGATACTACCTACCTTGTAAGATCAACGGACGAGGAGCCATTGCATTCCTTGTTTGATTTCTCCACTGTCAAGCTGCTTGGAACCTACTAGGACAGGGAAGAAATGATGAACATGTCGACTGCCACCTAAAGCCTGGCCACAAGTACACGGGTACTCCTACCGTCCACGGGGGCAGCTATCATCGTTGGTCTCAGAAAACAAAATACAGTACAGTACTGTCAATCTTCCAACGCAAAGGCAGGCCGCTGCTCCCACCAAACGTCATTTTTCTGATCTTTATTGCCGAGGGAGATGCATGTTGTTCTGACAAACATGTGAGCAAGCCTATACTTTTCTTTGCTGCAATGTGCGCTTGGATGAGAGCTTACGCTTGTGTCACCCATTTGCTTATGCTAAGCCTGCAAAACCACCACACAAGCTGATTTGGGTCAAAAAAGATGGTGTACGGTTTCATTGGTGAGATTTCTTTAAGTTTGGTTTATAGAAAATATTAGCAACATGTATATCTTCAAATAAGTTTTTTTCATAAAAATATATATCCAACAATGGATCTAATAATATTAATTATTCACCATAAATATTAATATTCTCTTACATATATTTGGTCAAGGTTCAAACTATTTGACTTTTTGGAAAGTGAGAATTACTCTTTGGGTGTGTTTGGAGAAATAAGGTGGTCTATCTTCTACAAACTCCTCACCTTTTTGTTTAGTTTGTTGAATGAAATGGATTCATCCATCACCACCTCATTCTTCGTAAGCTAATAATTAATATATGTACGAGGAATTGGTTGATTCCACCAAAATTTATAGGAGGAACTCATGATGCACCACCTCGTGAAGCATGAGATAATTGCACAAACCAAACACCATTCGTAGACGGAGGGAGTGGCCCCCTTCACCAAGACATTAATAATGTTTTACCACTTCATCCTCAAACAGACCTCTTAGCTGTACCAACTCAGAAATCATGATAGTTTCTGTGACCATTAACTAGCGTGCTAAGATCTCTTAGCAGTACCAACTCAAAAACCATGATAGTTTCTGTGATCATTAACTACAGTCATAACTACTTAAATTGGGGATAGGATGAGTAATCCCCTTATATTGCATTTTTATGTGAACCTATATTGCATTTTTTTAGGTTTGTGGCTGGGGCTTGCGGTGGTATCTCTCTCACCCTTTCTCTTCTCTCAGTATCTCTCTCACCCTCTCTCTCGCAGGCAGTCAGATCCGATGGTGATGGCCACAACGGGCTCGACGCGCGGCGGTCCAAATCTTAGCAGTGGCGGCGGCGTGCGGGCGGATCTGGCGAGGAGTGCCATCAGGGCAGGGCTAACAAAAAAAGTGTAGCAAGGATACATGATTACTTGCATTCAGACATGTAGGGGATAGCCTCCAAGGAGAAGAAATCTCACACCCAATTTTAAGGATAAAATTGAATGCATAATCTTATATATGCACCCAGAGATCAGTCACACACATAAGCCGACAAATTACAAAATGTACCATCATAGGTGTTTATTACATCACGAATAATATCATCACATAGTCTTTGCATAATAAACATAGGGGAAAATAAAGATAACTTTCGCAGTAGCTCCATCACAGGGACGTCAACTGGTTGACTACAAGTATAGTAGTCCTCAGGAAACTCATCATAACCATTGCCATCTATTACCCATCCGTTGAGTACCATCCTTCTTATCAACAAAGATCACAGGTGCCCCCCATGGAGATGAGCTGGGGCGTATGAAACCTTTCTCCTACAGCTCCTTCAATTGTTTCTTAAGTTCCTCTAATTCTTATTTACCCCCATTATATATGGCCTCTTAGCAATAGGTGCAGTTCTAGGTAAAAGCTCAATAATAAACTCAATGTCGTGATCGCGTGGCATATATACCTAGCAAATCATCGGGGAACACATTCGGGAACTCATCCACAACTGGGTTTTCTTGCATAGAGCACATCCAAAGTCTTGATGGGATAGGGGAAACTCTTATGTCGATCTTTATAATGCCTCCAATGAACCTCCGATAGAATCTTATTATTCCAAAGGAACTATGAGTCACTCTTATGTCAAGATTACAATGCCTCCAATGAACCTATGATAGTATCTTGCCGTTTCCATGAAACTCTAAGTCTCACATACATTCTTGGTGGGTTCCAACTCAACGCATCTTTATCTTTCTTGAGTCCACCATAATTCCATCATTAGAGATAACCTATCCAAGAATCAAAGCATATTATCATGCTTGGTGTAACAGTGAGATTTTCTTAGTCTCCATAGCACCAATTGTAAATGTCCAATATCTCCTTCCTATGTTAACAATGCTAACTTGTATTGGGTATGTCGAATATTGAACACCCAACTGACGATAGCTCGATCCAAAGATCATTTTTGACGAACACTTGAGTTCCTTGTAGAAACCCAATAAGTTACCAACCCTGAGCAAAGATACGTGCACTTGATAGTGACTTCTCAGCCATGGATATAGCTGATGCTTCCAAGTGAAGAACTACAAACCTTCTTTACTTTGGCTAACCCCTTAAGAAGAATTAAACTAGAGGACACCAAAGTAACTTGCATCCCCTTCTAGGTAGGTTGACTATCATAAAGACCTTCTTATATCCTAGAGAACTCATGTGCATAAATAAGAACATGTATGCTGGAATTTCTCGCGAACAGAAAGCAGCATTGCGATAAAACAACTATAATTCTTTCTCTATTAATCCAATGAAGTTGTAGTTTATACCGTTGGAAAACTTATCAAATTCCTTACAACTTTTGTGTTGAACACTTTTCTAGATTCTGTAGTTAAGGTAGTCGAATACAGTGCACAACAGAAACTGTTTCAGGTTTCAGACAGCACGGATGCATCATCTTATGATTTTCGTAACTCTCAAACCAGGTCAGCTATGAAGGTGCTTCTTGCGGTCACAGAAAGATATTAACGTCTACTCATGCATCATTTATGGTCGTCCAAAAACAGAGATATAGGCCTAAGAAGACAGATTGCTCCAAAGATACAGGATAGAGAAAACAAAAGAAACCAAAACCAAACTATTTATTTCATTAATCCTTATACCTTAGACATATAAACTAAATGAAATTGTGGATAAACCCCACAAGATCATTGCACTCATTACAAAATCCAACTTAAGCATAAACATAAGCACAAAGCAACTAAGCACTAAAAGTTCACAAGCCACACATTAAGACCAACTGACTCAACTCAATTTCACTACTAACGGTTTTATTGCACAAGAGACATAAACTCCTACTTCTTAAATGCAGTGTAGCTACAGCAGCATCCGGGGTAACAGCTCTTGCGTGGGGATGAGTGGGACACGTCCTCCACTTCATTGATCTGGGATAGTCTAGCACGACTCCTCCACTCATCAATCTCGACAAGGGCTTCCTCATAGTGTTGCCTTACTTCTGCCAACTCCAGTTGACTATCTTTGAACTTTTAATGCAGTGGCAGTGGCGTGCGGGCGGATCTGGCGAGGAGTGCCATTAGGGCAGGGCTGACAAAAAATGTGTAGCAAGGATACAGGATTACTTGCATTCAGACATGTTGGGGATAGCCTCCAAAGAAAAGAAATATAGGTGAAAAATCTTTCACATTGCACAAACTAAGGTAACATCTTGTTTAATGGTGAGGAGTTAATGTACTTCCTATGATGGGCAGACGGATCTAGCAAGTACTGGCAGCGTATGAGCGGGTCTGGCGAGCGGCGGCAGCGCATCGATTGGCTCAGTGGGCCTTGTGGATCTGCTCATCATTTTTTGTTTTTTATTTTATGAATGGAGGCAGACATATAGGCCCGTTCGGCTTGTTGAATCTTGGCTAAAACTGGCTGAAAAACACTGTTTTGATTGAATTGCTGTGAGAGAAAAACACTGTTCCGACTGAAAAAACAAGCCGAACAAGCCGAATATGGGGTAAGCTGAACGGGGCCATACTCGTCTTTGTAGTCATTAAATCTTAATTTACACAGGCATGAAAGAAGAGGCGGACTGGCTGCCTGCCTTCGGAAATCATTTTTGGCCGTCTATTGAAATTGTGACTATAGTAGTTTAAGGGACTGTGATGCCTAAGAGAAGAAAGACAAATTAGACAATTTAAGAACTATTTCAAAAACTATTGCCTCCAATTTCCAACTAGTCAAAGTTTATGCATCAAATAATCTATCTAGATGTGCAACTAAGATTTTACTAGGTGTGTTGCTATCTCTACCGCAAAAGAGTTATGCAACCTAGGTTCCAATCCTATCAACTGTCGTATCAACTAAGCTAGGAATGTAAAGCACACAAACAAAGTTTCAATTCTATCAACAGTCGTAAAACACGATTGGTGTGGTCTCGTAAGACTACAAGCCCCTTTGGTGTACAACAATGGTGCGCACAAGCATCGAGTGGTAAGAAGTACGTACGTAAACCTCACTAAACACTAGGCCTAAACCTAGCGCAAGCGTTAAAGTGGTGGTCTAACTAGCCAAAGCACTTCGCAAAAGCATCTACACTAATCACCGAGTATATGAGTAAGCACTTTGGTGGCTAGAACAACTAGAGATGAGTCTTAACTCACACAAGTCTTACTTGAGCTCTACACGCCAATTCATTTGACCGTTGGGCGGCCAAAGAGGTATATATAGCCTCTAGCTCCAAATATAGTTGTTGGGCTGCACAGCAACTTTTTGCGTAGGCACCGGACATCTGGTGCACCCAACGGACAAGTCCGGTGCGTCCACGTCAGCTAGTCATTAGTTTTCTAGCCGTTGCCCACCATTGAAGATTGGTCATTCGGCATGACGTGAGGTGCCTTATGGTCTTCTCCAACTTGGGTTTCGGTGCCTTATGGCCTTCTCCAACCTAAGTTGTAACCTCTCTCCACCTCATGTCCCCGGTAAGCCATCTCTCATAACTAAAAACTAAAGCGAGGATCAAACTTCGAGTCGTCTGTCTACCCGCCTACGATCCCAATCGCTCGCTCGCACGCGTTGCCTCGTGGCGCTAATCGTGCTCCCTCACTCCCCCGACTGCCCCGTCAATCACACGCCATGGAACAATGCCGGACCCCACCCCCCTGGCTCCATCACGCGCACCGCCATCCCGTCCTGCCTGGCTCAATGTCGCCAACGCAGATGGGACTTGGCTCTCCTAGCCCCACCGCCGTCCTGGCGCCCCCACTTTCTCTCCATCGTCGATGCCAACACCGATGCCCTGCCCCTGCCACACCCTGCTCGGCTCTACGCAGCCACCGCAAATGGGACCTGGCTCTTTCGGCTCGACTCAGCACCTCCCCATCTCCATCCATCTCGGCAGGAGCTCCTCAACACCAACGTTAGACATATCTTTATAGTAAAATGACTAAAATTCAATGGTCTCGCCACACAATAGTTCACTGTTTCATCTGACCTGTTGCATGGAATGTTAGCACCTGGATCTATCACGTGTTGGACAAGTTTTTCTTCAATTGGTGCTACCCCTAATCTATCATGTATATCATCGTTCCAAACTCGATCCCTTCTTGTATGACCGTAAATCCAACGCAACATACGTATTTCCGCAACACTTATCTGTTGAACATGTCATCTTTTTATAGGCCAACATTCTGAACCATACAAACATAGCAGGTCTAATCGTCGTCCTATAAAACTTGCCTTTTAACTTCTGTGGTACCCTTTTGTCACATAGGACATCAGATGCTTGCCGCCACTTCATCCACCCTGCTTTGATTTTATGGCTAACATCTTTATCAATATCCTCGTCTCTCTGTAGCATTGATCCAAAATATCGAAAGGTATCCTTTCTAGGCACTACTTGACCTTCCAAACTAATATCTTTCTCCTCCCGAGTAGTAGTGCTGAAGTCACATCTCATATACTCATTTTTAGTTCTACTGAGTCTAAAACCTTTGGACTCCAAAGTCTCCCGCCATAACTCCAGTTTTTGATTCACTCATGTTTGGCTTTCATCAACTAGCACTACATCATCCGCGAAAAGCATACACCAAGGGATGACCCCTTATATGTCCCTTGTGACCTCATTCATCACTAAGACAAACAAATAAGGGCTCAAAGCTGACCCTTGATGTAGTCCTATCCTAATCGAAAAGTCATCCGTGTCTCCATCACTTGTTCAAACTCTAGTCACAACATTGTTGTACATATCCTTAATGAGCCTGACGTACTTCGTTGGGACTTTATGTTTGTCCAAAGCCCACCACATAATATTCCTTGGTATTTTATCATAAGCCTTCTCCAAGTCAATAAAAACCATGTGTAGGTCCTTCTTCTTCTCCCTATACCGCTCTATAACTTGTCTTATTAAGAAAATGGCTTCCATGGTCGACCTTCCGGGCATGAAACCAAATTGGTTCATAGAGACCCACGTTATTGCTCTCAAGCGATGCTCGATAACTCTCTCCCATAGCTTCATAGTATGGCTCATTAACTTAATTTTTCGGTAATTAGTACAACTTTGAATGTCCCCTTTATTCTTGTAGATCGGTACTAATATAATTCTCCTCCACTCATCAGGCATCTTGTTCGATCAAAAAATATGGTTGAACAGTTTGGTTAGCCATACTATAGCTATGTCCCCGAGGCATCTCCACACCTCAATTGGGATACCATCTGGTCCCATCGCCTTACCTCCTTTCATCCTTTTCAACGCCTCTCTGACCTCAGATTCTTGGATTCTTCGCACAAAGTGCCTATTGGTGTCATTAAAAGAGTCATCCAACTGAAAGGTTGTGTCCATATTCTCACCATTGAACAATTTATCAAAATACTCTTGCCATCGATGTCAGATCTCATCCTCCTTCACTAAGAGATGCTCCCTTTCATCCTTAATGCACTTAACTTGGTTGAAGTCCCTTGTCTTTCTCTCACGAACCCTAGCCATTCTATAAATGTCCTTTTCTCCTTCCATCGTACTCAAATGCTGGTAAAGATCCTCGTACGCTCTACCCTTTGCCACACTTACAGCTTGCTTTGCAGTCTTCTTTGCCACCTTGTACTTCTCTATGTTGTCCACACTCCTGTCATGTTACAAGCGTCTATAGCATTCTTTCTTCTCCTTAATAGCCCTTTGGACTTCCTCGTTTCACCACCAAGTATCTTTAGCCTCGCCTCCACTTCCTTTGGTTCCTCCACACACCTCTGAGGCCATCTTCCGAATGTTTGTTGCCATCTTATCCCACATGTTGTTTATGTCCTCTTCTTCCTTCCAAGAGCCCTCTTTGATAACCATTTTCCTGAATTCCTCTGATGTCTTTCCTTTTAGTTTCAACTACTTTGTTATTTTAATCTTAGCTTGTTTATTCCTATAGGCACGCACCTGAAAATGAAAGTCTGCCACCAAAAGCTTATGTTGAGAAACAACACACTCCCCTGGTATCACCTTGCAAGCCAAGCATGCTCGTTTGTCCTTTCTTCTTACGAGGACAAAGTCAATCTGGCTAAAGTGTTGTCCACTACTGAAGGTCACTAGATGAGATTCTCTCTTTCTAAAGAAAGTGTTGGCTATCATCAGGTCAAAAGCTACCGCGAAGTCTAGAACTTCCTCCCCCTCCTGATTCCTACTACCATACCCAAAACCTTCATGAACTGCCTTGAAACCTGCGCTTGTAGTACCTACATATCCATTAAGATCTTCTCCTATAAAAAGCTTTTCACTACTAGGTATGGCTCTAATCAGGCCATCTAAGTCTTTCTAGAACTGTCTTTTAGCACTCTCGTCGAGGCCTACTTGAGGGGCATACGAACTAATTACGTTCAAGACCATATCACCAACGACAAGCTTGACTAAGATAATATATCTCCTTGCATTATTTGTTCCCGTTGCAACGCACGTAAAGGTCTATACAGTAGAGTTGGTAAGTCTGTGACGCCGCGCTCTCCGTGACTGTGTTAATTTCACAAACTTTGCTTTTTGGATTAAATGTCACTTTAATGTCGGTATTTAATTTCATAGTATTGTTATCTTATTATGCGATCCGTGTGTTCTTAGTACAAATATTTAGTTATCCCATAGCAACATACATGCACACTACATATAAAGTAATGAAACAAAAAGAAATATGATATGCATCTGAAGTATTCAACGCACATATGAATCACCCATCACAATTGCCAAATTAAAAACTAGTAATACTCCAAGCAGATCCGACATTAGTCCGAAGCCCCCCCATTGTTTATATGGCATGCACGTAAAGCGTGCACAGATTATTAACTCTCTCGTAGTGCACTCGCGTCTGTTACAACTGGATTTAGGTTCTTTGTTGAGTGCCTGAGGCACTCAGCAAAGGCCAGATTGTATTCGGCAAAACCTTTGCCGAGTACGACACTTGGCAAAGAACACACGGTAAAAAATTGATCGGCAAAGCTCTCTTTGCCGAATGCCCCGGGGACACTCGGCAAAGAAAAGCAACCGTCACGACGCTGGTCCCGTTGACGGTCACTTTGCCGAGTGCCAACCCTTTAGGCACTCGGCAAAGATTTTTTATTTTTTATTTTTTAAATTTCTTTGCCGAGTGCCCCCTGTATGGCACTCGGCAAAGTTTGATTTTTTTTAATTTCTTTGCCGAGTGCCCTCTGCCCGGCACTCGGCGAAGTTTGGATTTTTTTTAAAAAAAAAATCTTTGCCGAGTGCCCTCTGTCCGGCACTCGGCAAAGTTTGGATTTTTTTTTTAAATTTCTTTGCCGAGTGTCCTCTGTCCGGCACTCGGCAAAGTTTCAATTTTTTTTTAAATTTCTTTGCCGAATGCCCTATGTCCGGCACTCGGCAAAGTGTGATTGTTTTTAAAAAAATTCTTTATCGAGTGCCCTCTGTCCGGCACTCGGCAAAGTTTGAATTTTTTTTAAAATTTCTTTGCCGAGTGCCATGGTCACAGCACTCGGCAAAGCTAAAAAAATGATTGTCTAGACACCAATTTTTCAGCTTTGCCGAGTGCGGTGACCATTGCACTCGGCAAAGTGACCCAAAACTGCAATTTTTATTTTTTATTTACATTCCATCATGACAAATAAATTCATACAAACATATATCACATATATATCTCATCCATCACATATATATCTCATCCATCCACACATCCATCCGCACATATCACATCCATCACAATATATATCACATTGTTAATAATAAGTGCTCAAGTCCATCAAAGTCCACAAGTGCATCACAAGTATATCACAAAGTGAACAACAAATGAAAAAAATACAACGTGCACTCATCTCGGCCAAGGCAACTGTGGTGAAGGCCCAGCTCCATCATTCGAAGGTGCATGAGGTGGATTATTCAAACCACCATCAGATGGAGACTGCACAAAGGAGAAAAGATTGTATGTGAGATAAGATTATTTGAATAGCTAATCTAGGAAGGTAGAGGCCATACAAGCAAAGCACAGGCGAAAGTAAAAAACTTTCATACTCACAGGAGTAGCTGTAGCTACAGGACGTGGAGGTAGAGGTGGAACCAACAGCCCAGGTGACAGAGAGAAGCCCACATATTGCCCAAGTCCTTGTAGGAACTCTATAATGTCCGGCAGCCTCTGCGCCTGGGCCTACCACTCGGCCCGCTCAGCCTCTAGCTAGGCCACCATCCTCTGCTGCCTGGCCTCCAGCTCCTGACGTTGCCTCATTTCTTGTTCTAGCCGGGCCTGCAATATTTTACTCCAATGTTTCAGTAATGCAAAGCTAATTAAGGTGTGTAAAGATCAATGTATGATGAGTAAAATAGGAATAACCTCAAGTGCGTCTACCCGGTGCTGTGCAGCGGTCAGCCGTGTGTGAAAGGCCGAGCTCTCGCTCGTGCTCTGTGCTCGGATCTAGGAGAGAGACGGAGTAGAGGCCGTGTCGATGACGCCGTCGCCAAGCCAGAACCGCCCATGCTTCTTGTCTTGCCCCGCCCTCATGACGGCCTCTCCATCGAAGTCATGCATGCTCGGATCGTGGTCTGACCCATGGAGCGACCTCGCCACCTCAGTGTACTCACTGATGTAGGAGTGGATGCTCGAGTTCGTGTATGCCTCGGGCGGGTCCTCCAGGTTGAAGGAGACGTCGGACGTCGCCTTGCCCTTGTGGGCCATACACCATGCCTAGAAGTCCGAGCAAGCCTGGCCACTATGTGACGCCAACTGGGAGAAAGACAGCACGATGATTAGAAATTAGGCAGAACTGAGCGTCACAATAGATAAATGAATTCGCGTACCCATGCTTGTTTGTATCCGGCGAGGCTACATCTGCCTTGATGGTGTGCTGGACCTTGCATCTGCAAACGATGGTCCCGTGCATCCCTATGCATCTTGAGGTACTCCTCCATGAACCATTTGTCCACCATCATCGCCCAACACTCGGGATACGCTTGGCACCACTATGGAATCATCTACACGTCATCAAGTATTGGACATATAAGAAGATCAAATTATACTAACTTAATCTCAAAATGAATCAATATTGATGTTCTTCATTTACCTCAAGGTACTGCTCCCGGGTCAACTACATCTCTCTTACGTCTTTCTTGGTTTTCCTCTCTCCAAGCTTCGACCCGTAGTAGGTTACGATGGCCTAGATGCGCACCTCGTGATGCATGTCGGAGATGAGTTTTTTACAGGCTTTGGTAGTCACCTGCTCTGCCCTGGCCTCAATTCCCTCCTCGCATCTGTAATAAGTCTGCATACAAAAGCGATGTATCCATTCATTATTTCAAGAAAAGTCCAATGAATGCGACGTATTGAGCAATGTTGTCCGAGGGAGACTTACCCAAAGCTCTGCCTTCACCCGCGCCGCCTTGTTGGGGTACTCTGCATCGGTGGCAACGGCGTAGTGGTCAAACGAGTAGGCCAGCTCCGTCTTCGATGCATATGTGAAAATGCTAGGGAAGTGTTGCCTGCACAGAAGACCCAGGATGCCGTTGACTAGCCGTGCGTTACCACCTGACACAACCACCCAGTTCCTGCACAAGTGATTAAGAAAAATTATTAGTTTTAATCATCATATCATATGAAGTAGTGGTGATAACATATAAAGTTACTTACTTTTGCCCTTCGGGGCGAATCACTGGGTGTTGGTGAGGAAGCGGAACATGTGGAAGGCTCGCGGGACCTCGCAAGTAGACACTCGAAGATGAGTCGGAGGAAGCAGAACCCGTGCCTGCTGCCTCCAACTCGTTGTCCTCGTGCGGCCCCTCCTCCTCGTCTGTCTACCGAACCAGCTCATCATCCGACTCGTCCACGGGCGCCACCTCCTCCTCCGGCTCCTCCTCAAGCCACGTGGGAGGAGACGGCCCCTTCTTGCGTCTGGCAGTCCTCCTCCTCTTGTCCGATCCCTCCACCGCCCCCTCCGCCTCCTCCTGCAGCCGACGTGGTCTTTGGTATATCGAGTTCACAGACCTATGACGGTCGCCCGCCATCTTTGTTCAATCACCTGCAACAAAAAGAAAAACAAGATGTAATTAGAAATAGGTGAAAAAAATGAACAAAACATAATTACAAAAAACATAGTAATACATGTATTAGAAATATTTGCAAAAATGAACAAAACATAATTACAAAAAACATAGTATTACATGTATTAGAAATAATCTTCATGATTGAGATTAGTTGGATCATAGGTCTCGTCATCACTATCAACATTGTCCAACTCATCAACACTATCCGAAGGAGGAATGTTGTATTCATTGTCATTGCCTAAATGTAATTGCTCAAGCATTTGTATGTCCTTCAGATTTCGCACCTCGTCTCCAGCGTCCTCGTCATCATCCCTTTCATTATCTACTTCCATTCCTATCTCTTCGGTTAAGTCTATGTCAAACCATCCTTGTAGTCCCTCTTCTTGATAGAACTCTCCATCATATGTGTTTGAGTTGAAGTTGTAATCTTCATCATTTGGGACAGGTAGTTTACCGTGTGACGATACCTTGTGCACAATAGACCAACCCTTAAGATGCTCGGCGTCTTTGCACACGTATGACGTATAATAAACCTTGATGGCCTGTTGAGCCACAATGTAGACATTTTTTCCTGGATAGATGAAATCCTGTCGAATCTCGACTAGCCCAAGCTTAGGGGTCCGTCTTGTTACTCCAGGATGAAACCAGTGGCATTTGAATATGACAGGAGTAAGAGGTTTGGAACCATAGAATGATAGTTCGTAGATTTCTTTGATTCTTCCATAATAGTCGAGTCCATCAGTGTCGGACATAACAACTCTGTTGTTTGTGGTTTTTTGATTGGACCAACTCTGCTCGTAGCTTGCTGTGTGAAAATGATATCCATTCACGTCATAACCGGTAAATGACTTGACCCTAATGGCACAGCCGTTTGCAACCTGTCTCAGCTCGTCACTTATAGACGTGTCAGTTTGGGCTTTCTGTTTGAACCAACAAATGAAATCGGGGCTCCCTAGTCCCGCACCCCGTGAAAGAAGGGTATCATTTTCCTACGGGGTAGGTTGCCTTGATCCATGCCAGGATTGATGAAGAAATTCCCTGTACTAATGAGAAACAAGGGGGTTGGACAAAGAAATAAGGACATACGGCGAAATGAAACAAGTTCGTTCAGAACTTACCCAATGAATGGTTGCACCTCGACAAGGTTGGTCAACACATATAGCATGATACTTTGCCACTGTTCATTTTTCAATTGCTTAGTGGTCGATGCACTTGCGCTTCTGAGTTGCCCTTGGAAAAGGCCGAGGTTTGATTCATTTTTGCTAGCATTGTAACGAGGGTGTGGATTATAAATGCTAGGAAGTTTCTCAGTGTAGTATTTCTCTATGAAGTTCGACACCTCCTCTAGAATGTATGCCTCTGCAATGGAAGCCTCAATTTTGGCTTTATTTCTACATTTTTTGTGTGAATAGTCTTCAGACATCTCTCGATTGGATAACACCAATGGTTCTGCATAGGCCCCCCCATCCGTGCCTCATCGGGAGGTGCACAATCAAATGCTGCATCAGCAAGAAGAAGCCAGGTGGGAAGATCTTCTCCAACTTACAAAGCAACACGGGTGCCGCTTTTTCCAAGTCATCAATGACGGTCCGAGAGAGCTCCTTGGCACAAAGCTGGTAGAATAAGTAGCTCAACTCTATCAGCATTTGCTAGACATGCTCTAGGACATAGCCTCGAACCATCACCGGAAGAAGCCACTCAATCCATATGTGGTAGTCATGACTCTTCATCCCATTTACTCGTAGAGTGCCTAAGTTCACTCCCCTCTTTAGATTTGCTACATACCCATCAGGGAACATTAGCGTCTTGATCCATTCAATTACTTTCCTCCTTTGGTCCTTTTTCAAGACGAAATCGGCCTTAGGCCTTCTCTAGGTCTTACCACGACTAGGAGGCTGCATCTCTTGATTTGGTCTATCGCACAATGTTGCTAGGTCCACTCTAGCCTTAGGGTTGTCCTTAGACTTTTCAGTGTCCATGAGTGTTGCCCAAAGTGCCTCGGCGACATTCTTTTCAGTGTGCATTACATCAATGTTATGTGGCAGAAGAAGGTCATCGAAATAGGGGAGCCTTGTCATGCCTGAGATATGAGTCCACATATGTTGCTCACCATATCCCACAAAACCACCTTCATTAGGCACAAGAGCATCTATCTGAGCATGAACCTCGGCACCAGTCATCATCCACGGTGCATTGTTTATCACTTTGACACCTTTCATAAAGTTCTTGATGTCTTGTCTGAATGGATGGTCAAGAGGTAGGAATTGACGATGTCTGTCGAACGATGAATACTTGCTACCCTTCTACAACCAAATGAACCTCACACCTTCCTTGCATATTGGGCATGGGAACTTTCCGTGAACATACCAGGCGCAGAATATCCCATACACTAGGAAGTCATGCAGGGAGTAGTGGTACCAAACATGCATTTTGAAGGTTGTCTTTGTAGCTCGATCGTATGTCCATACCTCTTCATCCCAAGCACGGACCAATTCATCAAACACGGGCTCCATGAACACACCCATATTACTCCCTGGGTGTCCAGGAATTATCAACGACAAGAATACATTATGTCGTTGAAAGGAGACACCGGGGGGAGATTAAGGGGGATAAAGAAGACGAGCCAACATGTGTATGGGGCAGCCATTATTCCATAAGGATTGAACCCATCTGTTGCCAGCGCGATACGTACATTACGAGCCTCATCTGCTTTGTCACGATGTTTGTCTTTCAAGCGGATCCAAGCTTCACCATTGGATGGATGTACCATCTTGTCAGGATTGTACCGTTTGCCATTTTTGTGCCATGTCATCTATTTCGTGGATTCCTTGGTCACGTATAGTCGTTGGATCCTCGGTAGGAACAGAAGGTACCGTAGGATTTTCACGGGGATCGTAAGTTGCCTTTTTTGGCCATCATCAGAGTCTACCTCCAGGTACCTAGAGGATTTACACTTTGGACAGAACTTTGCATGCTCGTGTTCTTTCCTAAATAGGATGCACCCCTTTGGACAAGCATGTATCTGCTCATACGACATCTTAAGTGCTCGAAGGAGTTTCTGTGACTCATACATGCTCTTTGGCAGAATGTGGCCCTCCAGAAGCAGGGTCCCAATCACGGCCAACATCTTATCGAAGCCAGGTCGACTCAAGTTTAACTCGAACTTCAACCCCATTAAGCGTCCAATGGCATCCAGTTGAGACACCGTTGACCAATCGTGAAGGGGTTTCTGTGCCGAGTCGATCATGTCGTAGAACGCCTGTGCGGCTACCTCCATCTCCTCCTTCTCACGTCCCTCATCGAACTGTCCTTGGTGAAAGTCATCTAACATGTCTGGTACCTCGACATCAGCATCAAAAGCCTCCACCCATGGTCTCACCACCTCCTCTCTCATACGATGGGCTTCACCATGGTGGACCCACCGGGTGTAGTCCGGCATAAATCCATTCTTCACAAGATGTTTACCCATTTCCACCTTGTTTACCCTCCTCCTATTTCCACATTTGCTGCAGGGACACAAAACTAGGCAATGTCCTTTAGCAGCCTTGCCAAATGCACTGTTCAAGAAAGCATCGGTCTTGTTCATCCATTCTATGGTGTAATCACTCTGACTTCTCCAGCCTGTGTACATCCACTAACGGTCTTCCATCCTCTAACATATGTATCAACGAGTAATATAACCATCAATTGCATCTACATGGTGTTCCTACTATCTAATAGGTGAGGATAGGTCCTAATCCCACCCGCGGATGCGTAGATGATGTTAGTTTCTATGCTCTACTCCTATCCGAGATAGAATTTTGGTAGCACCTCCCCACTGTTCTCCAGATACATGTCCTGCCAAAGAAGAGTGCATATCCGGAGAACAACAAGGAGGTGATGCCAAAACTCTGTCTCGGATGGGAGTAGACAATGGAAACTAACCCATCTATGCATCCGCGAGCTGTCCAAAAAACGTGGACAATCCAAAACAGATACTGAAACAACCCTAATTTCCGCGAAGGGAAATCCACAGAGTTGAAGTGTAATAAGACCATGGTAGATCATATTACCCAAATTCCAGTCGAATATCACATCCATACAACGATAATATCAGAGTACTAATAGTGCAGAATTATATAAATTATTACATCACCGCATTGGCGAAATCAAAAGTAGCATTTATTCAAAACAGCTTGAAGATAAGATCGCCAAACTCGAGCGTAGGCACGAACCCCTCAACCGTCAAACTCCTTGGAGCTATACTCCTCAGCAGAACCTGTATGCCAAAATTTATCAGTATGATTTGTACTGGCCACTCCCAACCCTATGAGCATTGCTTTGTGTAAATTGGATGCAAGTTGGATATAGTCAAAAGGAACCTATAAGGCTAGGGTTTCCTATGTATTTTAGCATATCAAGTATATAACAGTATAGTCAAGTTTTAACACCATTCCCACACATATTCCACCCATTCCCATTCTAGAGCCAGGTTTCGATCCCGGGGATCGACATACCACCATCTCCACACCATCACCATACCATACCATACCATCGCTCAGTCGACAGGCCAACTCCCTCTCGGCACTATCTCAAGGCCCGTAGCCCCTGGCTACGACTGAACACTCACTTCCAGGGGGGAGAAAAGGACTCATCTCTCTATCTAGTTTAAGCGAAACCTAGGAAAGGTCCATAGCCGACAAGTCGGCACATGTATCGATCGATCAACCATACACTCTGCAGAGGTTTTACATAACCACAAGATCTACCTTCCTTGCTGACCGTCATCAACTGGGCTGATTTCGGCCGCTTGCTAGCCTAGGATAATGCCACTCTACCATTCAGCCCTGGTACACCCAAGTCTAGTCTGGGGTGGCTCAAACTGTGAGTCCTGAGCCGGGTCCACAAGGTCTCCATGAAGTCTCAGAAGGGTGTGGGGGAAATCCTCTGCGCCCCATACCTCCTTACACTATCCGCTATCAACCTAGCAGTAGTGGCAATATCCTACCAAGTAGTCCGGCCATCCCGCACCATATAGGGCGAGTGGTACGTAAGGCTTCCCGGTGAATCTGAGTACTAGTAAGTCCTTAAGGATGACCAAGCCAGAATGTCTTCCTTAGGGTTTCCATTTACTGTGCCACCACAGCACCTCTATCCCGGGCTCCTTCCATCACAGGTTCACACCCAGGGCCATCTCATATACCATTTACCCACCACAGGTATCCATTCCAGGGGTGCCCAGGTAGCACTACATGGCAAGACTTGCCCCAGGCTCGTCGTATACTCCAACTTGGTCGACACAACCCTCACCCTCCACACACCCAAGTCACACACGTAGCACTCTCCCCATAGTCCAGATAACACCAGTTTCCACCACACATGAAGTATAAGCGTTGTAGAAATATAAGTAATGAAATATATAGCAGTAAGCGTGTGTCTAGCCTAATAGCAGGGTATGCAGGGGTAAGGTTGCATCAAGGTAAAGGCCTTCAAGTAAGCATACTACCATGCAATTCCTATCATAATATGACTGTAGCAGTAAAGAAAAGCAATAGCAGTTCTATATTAGCCATGCGTAATAGGTACTACGAGGTTGGGTGGGATGTGGCACCTTTAGTGTAGTCGTCTCTGTACTCCTCATGGTACTCACGATCCTCGTCCGTCCGGTTCTCCTCTGAGTCTGCAACGATCGCATTATAGTCACGTTAGCGACGTCTATAGAATAGCATAAAGAAGCAATGGAAATTCAAAAGAGCCAAATGCACTCAAACATGGGTTCATTGCATAGAGCTTGATTTTTGATGAATTTTGGTCCTAGTTTCATATTTTTCTGAGGTCGTATGAATTAGTTATGAATTTCCGAAGTTTAAATCATTTCTAAAAATGAAAAAAGGGCTGAATTAATCCTGGGCTGACACGTGTCACGCTGTGGCTGGTCCACATGGCATGCTGACATCAGCATGATGTCTTTGTCATGGTTCTGGTACTGACAGGTGGGGCCCAGCTGACGTCAGCATGATGTCAGCATGACGTGTGGGTCTAGAGTGTCCGTGTCACTGACATGTGGGGCCAGGTCAACGGTCAACGTTGACCAGTCAACGGTCAATACGACCGGGTCTCAAACGGCTTTGGGTTGGGCCGGTCTAGGCCGGGCCGGGCCAGACACGTGGCATGCTGTGACGCAGCGACATCACGGCCATGGGCCTCCACTGGGCCATGGTCCACGGCTCACAGTCCACGGTGGACAGATGCGTCGGTCTATGGTGGACTGCGTCTTCTTCCGGTGAGCCACGTCCACCCCTCTCTTCTCTGTCTATGGTTCACATGCACCGGGTTCATGCACAGGTGGCCAGTGAGGGGGGTGTTCCCCTGTTTCTCCCGCGGTGGTGCTCCTGCCGGCGGCGAGCTCGCTGGTGAGCCTCCGTGGCGGTGTTGGTGTCTAATTGGGGAGGGGAAAGGCTTCCCTAGGCTACGGCGACTGCGATGGTGGGGTCTAGGTGGCGGCCGGGGCTCACCAAGGCGCTGGCCACGGCGAACGGCGGCTTGGTAGTGCTCGCCGATGGTGAGGTCGCATTTGCAGGCTCTCCGGTGGCTCGACTAGGCAAATGAGGGCTCCTGCAGTTTTGTGGGTGCACAACGAAGGTGTCTAGGGCTTAGGGCAAGGCTTCGTATCCCCAGGTGGCCGGTAGGGATGTCCCAGTGGCCACGGCGATGTAGTGACAACGGTGAGGCACGCGGGTGATCCACAGGGCTCTAGCGGGGTGGTCACGGCGTGCACGTGAGCTACCCGTGGCTTCAGCGAATGGGATGGGTGAGTCAAGGAGGCGCCAGGCGCTCCTAGCTATACTGGCCACGGTGGTCAGTGCTCTGACCGGTGGTCGGGTGCTTGGACCGATGGTCTGGTGCTCGACATGGTGGTCTGGTGCTTAGACCGGTGGTCGGGTGCTCGGACCGGTGGTCTGGTGCTCAGCACGGTGGTCTGGTGCTCCGGTGGTGGTCTGGTGCTCGGAGGTGGTCTGGTGCTCCGGTGGTGGCTGCGCCATGGCGGCGGCGTCGTGAGCATAGCATGCATGCTCGGCTATGGCGTCCGGGGAACTTGGAGAGGTCTACAGCGTCCAAGGGCTCGGGGATGGTCATAGTCAATGTGAGTGTGCTGTGCTGGTGTGCCTAGAGGCCGGGAATGGCCTTGGCCTACGCGCTCATGGTATGGAGCGCCATGGCCGGAGTAGCAAGGTCCGGCGGCGAGCAGGGAAAAATCGGGGGCTCACCGTGGGTGCTGTGGAAGAAGGGATGGCGGTGTAGTGACGAGTTGCGGCCGTGTAGTTCCGGAAGCAGTGCCGTGCAGTGCCGACCCGCGACCATTATGACGACGATGGCATCGCCCTCGGCTCCGGCGACTTCGGCAGTGCGCGGGGGCTCCGATCCTCCTCTCACGATCCCTTCATGGCCCTCTTCTCTCGGTGTGGTGCGGCGGCGGAGGCTGAGGGAGAGGCTAAGGTGCCAGGCGTGAGCGGTGTGCGGGCTGGCTTTATAGCCGAGTGCCATGCCTCCCATGGCGGATGGCATCGTGTGGTGGAGGCATGTGCATCGCATCAGACGGTGATGCGGGGTTGCGTGGGCGCGGTGCAAGGGGGCAGGGTCATGCCCCGGGCGTGACCCCCTAGCCCACCCCTGCCACTGCTGTCAGGCGTCGATCGCGTAGGCAGTTGAGGCGTGGGTGAGGAAGACGACACTGTAGACGGGGGTGGCTGACATGTGGGGTCTAGCGAGCAGCGGCTGCGAGCGAGGCAGACGGGTGCACGGGCGATGCGCTGGGCCGGCTCGTGGGCCGCGTACGTGCGCACGCCGGTGCAAGGTGGGCGCGGTTGGGCTGGCTGGGCCTCGAAGCCGAGCAGCCTGGGCTGCGAGGCCTTCTTCCTCATTTCCTTTTTCTGTTTTCTTTTTTCTTTTTCTTCTTCCTTGATTTGAATTCAAATTTGGTTTGGGTATTTTGAATTCAAAATGGGTGCACCAAATTCATTGGAGTTGTTAAGCATATCATAACTCAAATGGAAATCCAAATCACATTTTGAATTAACAAAGCATGTAATACTTTATTTGTTAGAATTTAAATAAACACAATTAACTAATGACATGCCATGCTTATGTGTTAACTTGGGTTGGGGTTAGACCTAATGCATCTCTTAGGTTGGGTTTTCTATACATGACACTCATCATCACATGGGTGTTTTTAAGAAAAAATTTTGTAGTTGATATTTTTGGTGTATGGATTTCTGGGTTGTTATAGATACGGTCATAGATATGCAAAGATCTTCATACCTCCAATCGTATCTCTTTCGAACGGAAGACGCCTAACTAGGTTACACGATCTACGACCATGATACGGAAAGAGGGGTTATACCTAGGGTGGCGGCGGAGTCAGGCTAGCAGGGCCGTGGCGGGTCGGTGCAGTGGCTAGGCGGCGCGGTGTAGGCAGACCGGCATGGTGACAGGAACTCCAACTCGGCTCCGACGGGCTCTTCTCTACAAAAATGGAACAAAATACTGTCATTTAAAAAAAATTCGGCAGAACCTCCCCTACACGGTGAGGTTTCTAAAACCTGCAAAAAACAGCGGCACGATGGCCGACAACCACATATGTCTTAAGAGAAGCCATGTAATTTGGATATCAATCCATGTAGAAGAATATATTCAAGTAGTACCACTACTTCTACTACTACTTCCACTATTGCTACTACTACTACCACTACTTCTACTACTACTACCACTACTTCTACTACTACTACTACTACCACTAATTCTACTACTACTACCACTAGTTGTACTACAACTACCACTACTTCTAATACTACTACTACCACAAGCACTACTAGTACAACTAGTACTACTACAACTATCACTACCACGACAACAACAAGATAGAAGGCATACCTGACGGGCGCCGGGGGTAGGGGCGGGCGGCGTCGGGGTCGGAGTCGGGGTCGTCGGAGTCAGGAACGGGGCCGGGGGCAGGGCCGGCCGGGGACAGGGCGCGGGCAGCGTGGGCGGCGCCGTCGGCGCAGGCGTGCGGGCGGTGGCGGCGTGGGCGCGGCGCGGGGGCGGGGGCGGCGCGGTCGTGGGTTGGCTAGCTGTCGGTTTGACTGTCCGGCCGGCCGAATTTGGTTAAGTCCTACAAACGCCCTTTGCCGAGTGCCGGATCAAGGAGACACTCGGCAAAGATTTTATTTTTTTTAAAAAATTTTCTTTGCCGAGTGTCCCAGATCTGGCACTCGGCAAAGGTTTATTTTTTAAAAATTTTTTTTTTACCGAGTGTGCTAGATCTGGCACTCGGCAAAATTGTTTTTTTAAAATACTTTGCCGAGTGCCCCTGGCACGACACTCGACAAAGATTTTTTTAATTTTTTTTTTTAAAAAAAATACTTTGCCGAGTGCCCCTGGCACGACACTTGGCAAATATTTAATTTTTTTTAAATGTCTTTGCCGAGTGCCCTGTGAAAGCACTCGGCAAAGAGGAATTTTTTTAAAAGAATCAAAACCCTCTTTGCCGAGTGCCTTATTCGTGGCATGCCCCGGCACTCGGCAAAGTTGTTTTTTTTCCTCCAAATTTTTTGTGCATCCCTTTTAAAGCACCAGGAACTCCTAGTTAGAATTTGGGGATTTTTATGACTTTTTATATATTTAGTTACTTTATTTCATTTACTTGAATTTTTTCGAAAAAATATAATTTTGAACTACACGTGGTACGAATAATGGATTTTAATGATTCAAAAAATGATAGTCATGTTACTGAGTGTAGTGTGAGGCCGTATTTAGGAACGGACCCAAAATTTCGGACATCTTGTTCACGAAACATGACCGCGAACTTGCGTGCGAAGTGTTTTTAAATTCTATAAAAAGCAAACGAAGTCCAAAAATCATGAAACTTGTTGAGATGTCGTGATATCATATGTGGAGACTATGATAAAAATTTCAGAAGATTTCGTACACGTTGTCACGTACGATACTTATAAACCAGGACATCTCTTCATGTATAAACACTAGTACATATATATTATTACACCGTTAAGTCGATATGCTACATACTCCAGTACTGTTAGCTGGTTTAGGTATAAATGAAAACGTAAAACTTACGTAATTAGTAGTACACGATAGGTTGTATTGTATGCAGTACTAAATTTGAGGTTGACTGCAGAAAGATTTCTGCTTGACTGCCCGTTTACATAAATACACTGCATTGACGTGCTACCTGCTCTTCCGTATCGTCTGGCACCTGTTCCCTTTTAATAATTTAACAAACATGACCTATGCTACTGTTTTGACATGCATGACCTGTTACAGTAACATCCAAGAAATTGTCTCCTGGCCATCGGGAGTCATACGTGAACACGGAGAAGTTGATAATTTCACATTAGATTGAGTGATAAATCAGCTAGGGTGAATGACATCTCTTGTCTAAGCAAGAGTCTTCGTCCCGAAATACATGACGTTTTTTACTTTTAGATATTTTGTTTGACTCATTGTCTTATTTAAATTTTTTATAAATATTGTTTATTTTATTATGACTTATTTTTATACTTTAATAATGACTTATTTATTTTATTATTAGCAAAAAAAGTTGAATAAGATAAATAGTCAAACTGATATCTAAAAGTCAAAAGCGCTATGTATGTTGCGACAGAGAGAGTACTGTATATGTGAATACTGAAGGAACACATGCATAACAACCAACTTTAAATGTGCCTCATAATATCTCCAACAACTCGAAAAGCCCTTCCAAAAAAAAATGTGTTTTATTTGGTTGGTAGGATCTTCAAAACCCTGTCTCTATTATTTGTTCCTAATCTTTCCATGGCGCAAAACTGCTGATTGGTTTTTTGGCCACTCTCAATGAGAGTTTCATCAGAGTTTTATTTGTATTTAATAAACTATCACATAAGCATTTTTAATGACGATGTGACAACGTTTTTAATAAGAGAGAAGAAATGAGTTCTATGAAGATGAAGCTCTATTGCCATAATTATCAACTATCTATGAGTAATAAAATTAAATATTAATTAAACTGTATATTGAAACTCTCTATTGAGAGATGGTGTTTTATTCATATTTCATCCATTCTATATGATATGATAGTCTTAAAAATAACGTAATTAAAGGCCTGTTTAGTGCGGATCCTACCGGCTCCAGCTCCATCTGCAAATCTACTGTTCAGCACTATTTATTGGAGCCAAATTTCTGTCAGTTCTTTCTCCGTCTCTAAGGCAGGCAACTCTCCACCGACACTGCCTTATATTTCCGCCGAACTCCGGCATTCAAACCACTGGTAGCCCTTGGCAGTGGTCCACCAACCTTTGGCTACCCGTGACCGTGCCTGCACGCCTTGGCCCTTGGTTGCAGCTACCAAACCTGGACTAGGGCTGTCCCTGTCAGCGCTGGGCGGCTGTACATGTGTTCATTTCCTCGTAATTGGTTTTGGCACTTATTTGTAGGAATTGTTTGAAAGTAATGCTCTGCGTGCTTGTCATACCTGATTTTAAGTATAAAATCGAATGCATATACCAGAATCAATTATTCATACATATGTCGACTTTATTATAGTATCAAAATCAGAGTTGCTTACATAACGGAACATTATTACAAAAATGATCCGTGGGACTAAAATAAAATCTATTAAACTTCTAGTGAAAAGGGACACCATCTCCACAGGAAGGTTGACCAGGAGCAGCACCAGCCTAGTACACATCATCGGGGTCGAAGGCACCGTCTTCAACATGCTCCTCCTTGTCGTCTCCAGTGTCTGGGTGGGGTAGCAAGGGGGACAAAGAGAAAGGGTGAGTACATTGAAATATACTCTGCAAGTGTAGGAAAAGTATGACATGAGGCTTAACGCAAGAAAAGGCCTATACAGGTTTGACACAAGCGCTTAAGCAACACATCCTATTTTCCTTAAATCCTTAGCAACTTTTTTTTTTCCACGCGGGAAAACCCATTTCCATTAGAGCTAACGAAAATACACAGCATGATTACAGACAGAAAACAGAAAAGAGTTTCTGGAAGCAGCAGATTGCAACCAGAGCGCCAGAACAGCTAAACAAAGTTCAGCAAGCGAAACTACCAGGGATCGCAAGCCCAAAAGACAACTGAAACAGATAACAAGTTTTTCAACGCATTGCAACGAGAATAGACTGCTACCAACTATCATCAAGGCATCATCAGGCCACAACCAGGCTCAGCTTTCAAAAAAAAAACTGCCTTCTGCACGAAAGACTCCCACCATATGATGTCCACCTGGGATATGAGAGTTAGGCCGAGTCTTCGTCTTGATCAGAGCGATTGCCATCTTCCAGAAGCAACTGGTTCATTTGTCTTGTAGTTTGAGCCGCGAGGACTTCCTTGGCGACTCTGAGCATGGTATTTGCCTCCTCCACCAGCCGATCTCTATCCAATTCTGCAAATAAACCTGACCAATACACCATGAGCGCGCAAGCATGACAGATTATTTCCAGCGGATTTTGTAATAATTTTCCTTCAAACACAACGTTGTTTCTTCGTTTCGAAGTCGCCCAACAAATATCAGCTACCCCCCAAGGATGAAATTTCTTTCCAAAAGGGAGCCAATTCTCACACCACAACCAACATTGCTCAAGATTTATCGGAACATTGGAAGCGTCAAAACATTTGGCGACTACAACCCAGATAATCTTAGCAACAGGACACTGAAAGAAAAGATGAGAAACAGTCTCAACGAAATCACAAAACACACATCTAGGATCGCCTTGCCATTTCCTCTTTCTGAGATTATCCCTAGTCAAAATAGCATCGTTCGCAATAAGCCATAAAAAGATCTTAATTTTTTCTGGGATTTTACCTTTCCAGATGCGCTTGTGATAGCTCCCTGTGGAAGAACTAGTTAAAGCATCATACACCGACTTAACAGTAAATCTTCCTTTCTTTCCTATTTTCCATACAGCTGTATCAGTATTGTCAGATAACATAAAAACCGACGTGTCATGTAAAATATTATTCCAACATACTCTCAATTCATCAAACAACCATCCCCTGAATGTAATTTGCATTCCATAAAAAAACTGCACAACAATAAGATTTTTGTTTTCAAATAATTCAAATAACACTGGAGCAATTATGTGTAAAGGTTCCTTATACAGCCACGGGTCAAGCCAAAATCTAGTTAGATTCCCATTTCCAAAAGATATTCCTCTACCTTGTAAGTAAATGTCCTTCACCTTTAAAAGATCAGACCAAATCGGAGAATCGTTCAATTTATGGCTCACCTCATGAATCGATTTAGTTATCATGTTCTTATATCTAATGATTTCTTGCCACAAACCTTCTTTTTCCAATCTCCACCACCATTTGTACATTAGACTGATATTAAGTTTCCTCAAGTCTTTAATTCCTAAACCACCTTTCCTTTTGCTTTTACAAATTATTTCCCATTTGATTAGATGATATTTTTTCTTTGTGTCACCTCCTTGCCAAAAGAAAGTTCTTCTAATCTTGTCCAAACTCTTAATAGTTGTTTTGGGAAGCAAAAAAACCGACATATGATAAATTGGCGAGTTATTCAAACTAGCACAGATGAGAGTTGACCTCCCAGCTATAGACAAAGTCCCCCCTTTCCAAATGTCCAAGCATTTATTTCCTTTCTCAACTAATGGTAGCCGGTCACTAACTTTCAACTTGCTTGGACTAACTGGTACCCCCAAATATTTGATCGGGAAAAGCCCAACTTGACAATTGAAAGTCTCAGCATACTTATGACCCCAATTTTCCTCATCATTAATCATAAGAATCTCACTTATTAAAATTAGTTTTGAAACCAGCAAGCATCTCCAATAGGTATAACAGAAATTTCATATGTGTAGCACCTTCCAAATCATGTTTCAAAAAAAGAATGGTATCATCCACGTATTGCAAAATTGCAACACCATTCGGAATGATATGACTTACCAAACCAGTGATTAAGTTGTTTTCTTGAGCTTTATGTACCATTCGGGTCAAGCAATCAGCCACAAAATTGAATAAAATCGGAGACAATGGATCTCCTTGCCTAACTCCTTTGAAGCTTTTAATATAAGAACCAATCTTATTGTTCACTTTTACACTAACCGTACAACCCGAGACAACTTGTTTGATCCAGTAACACCATTTGCTATGAAAACCCCTTTTTTCCAAACATTCAAACAGCAATTTCCAATTAACCTTGTCGTACGCTTTTTCAAAGTCAAGTTTCAAAATTATCCCAATTTCTTTCCTTCTCTTTGTTTCATGTAGGATTTCATGCAGACACATAATACCAGA
This sequence comes from Miscanthus floridulus, assembly GCF_019320115.1. Classification (NCBI taxonomy): domain Eukaryota; kingdom Viridiplantae; phylum Streptophyta; class Magnoliopsida; order Poales; family Poaceae; genus Miscanthus; species Miscanthus floridulus. The sequence goes on from NC_089595.1 coordinate 37,429,982, forward strand.
CATTATATTCCTGTTTTTCATGAATGCAATCTGAGTATTATGAATCAATTTATCAGCCACCATCTCCAGCCTAAGAGCCAGTGTTTTGGTGATCAATTTGTACAGACTGTTCAATAAACAGATCGGCCTAAACTGTTGTATTCTCGATGCATCCTTGATTTTTGGTAATAAAGTGATAACCCCAAAGTTAATTCTACTAATATCAACTCTCTGATTATAAAAGTCATCAAATAATTGTATAATGTCAGCCTTCACAATATTCCAACAGCTCTGGTAAAATTCAATTGGGATTTTGTCAGGTCCCGCAGCTTTATTTTTTTTCCATTTGATCTAAGGCGTCCTTGATTTCCTTCTCAGTAAAAGGTTTACAAAGAAGTTCATTATCATCTTGAGATACTCTGGGAATATTCTCCCAAATCTCAGGATCCATCTGAATCTCATATTCAATTGGTGGGCCAAAGAGATCAGTGTAATATCCGGAAGCATGTTTTAACAAATTCTCTTCACCCTCAATTAGTTGACCATCATTTTCTAAACTTATTATGTTATTTTTCCTTTTTCTTCCATTCGCACATTTATGAAAATATGATGTGTTGTTGTCACCCTTAAGGAGCCAAGTTTCATGAGATCTTTCATACCAATACATCTCTTCCTGTTCTAGACTTTTTAAATTTTCAATCAACAACCATAATTTTCTATCTATCTGTTCAGCAGATAAACCACCATCCTCCTCAATAGACTCCAGTGCGCTTAGTTCATTTTGATAGTCTTTTCTTTTTTCCTCATTTCTCCTTGCAAATTAAAGCCCCAACCCTTAAAGAACTGTTTAAATAACTTGAGCTTTTGTTAGATTTTATCAATTGTAGTTCTAGCCTCGGAAGGCTTATTCCAAATCTTTGCAACAAGAGTAGAGAATTCAGGATTTTTGAGCCAACTCAAATCAAATTTGAACTGTATGTGGGGCAGATTATCACATTTTCCAGTAGTAATGATCAACGGATTATGGTCAGAAACCTCCCTAGGTAACTTGTTCACAAAAGCCTGAGGAAAGATGTCTTCCCACTCTTTAGTCATCAAAATTCTATCAAGTTTTTCTAACACAGGAGGATCCTGGTTGTTTGACCAGGTGAAAAGACCACCGTTCATAACCAGCTCTCTTAATTCATAAAAATGTATTACCGAGTTAAAAAGAGCAGTATGTCTATGAACTCCATCCATTGTGTTTTTGTCTTTTAAGTACCTGATGATGTTAAAATCCCCTCCTATAATCATGGGTTCAGTATTGTTTGCATAAAAATGAGACAGTTCTGCTAAAAAGACATTTTATTTTCATCATGAGCCGCCCCATAAACCACCTACAGATTCCATTTTAACTTCGAAACTTTATCCCAAAGATTCATTCGGATCATAAACTCACCTTGTTTAAAAGATCCTACATCAAAACGTTCAACCAACACTCCTACTAAAATGCCTCCAGATTCCCTTTGGCAGCATTCCACAACCAAAGGTAATCCTGATTCAAATCAAACTTTCTTAAAAGAGAATCTTCACAATCTCCAATCATAGTTTCTTGTAAACTCACAAAATGGAATTTGTACTCAAGAATAAGATTTTTCAAGAAAGTAGCTACCCCTCTTTTCCTATGGCCTCTATAGTTCCAGATTAAACCTTGTATCACCATTTTTTTCTTTGTTTTTTTCTCTTATTTAGACTCATAGGAATGCAGACATTCCTTGAGTCTTGCAAGCCAAGATCTTCTTGGTCTTGCTCCCTCCCCCTTGGGGAGAATTTCAATTTTCTCATATTTGATTGATTTTTCTTGGTTGATTTCTGAAAAAACATCTCCTCTATCTCAGATTCATCATCAGTACCCACCACCTCAGCAGGATCATCATTTTCAGGATCAAATTCAACAATCTCAGAGTGTGTAGAATTAGCTGTTTGTTTTTGCTGTTTTGAATATAAATAATTCCTAGCAGACTCAAGATCTTTAAGTAAATCAAACGTAGCAAAATTATCTTTTTGAACTACCACACCCATGTTTTTAGCAATAATGTTAAGATCCGAATTATCAACATCAGATAAGTTAAGGGGTAATTTCGAGTTACCTTCAAAATTTCTTTTCATAGCCATAGCATCACTCTTCTCAGTGGTGGTTAGATGAACTTCTTTCTTCAATCTATCGCTCCTTCTTCTTTCCGGCTGGTCATCTTTAAGCGATTCTTCATCTTGGTTCATCTTGCCAGCGTCTTCATTGATCTCAACCTCCATAGCTTTCTCACCACCATCATCAGTAAGAACACTTTCTTGAGAGTTGAAAACATTTTCAGCAACACCCAGTTGATCAGCTTGAGCAGGCACAGCCTGGGAATGTACAGGCTCAACAGCAGCTACTTTTCCTTTAGACAAACTCTGCTCTTTCAAAATTGCATGTATGACGTTGGAACCACCCTCACGCTGTTCGTCCATCTCCATATGCCATACCTGCTGATCTCCCTCTCTCCTAGGTTGCTTACTGCCCTGCCCGACTTTAGTATAAGCATCAATTCGACGTAACTTGTAACTGAGGGTCTCACTATCAGCATCAGATTCATCAAAAGACTCAAGAATGTGAACTTTCTCATTCTGATCCACCATTTCACTTGGTTGGTCTGCAGCAACAACAGCTTGCATAGATTTCTCACTTGCTTTTGTCAGGTCTGTGGACCCAGCCTTATCTTTGATCACAAGGTTACTAGATAGCTTTGGAGGAGCAGAACTACATATCTGTGCAACTTGCTTCTGCTGACTGTTCTTGCTAGAGCTTGCTTCATAGATCAGTGGTGACGATCCTTTGATCCCCTGAAAAAAACTAATGCAAAACCATCTAGTTTGTAGCACCTAATTACTAGGTGAAGTCCACCTTCTCCTCAAAGAACCACTTGAACCAACACTTGGATTCCATCCGAGCAAACCACTAGAACCACCTATTCCCTTTCCAAGGGAACCACCAAACTGAACCAGATCCATCTAATCACGAAGAAGTCCAAGTCCGCTCTTGACCGTGAGCATGACTGATATAGCAGTTTTACACTCTACAGAGGTTGCACACTCTCACCATGAGTCATGTTTCCCATTTATGAGGTGATCAGCCTCTTAACTCACTTCCAAGGTAGATCAATAGGGTTTCACAGGGCACGCATGGAAGCCATCTCCCGTAACCTTGGACTAGGCAAGCCTACACTACTAGAAATATCCACTGCTATGATGAAAATCTTAATGACGATTCCCAAACCGTCATAGAAGATCACTTTGTATGATGAATTTTTCTGTTTCGTTATAGATCAGTGATGACGATCCTTCAACCCTCCCTATCTATGACAAAAATAGGCATCATCGCAAAAAATGTCATAGAAGAGCACATGGTTTCATCACAGATGACTAGCGCGACTCATCTGTGATGGCCTCCTTTAATACTGTGACGAACAGGGCTTTGTCATTGAACTAATTACCCATCTGTGATGAACAATATTCGATCTGTAACGAACAGCTTCGTCATAGATCTCCACACGGTACTTTCTCCATCCGATGTGTACTTGTGAGACCTGCAGTTACTCATCCGTGACGCTTGCAATTCATCATAAAAGTCTCCGCTCGAACATATCTCCATGTGACGTGTACCTGTGTGTGGGGGGGTACGACCCCGGATACCCACGATAGACTATATGGGCTGCGTTGCCAGGGGTGGTCTAGCTCACAAGATGAAGGCTTATGGTGCACGACACTACTCGACATGTACCGCAAGACATCAAGGGCGATATACTAAAGATACTACGAGATCTGTTAGGATATGCTCGATCCCATGATTCTTGTAATCTGTTATTACTTACCAGTTATCTCCTAGATCTAACCGACTTGTAACCCTACTGCCCAGACTATATAAGGTGGGCAGGGACTCCCTCAAAACACATGCAATATCATACAATAGCCAATACAAATAAACAGACCATAGGAGTAGGGTATTACATCATGCTGATGGCCCAAACCTATCTAACTCTTGTGTCTCTGTTGCCTTCTTGTTCTTAATTACTTGCACCACTACCGATCAGTCTACCTTCGTGGGATACCCCTCGTAGGACTGTCGATGATATTCTGTTGATAGTTGGCGCGCCAGGTGGTGGCGGTAAAGGTGGGAGCGCGGAGTATGGCGATGCAGTTATAAAGAGACCCTCTTGACTTTTTGCATTCAAGGGTTTTTGGGAAACCGCACCATATTGATTTGCACCCTTCTAAATTCTCCAAAGCGACATGTTGGGCTGTTATCTGGGCTTCCGCGCAACTTCGGCCCACATCGCCCATTTTTCAAAGCAACTCGGTACTGCACACCAAATATTCGCCGACTTCTCTGCAATACCATCAAGGCTCAATAACTTCTACTGTATAGTCATTACTCTGGCTTTTTCTCCATGATTTGATTTATCCAAGATTGCCACTTGTGGCTCGGGGACTACGTCATCATTATGACTCTGTTCCTCACCAAACTAGGGACTTTCTTCTAGTTACTATTGTTTCTGACCCTAGCACCACGTGACCATGTCACCTACTATCAGGCTTGGGGACTAAGTGGGCACACTTCACCTTGCGGTGAATGTGCGCTTTTCATTTTAGGTCTCCGCCCATGGACTAGTCGCCTGCTCAGCTGGTCTTCTGCCTTTCTTCTACTTTCTGGACCCTGGCACCATGTGACCACATCACCTACTATCAGGCTCGGGGACTAAGTGGGCACACTTCACCTTGCGGTGAGTGTGTTTTCTTTAATCTGGAAGACTCCATGCCTCCTGAAGCTGAAGAAGATTATCTCTCTTTCTCGTGGTCGGACTCTAAGTGGGCACACTTGGTCCACTGCGAGAAAATTTTCAATTTTGAACTTGAGCTCCTTACATCCTTCTGGCAAGCCTTACTTGGGATACAACTGCTCGGTGATGATCCACAACTGCTCGATGACTCATTAGAGTGGTTGGACTATGAGTTTAACTGCTCGGCTTTGTTTACACCTGCTCGAACAAGCTCAAGATGGTGTTGCACAGTGGATAGAAGGCGCTTAGGGACTAGCTGTGGGGGGTACAACCTTGGATACCCACGGTAGACTACATGGATTGCGCTCTTATGGTGCACAACACTGCTCGGCGTGTACCGCAAGACATCAAAGGCGATATCCTGAAGATGCTATGAGATCTATTAGGATATGCTCGATCCCATGATTCCTGTAATCTGTTATTACTTACCGGTTATCTCCTAGATCTAACCGACTTGTAACCATGCCCCCTAGACTATATAAGGTGGGTAGGGACCCCCTCAAAACACATGTAATATCATACAATAGCCAATACAAACCAACAGACCACAGAAGTAGGGTATTACGTCATGCTGATGGCCCAAACCTGTCTAACTCTTGTGTCTCTATTGCCTTCTTGTTCTTGATTATGCGCACCACTGCCGATCAATCTACCTTCGTGGGATACCCCTCGAAAGACTATCGACGATATTCTATCGACACTGTGGGACCCTTCTCTATCCGACGTGTACCTATGGGACCTGTAGTTACTCATCCGTGATGCTTGCAATTTATCATAAAAGTCTTTGCTCGGTCCTTTCTCTATTCGACATGTACCTACAGGACCCTTCAGCATCCGACCTATGGGACCCAATGGCTTACGTATCACGTGTACCTGTGGGACCATTCTCCATGTCCATTTTACCTATGGGACCCGATGGCTTGCGTGTCATGTGTACCTGTGGGACCCAATGGCTCATGTGTCATGTGTACCTGTGGGACCTTTCTCCATCTCCTTCCGACCTATGGGACCCAACGGCTTGCGTGTCACTTGTAACTTTTGTACCACTGGGGTCTAATAAATTCAAAAAAAACCCTCAATGCCTAGGAGTCGAACCCGGGACCCAAAGGAAGGAATGCATGGTTTTTACCATTGCGCTAGATGCCTAGTTGTATTGATATATCTTTGGAGTCATTATAGCATTATATTCTCTGTGTGGATGTCCTACAGGTTGGCCTATATTGGATATTTCCCCTTCAAGTGGAAATAAATCTGTGTCCGTTAGACTAGCGGTGGTGGAGGATCCCTAGTGTGCTGTGGTGGCTCTGGCGTCCTTTTGGAGGCTAGGTGGCAGGGCTTGTCGATGGAGAACGGCGGCATTGGCGTCCATATCCGTTGTGTGCCGTGGTAGAGGTGACAAATCCGATCCATAGGTCTCATTTCTTGCCTTTTCCTATTTGCTTCACTGTTTTGGTCCTTGCTTGAATATGAGGTATACAAGAAACATTCTAGCATTGGAGATCTAGTTAGGCCAATGATATGATGATGAAAAGAACTAGGAGGTGGCGCTGGTTGGTTTTCTACTAATGTCTTGGTTTGTTACTATAAATACCTATGTGCAACTAGGCCTGTTAATTGTCAAGTGCTTGCTTGATTATACCTATCTATCGAGGTAAACAAACAGGCCCATTGCTTCTGCCTTCAAAATTGTTGTAATTGTCATCCTCTTAATATTTGTTTGTCTCCTATAGAAGAGGCTCTGAGCTCGTGTACTAATTGTAAGTGTGATGGATAGACTTGATTTAGCTGGAATTGTAATGGTTACAGCTCCATTAACTGCTACTCTAGTTTGAGTTATATATATCTATGTAGTGCTCCTCTAAATTTGTTTGAGGTCATACCATGAAAATTGTTAATGGTTGTTAGAGTTGCACTTTGGTATGAGTTGTGGACTTCACTATTGGATCTTTGTTAGATTATTTTCCTCTTTAGTGATCTCATTACTGAGCAAGCTCTCATCCTACTACACACTGATGAAATGAAAGAGGCCCCCCCCCACAAGAGGAACACACTAGCTAGCCTCACGGATGATGCCGTTGTTGAGATCCTCCACCGCCTCCCCGCCTGCTCCTTATTCTACTACAAATGTGTCTATCGCTTCTAGAACAACCTCATCTCGGATAGCTATAAGTTGATGCCCCAGACTGTGGTTGGCTTCTTCTATGATGGATTCTACGACCAATGAAACTTCATCAGCATCTCCGATGTTTACCCCCCTTGTCCTTCTTGCCCTTCACCATGAACAATGTACCTATCTCAAATTGCTACAACAACCTCATCCTTTGTTGGTGCCTTGGGGCTGATGGATACCGCTATGTCATCTGCAATCTAGCAGCCTAGAAGTTTAATGAACTGCCGTCTAGAATCCATTCTATTGGTGAGGCTCGATTAGGGTTTGATCCAACAGCCTCCTCTCACTTCTATGTGTTTAAATATATGGAAGAGAATGGTCAGTGCATGGGTGTGGACATCTACTCATCTAAAACTGCAGCAAGGATTTTTAAGGAATCTAAATGGGGTGAGAAGGCTCAGTTGACATTTTCAAAAATAGGAACTATGTTTCTTAATGGTTGTCTAAACTATATTGAGTTATGCGATGGTTACCATCATATACTTGTTGTGGATATGGAGGAAAAGACATGGAAGAAACTTCCTAACTAGATGCATGGTCCTGGTTTTACATTCGCCTTCCTTCAAAATCAGGGTCACTTGTGTCAATGTACTGTTGGTGGTCGCAATATGTTTGAGCTTTCAATTTGGATCCTTGAAGACTATAGTACTAATAATAAATGGACATTGAAGCATACCATGAGCCTGCATAAGTTGGGTTACTTTAATTTTCAGTCATGCTACAGAGCGGTTATAGTTCACCCATAATGGAATTTGATTTTCTTTATTAGGGTTGGGGTGGAAAGCGCTATTATCGCATATAACATGGACAATAGAAAAGTTCATGTCATCCCTACACATTATGTTTAATATGGTAGATGTGACATCCTGCCAGTAATGAACGGCAGACCTACCAATCTTCTTTGTGTTCCCTTGTTCTCGGAGTTGGAGTCATTAGCAAAGTAGTAAATAAAGCTGCATTTGATGTATCTCTCTATCATGACATGTTTAAAAGGATCAATGTTGTTTGATTGTCTATGCATATGTTCAGTGTTGTTACTATAAATGCCTATGTGCAACTAGGCCTATTAATTGTGAAGTGCTTGCTTGAGTTATATATATCTATGTGGTGCTACTCTAAATTTGTTTGAGATCGTACCATGAAAATTGTTAATGGTTGTTGACGTTGCACTTTGGTATGAGTTATGGACATCACTAATAGATCTTTGTTGGATTATTTTCCTCTTCAGTGATCACATTACTGAGCAAGCTCTCATCCTGCTGCACACAGATGAAATGGAGGAGACCCCCAACAAGAGGAACGCATTGGCCAGCCTCACAGACGATGCCATTGTCGAGATCCTCCACCGCCTCCCTGCATGCTCCTTTTTCTGCTGCAAATGTGTCTATCGCTCCTAGAACTGCCTCATCAAGGACTACAACAAACATAAGGTGCTACCTCAGACTCTAGCCAGCTTCTTCTTTGACACCGACCAAGGCCATCAATGCTACACCAGAGTCATCGGTGAACACCCGTTATTGTCCTTCTTGCCCTTCACCTTGGACAATGTAGGTGTCTCAGATATTTGCAGCAGCCTCATCCTATGCTGGTGCCAAGGGGCTAATGGATTATACTACTGTGTCATCTGTAATCTAGCAACTAAGAAGTTCAAGGAACTGATGCCAAGCATCCATTCTATTGGTGAGGCTCGATTGGGGTTTGATCCGATAGACTCCTTGCACTTTCATGTGATTGAATATATAGAAGAGGATCAGGATGATGAAAGCAAGGGTGTGGACATTTACTCATCTAAAACTATAGCATGGATCTGTAAGGAATCTAAATGGAGACCGAATACTTGTGTGACAATTGAGAGATCAGAAGAAATGAGATCATTAGAAACTGTGTATCTTAAAAGTTGTTTGCACATTATGGGGTACTCGGGGTTTTACCCTCAAATACTTGTTGTGGATATGGAGGGAGAGACATGGAGAATAATTTCTTGCCCGCGTGGTTCTTCACCCTCCATCCATCAAGCTTAGGGTCACTTGTGTGTGTTCATGGTCATAATATGTACAAACTTTGAATCTAGATCCTTGAAGACTATGGTACTAATAAATGGACATTGAAGCATACTGTCAGCATTTTGATGGTGTTTGCACACACTAACATTGAATTTAGTTATTACTCATACTATGATTTTAATGAGTACTCCTCAACGGTTCACCTAGAATGGAATTTGCTTCTCTTTGTTGGGGTTGGGGTGAAAAATGACATCGTTGCATATAATATGGACATCCGAAAAGTTCATGTCTTCCCTACACGTTACATTTAGGTTTTGAAACGTAGCATCCTGCCAGAAATCAACAACAGACCTTACTATCTTCGTAGTGTTCCCTTGTTCTCAAAGGTGGAGTCATTGTAGAGGAGTAAATAAAGTTTCATGATGTATCTCTCTGTCATGACATGTTTTAAATGGATCAGTGTTGTTTGATTATATTGTGTATGAACATATTAATTTCCTCTTGGATGGATATTGTCATTATTTTGCAGCAACTTTAACTTATTTGTAATGTAAGCTAAGGCCTGTGCAGTGTGTTAGACGCGTTCAAACCTATAGAGGTCAGACTTTATTGCGTGTGCAGTAATATTTCAACACCAATGGCTCCTCTTTATTCCTAAAAAATAAAAAAAACATCAATGGCTCCTCTGTAGTAGTGATATATTAACCGCCACAATCTCTTCCGCAACTCCACTTGTTTTCCTTCCTTCCCCGAGCCCTCTCATTCCCACTGCAGATCTAAAATCACCAGGAACATGCGGTTGCCTTCTCCAAACCTACTTCACTCTTAGCCACTACCATGGTGAAGGGCGAGCCTTCTGCGAAGCGCGCACGGGAGGGGGATAACACTATGCCCATGGTGAATGAGGATGATGCCGTGCCCATTAGCTATTCAAATTTTACAGCACACGCAAGAAAGTTTGAGCATCATAAATCTGACTAAGCCAGACACATCTCACGTTATACAAGGAAACTTGTTTCGTACGAATACATTCGTTGAATTCGTAAAGAAACAAATAAAATTGAAACTAGTTACATGTTCGGCCCATTCAAATTTATGTTGCTCGGACTATCAGGCGAGCATACGATTTACAAGAAATAGGTAAACATCATTTCATCAAAAATACTAGAGGGACGTGGTTGGGGGAAAGTTGTGATCGTTTGTTGTAGAGTTTCTCTCTATATATTTGGTCAAAATTCAGAATCTTTGAGCGAAGTGGGACGCTCCGCCCATATAGACCTTGGGTGGTCGCTGAGAGTGAAGTGAATGCGTAGGAAAGCTGGACACAAGAAGTGCATCTTAAAAAAAGAGCTTTTGACCACTATAACACATTTGAGACTTGAAAGCCTAGTGCAGTTGTGAAGAGGACTCACAGTAGTCGATGGGTAGTTAGGCAGTCAACTAGCTAGAGATGGCAATACAATAGGAGTGAGGCCAAGCTTTGTACACACAGGGATGCCAGGGTGGGAACAGGCTTCCAACATGACCGCATGACGTTCATCACTACTAGTATCTGAGTAGTGAATATTTTAGATGGTCGGACCTTCTGTCATTCGGCGAAGTATATAGTGCACTCCAATCCAAGCAGCTAGCTAGAGATGGCTACATGGTTTCATAGGTTCTGATCGACTGCACTCTCTAGGCTATGGTTGATGTTGCTGCTTTATTAGGCGCCCACAGGGTTTAGAAAAAGTCCATATTATTAGGTGTATCATAGAAACAAGGCTACAATTAACTCCCGATGAAAGCCGAGCTCGTCTCTAGTTCATTCCAATTAAAGGCTACATGCATACATGCATGGAAGCCAGGGAGACGGCTCCAATAGAGGCTTGGGCATGATATTTTTAATTAATGCAATTTCACAGTCGTCCTCTATTCCTTGGTATCTGAAATTTCATCCCATGCGCCTAATAAATCAGCTCGGAGGGAGTATGAACAATGCAGGAGCACGCAAGCATTCATGATAGTCAAGGGATAGACTGAAGGCTGAAGATTGATGAGTTATAGACTGAAAACTGAAGCAACCATGAAAATAAGATGAGTTGGGTTCTATTGGGAGTATGCCCTAGAGATAATCATAGAGATGATTATATTGCCTTGTATCCATGATATATTATGAGTTCATTGAATTTCCATTAAAGACAACCTATATTGATTAGCAATTATGTGAATTGTTTGTGAAACTCTTTTACTTATATGGTTATTCTAATGTTGTCCCTGGTCAGAGTTTGTGTGAGGACACACATGAATAATGGATCAGCACATTATTAGTTGATGACTATGTTTCACAAGTCATAGACATGGAGATGTCAAACTAATAATGTGGGCACATGTATGACATGGGGCTAGACTGACCCAATGTGAGATGTTGTTATTATCTCTATTCACTTCATGTACGTTATGTCCTTAGACCTAAGATTTTTGTATGTATTTAAGATGTGAAACGACCTACTCAGGGACTATCAAACGCTACTCCGTAATAGGGTAGTTATAAAGGTGGTTTTTCGAGGTTGTCGGGAAACATGCTATGAGACATAGACAATCAAGAAGGAATTTGCCCCTCTATATGAGAGAGATATCACTGGATCACTCTAATGATTAGATCAAGAAATGCATGGTTGTGCTTGGGTTAAGTGTTAACCTATGAGTTGGACCAAATATCGTGAGGCAAGGGAATAACAAGTATGTGGTTTTGTGGTGGTTCGTCTGATATGATCTTTGTGTACGCATATGAATTGGCATGCCTTGCTAGAGGCCGCTATCAACTAATGGCCGAGTAGGAGTACTCGGGCCATGTCTATGTGTGCGTGAACCCATAGGGTCGCACGCTTAAGGGGCTGGAAGCCTAATTTGGATTGGATCTGAGTTAGACAAGGCTTAGGGTTACTAATGGGCCTCCAACTTGGGAGCTCATTAGGGACGCCTATAAATAAGTGGGGTGGGCAACAGGGCTAGTAATCCACACCATTTTGGTAGCCGCCGCCACCCATCCTACGCCCGTGCCTGCTGCTCCTCGTGGACCTAGCAGTCTGGAGGTGTGACGCTTCCTCCCTGTACGTGTAGATACCTCGGAGTTGCTGCATCTAGAGCACAAGGACGAACCGCACGAAGGGGACGGACGTACGAATGACCTTGCAACTGCATGGCACTACTAGGACACGTACAACTACATCGAGTCACTTCCACTGCACCTACGCGTCTAGTGGTAATCCCGTGATCTATAACTAGCAGTAGATCATGGTTTATGAGGTCGATTTTTTTTGTTTTCTGGCTAGCGTAGCATCCTCATAACCCTATAGGTTCAACACAGATCAAAGCCACTCATGACTACTACTGAACTAGGGGTCATTTGGTAGTAGGTTTTTAACCCCTATTGGTTGGTTTTGCCTGCATGTTTCTTTCTGGTTCTTTTTCTGATCTATAATGTGGTAAACATGCATAACAGAATTCATCCGGTCCAGTATTACGTCGATCTAATGACTAACGGAGGAGCCACATAGCTATTCAAATTTTACTACACACGTAAGAAAGTCTAAGCATTGTAAATCTGACCGGGCCAAACACATCTCACGTTATATAGGGAAACATGTTTTGTACTACTACATTCGTTGAATCCCTAAAGGAAACAAATATAATTGAAACAAAACAACAGAAAAGCAAAATCAATCAGAAATCAAAAGCTGCAGAATACACTATTGTCGATAGAATATCATTAGTAGTCCTTCGAGGAGTATCCCACAAAGGTAGATTGATCGGTGGAGGTGCGTGTAATTAGGAACCAGATGGTGACATAAGGCGTAGAGACAACGATTTAGATAGTTTCGGGCCGTCTGATCGACGTAACACCCTACGTCCTATGTTTTTGGTGTATTATATTGATCTGGATGTATGTAGACTGAGTTGTCGACTAGGGGGCCCCTGCCTCTCCTTATATACTCTAGAGGGGTAGGGTTACAAGGAAAGTATCCTATTTGGTACTATACAATATCTTGCGGTGCACATTGACCAGTGCCATGCACGTCTTGATCTTGTGGGCTAGGCCACCTCTGCTGGTGTAGCCCATGTCTTGTCTTGTGGATACTGGGGGCCATACCCCCATAGCTGGTCCCCGAGCCTGATAGTAGGTGATGTGGTCATATGGTGCCAGGGTTAGAAAGTAGAAGAAAGGAAGAAGACTGGCCAAGCAGGCAACCAGTCCATGGGTGGAGCCCCGAATCAAAAAGCGCACATTCACCGCAAGGTGAGGTATGCCCACTTAGTCCCCGAGCCTGCTGGAAGATGAAGAATGAATCTTGTAGCAGGGTCAAAGAAAAAGAAGTCTGAAAGCTTGCCGACGTCGTTTGACATGTGCATATCAAGACCCTAGACGTGCTGCCCAAGATTAGCACCCTGATCCAAACATCATGGAGCAGCTTGATAGCACACCGATGAGACATAGCAAGATCCGACCACCATGGGAGTCTCTGGCGTAGCTAGCGATGTCTGAGCACCAATGAGTTCCTGGCGTAGCTAGCGATGCCCGAGCACCGAGGAGTTCCTAGTGTAGCTGGTGATGTCCAAGCACCAAGGAGTTCCCAGTGTAGCTGGCGATGTCCGAGCACCGAGGAGTCCCTAGCATAGTTGGCGACGTCCGAGCACCGAGGAGTCCACAGCGTAGCTGGTGACATTCGAGCACCGAGGAGTCCCCAGCGTAGCTAGCGATGTCTGAGCACCGAGGAGTCCCTGGTGTAGCTGGCGATGTCCGAGCACCAAGGAGTCTCTAGCGTAGCTGGCGATGTCCGATCACCGAGGACCCCGGTGTAGCTGGTGATTTCCGAGCACCGAGGAGTCCTCGGCATAGCTAGCGATGTCCAAGCACCGAGGAGTGTTTGGTGTAGCTGGCGATGTCCAAACACCGAGGAGACCCTAGTGTAGCTGGCGATGTTCAAACACCGAGGAGTCCCCGACGTCGCTGGTGACATCCGAGCACCGAGGAGTCCTCAGTGTAGCTGGTGATGTCCGCAAGGTGAAGTGTGCCCACTTAGTCCTCAAGCACGAAGAATCCGAGTGCCGAGGAGTCCCCGACGTAGTTGGCGATGTCCAAGCACCGAGGAGACCCCAGCGTAGCTGGCGATGTCCGAACACTGAGGAGTCCCCAGCATCACTGGTGACGTTCAAGCACCGAGGAGTCTTGGCGTAGCCGTTGATAAAGCACGAGCGACGAATAGTCCGGTCAACTGGTCGGCGGCGAAGTGAGCATTAAGTAGAAGTGACTGGTGAATAGTTCGATCAACTAGTCAGCGACGAAATCCATGAACCTAGGGTTCGACCAGTTGATGGGTGGAGAAGTCCGGTTCCTAATCACGCGCACCTCCACATCGGCTTCACCTTGCGGACATCGCCAGCTACTAGTCTCTGACCAATTGATTGGCGTAGTAGTCGATGGGGTCGGCCCCCGTCCTCCCACTCTGAACCAATCCAGTGCCAGACACCAACCAATGGTGGGGTGGCTGTAGATGCGGTTCATGGATGAGCAGGTCATCCATGGGCCAATATGAGGTCGTGTGAGGTGGCCGACGATCTCAATTTGTATGTTAGTAGGGAGCGCCGTCAGCGACATGATTGCTAGCATGGATGGAGCTACGACATGTGGAGAGGTGGAGTGGCGTGACTTGCGTTGATTGAGGGGGAGGCGGCCATGCAGAGGTTGCAGTAGGAGTTCTCTAAATACCCTTTGTGATCTGGCATGGGAACTCGCAACGATGACATGGTTTAGATTACCGAGTGGGTAGGCGACCGGGTGCATTGAGTGTACACTATTTCCAATCCCAAGAGTCAAAATATGAAATGGGGGATGCCAACCAACCATGAAGCCTCCATCATCGTGTCCTGTGGGAGAGCAACCATTTGGCTCTCCTCTTTAACCATCGTCTCGTCCTATGGTAGAGCAACCGTTCAGCTCTCCTCTTTAAAATGACTAGTAGGCTGTAGAGAGCATCACCGATTAGGGTATTCTCTCATACATACGTACCAGTACACATCACATCACCTCCTCTAATCCCTACTCACCAGCTGATCCCTACTCACCAGCGGCACGTAGAGTGAGCAATGGGGCACTGGTCATTTGGCAAATATTCCACCGACTATGAAGACAAGGAAGGCAAGGAGGTGAATCAACTAACGCTGAGCCTAGAGCGTGAGGAGGAGCCCATTGAAGATGATGGGGAGCCCATTGACGAGGAGGAGGAGGCACCATAGGCGGCAAAGGAGGAGGAGGAGGAGGAGGAAGTGGAGGAGAAGGAGGAGGAGACGCCGGTGAAGGAGGTGGACAACATCACCGAGACCATTGTATTAGGTTCGGCCCCATGCCGCACAACAAGAAGCACAAGCTCAACCCTCCATCCCCCAACACGATCGTGGAGGATGAGGATGACTCCTTGTCAGAGTAGGACGATGAGGAGGGCGGTGACAACGACGATGACAGGGGTAGCGGCATTGATCAGTAGGTGTAGTTCATTAGTACAGTAGCAGTAGGTCTAGTACTAACTAGTAGTAGTACAATGGCGGGTGTGTTGTAATGCACTTTTGGTCTATTTCCAATGGCCTCATGTACCCAGATAAATATTATGAATTAGGAATCAATATAATGGTGGTTTTAACTATTTTTAGTGTTTTTCATGTATTTTGGAATGTGCTTTTGATGAGGGCACATAGGTAATGGCTTTCTTTGAACAGTGAACTATATTGCGATGAAATGAACAAACTGATATAAACACTGAACAAACACTAAATAAACAAGCGCACTGCCAATTACAAATTGAGATACATCAGCATTATTGACATCTAGATACAGACCACAATTAACTAAGTTCAAACCATCGCCTAACTCATCTTGTTGCCCTTTTGCTTTTGCACCATTTTTTGCATGTCCGGCCTATGGCAAAATGAGAGGGCAGACTAACCTTTGGTTGTTGATTTTGCTTGTCCAAGATAAAAATACATGGCCAAACTATGTTTTGGTGGCATAAAAGATTAGGCACCTATTCCTGGGTCTTGGTTGGTTTTGCAGAGGTAGGCATGGCTACATGCATAATAAGAGGAGAGCAGTGCTACTAGAATGATAACATTACATCAAATTAGACTTCCTATATATATATATATATCTATGTGTGTGTGTGTGTGTGTGTGTGTGTGTGTGTGTGTGGAGTACAACAACAATATGAGTTTAGACTACATAACCATGCCTTCATCGACCATAATAAGAGGAGAAACATGCCACACTACTCAAAGTCACACAACTACTACATAAACATAGTACTTCTAACTACAGATGATTAACATGATTTTGTAGTAGTAATGAGCACCAGACAACGTACTCGTCCTAACTACAAATGTTTACATGACTTGATACCACTAATTAATTTAATGAGTTGTGCCATCCCATAGCTCTAAGCAATAGGGTACCAACAGGCATGATCAAAATCCAATGCCTACAAGGTAAACCTGCCTGGGTTGAAACAAGCAAACCTACCCGCCTTGTCGTACTGGAGGATGACTTCACCCGCTGCCACCATGGTGCGCCTCGAGCAGACTCGGTGAAGGTGAGCTAGACCATGATGGGGCCACCACCATAGAGCGCTTGGACATGTCCTCGGTGGACGGCAAGCGGGACAACGATGTTGTAGGAGACCCTCTCCTGCCTTGGGGCACAGGAGTGGATCCAACAATGGTGAGCTTGACCACGATGGGGCCACTGACAATGACAAGGTGGACCACACTAGGAGCGGTAGTGGCGAGCAAACCACCGGTGCTGGTGGCATCAACATCATCATCGTAGGTGACGAGGAGACCAATGCCAACCTTGGGGATGGTGTGTAGGACCGCGATGATGCCTATGCCGATGGTGAGGTGGACCACACCAGGAGAGGCGGTGGCAAGCAAACCACTAGTGCTAGTGGCATCAACATCATCGTTGTGGGTTATGGGAAGTCCAATGCCAGCCTAGGAGACGGTGTGTGGGACCATGATGGGGCCTGTGACGACAGCGAGGTGGACCGCACTAGGAGCAGCGGTGGTGAAGGAACCAATGGTCCTAGAGGCATCAATGGCGTCATCATGGGTGACGGGGAGACAAATGATAGCCTAGGAGATGGTGTGCGGGGTGCGAGCAGGCATCGAAGTGGGGTGCACTAGCAAATTGAAGGAAGTGTGGACCGGAGCCCAGCCACGGTTCCTTGAGGAGGACCTAGAGCACTTCATGGGAATGGCCTTCATGGGAATCGATGGAGAGGTGGAGGTGGGGATTTGCGAGGCAGTGCGAGGCGAAGGCTTTCGCACAATGCAAGGGGAGTGAGGTGACCATAAAACAAACAATGGGAGTGAGGCCAGGCTTTGTACACATAGGGATGCTAGGGCTAGAATAGGCTTCTGACGCGAGCGCACCACATTAGGCATTACTACTATTCGAGTAGTGAATATTTTAGACGGTCAACCCTTCTATCATCCAGAGAAGTATAGTGCAATCCAATCCAAGGAGTCGCATGCTCGCAGCAGTCGAGGGGCAGCAGCTAGCTACAGATGGCTACATGGTTTCATAGGTTCTGATTGTTTGCACTCCCTCGGTTGTGTTTGAAGCTACCGCTTTCGGAATCCAACTACTCCTACCTTACTACTTCATGCATGCAGCCACAGACGGTTGACAGGTCCTAATGGCTAGAGGGGGTGAATAGCCTACTAAAAATTTCTACAACAACAATTAACAAAGATGTTAGACAATTAAATGGTGAAGCAAGTGTTGCGCTAGCCTACTAAAAATACAAGCCACCTACCACAATTCTAGTGACTATGATCTCTAGGCACACAAAGGCTAAGTCACTACACTAAGTTAGTGTGCTCTCAAAGGCTAACTAAAGAGCCACACTAACAACTAGACATGACATAAACTTCTTCTCAAAACTAATTACACTAAAGAGCGAAGCAACACTAGAAATGTAGGTGCACAAGAGAGGGTGGTGATGATTATACCACCGTGTCAAGGAATTGAGCCAATCATAAGATGGAGCCAATCAATCAATCACAAGATAACCAATGAAATCCTCGAACAATGATGACACAAGGTTTTTTACCGAGGTTCACTTGCTTCCCAACAAGCTAGTCCTCATTGTGGCAATTCACTCACTTGGAGGTTCACGCGCTAATTGGCATCACACAACAAACCCACAATCGAGTGCCGCACAACAAACACAAGATGAGGATCACACAAGCCATGAGAGTATCTTTTGGCTCTCTACCGAGGAAAGGTCAAGAACCCCTCGCAATCACCATGATTGGAGCCAGAGGCAAGCACCTTCCTCTGCTCAATGATCCTCACTGCACCAAGCCATCTAGGTGGTGGAAACCACTAAGAGTAACAAGCGAATCCCACAGCGAAACACGAATACCAAGTGCCTCTAGATGCAACCACTCAAGCAATGCACTTGGATTCACACCCAATCTCACAAAGATGATGAATCAATGATGGAGATGAGTGGGAGGACTTTGGCTAAGCTCATAATGTTGCTATGTCAATGCAAATGGCCAAGAGAGTGAGCTTGATCCTACCATGGGGCTTAAATAGAGAGCCCCCATGAATAGAGCCGTTGTACTCCTCACTAGGCACTCTGCGTGTTGGCCAGACGCACCTCTTCATAACAACCAAACAAACACAGTAGAGTCCGGTCGCCGTGATGCTGCTACATGTCATCTTCATTCAACGTCGCTTGTTCAATTTCAACGGCTAGTCTCTACCATGCGTGGTTAAGTCATGATCGAACGCGCCAATCAACGATCAGGTGTGGCCAATGTCGTGTCCGTTTGACTGCTTGCCTGTGCGCCCAACATCGTGACCTGATGCACCAAGGGAATGACTAGACATGCCACTAATGTGGCATTCAGTCACTTCTAGAGAGCTCCCCAAGTGCCCTTTTCTTGACCTGACATGTCTGAGAGTGCATGACCGGACTCAGGGCCGAGTCCGGTCCTCACAGCCACAACGCACCAATAGTTTCGATGCCACTCACCATACGTCAGACATGACCAGACGCATGAGCGACATGTCAGGTCACAACATGCGCCAGTGTTTGATTAGTCTCCTGACAGAACCCGAGCGTGCCACCAATTTTATAAATGACCGGACTCACGACCTCAGCGTCCGGTCATCTTGAAGGCTATGTCCGGCCACTTTTTTTCAGTGACAACCAACTTCTCCACCCTTACTCAAATGTGCCAACCACCAAGTGTACCAACTTGTGCACGTGTGTTAGCATATTTTCACAAACATTTTCAAGGGTGTTAGCACTCCACTAGATCTAAATGAATATGTGTTCACAATAGTTAACAACCATTATAAACCATCAATATAACATGCATAAGGGCATAAATATAATCACCAACGAAGGTCTAGGAGTTTAAACTAACAAATTCCATAAGTTTTGGTGAATCTATATTTTCTTTAGGGTTTATCCAGAAAATCATCAAGATGTCAGATTTAGTTACGCTTATCCACAGCGAAACAGATACCAGAAGATTTTAGAAGACTCGAGAGGACTCCACACCAAAGCAGAGGGCGAAACACCACCAAGTGGGGACAACCGGCCCTACCTACAGGCCTGCCAGCCCCTAGGGCCCACCTATCAGCCCCTCATTGTTATGTTGGTTCTTCACCACCTCCTAGGTTGCATCTATGCCGTCCTTTAAGTTGGTTTGATCCAAGGGCTCACGTTGGATGCTCTGGCCTATATGTACCAGCCCCTGCCACCCCCTTGAGGCATACTATGTAAGTCATTTGAGAAGACAAAAACCCTAGTCATCCTCAAAGCTCCACCATATTCTAGGGCATAGCTAGTTAGGCTAGGTCTAGAGGGAGGCAAGCAGGCTTCGCTTGGATTCCTAATCGTGTAAAGAGCGTGGTTTGGTATAATCTTTGTACCCCCTCTTTTTTGTACCTCCATTGTTATTCATGTTCTTCATTATAATGTTCAATGTCTACTTTGATTATATACTTAGTATAACAAGTTTATCATTATGTTTATGCATAAGTTCGTATAGCGTTCACTCTAAAGTACATGGGGTGGGTGGTTGACATTGTGTAAGCGTGGTTCTTATACGTTATTTACCTACAGATACACCCTATATTCTGGGTCATGTGGTAGATCATGGATGTGACACTCCCGTTGAGTCCTTTATAGTCCACTCCCCGAATATAGGTGCAAGTAGGGTCCGGTTACAAAGGAAGAACAAGCTCTGTTCTTAATCTTCCTTAGTAATATCCCTTATGTATAGATATAAAGATAACCTTAGCCATGACTACTAGGTGTAATTGCACTAATCAATGTATGCTTTGACTTGTAATTAAGAATGACTTAGGAATTATTCCTCTAATATTCTACCTGACCATGCTAATGCCATAGAAAGGAGTACTCTGAGTGATTTATCATTATTGATGATCAATACTTATCATATATATATATATATAATGACTTACCCATGTTATGAGTAGAATATTGGTTATGGTTTACTTCTCATCAATAGTATAAGTTATCAATACATGTCCATGCTAGAGCTTCCTTGTGGTAAAAATATAAATAACGATACCTAGAATACTCCTGGGTGAAGTGCTACAATGGTATAATTATCTGTGCACTTGTAGATCCTTTTCATTCATATATTTATATATTCTTCCTAGTCACATAAATTCAATAAAGAACTACTTAGTATTATTCTAGTAGTAATACTATGTAGTACCAATAAGCATCTCTGGCATCATCACTAGGGATGACAACCTAGTAAAGTAATGTTAGGAGATATAGGTTTATAATAGGTGGCTACTAAACAAGTGACAAGTTAATAAATACCAACAATAGGCAGTGAGTTAGAGCATCTAGTGGCACTTTGATAACCGTATTTTGATATGAGTTTTACTCCTTTTAATAGTACGCTATCGATCATAAATGTGATCACACTCGCTAAGTGTCTCAGTCACCAAACCAAAAAGCTACTATCAAGTTTTACTTTTGCCTTGAGCTTTTTGTTTTTCTCTTTCTTCTTTTCCAAGTCCAAGTACTTGATCATCAGCATGGCGTCACCATCATCATGATCTTCACCATTGCTCCACACTTGGAATAGTGCTACCTATCTCATGATCACTTTGATAAACTAGGTTAGCACTTAGGGTTTCATCAATTCACCAAAACCAAACTAGAGCTTTCAATCTCCCCCTTTTTAGTAATTGATGACAACCCTTTCACAAAGATATGAATTGAAATTCATTTGAATCCATGTTGCTTGCCCAAGCATATTTACCATGTGTAAAAGGATATGGACAAGTTTCATGAACCTCAATTGGTAGAAATAGCTACCCCTACGTATGTGCTAAGAGTCTGGATTAAAGCTTGCACATATGCATGGATTAGAATTTGGGAGGGCAATGTCTACCAAATGATGCTAAGGTATAGGAGATGGACCTTTGAAGCATGACACCAATTGGAGTGCACACCATTAGTAACTAGACACACAAAAACTAGAATATCCCGTGAGATCAACATTAGAAGCAAGGGTCTAGTTTTCACAAAATAAACACACGCCTAGTTACTCAACCTATGCATGCTAGTTTTTCATTTTATCATTCAAACCTACAGCTAGCATACACCGCATAAGCATGTATATTGAATTAAAACTTTTCAAATGCAAGCAAGCATATGAGAATGCACATTCAAATGCATCATACAAGTTCATGAGCTTGCTCCTCCAAATTTTGTGCTCAAAATTTTAATTGATCCCCTTCCTTTGTCATATCTCTCCCCTATGTCGAAGTTCTCCCCTTTGTTATCTTTTTCACTATCTCTGTGTACTGTTTCTCCCCCTTTGTCATCAATGACCACAAAGCTTATCAATGTCAATCAATGGGGTGAGGACCATTTTTCCAAATTTGGTTCAATCTAGAATACTTACCAAAGATATTTAACTCGGTTTGATCTAAGGACAAGCTTCTTCACACCTCCAAATAAGGGTTATCTTGTACCATGTTGAGTTAAACACTTATAGCTTATTTTCTAGATCAAACACTAGGTTCACAAGCCCACAAACATGTCATATGCTACCACTAGATCAAGTCAAGCATAGAAGCAATAGTGGTACCATACAAGCATTAAATTCATTTGATTTTCATGAATGAGCCTATTTAATGTGAAGAATGATTAGATGCACTAAACATGTCCTTGACAAAGGATGTATGCATGCCAATCAACTTTTACCATGGATTGCTCGAAGGAGAGGCATGTCATATAAGTGGAGGGGTGCACCAACACATATTTGAGAAATCCAATATGTTAAACTCATTCCTTAGCTTGCAAAACATTTTCTCATCTAATGGCTTGGTGAATATGTTGGCAAGTTGATCTTTAGTGCCCACTCTCTCAATGCAAATGTCCCCTTTTTGTTGATGATCTCTAATGAAATGGTGGCGGACATCAATGTGCTTTCTTCTTGCATGTTGAACCAGATTGTTGGTTAGCTTGATTGCACTCTCATTGTCACATAGCAATGGCCCTTTCTTGAACTTGATTCTAAAGTCATTCAATGTGGCCTTCATCCAAAGTATTTGTGCACAACAACTACTAGCGGATATGTATTCTGCTTCGGTGGTTGATAATGCAACACTATTTTGCTTCTTTGATGACCATGAAACAAGTGATCTTCCCAACAATTGACATGTACCCGAGGTGCTCTTCCTTTCAACCTTGCATCTCGCATAATCCAAGTCAGAATAATCAACTACCTCAAACTTTTCTCCTTTGGGATACCACAAACCAATATTTTATGTATGCTTCAAGTACCTCAATATTCTCTTTGTAGCCTTCAAATGACTTTCTCTAGGTGAGGCTTGCATTCTTGCACACATGCACGCACTAAACATGACATTTGGCCTTGATGCGGTCACATAGAGTAGGCTTTCAATCATAGACCAATACAACTTTTGATCTACCATGTTACCACTTGCATCACTATCCAAATTGCTATTAGTTCCCATTGGTGTACTTATGGCCTTTGCTTCATTTATACCAAAGTTTTTAAGCATGTCTTTGATGTACATGCCTTGACTCACAAATGTACTATTTTTTAATTGCTTGATTTAAAGACCAAGGAAGTAACTCAACTCTCCAATTATGGACATCTCAAATTCATTATCCATCATCTTCCGAAACTCTTCACAAAAGTCTTGATTAGTTGATCTAAATATGATGTCATCAATATAGATTTGCAACACAAACAAGTCTTTGCCAATCTTCTTGGTGAAAAGAGTGGTTTCAACCTTGCCCATCCTGAACCCTTTTGAGAGTAGGAAGTCCATCAACCTCTCATACCATGCTCTAGGTGCTTGCTTCAAGCCATACAATGCCTTTTTCAACTTGTACACATAGTTGGGCTTCTTGTCATATTCAAAACTAGGAGGTTGCTCAACATATACTTCTTCATTGATGTAGCCATTGAGAAATACACTCTTGACATCTATTTGATAGAGCTTGATGTTATGGGCACAAGCATAGACTAGAAAGATAATAATTGCTTCCAATCTAGCAACAAGAGCATATGTTTCTCCCAAGTCAAGACCTTCAACTTGAGTATATTCTTGTGCTACCAATCTTGCTTTGTTCCTTACTACTATCTCATCTTGATATTGCTTGTTTCTATAGATCCATTTGGTTCCAATCACATTGTGTCCCTTTGGTCTCTCCACTAATTCCCATACTTGATTTCTAGTGAAGTTGTTCAATTCTTCATGCATAGCATTTACCCAATCAATATCTTTCAATGCTTCATCTATCTTCTTTGGTTCAATGGATAACACAAATGAGAAATACTCACAAAATGAAGCCAATTTTGATCTAGTTTGTACACCTCTAGAAATATCTCTAATTATAGTGTCTAATGGATGATCTCTTGCAATATTGCTTGGTTAGAGTATTGGAACTTGATTGCTTGCACTTGCTTGCTCATTGAATGGAGATGATGTACTAGCCACTTGATCTTGCACATTGTCATGAGAGTCACTTGAACTTGCTTGATTCGTGTCAACTTGTATATTTGAGTTAGAGAGCACTTGCACTTAATCATCTTCTTCATCAATCACTTGCCTAGGCCTTAATTCACCAACATCAATGTTCTTCATGGCATTTGAAAGTTGAATTCCTTTAACATCTTCCAAGTTCTCATTCTCATCTTGTGAACCCTTGGTTTCATCAAATTCAACATCATGTACTTCCTCAAGAGTACCACTTGCCAAATTCCAAACTCTATATGCTTTGCTTGTAGTGGAGTAACCAAGAAGGAATCCTTCATCACACTTGTTTTCAAACTTGCCCAATCTAGTGGTTTTCTTCAAGAAATAGCATTTGCAACCAAAGACTTGAAAATATGCAATGTTGGGCTTTCTACCATTCAAGAGCTCATATGGTGTCTTCTCTTTCAATGGGTGACAATACAAGCAGTTGCTACAATAGCAAGCCATGTTGATAGCTTTGGCCCAAAAGGATCGACTCACATTGTACTCACTCAATATTGATCTTGACAAGCCAATCAAGGTTCTATTCTTCCTCTCAACAAGGACATTTAATTGTGGAGTGTACTTAGCTGAGAATTGATATCTAATTCCAAACTTATCACATAAATAATCAATTCTAGTGTTTTTGAACTCACTACCATTGTCACTTCTAACTCTCTTGATGGTTGTTTCAGATTCATTGTGAATGCCCATGACAAATGATTTGAAAGTTGCAAATACATCACTCTTGTCCACTAGAAAGAATACTCAAGTGTATCTTGTATAGTCATCCACTATCACAAAGCCATATTTGTTTCCATCAATGCTAGTGTATTGTGTTGGCCCAAATAAATCCATGTGCAACAACTCAAATGTTTTAATAGTGCTCATCATGATTTTCTTAGGATGGGTGTTTCCAACTTGTTTGCCGACTTGACAAGAGCTACAAAGCTTATCCATCTCAAACAGAACATCTTTCAAGCCTCTAACCAAGTCATGCTTAACCAATCTATTCAATTGTTTCATTCCAACATGACCAAGCCTTCTATGCCATAACCAACCCAAACTAGACTTAGTGAACAAGCATGTTGACAATTGAGCTTCACTAGCATTGAAATCAACCAAGTATAGATTCTCATATCTAAATCCTTTGAAGATCCATTTAGAGCCATCTACACTTATGATCTCTACATCATCTACCCCAAATATGCATATGAATACAAGATCACACAATTGAGCCATGGATAGCAAATTGAAGTTCAAGCTCTCAACTAGCAACACATTGGAAATGCCCGTGTCATTGGATATTGCAATCTTACCAAGCCCTTTGACCTTACCTTTGCCATTGTCACCAAATGTGATACTATCATAACCATCATTGCCATTGGTGTTGATTGACTTGAACATTCTTGCATCATCGGTCATGTGTTGAGTGCACCCACTATCAAGAACCCAATGCCTTCCTCCGGCTTTGTAATTGACCTATAAAAGAAGATCAATTCTTTTTAGGTACCCAAACTTTCTTGGGTCCTTGAAGGTTAGTGACCAAGCTCTTTGGCATCCAAATGGTTTTCTTCTTTAAGCCCATTTATGGTGCACCAATGAACTTAGCCTTCACACCATTTGTACCCTTAATAAGCACATATAAAGAATCAAGCTTAATTGAGGATACATTAGTATTCTTGTTCTTGGTCTTGCACTCATGCTCTTTATGACCAACTTGCTTGGAAGTAGTCTAAAACCAACCATTGTTCTTCATAAAACTAGTCTTGTGAGGAGCAAAGGCCGCCTTGCCTTTCTTGGAGGTATAGCCCCATCCCTCTTTGTAGAGAGAAGATCTTTGGCTATGCCTAAGGCGTGAGTGAGCTCATTGATCTCCTTCTTGAAGGTCTCATTCTCAACCATTAGTGAGGCATCATGAGTGAAACCATCACTACTAGATGAGGTAGAACTAGATGTGCTACAAGAAGGTTTAGTCAGAGGAGTAATGATAGGCTTATAGAATGATTCATCAATTATATCACAAGTTAAGCCTTTATCACATGTTACAATATGCTCCTTCTCATTTTGCTCATTAAGTAGATAGGAATGAGCTTTCTCAAGATTCTTGTGAGCCTTGCCATACTTCTCATGGGCTTCCTCTAACCTCTCATGAGATGCATTGAGCTCATCAAAGTCTTGCCTAAGGGCTTTTAGTTCCTTTTGCAAGTCTTTGCATTCCCTTCTATTAATATCAAAATGTTCTTTAGCATCTTCTAACATGTCAATTAGTTCATCTTTAGTTGGTTCATTATCATTGTCACTTTCACTTTCATTATCATGTTCCTCATCACTTCCATCATCACAAGTTTGTACCTTAGTGGCCTTAGCCATGAAGCATAATGGAGTGTCGAAGAGAGAAGGCTTATCATTGATAGCAATGCTTGCAAGGGCCTTCTTCTTGGTGGTCTTGTCATCATCACTATCATCATCACTTCATGAAGCACCACTATTCCAAGTGACCACATATGAACCACCCTTCTTCTTCTTCTTCTTGAAGGTAATCGTGTCCTTCTTTTCTTTCTTTTCTGTCTTGTCCTTCTTCTTGCTCTTCTTTTCATCATCATTGTCGTTGTTGTATGGGCATTGAGCAACAAGATGATCCTTGCTTCCACAATTGAAGCACCATCTTGACTCTTCCTTGTTCTTGGATAAAGACTTCTCCCTTCTAGCACAGTAGCCCTTCTTCACCATTAACTTGCCAAATCTCTTGACAAAGAGAGCTATCTTCTCATCATCCATCTCATCAAAGCTCAAGTCTTCATCTTCACTTGATGATTCTTGCTTTACCTTGCCCTTGGATGATGTGGTGTTGAATGCCACACTCTTCTTCTTCTCATCCTTCTTCTCCTTCTTTTCTTCCTTCTTTATAGTCAAGAATATCCTATATTTCATGATGCAAACCTCCAAAAAATCTAGAACACTTATCCATTTCATCCTCTTGTATGTTACTACGTGCTAGACCAATTAAAAGCTCCTGATAATATTCCTCAACAGTCTTACTACCTTGATTTAAACGTTGCAGTTTCAATCGCAGATCATGCTGATAGTTTGGAGGAACAAATCTTGATTTCATTCATTGTTTAAGTACAGTCTAGGTTTGAGGTATTTGAGCATTAGCATTAGCATTAACATTATTGCAAATATCATTCCACTAGAAAAGAGCAAAACTAGTAAACTCACTAGTAGCAAGTCTAACTCTATATTCTTTAGGTACTTGATGGGAGCTAAATTTTTGATCTACAGCCATCTCCCAATCTAAATATGCTTTAGGATCAGCAGAACTAGAAAAAGGAGGTATCTTAAACTTGGTTTTAGAGAAAGGATCATTATTACCTTGGTTATTACCTCCCATACCACGTCGGTTAAAGTTCAACCGATTACGATTATATGCATCCTCAGCACGTCGTTGAGCTTTGGCTTTAGCCTCTACATCACCATCATCCTCCTTAGAGAGATCATCATCATCTTTAGGACATGGTTTAGGATGTTGTTGTTCAACATCTTCAATCCTCTTAGCCAAGTTGGTGATTTGTTGAAGGATCTCATTGAACCTGTCATGAAGAATGGCACGAAGCTCATTCTTAGAAACACAGTCATTGAAATATGTAGGTGTGTCCCCATTTCCTTTGCCGCTGCCTCTGGCTTTTCCTGACATGGTTAGTAGAAAGAAGAAGACAACACAAATAGTATTATCCCTACCAACTACTTAGGTTGTGGACAAGGAAAAACAAGGCACTCAACTCTCAAGCGTCTTACCACGGTCTTACAAGTGTTCTTACCAAAGCAATAGGCGGTGCAATCGGTCGGTGACTGTGATACCGTTGTAGCTTGAGTATAACAGTTGCAAGGCAAACCTATATTTGGTTAGAAGAAAGTGGAGCTTGGACAGGCACAATATAGTGGCAAGGAATAGCAAAATTCGCAACTGAATAGCAAAGCTGAATAAGTATCACAAGTACTTGTCTTAGTTGCTGGCCTACTCACGTTCCAAGTACCAGATGTATCAAGTGATGTGAACAGCAGGAATATGATTAGGAACAAGGTAGAAATCAACACGCGCAAACATAGCTCAAATGGCGCTCTCTATGTGCTCCTCTAGATATTGTTCCACTTTTGCCCCTCCCTTTTTTCTCTATTTTTTGGCTGTCGTTGTTTTTCTAGGATTCTTTGACTTTTTCTTTTTATTTTTTTGATATTTTTTATTCACTTTGGAGCATAAAAGAAGTAACCATAGAAAATATGAGCTTAAACAAGTGAAAGGCATGGCCTGTGGAAATTTCAGAAGATGTGCTCAAAATCAACAAAAAGTTTGTGACCACGAAAAGATGATCTTGTGACCAGTTTTTGGCCAAAATAAAAATTTCTAAACCTAACAATGCGGGGATGAATGGATGCTAAATTTTTTTTCTGATCAAGTTTGATATATGGAATGTTGAAATCCGAGTTCGTATGCAAAAACTAGACTAGCTTTACGAACTGACTCCAAATTAGAGGATAAAACGGGAACAATGCGTGCAAAATTGGTCACGGCAGTAAGGATTTGATGGAAACAGTGAAGACAAGTGTAACAAATTAGATGGCATGGACTAGGGTTTGATGGATATAAAAGAAACACAGTAAGACTTGAAGGTGTTCATGGACTATGATGAAAAACAAAGGGAAAAACAAAAACTGGACTAAAAACGATCTAAAACCAGCAACCAGAACTTGACCTAGGGCACAAACACAACCATGCGACACAGAGACGAAATTGCATGGCACAACAATGCTATAGGATAGGGAATATGTGGCGGTGTATTTTTTTGGCTTTTTGTGGACTATAGGTAATGCAAAAATAGTAACAATCTAAAAGAGAAAATAAAGTTATACCTAATGGGCAACAAAGGCTCTGATACCACTTGATGTAGACAAGGCCCGATCTTCTGAAAGGTATGATAGCGTCGATTGGTGGAGACTTGACGTTCACAATCTAGGCTTCGAACCAAGACTAATTCGGACCCCCACAACCGTTACACCATTGCTCCGTTGGTTATCAACCACGCAAACGTGGTTGACCTCGCCGAGAAGGCTTTCCTGCAAGCGAATCGAGAACACAAGCAAGAACTGGATGAATGCAATCTGAAATTGCAAATAAATATGAGGCTTATGATAATGAAAAGGAGTTCAAGTCTTTATTCAAAAGGACTAATCGCCATAGGCAAACAAGATCAAGAATTATGGCCCTGGTTCACAGCAAGCAGCCTTGGTGGCATAGTTGCAGCAAAACGATGCCTGTTTTATGAGAAAATCAAGAACTAAACAAAACCCAAATCCTAAGAAGAGTTATGGCTGCTATTTATAGAGTCTTAGGTGTCACCCCCCTGGATGCGCCCCCTAATAGGCCCAAACAAGATACATGGTCTAACGGACCAAAAGACGGTGTTGCAGCACCCTGATAGATTCTGGATGCTAACTTGTTTCAACTATTCCCATTGATTCCGAAGGGATTTTGATGTAAGACCACTTGCATTGGCTTCCTTATCAAATTAGCTTTCCAACCATATATGGATCGTCGAAAACAGAGTCTGGATGCGTCCTAGGTGACCAGTTTAAGGCAGACTAGTCCTAGAACCCGAGATTGGCTCCAACTTCAGTTGGACTGGGCCTCCACCATGAGAAAGATAAATTTGACGCCCATGCTGGACCTCCTCCTCTCCTTGGCTTGTATGTGATGAAGAAGTGATGTCCTCATTAGGTGGCTTCTTGGTGTTGTTAATTTGAGCCATTTTGACACTAAAGGTTGTTAGTCCTCAAATCACGGTGACCACGGCTCTAATACCACTTGAAAGGTCCTAATGGCTAGAGGGGGTGAATAGCCTATTGAAAATTTCTACAACAACACTTAGCAAAGATGTTAGACAATTAACGGCGAAGCGAGTGTTATGCTAGCCTACTAAAAATGCAAGCCACCTACCACAATTCTAGTGACTATGATCTCTAAACACACAAAGGCTAAATTACTACACTAAGTTAGTGTGCTCTCAAAGGCTAACTAAAGAGCCACACTAACCACTAGACACGACACAAACTTGCTCTCAAAACTAATTACACTAAAGAGCGAAGCAACACTAGAAATGTAAGTGCACAAGAGAGGGTGGTAATGATTATACCATCGTGTCAAGGAATTGATCCAATCACAAGATGGAGCCAATCAATCAATCATAAGATAACCAATGAAATCCTCAGACAATGATGACACAAGATTTTTTACCGAGGTTCACTAGCTTGTCGGCAAGCTAGTCCTTGTTGTAGCGATTCACTCACTTGGAGGTTAAGCACTAATTGGCATCACACGCCAAACCCGTAACCGAGTTCCGCACAACCAGCACAAGGTGAGGATCACACAAGCCACGAGCAATCCACTAGAGAACCTTTTGGCTCTCTGTCGGGGAAAGGTCAAAAACCCCTCACAATCACCATGATCAGAGCCAGACACAAGCACCTTCCTCTGCTCGATAATCCTTGCTGCACCAAGCCATCTAGGTGGTGGTAACCACCAAGAGTAACAAGTGAATCCCATAGCAAAACACGAACACCAAGTGCCTCTAGATGCAATCACTCAAGCAATGCACTTGGATTCACTCCCAATCTCACAAAGATGTTGAATCAATGATGGAGATGAGTGGGAGGACTTTGGCTAAGCTCACAAGGTTGTTATGTCAATGCAAATGGCCAAGAGAGTGAGCTTGAGACTACCATGGGCTTAAATAGAGAGCCCCCATGAATAGAGCCATTGTACAACTCACTAGGCACTCTGCACGTCGACCGGATGTGCCTCTTCATAACAACTGAACACAGCATAGTAGTGTTTGGTCGCCGTGATGCTACCGCGTGTCATCCTCGTTCAACATTGCTCGTTCAATTTCAACGGCTAGTCTCTACCACGCGTGGTTAAGTTGTGATCGGACGCGCCGATCAACGATCAGGCGCGCCTAATGTCACGTTCGTTCACCTACTTGCTTGCACGCCCAACACTATGACTTGACGCACTGAGGGAATGACCAAATGTGCCACCAATGTGGTATCCGGTCACTTCTAGAGAGCTCCCCAAACACCCTTTTCTCGACCTAACATGTCCGAGAGTGCATGATCGGACTCAGGGCCAAGTCCAGTCCTCATAGCCGCATCGCGCCAATAGTTTTGATGCCACGTCACCATATATCAGGCATGACCAGATGCACGAGCGACACGTCAGGTCACAACATGCACCAACGTCTGGTTAGTATCCCGATAGAACCCGAGCATGCCACCGATTTTATAAAATGACTGAACTCACCACCTCAGCGTCCAGTCATCCCAAAGACTGTGTCCAGTCACTGTTTTTTAGTGACAGCCATCTCCTCCACTTCACCAACTTCTCCACCCTTCCTCAAATGTGCCAACTAGCAAGTGTATCACCTTGTGCATGTGTGTTAGCATATTTTCACAAACATTTTCTAGGGTGTTAGCACTCCACTAGATCTAAATGCATATGCAATGAGTTAGAGCATCTGGTGGCACTTTGATAATCGCATTTCGATATGAGTTTCACTCCTCTTAATAGTACAGCTATCGATCCTAAATGTGATCACACCCGCTAAGTGTCTCGATCACCAAACCAAAAAGCTCCTATCAAGTTTTACCTTTGCCTTGAGCTTTTTGTTTTTCTCTTTCTTCTTTTCCATGTCCAAAGCACTTGATCATCACCATGGCATCACCATCATCATGACCTTCACCATTGCTCCACACTTGGAATAGTGCTACCTATCTCATGATCACTTTGATAAACTAGGTTAGCACTTAGGGTTTCATCAATTCACCAAAACCAAACTAGAGCCTTCAATGATGCAGCTCCTGTTTGTAGCATAGCCGATTAGGCAAAAGTATTACTCATAGCTGAGTACAAGAGTTACATGTCTGACATGTTCAAATTTATGCTGCTCAGACTATCAAGCGAACATATGGTTTATAAGAAATAGGTAAACGTCATTTCGTCTAATATCATTGAGGGACGTGGTTGGGGTAAATGTTATGATCGTTTGTTGTAGAGTAAACATCTATGGTATGGTAACTAGTTGCCATTTGTAAGCATGATTTTAGTTAGAATAAATGTCAATCAAGATCCTCAAACTAGTATGGAACGCAATAATAAGTTCATACACATAGTAAGGTTTGATATGAAGCATATTACCTTTATTCAAATCCTCAAACCAGCATTGAACGTGGTTGGGAAAATGCAAATAGGTGAGGGGAGTCAAAAGGTAGGCGATTTATACAAATGCTATCGAATGAGGGAAGAAGGGATGCTCCTTTCAAATACTAGACCTTGCACGGCTGACGAGAGTGAAGTGAATGCGGTAGGAAAGCTGGACACAATAAGTGAATTCGGAGAAAGAGCTTTTGACCACCATGACACGCTTAACACCTGAATGCCTGGTGTGGTTGTGATAGATCTTTTTAGTACTCATTTCACTCCAATCCAAGTAGTCATGGTAGTCAAGGGGCAGATAGATTGCTACTCTATACAACACTTTATTCTATCCTATGAGATCAAATACTCAGCGGGTGGACTTTCTTGCGTTCGTAGTAAAAGTCAATAGCTATGGTGTTGACTGTCACTAATATCAATTATAAACCATCAACATAACCTGTATTTATACTTAATTACATCACCAAGCATAGGTATAGGGGTTTAAACTAATTAATTCCATGAGTTTTTATGAATCTGTGTTTTCAGCAGGATTTATCTAGAAAACTGTCAAGGGGGGCCTATTCGTCAAAGGAAATTACGGAATTCCATCACAAAACCAATGCAGGGAAGACTCTAGAACACTCTAGAAGGCAAATCACCAAAGCAGATACTGAGGCACTGCTAGGTGGGGCCAAGTGGCCCCACCTACAGACCGCCCGGCCCCTAGGCCCATCTATCAGCCTTCACGTCACAATGTCGGTTCTCCACTGCCTCCTATGTTGCATCTATTCCGTCCTTTAAGTCGATTTGATCCAAGGGCTCAAGTTGAATGCTCTGCCCAATATATACCAGCCCCTGCCACCCTCCTAGGAGCCATCCTAAACCCCTAATTCATATTTTCCTCGTCAGGATTAGAGCCAGCTATCAAGAGAAGATTAGTCCTCTATAGGATCTAGTCTTCTGAATAGAAATAGTGAGATAGAGAGTGAGGGAAGAGTTTGGAGGAGGTGTCAGTCTGTCAGTGCTCTCTCTACAACTTGTACCATGGTGGATCCAAGTTTTACTTGAGCTTGCCTTCGAGATATCTCTAGTAATCAACTTCTAATTAGAGTAAGCATCTTGTTTATGTTGTTCATCAGGATCATGACTCTCTTGAGTGCTTTATTCCTATTCTAGATGGAGTAGAGTATTAATCGTAATTGTAAGCATGGTGCTTAGACTTAGGTTAATCGTGGATGCACCCTGCAATCCAGAAAGTGGTAGATCGTGTGAGTGACATAAGTTCTATATAGCATGTACTATATAGCTTCATTGATCCTTTGTAGTCCACCTCCCGTATATAGGCGCATGTAGGATGCGGTTGCAAAGGAAAGCATCCTCTACTAGTGTCTGTCTCTAGTAATGTCCTAGTTGAATAGTAGAAGACATAAGCTTACCCAAGTTAGAACTAGAGAACATTAGTTATCCTCTCTACACTCCTATTTGTCCTAACCTTGTTGCTACCCTTAGTTAAGTTAGACCGCAGTTAGTCTCACACGTTTCTCTATGGATACAATACTTTGAATACCTCTGGGTGAAAGCTACAGTAGTATCCGTGCGCTTGCGGATTTATCTGTGTGTGTTAAATATACCAACAAACTTTCTGGCGCCATTGCCGAGGAAACGGTTGCTGAATTAACTTCGAGCCTAGCTTAATATTTTATCTTTTATTCTTTCTTTTATTTCACTTTTTCCTTTTAGTATGGATTCCACTCCTATCTATCAATATGCTAAACCCATGAGCGCAAGTCTAGAGCCACCAAAATCTTCAGAGCCTATCCTAACACCTAGCTATGAGCTGCGCCCGTGTTTTATAAAACTAATTTGGGAATAATCCTTCTTGGGATAAGGCAATGAAAACCCATACTCACACCTACAAGAGTTTGAATAGACCTGTGCAAGCTTGCGTATCACCGGCATGTCTGACGAGACCTTAAGATGGAAGTTATTTTTGTTCTCTTTGATGGGAAGAGCTAAATATTGGTATAGTCAAACCATAGGAAGTATGCAAGGAGATTGGGAAACACTATACTCTAAATTTTGTTTACATTTCTTTCCCATCTCTAAAGTAGTCAGGCTTCAAAAAGAGGTTCTAAATTTTAGACAACTAGAAGAAGAATCTCTTGGTACATCGTGGGATCATTTTAATGAACTCATCATCACTGGCCTAGACCTTGCCATTTAAGACCCTGTACTTCTTCAACATTTTTGCATAGGTCTTAGCAAGGGTCCCATGGAAACCCTTGATCAAGCCTCTAGAGGAGCTTTCCTTCATTTGTCTACTAGTGAAGCAAGGGCTATGCTTGATAGAATTAGTGAAAAAACTCCCTGCACTAGCATTCATAATGAACTCCCCGAGGAAAAGAAGAAATCATCTCCTGAACAAGAAGAGAAAGTTTTGATAGCCAAACCACAACCACTCCAATCCCATGATTTAGCTGTCACTCCCGAACCATCAATACCCCAAAATCCTCCAATGGAAGAAGAAATTCAACCTTTTAAAATTTCTTGTGAGGATGATCTTTTTATGCTGATTTTGGGAAAAGCTTAAGCTTTTAGTTCCACAAGAGACCCTTGAGCGAATATAATTCAAATTCTCTCAAGAAGGGGTCTCTTGGGAAGTGTCCTTATTCCCATATAGGACATTGGGAAGAATTCAAGGATGGCATTTCAAGTAATGCCATAGAAGGAGAGCTAAGCCATCTAGAAGCCATTCCTATCCTCTCCCGTTCTATGTTCACATTAGATGTCTCATCTAAATCCATCTTTCAACCCATCCTTGACCTTGATGATCCCTCTTATGCTCTCTCTCCTAAGTTTCATGATGAACCTAGAAATCCACTAAGACAACCAAAGCATAGGAATCATGAAGGCCACAAGGATTACCAAAAAGAGCAATGACAATGGCTAGAATGTATTAAGAACTTGTATGCCGTTGCAAAAGAATGGATGGACAAGGACGAAGCCTTATGGGTAGAATCCAAACTTGGCTTAGATCCAAACGGTGAGCTTAAATCAATCTCTATAATAAACATGACTCATCCAAGTCTAGAGGAGGCCTTAGACGAGATCAACTAGAGAGCCACCAATCCATTGGAAATCTTGGACAATAAAATATCCAATGAATGTCATAGGCATGGAATGATGGAGACAATGTTTCTGCCTATAGACATTCATGAAGAAACACCCTTAAAGCTTGAAAAGGAAGATATCATCAACGAGCATGGAAGTTATTTCATGAACACCTCATCGAATCCATGCTCGCATGAGAAATCTCCTAAATCAATTGGTCTCTCTAACATTGCCACACACGAGGTCTTCAACCCCCTTATACTTTTTGTTCCTAAAAATTTTGAAAGGGTGGTTGTAGATGCATATGTTTATCATAAATATTGTAAATCTCATTGGCATGAATATTGAAGATAGGTACACAAAGGTTGATGTTTGAGGGGAACCACTTCACCAACTTGAGTGCAATTCAAAGGTTTCCCAAGGACGAGCTCTTGTCCTAAAATAAGCACTTTCGAGAGATAATATGAGTTTTCACCTTCTACTGTGATACCCTTGTGAAATAAGCATAGAAATATAATTTTGAAAATATTTCTTTGGGTATTTTTGTCACTAACCATTCTAGGTTTGAAGCAAAAAGAATGAAGGATGACAACGTCAGGTATATCCAACCATTTATCAGGCAACATTTAAGTACATCCATCCAAACTTGATTTTTCTACAAAATTCAAGCTGGGGGATAGACTTCCCTAAAAAATATATCTTATGCCATGTTGTTAACTCATCTTGGTTGTCTCTACCTTTAAGCCATACTCAATTTGCTAAATAACAATCATGCTCTTTCATCTCTATTTGAATAAATCTCTATAATGCTTTCATGCTACCTTTGTTTACTATAGTATGATTAAGGTTTAGAGTATATTCATACATCTTTTAAATTAAGCATGGTGTTTAGTTTAGGAGTGCTGATCTTACTTCCAAAGGTTTTAGTACCTTCCTAAATCAAATTAGATGTGGTGTCTAGGTTGATTTTTGAGCCGATAGGATGCTGTAGTAGATATTGGATATTTTGTTGGACTAACCCTATGCAGGAAACTTTTAATTCAATATTGGTAAGTCACGAGATGAATTCAAATCAAAGATGAAGCAAGACATAACTCATTCATTACAGATGTAAGAACTACATACCTCATTCAATATGGATGAAAGAATTATAAGTACCAAAGTTCATTCACTTTGTCTTTTATTGCAAGTTATCTTTGCCTTGAGCCATGCTTGTATAAAACATGATCTCTATACTAAAGTAATCCCAAAACCATCTTTTCATTAGTATAGAGGGAAATTACAAAATTCTAGACAAACAACCCATGTTTCAAAATTGTATATTCCTTCGGGTATGTGTTGTCCACTAATCCTTTGCAGGCATAAAACAATGAGTGAGGCAAAAGGTCTAACAAGGTGTCAAAAGATAGAAGAGCAGAAAGATGGCATGATAAAAGGATGAGAAAGAAAAGGTGCAATCTAGGAGATAAGAAGCTCATGAACAACTCATACTGTGAGGCTAGCCAAACAAGGAAAACTTCAAGCAAAAGGTAAGAACCATCACGAGTCATCTACCCTTCATCATATGGTGACATTATGCTCCAATGACAAAGATAGTATCCTAAGGTAAATGGTCATTATTTAAAAAGCTTTTCCTTGATTCTGGTAGGCGCATCAATAAGAAACAAAATATGTTTGAGTTACAATTTACCTGATCAAACCTGATTAGCTCAACATGTCTTGTTGTTTAAGCTTGTTCCTATCACCACTTTCTTGATCTCGTAGTCTTAACCAAATAAACTAAAAAGTACACATCCTATCTCTAGAAGATGATAGTCTTAATCATGTAAAGTCTGATACATTATGTGAAGATAGACAATCCTTCCATGGGTTAAGCAATTCAACCCTTTTAGCGAAATGAACTTAAATGCTACATTCATGCTCAATCTTTTGATCTTATAACCCATGATATAAATGAACAAAACACATGACATCAACTTCATCATGTTCAATGTGCCTAAGGTTAGAGAGGAATAAGTAAAGTTTTGGTTTCTACCTTGTTTTATGAGCAGGACACACTTCAAGCAAAGTGTGGGGGAAGACATTCGATTCCCCAAATTTCTATAAGTGAAGGTCCTGAATTTGTCAAACCAAAATCAAAACTCACAACCAAGACAGGTTTGGCAGAAGAAGGTGACTGTAGCAGAACTGACCAATTTTTAAGAGCACAAGTACAATGGCAGCCCGCAAGCGGTCGCACTATCATACTTGAGCCCAAATAAACTCGGTAGTCTGTCGAGTATAGCGAAGGGTCTTGATTGAACCAACATACAACCAAGATCATACATGATTCAACATACATGCCACATGTTACATAAAGTTCACAAATACAATTCATCCATCAGAGTATGAATTAAGGTTATTACAAACCACATTCAGGTAAGATAGTAGCGGAAGCAAATTAAAAGTTTGAAACCAACATCTCAATATTGTTTAAATATAGTGCCAGCTCATGATCACACTTCCACAAAAGCATAAGAGAGGGATTAATAAGAGATGCCTGCCCAGGGCTTACTCCTCGTCCATGGCAGGACAGAAGCAGTTCTTGCAATAGCCATGATAAATTGTACCATTTGCAATAATGGGAATAAAACCCTAAGTACGAGAAGGTACTCAGCTAGACTTATCCATCATAAACCAAAAATAAAGTGACTCCAAGGATCATGCAAGGCTTTATAAGTGGAGCTAGCTTGACAACATTTTGCATAAAAAGCTTATCAATTTAAGTATATAGTTATAATTCAGTCATCAAGTTAATTATAGCTATTCATCTCTAGATTAGCAACTAGCCTATGCCAAACATGTGGTATATCATTTAGTAGCATACAATAGTAACCATAGCCGGTATAATAATTCTACGTTCATCATAACCATCATTCCATAATATAGTTACTACGATGTTGGGGCTAGCCAAGTTTCTCACTGTCTGGGAGAGACGGCAATTCGAATCGATTTCAACCAGCTGGGAATTTATTCCTAACACAAACCCAGGCAGACCAGATCAACGGTCACCTTAGTTCACCTTTGGTATAACTCAGGTCCACATTTTGTGGGTTCGCTCAGTGCTGCATAATCAGGGACAACCAGCTGCCAGGACGTTCGGGCCTGACCTGCCCTTGGGCTCATGTTTGGCTCCCCACACATCCTTACTACCATCTAGAGTGCGCACTCTAACAGAATGGGGCCTGGCCTGGTAGAGCTACTTAGCTTCATGGTCGGAATGAGTTATTCGTCTAGCTAAGTGAGAGGCATGCGTTCAATCTCGACAAAAGTACCAACAACGGTACGATCCTTAATCGGCACAGATAGATTCACATGAGTCAACCTACACATAGACTCTGCCTGGCCTACATTTACATTACCCCATGGTTCTTTTCCATGATAGCAAATATAGTCAACCATGCTTCGGTATCCACCTATATCTCGTAGGTGACAGGAAATCACCCGACTTCTACCGGTCTACGCATGGCTAAGCATATATTCGATCTTGGACCTACACAGGGTTAAAGGTATATGTATCTGGACAAGGTAGTTTTATGCATCAAGTGTTTCCAATCAACTCTTATAACCTAATGCATCAAACATAAAGGATTCAAGTGATATTTTGTAAAGCATGGGAGGCTTAAAATGCTCCAGGGCTTGCCTTTGAGGAAAGAGGTTGGCCTATCATCCAGACACTCAGTGAGGCCCTCAAGAGTTTGCTACTCTTCTTCTAGAGCTATGGCCTAAGGTGTTTCCTGCTTTTCCTCCTCTTCTTCTTTGTTGAACTCCAAAAGAGTTATCCTCTCGAATGATCCTATATGCATGTGCATGAAATAAGATATCATGAATACATATATAGTGACATGTATAATATGATATGATGTGATGTGATGAATGCATACACATAAGTCTTCTCAGCAGCAGTGCA
This sequence comes from Miscanthus floridulus, assembly GCF_019320115.1. Classification (NCBI taxonomy): domain Eukaryota; kingdom Viridiplantae; phylum Streptophyta; class Magnoliopsida; order Poales; family Poaceae; genus Miscanthus; species Miscanthus floridulus. The sequence goes on from NC_089595.1 coordinate 37,469,395, forward strand.
TTACGGTGATAACAAGTTACATTTTCTTTTACTGAGTAGGTGCATATCTCCTCTAGTAACTTAAACAGACACTTATGTAAATCATTTTCTAGACTACAAGACAGCAGCCATTTGTTTTGATCATAACTAGAGTTATACACATCAAAATAATATGGTTGTAGACTTTATCAAAAGATTATGAAATTGCCTACAACTTTATTTTAATCATCTTAATGTGATTCAGCAGTTATCTAAGTCAAACAATTCAATATTTCAGATCTACCCAGAGAGCAAGCATTTCTGGCAGCAGACTTTTGATAGCTATAATTATTAAACCATAAGGCCTATGACTATGAAAATTTAACATAATGTAGATAAGTAAGTTATCTATAACATAGATAAGCATCTCTACTATTGTGTTGCTCTGCTCTAGAGCATCGCGCAGGCGAGAGAGGAAGCGAGAGCGAGAGTGAGCGCGTGGGTGCGTGGAGAGCCGAGTGCTCTCCCTTTTGGCATGGCAGGGTGGGCTGGCGCCGGTGGAGAGGCGCCATGCGGCACGCACAGCCTGCATCAGTTAGCCACAACGCGTGGTGATTTGAATAGGCAGGGGCCGATTCAGTCCGTTTGACAGTCAATTTTCAAACCTCCAAATCTCCCAAACTGTGGTGAATTTTGGCAAACCGTCTTCACCACTTTGTAGAGCTGCATGAGTACTACAAAAATGATTAAAGAAGTTTTGCCTAATTCCCAATGGTTTGCAAACTAAAAATCACCAAAGATGGCTACACGAAAACTGTGAACCAATTAAGACAGAATATTTTCTAAGTTTCTGAAACAACAAGAAGTTGAATTTTGTGAGCTCTATTTAACTAACTTAGGCACTGAATTAGCTCATGACCCTTAAACAAAGATTGTTCTACATGATATGAACTACAACTTTTATTTAGGTTACACAGCCATGCAAACACTCTAAGCTATTGTTTAGGTCAAACCAGTAACATGAAAATGGTATTTCAAATGAAACCAACACTTTGAAGTAAATTTGGTCTATATCATGAATATAAACATTGTTCCAATTATCATTCTAGATGTGTCTAAGGTGCTTTTGTGACCTCACAACCATCTCATGCATTGGTCATACATGATTACAAGCATAAGCATATATATATAATCAATATTTCATGTGATAAGGTATAAGAATCAGATGAAATTTCTTATGCTCATGTTCATGAATGCTTGGATGATGCTTGTGCTCATGAAATACAGGTGCCAAATGCAATGCTTAACACTAGGGTGTTACAGCCCCTCCTCCTTATAGGAATCTCGTCCTGAGATTTGAAAGACCTACCATTCCTCATAAAAGGTAGGATAAACCTCATGTAAATAATCTTCCCATTCCCACGTGGTGTCTTGTTCACTATGGTTATTCCACACCACCTTGTAGAACTTAATGACTTTGCTCCGGGTTATTCTTTTCATTTCTTCTATCACTCAGATTGGTTTCTCTTCATAGGTCAAATCCGATTGAAGCTTAATGTTGGTGGGTGCAATGGCTTCATCAGGTATGCGAAGACATCTTTTCAACTGAGAAACATGGAAGACATCGAATATTGCACTCATCTCAAGAGGAAGTTGTAACTTGTAGGCAACCTCTCCCTTCTATTCAATAATCTAGTACGGGCCTACATACCTAGGTGCAAGCTTCCTTTTTACTCAAAATCTCTACACTCCCTTCATGGGCGATACTTTTAAGTACACATAATCTCCTACTTCAAAAGTTAGTGGTCTTCTTCTTTTATCAGCATAACTCTTTTTTCTAGACTAAGCTGCTTTCATATGTTGTTGGATAATGCATACCTGCTCTTCAGCTTCGGCGACAAAGTCAATGCCTATATATCTTCTTTCTTCGGGCTCAATCCAATTCAAGGGAGTTCTACATTTCTGGTCGTACAAGGCCTCAAAAGGAGCTATCTTGATGCTCGCTTCATAACTATTGTTATAGGAAAACTCAGCTAAATGTAGCCATTTCTCCCATGAACCCTTGGAAGATATAACACAAGCCCTCAACACATCTTCGAGGATCTAGTTCACTCGCTCGGTCTATCTCAAAGTTTGTGGATGATATGCAGAACTTCTTATTAGTTTAGTTCCCAAGGCCTGGTGCAAGTGTTCCCAAAAATGAGCTATAAACTATTGTCGGTGATCTAAGATTATGGTCCTTGGTACTCCATGTAGCCTCATGATCTAAGAAATGTACAACTCAGCGTACCTCCTAGCGTGATACCTCGTGTTAACCGGTACAAAATGTGCTAACTTGGTAAGGCGATCTACAATGACCCATATGGACTCGTGGCCTTATTGTGTCAGCGGGAGTCCTGTAATAAAGTCCATACTTATTTCCTCCCATTTTCAGCCTAGAATAGGCAACGACTAAAGTAATCCAGTAGATTTCAAATGAATGGCCTTGATTCTACTACAATTATCACACCTGGCAATAGAGGTGGCGATCTCTTTCTTCATCTTCATCCACCAAAAATGGCTCTTCAAATCTTGGTACATTTTGCTACTACCCAGATGGATAGACAACTTGGATGAATGAGCTTCATCTAAAATTTGATTTCTAAGCTCATGGTCCTTTGGTACTACTAGTCGATCCTCAAACCATAGCACACCTCTTTTATCCAACCTAAAATGCTTGGTTTCCTATTCTTTCATCTTTCGCTTGATGTGAAACACACCCACATCTGTCTTCTATAGTTCTATGATTTTGCTCTCAAGTGAGCAACTGATAGTGATATTGTGTAGCACCATAGGATGTAGCAAATTAAATTCATCTTCCAACAAGGCTTCCAAGGTGTTACAATGAGATTTCTGACTAAGTGCATCTGCTACAATATTGGCTTTTCCTGGATGGTAGTGCACTTCCAAATTATAGTCCTTGATCAGCTCGAACCACCTACGTTGTCTCATGTTCAGCTCAGGTTGAGTGAAGATATATTTGAGACTTTTGTGGTTAGTGTATATGTGACATATGTTTCCCAACAAGTAATGTCTCCATATCTTCAATGCATGAACAACTACTATGAGCTCTAAATCATGCGTAGGATAATTGACTTCATGCTTTCTCAATTGCCGAGAACCATAGGCAATAGCTCGGCCTTCTTGCATGAGCACACACCTCAAACCTGTACCCGATGCATCACAGAACACATCAAAAGGATTTTTAATGTCGGGTTGTGCTAGAATAGGAGCTATAGTTAGCAATGTCCGTAGGGTGTGAAAAGCGACTTCACACTCTCGCGTCCAACTGAACTTTTCATCCTTTTGAAGTAGTCTAGTCATGGGTTTAGCTATCTTGGAGAAATCCGGAATGAAACAATGATAGTAGCCTGCTAGCCCTAGAAAACTCTGAACATCATGAACTGAAGTCGGGGCCTTCCAATCCATGACCTCTTGTACTTTGGATGGGTCTACAGATATTCCATCTTTAGATAAGATGTGACTCAAGAATGGTACTTTGCTCAACCAGAATTCACACTTGCTAAATTTGGCATATAACTTATGTTCCCCCATTCTGGACAAAACAACTCTTAGATGCTCTTGAATTGAGTTATTTAGGCTAGGAAAACCTCCACATATATGCTACATGCTTTTGCATTGAGTTTTGTCAAGCTTTGTTGACCCTTATGAGAGGTTTGTCATGCTCTTAAAATCAAGATCACATACACACCACATACACATATACCTGCTGCTCCTACACTAGGAGTACCCAAGAACATGCTTTCCATTTAGATCCACCCAAAAAATATTCTACTCTTACACTAGGAGTTAACACCAAAAACAAGCTTGTGAGGTTTTCCATCCACCAAATAAATGCTCCAAGTTCTTGTTGCTACCTCTCAAAAGTTTTGTTGTAGAAAAGAGATATGGTGCTATGCAAAAGTTATTCATAAAAAAAAGAGAAGAAGAGATGAGAAAAAATGGACAAGTGCCCGAGATATTTAAAACAATGGGTACTTAGATGCCCGCCAGAAAAAAAAGAGAGAGAAGAGAAAGAGAGACAAATAAGATAGCCCCTGCTCTCTAGCAAATTGTTTCCAAGTTTCAAAGGAGAGATTTGTTTTCAAGGAGCATAGTAGAATTAGGTTAGCCACCATATATATCCACCATATATCCACACACATGCACATCTTGATTTGATTGTATGACTCAACTCTCTTTGGATCCGTTGTTTGACTTTATAATATATGTATTGCAAGTATGCTCTAGCTTTCTCCCTACCTATGAGCTCCACATAAGCCTCAGTTGTAGGAAGAGAAAAAGGCATAACATCTTTATTGCCTTGGTGAGGATCCACAAATACCATATATATTGAGAGACTTGAGAGTGTCATACAATGGAATCTCTGAGTTTTATTTTGAAAACTTATAAAAATTCTAGAACAATGGTAGAACAAAGAACTTAAGACATGGTGCTTGACTTGATCATTCTGTCTTTCAATTGCTCAAGACCTAAGTGAAGGCTGAGAAGCCCCATGGTTGAAGGTAATATGGGCAAGTTTGAAAGTCAGATCAGTTTATTCTAATCCAGAGGAGAATTTTTAATTGAACGCATGTGTACTTTTGATGCACAAAAACATTGTATCAACTCCTGATCCATTGTTGAGTTTAGCTTTGCTCAGGGACTGATAAAGGTTAAGCTTGGGGGAACTTGTTGACGATCACTAACATTAATTATAAACCATCAACATAACCTGTATTTATACTTAATTCCATCACCAAACATAGGTATAGGGGGTTTAAACTAATAAATTCCACTAGTTTTGGTGAATCTGTGTTTTCAACAGGGTTTATCCAGAAAACTATTATGGGGGACATATTCATCAAAGGAAATTATGGAATTCCACCACAAAACCAATGCAGGAAGACTCTAGAACACTCTAGAAGGCAAATCACCGAAGCAGAGACCGAGGCACTACCAGGTGGGGCCAGGCGGCCCCACCTATAGGCTGTGCGGCCCCTAGGCCCATCTGTCAGCCTCCGCGTCGTAATGTCAGTTCTCCACCGCCTCCTAGGTTTCATTTACACCATCCTTTAAGTCGGTTTGATCCAAGGGCTTATGTTGGATGCTCCGGTCTATATATACTAGTCCCTATCACCCTCCTAGGAGCCATCCTAGAACCTTAATTCATATTCTCCTCGTCAGGATCAGAGCCAGCTATCAAGAGAAGATTACTCCTCTATAGGATCTAGTCTTATGAATAGAAATAGTGAGATAGAGAGTGAGGGAAGAGTTTGGAGGAGGTGTCGGCATGTTGGTGCTCTCTCTATGTCTTGTACCTTGGCAGATCCCAGTTCTACTTGAGCTTGCCTTTGAGATATCTCTAGTAATCAACTTCTAATTCGAGTAAGCATTTTGTTTATATTGTTCATCAGGATCATGACTCTCTTGAGTGCTTTATTCCTGTTCTAGAGGGAGTAGAGTATTAATCGTAAGTGTAAGTGTGGTGCTTAGACTTAGGTTAATTGTGGATGCACCCTACATTCCGAAAGGTGGTTAATTTGTGCGCTTGCGGATTTATCTATGTGCGTTAAAAATACCAACAATCTTTCTGGTGCCATTGCCAGGGAAACGGTTGCTGAATTAACTTTGAGCCTAGCTTAACATTTTATCTTTTGTTCTTTCTTTTATTTTACCTTGGCTTTTAGCATGGATTCTACTACTATCTATCAATATGCTAAACCAACAAGCGCAAGTCTAGAGCCACCAAAATCTTTAGAGCCTATCCTAACACCTAGCTATGAGCTACGCCCGTGTTTTATAAAACTGATTTAGGATCAATCCTTCTTGGGAGAAGGCGATGAAAACCCATACTCACACCTATAAGAGTTTGAACAGACCTATGATGCTTACGTATCGCTGGCATGTCTAATGAGACCTTAAGATGGAAGTTGTTTCTGTTCTCTTTGATGGGAAGAGCAAAACATTGGTATAGTCAACCCGTAGAAAGTATGCAAGGAGATTGGAAAATACTATGCGCTAAAATTTGTTTATGTTTCTTTCCCATCTCTAAAGTAGTCAGCCTTTGGAAAGAGGTTCTAAATTTTATACAACTAGAAGAAGAATCTCTTGGTACATCATGGGATCAAAGGCACTCATGAATGTTTAGCATATTATAGATTAGATCAAGGACAACTAGAAAGAAATTTGTAGCAAAAAGCAACCAACGGGGGCTAGAAACTAGCTACAAAATGACCAAAGGACCTGGGCTACACCACACCCAACAGAGTTTAACCCACCAAATACAAAGTTCAATAAAAGTTAACACCAACATGCAAATAAGAGTTCACATATTTGCAAGGGTGTCCCACAGATCAAACCTATTCATGACTACTAATACTACTGATATGTCCCATAGATCAAGGGTCAAGGTTGGCATGCAGGATTAGCTCCATGTCCACCTTCGATAAGACGACATTGGCGATCATCTCAAATTTCTCGATCAGATCGGCGATGTCATCGTCCGTCGAACCCGGCGGAAAACCCTGCTCTGCCACCCAGACGTTCACCATTGTGCCAATCGGAAGCTGGGCAGCAATCAACGCTGTGGCAGCCCCTTGACAAATGGCTTCGATCACCATGGCTTGAAGGCGGGCCAACAGAGCTCGGAGGCACTCCTCTATGGCGATTGGATTGTCCATTGTTTCCATGGGGAAGGCTGCGTCACAGGCAGCTTGCGTGCATAGCTGTAGGGTTAGGACCCACATCCTCAGTTCCACAGCCGAAGATGGTGTCATCATGTAGTGACGAGACGACTCTCTAGCAACACTGGGTGGAAGCCCCATGACCGGGGATGGCACCGTCATGGAGAAAGCACTGCACAAAGCAAGCCAAGTTCAAGGCCATATAGGATAAGGGGGAGAGCGATCAGATTGAGAATGCAAACAACTTACCGAACTGACCGGCATAGCATGGCATGGAATTGTGGGTGGCTACCCCCATCAGGGGATGCCTCGCGGGGACGCTTTTTGAGCATGACCATGGATGAAGAACCAGGCTCCAGGCCTAATGAGGCTTGGGACGCCATCACACCCACATTCACCAGTTGAGAAACTAGGCAAATTCCAAATACTAATTAAATTAAACAACATGAACGCATACTAGCTAGTGTGAGCACTGCTCGCATATTTAGTTAAATGAAGATAAACAACATGAATAGCAGTACGGTGATGATCCACCTTCTAAGGGGAAATTGGTGGTGGGTGAGAGACCATGCCGACGAGAGGTCCATCTATCGGAGGAGGATTGCTGGTGTGGAAGGCATCCAGGGCCTCCCCATCACCACGATCTAGCATGGACACTCCAATAGCTATCATCATCAGATCGTCTACCTCCTCCAAGTGGACGGGGATGCTTGACTCGATTGTAGCATCCCTGTGCCCTAGAACTCCCACTAGGGGTGGCCCCTCATCTTCAAGGGGAGTACCCAATGGCTGAAGAAGGTGTAGATCAACCTTGGCACCATCAGTCCCCGGTCCTTTAGTTCCTCGATCGTATCAAGCAATAAGCGTAAATGCTATGGTTCTAATAGGGTTGGCATCCTTGACCATGATTCTAGCGTGTCAGGACATAGTCGGTCGTGAGAAAAAGTCTGTAGCAACTACCACTAATTGTTGGGGACATAGAGCCACCTATGCTCCCAATCTAGGTCTGCGGCATAGTGGCGGTCAAGGCTCAGGTAGCGCTCCTCCAATCTAGGGTGAACTTTGATCGAGGCACCCCCCCATCGGACAACGATGGTGCCAAGAGCATGCTGATGGAGCCACCTAGAAAAGAATCCGCCATAGATCATAATGGGCAGGTATTCCTAGGAAGCCCTCGCATAGCATGATAAAGACCGAGAGGCAAAGGATCTCCTCTAGGGTTAAGTCGTGGAGGCAGGGCTCATATTAGTAGAGCAACCACCTGAGTAAGGGGTGCACCGGTAGCTTGAACCCAAGAAGGTGGAAAGGGATGAAAGAGACGACCTCATTTTCCTTTGGCCTTGGCTCCACTTCGCTTCTTGCCAGGACTCTCCACCCGAGCTCCTCGGCGGCCTCTAGGATCACCCCCCCTCTCTCACAATTGGTCGAACTCAGCCCGGTTGACAGACAACCTCGTCCACTCCGCCATGGTCCTGGTAGGAGGCATCGGTGGCATAGTAGGGTGAAAGGCAAAAGCTTTGGGATGGAATCAGGAGCTCTAGAGAGAGAAGGCAACATCATGTATAACCTTCCCTCTGACCCCTTGTCTCTGCTTCTATAGTTTAGGGGCCATCGACCACCCCACGACCGAGATGTTTGCATGGGTGGGCGGCGAGGCTTTTCCCCATCATGTCAATGTGATGGGCCTAGAGGCAACGTCCCATGCTGTAATAGGCGGTTGACTCCACCCACGTGCTCCTATGTAGGAATGAAAGAGCACGTCATTCATCAATTACACTATCTGGGTAGTCAAGATTTTAGATGGCCGGACCTTATGTGATCCTATGAAGTATAGACAGTGTGGTCTAATCCAAGTAGTCATGATAGTCAAGGGGCAGACTGAGGACTTGCTTTAATTTCTCTTGGTTTCTAGAGGCACATATCAAATTATAAAAACCAAATTCTGAATAAAATTATCTTTGATGCATGGTTCTTGCATGTTCAACAAATCTTATCAAATACATGAAAATAAGACAAGTTGGGTTCAACACAGATCAAAGCCACTCATGACTACTACTACTACTGATATAAATGTTGTGACCAAGTGCACTCCATGGGCAATAGTTTTACTCACAACTCTATATTGTATAGTGTCCAACAAGATCAAATGTGTCCACATCCGGACTTTCTTGTGAGTGTAGTAAAATATGAATAGCTATTTGGCTGCTCCATTTCGACGGCTTGTTTCTCGACACATATTTCTCAGAAGGTGTGCTCCTCAGAGATCGTGGAGACGTGGCCTCGCCTTACCTCCTGCTATCACCCGGCTTCTGCTGGAACTCCATCGGCCGTGCATGTCCCCTGTTATAAAAAATAGAGGAAAAATAGGGGAGTCAGTATAGTTGCCTTGTAACCTTGCAAACTCACCTTTCCTGTTCTCGCCTCCTCCCTAGCACCTCGTTCTTCAAGCTTGAACCATGGCTGCGGAGAAGCGTCTAAGAGAGGAGATGATGGTGCGAGACATGGATGTGACCAGCCAGGCTCTCCATGCGAAGAGCCAGGAGACAGAGCGGCTACGGTCGTGCCTCTCCGCTATGGAGACGGCACTCATCGAAGCTAATAGGGACACGGCCATGGCTGAAGCCGCAGCGGGTTAAGCACAGGTGCAGCTCACTGGTAAGGCATTGTCATTACTGTATCTTCTTATTTTCTGTGGCACCACATCTTATTAATTGGTAGGGTTTTCTTCGTTCTTGCTCTTTTAGCCATCATGGAGCAGCTCAACATCGCGTCCGTGCTGCTGACGAGGCCAAACTTCCTTGAGCACATCCATGATCTACCAGCGTGGATCCAGGAGGTAGTGACGCATGGCGTTCGCCATGGGCCTACGTTAGCCCGGGCCACTGCCCACCTCTGTTCAGACATGGACTTGCATGTGGTGGAGCCGGGGTTCCTGCTGGAGCTACCAGTCCAAAGGGCTTCATAGGATTTTTCCAATAGGATTTAGATCCTTCAAAATTCCTATTTCTCCTCCATTCCAAAGGATCCAAAAGTTTTTGAGTTTCTTTTGTCTATTTCTCAGGATTCCATTTTGTGGTGTTGGTGGGCCCCAAACAGACGAGGAGATCTGCCCGCATGAAAATTTGATTTTTGGCGAAAATTTCGCACCACGCCAAGTAGTGCCGCCAACACGCACAAAAAATTAGATATCTCTTTTGCCCTCCGCTCAAAAATTAGGCTTACCATGCCATTGATTTCAGATAAAGGCATTTGTGGTACTGCGATGGCCACATAAAAGCGCAAGGAGTCACCATCTCCGCCTCCATCTCCATCCTCTAGCCGCCACCGTCTCTCCTCCCACTCTAAATCCTAGCCCCATGACCTTCCTCTCCACTCTCCAGCCACCCCCTCTGCCACCCCTCTCTAAACCCTTGGCACCATCAGCACAGTAGATCGACTCATTAATCTCCACTCTCTAGCTGCACCCTCTCTCATAGCATTCCAAACCCTAGCCAGAGCCAGGTTCCCTTCGATTCATCGATAGCAGGTCAACTGATGGTAGAAGGACCGCCTCGACGATGGTATAGGCTAGATTCGGATCCCCTACTTTAGCACCTATCACGACCAGTCAGATCCAAACCCTAGCTAGAGCAGGATCTGGTACCCTTTTGTTAACGTCGGCCAAACCAGTTCCACGACCACGATGACAAGATGGCTGTGCCGATGATGAAGCGTAGCCACGGTACACGGAGAAAGAGGTACCCAAATTCCTTTTATGATGTGTGTTGTATTGTAGTGGTTCAACTTGGGTTATGTAGATAGCGATGGGGTTGCATATTTCCTATAGTTGAGTGTAGCTGACATGTGCTTTATTGGATTAATGACTTTCGTATAAGCTATAGTTACTAGTTAGGTGCTTATTTCATACTCTTGCTCTCTATTATGTTGACATTCACTAGAAGCTTTAGTTCATAAATATCTTTGTAATCTAGATGAATAGCCACTAACTGCTTTTGAACGAGAGCGGGCGACACAAGTCACAAAGAATCATAGGAAGATGGAAGAACCAGGGGTGGTTGTTGAGGTATTTGGTGATATAGATGAAACATATTCATAGGAAGATGAGCTAGTGGCCCTTGCTATTGAGGTGTTTGTTCTACCTTGTATTGAGTTCACATGAGAGGGGCCGAGGGGGTGGGGTCCAGATAGCAATGCAATGCTTTGCAATCTGGATAGCAATGCAATTTGTACATGCTTTCTGCTTAAATTTATTTCTCCAATTTCAGCGTCTGATTTGAAGAAGCCGTAGAGGAGGCTCTGCCAGCAGAACAAAAGGTAGCGCTGATATCAGTCCAAGAGGAAGGCAGTCTAAGAGAGTGAAGTCAACATGACCTGGAGAGTTCACTCATGGATTTGAGAAGAACAAGCAAAAACCATACAAAAGTGAAGTGCCACTAGCCTACAGGATCTCGCTCCTATGTTGTATAGCTGCAATTATTTGTAAGTGATGGTTGTGTTTTATTGTTACTCTAGCCTTTGTATAAATAGAAACTCATGTGCACTATTAATAGAAGCAATAGTGGAAGGAGCCTAAGGCCCCCGTTGGAACGCAGGATCAAAAAAATATAGGAACAGGAAAAATATAGGAATATGATTGGAATGCATGTGAAAAATAGAGAAATCTTGTTAGAAGGGTGTTTGGTTTTGTACAGGAAAAACATAGGAAACCAATACAATGAGGTTTCACTGGATGCTTTTCCTTTGTTTTTCCTATGAAAGTTGAAGGATAGGAAACTTTCATATGGTTTTTCTTCCCTCATTTCTTCCTATGAACGCAAGGCCTCTACGGTGCTGATTCCATAGGATTACTGATTCCTACATTTTTTCTTTGGAAATCCTATGAACCAAAGGGGCCCTAAATTTGGCATCATCATTTAATTTTGAAGTTGCAATATCTGTGCATTGTGCTTATGTAATCCATATATGTAACCTATTATTTACTGCTTGAATTTTGCAGTATGTAATCCATATTAGTACATGTGCGTTGTGCTTAAGTAATTCAGATCAATATGAAACTTGTGTTACTTGTTATGAACTGATCTCTTGGGTTTTCAGCTAAAGTCCTCTTCCACTATCTGTAACCTAATGTTTACTGCTTGAATTTTATAGGAAGCTATGGGAACTATGCGAGCAGAACCTGTTGCTGATGGGCACGAACCAATGACAAGTGCTGATGTCGTTTCCACGGTCCTTTGCCTCTCCCTTGGCTAGGTCCACTCCTAGGTCAGTGACAACACCCTTTTTTTGAAGAATGCTAGTATCCCGACAAGCTTCGCCAGAACAGAGACATCGACAGAGAGAATGCTTCGAGAATAGCTTATTGTTGAATAGGAAAGTTCCGCTAACCTCATTGAACAAGTGGATGAACTAAAGAGGAAGACAGAAAAGACTGAAAGGGAGTTTGAGGAGTTCAAGATACGGTAATAGGAGGAGTGCAATAAGCTACGTGAGGATATCATGCGCTTTAGGTCTTCTTCTCGTAACTCTCAGTCATCAACTCTATTGGTTTGATGCAGTGAACAGTTGTGGTTTGATGTGTGTACTCGTGTGCTGGTTTGATGTGGTGAAACTATCAATGAGTTGTTGCTGATGTGTAAACAGTAATTTATTGTATTTGATTGTCATGCTGAATAATTATATAGACATCATCGAATAATTATATAGTCAATCTATGCAGTAGTGATGATCTTGAATTACTTTTATGATGAATTGATTGTTGGGCACGTGGTAGAACCTGGGCAGGCCACATGATCAAATAAAAATGCAACACGTGGATGAACCAGTGCATGACACGTGACATAGCCATGGCACGACACGTGGGCTAATAAAAATCCAACACGTGGAAGGAAGTCATCAAGCCACATGGCCGAATCAAAAAATGAAACGTGGACGGGCAGCACCGTGACACGTGGTCAAATAAGAAACGGCCACATGGACCAATAAAAATATGACACATGGTCCAATGAAGAAATAACATGTGACCCAACCGCAACATGACACATGTGCCAATAGAAAACTGACATGTGGAACAATAGGAGCCTGACACATGGTCTATTAAGAACCTAAAATATGCAAGAACCAGAGATGGCCACGTTGTCCAATAACAAGGTGACACGTACCCGAACCATCTCCAATGTAACCGGCTATAGCAGGTACACGTGGAAAGCATCTTCAATGGAAGCAACCACCAACATGGATGCCCCTTTGCCACACATGCCAAAGTAGTTTTATGATGGTCAGTTTTCATCATAGATCTATCCACATCTATGACGAATTTCTAGAATCATCATAGAAGTTAAGGAATGACGCGACTTCTATGATGAACCATTTTTCGTCATAAACTTGTCATAAAACTAAAATTATGATGAATTTGGCTTCTTTAGTGACGAAAGTTATTCATCATCTAAGTGGATATTTCTAGTAGTGCTAGGAGCCAACTCCCGTACCAAGCGGTATCCTACATAGAAGCCTTCTTCTGTACCCATGTCACTATGAGACTAATATTCACATAGGGATCCCCTAATTAATTAACCAGGTCCAGCCCATCCTGACCTCATGGTTGCGTTGTTTTACCTGGTTACTTGTTCATGAACCGGTCCTTAGGGATCCAGAGCAGAATCAAACACAACCAATGATACTGCTTAGATTTCCTATTCACCAAGACTGCAAAGCTAAGCATGACCTCTACCCATCCAAACTAGGTTTCAATGATGATGTAACAAGTTCTAGTAAACCCTAACATGGGATTCAATTTAAGACTCTGCATGCAAACTAATGGTCTATCTAAACTAACTCAAAATAAAACAAATGTAGGAGCAAGATGGTCAAAGGACACTTGCCTTTGAACTGGGTTTGGTCCGGGATATCAAACTCCTGGTCCTGGAGGTTCTCGTACTCCGCACTCTCTGTTAACACACAACAAACATGGCCCCCAAACAACATAAGAACAGTACACCAACAATAATAAAAACATGATATAAAGTTTACTAACGCGTTGTACTCGTCGTTACAAATTCATGAGTGAAAGAATCACCTAAAATGGAGCTACAGTTTGCAAGATATAAGCTTTTGAAGTGAGTGGCAAAACTATAATGAAATCATTTTTAGATTTTAAAATAAATAAAATTACAAAGAAAAAAGATTGTAGGACTGCGGGTACTATTTCCCCAAAAGAACAGGGGCTAAACGAAAGATATGCAAGACTCAGAACAGTGGGTGGATGGTAGATTGATTTAGAGATAGATGGAGGGCTTTTCTGCAAAATGTGCAGGGACGTGGAGAGGCTGCTGGCTTGGCGGCCACGTGGCGGGTGCGGTAGGTGCGGTGCACCACGTGTGTGTGAGCGCATGCTGCTGGCACGGTAGACCAAGTTCACGGACCTATGGACCCGGTCTATACCAGTTCGGCGGGTGATCTAATCTTGACTCTAGATCGTGAAACCGACAGCCAAGGGGACACCGGCGTCTTATAGTCACCGAAATAGGGCAAGGGGCGGCGGCGCCATGGCTGCCGACGGTGGGGGCTCAGCGTGCCTGAAAGGATGGCGATGCGGCCATGATTTCGAGCCAAAGAGTGGGGCTGTGGGTGCAGCATGCCCTTGCGAGGCCAATGGAGTAGGCGGTGGGGCGCGAGGTGGGGGGAAAGGGGAGGTCAGGAGCTCAGGTGAAGGTCCATTGATGGTGGCGGTGGTGATGCTTGAGGGCTCTTCGGCGAGGGAGAGGACAGGGACAGGGGAGAGGTGGATGCGGCGTGCTCCTTCGGAGCCGAGGCCCTGCTTTTATAGGAGGAGAGGGGGAGGAGGGCTGGGTCGCGGAGCTCGCATCCATGCCGGCTATGGTGGCCGTGATCTGTGGGCACAGGACGAGCGGATCAAGACGAGTGGCTGCGGCGCGGAGGCGCTCGGTCGTGCGGGGGGACGTAGGCGAGGGAGCTCGGTCGCGCGGCTCCGTCGTTGGCGGATCGGGAGAGCGACGGCGTCGTCCGGCTCCTTCGGACGGAGGTGGAAGATGATACTGACAGGTGGGGCCGTGAGGAGAGGAGGTCACTGACGGATGGGGCCCTTCCGTCGGTGAGTGAGAGAGAGGGGCAGTGCGGGTGGGCTTGGGCCACCGGCCCAGCAGGGAAAAGGGAGAGGGCGCGGGAAGGAGACTGGGCTGACGTGGAGCAGGCCGGTTGGGCCAGAGAGAGACGGATGGAGATAAGAGGCTTTTTCCTTTTCTTTTTTTTTATTTTTGTAAATTCATTTCAAAGCCAAATCCGGAGCTTTTTGAAACAAATAAATTTTGGAAAACTTTTTAATATTAATACATTTTGAAAAATAAATTTTGTACTTGTCTCACAATAAAATTTTAAATACTTTATTTAATTTATAAATAGAGCAAAAACGATTTGACCCTAAAACAAATTTAGTAAATTATTTTTCACTCAATAAAATTAATGCAAGCAATATGAATGCAACACCCCTCAATTTAAATTCTAAAAGTTATTGAAAATCCACATTTTGCACATTTTTGAATTACTAACAAAGTATCTAAATCTTGGAAATTTTATAAAAATCAATAAATCTGTGACAGCGCCACAGCTAGCGGAGCGTTATGAATACAGTAATTATTATATATGAAAGAATCAAGATGTCCAAGAGGAGGTGAATTGGGCTAATTCTAAAATTCTTTGTAACAATTAAACTCTACGGTTAGCCCAATTAACCCCTTGTGCCTAGAAAGTGTTTCTATTGATCTACCGTATAAAAGTTTAGCAAACTATGTTCCAATCCAACTCTAGCATGGTAATTCTATGAATGTAAATGACAAGAATTGAATTGCTCAAAGTAAAAAGAGAAGGAGGAATGCAGTAATGTTTTACCGAGGTATCGGAGAGTCGCCACTCTCCACTAGTCATCGTTGGAGCACCCGCGCAAGGGTGTAGCTCTCCCTTGATCCACGCAAGGTTGTATCGAGTTTGGGCCCATTAGGGATGCGTCTAGGGGTCTTGCACGACCCTAGAGTCTTCATAAACAGTCGCTGCCCCTCCATTAGGGTTCGGGTTTTGCTTAGATTATTCTGTCAAGAACAGTTTCGCCGTTCATCGGTTTGTGAGACCCCAACTCGTGAGATTAATCATTCATCTATAATTTGGTTGCTTTCTTTCTTGTTCTTGCTTGTGTTCTTCGTCACGCAGGCAGTGATTAGCCTTCTTGGCAAGGTCAATCGAATCTGTGTCTTGGTTGATAACCAGAGGAGTTATGGTGCTAAGATTGCAGGGTTCGATCTTTCGATCTGAAGCCGGATCGGTGTGTCATTCTCCGCCACAACGATAGTTACCATCACCTGACGGAAGATCGGGATCCCCGTCTCCATTAAGTGGTAATCAGAGCTAAGGTATACCGTCAGATTCACTTTTATTCCCTAGTTTGAGTGTTTCGCATTCGTCCCATAATCCAGTGCCATACTTGTTTTTCCTATCCTAGAACCTTCCGCGCCATAGCCTTTGCATATTTCAGTTTTAGAGTCCGTCGTGTTGAGTTTGTGTCCTGGTCGAGGTCTTGTTGCTGGTTAGGTCATGTTAGAGTCCAGTTCGTGTGTTTTCCCCATCGTTTCCATCAAATCTTGGTTGTTGTGACCAATTTTGCACACATTGTTCCCGTTTTGTCCTCTAATTCGGAGTTAATTCTTAAAACTGGTCTAGTTTTCGCATACGAACTCCGTTTTCGACGTTCCATATATGCAAATTGATTAGAAAACAATTTCAGATCTATCCATCCCCGACGTTGTTGGGGTTCAAAATTTTTAGATTGGTCAAAAAGTGGTCACAAGATCCTCGTTTCGTGGTTACAAGGTTTTTGTCGATTTTGAGCAAGTTTTCTGAAAATTCCACAGGCCACGTCTTTCACTTGTTTGAGCTCATATTTTCTATGGTTACTTCTTTTGTGCTCCTAAGTAAAGGAAAAATATCAAAAAAATAAAATAAAAAAAAGTCAAAATTTCCCAAAAAACAACGATAGCCCAAAAAATAGAAAAAAAGAGAGGGGCAAAAGAGGAACAATATTTAGAGAAGCACATAGAGAAGACCAAAATGAGCTGTGTTAGCGTGTGTTGTCTGGTTCCTTGTTTATGTTGATGTCTCCATTCACCATACTTGTTTTTCTCACACCTATCACCTTGCTATCCACCATACTTTTGTCACACACCTGGCACTTGCAACACTTTACACCAGCAATGAGAACAAGTACTTTGGACTATAATTCAGCATTATTTTCTATTACTGACTTGTGTGCTAGATATACATATTACTTTTTATTTACCTTCCAAGCTCCACAAATTCTTCAGATCAGTATAGACAAAGGGCCTTGCAATCTCAGTGCCACTACCTCATAGGTATCACGAACCAGCCGCCGGTTGTACCGCCCACTGCTTGCGTTGGTAAGAACTTTGTAAGAGCTTGGTAAGGCGCTTCCACTTGCTGTGAAAAGTGACACTACTACAACCACGTAGTCATTTGGTAGGGATAACTTTCACCGTTTGTTCCTGTTTTTGTGTTTACAATGGTAGGAGGTGAACAGACCAGAGATAACAACCCTAAGGGTTTCAACGAGTGTGTCAGTCAAGAGCAACTACAAGCTGTTGTAGAGGATGCCCAAAAAAGGATGAATGAGGCCATTAGGAAGACCGTCACTGATGCACTCATTGAACTGAACATTGGCAATAGCATAGAGAGGTTGGACAAACGAATTTCCACACTAACCGACAAGGTTACTGAGTTAGAAACATTGGTGGCGATCAACAACAATGACGTCTCTGGCAGCAACACCTATGGTCTCTTGCCAGAAGACACGGTGCATGATGTCGCTGGAAACATGGATCGAGCAGCCTTTTGACAAGAGAGATTATGACAACGTCTTCACTGCAACACGACAAGTATGGGTAGTGTCCACCACCACCGTCGTCAAGGTAATAATCACCGTGTGCTCAATGATCCTTATGCTAAAATTAAGTTCACAATACCATCTTTTTTGGGTCATTATGATGCTGAGGAATATCTTGATTGGGAGATGATGGTAGAACAAAAGTTTAGTGCCCACCTTGTACCTGAGCAGCATAGAGTTAGACAAGCTACTAGTGAGTTTAAGGATTTTGTCATTATTTGGTAGAATGGGCTAGCTGCACAGGATGCTTTACCTGGTACGTGGGAATAACTTAAGGTAGCTATGCGTGATTGTTTTGTTCCTCCTTCTTATCATAGAGACTTGCGTAAGAAATTGATGCGTTTAGAACAAGGAGATAAATCTGTACAGGATTACTATGGTGAGCTCCAAAAGGGATTGATGCGTTGTAGTGTTGTGGAGGGAAACGAAGATGCCATTTGTCGTTTTTATTCGGGTTTGAGGCGTGAGATTCAGGACATTGTTGATTATAAAGAATTTAACATTGTCAACCAGTTATTTCAGTTTGCTATGCTTGCAGAAAAGGAATTACAGGGGCGTGAACAACAGGGCAAGAGCAAGGTCAGCACCAGCACATACACGCCACGCTCGGCACCATCTTTGGGGCTGACCAAGCCAACCACTTTTTGGACGCCTCCACCAGCAAGCAAGCGACCAACAACCTCTGGAGTTTCTACTACACCTAAGGCACCTCCCGCACGACCTTCAAATTTAGGTAAAAATTCTTTGCAGGTGCCTACCAAGAGTTCCTCATCCATTACATCGATGGGACGCACTTCGGATATTCAGTGCCACCGCTGCCATGGCATTGGCCATGTGTAGAAGGACTGTCCAAGTCAGCAGGCATATATTGCTACAGAAGATGGTTACATCAGCACCTCTGACATTGAGGATGAAGAAGACCAAGATGTAGATGATGAGGATGGTGAAGTCCTTGGTGACATGGCCACGACGTCCTATAGGAGCATCATTGTATAGCGGGTGCTCAGCTCACAAGTCTAGCAACCTGAGAAGCTACAACGCCATAACTTGTTCTAGATTTTCTTCGTCATCAGTGACCATCGAGCACGTGTCATTATTGATGGAGGTAGCTACAACAATTTGGTGAGTTCTGATTTGGTCAAGAAGCTTGGCTTGACCACACGCCCACACCCACGTCCATACCATATTCAGTGGCTAAATGATTCTGGTAAAGCAAATGTAACACAAACTTGCAGAGTTTCATTTTCCATTAATTCTTATGCTGATTCTGTTGATTGTGATGTGGTACCTATATGAAAGCATCTAGGCCCCTAGTTGGGTTTCGGTGATTAATGACAATACAAGATTACTATGACTAACGTGTGTTTTGCAGAGGCAATTAAGTTAGGTCATGGTAATGGAGATCAATTGGGCAATCAAGGTTGTCATGCCCCTATGATGGAAATCATTTTAGTTTTCAAAGGATGAACGACAAGGTTAAGGATGACTAGTTCTAAGTGTCGATTGGAGTTGGAGAGACACTTAGAGTAGTTTCGGACTTTGTTTTTCCTTTGGCCGTACTATTAAGGGGGGTATGGACGGGTAGCTTGACCTAGATAAGTCTAGTGAGTTAGGTGTGGTGCACACTTGTTAAAACTAGCTCTAGGTAGCTCCTATGAATGCCTAAGATCCTTTGGAGCAAACTTCATTCACATATGTTCGAGAGTTGGAAGTGAATGGAGGGTCAAATGCTGACTGGACGCTGGCCCTGGTGCGACCGAACGCTAGCCACAGGGTCCGGTCAGTTCATTTGATCAGCAGTCTGTGTTCCATGCGACCGAACCCTAGAGAGGTCAAGTGACCGGACGCTGAAAGGCAGCGTCCGGTAGACTCTAGTAAGGTTCTAGAGAAGGGAATCTTCGACCGAACGCGTCCGGTCAGTACTGACCGAACCCTGAGGGTTCAGCGTCTGATCGAGTCTAGTAAGGTTCCAGTAACGGTTTTATGCAACCGGACGCATTTGGTCAGTGCTAACTAGACCCTGCCAGTGTCCGGTCAATACATTTTTGCTGGTTCATGGGTTGAACTGACCGGAGCGTCCAGTCAACACGACCGGAGCGTCCGGTCACCCCGCAGAAGCTTATAACGGTTCGTTTTTCATGCTGCTTTATAAATAGAAGCTCCACTCATGTGTGGAGTCACTTTTGCTCATTCAAACAGCTGAGAAACACGTTTGTGAGTGCCAAGAAGAGCAAGGTCCTAGTGAGGTGATTGAGATTTGAGAATCCAAGAGAGTAGCCTCATTAGTGAATCAAGAGTAGCCAAGTGTGCATCCATCTTCTCATTAGGCTTCACGTGGTCAAGTGAGAGTTCATGCTTGTTACTCTTGGTGATCGCCATCACCTAGATGGCTTGGTGGTGGTTGGGAGCTTGGTGATCACCCGGCGGAGCTTGTGGGTGACCCAACTCAAGTTGTGAGCGGCTTTGGGGGATTCGCCGCGACGGAGTGTCAAAGAATCAACCTGTAGAGAGCACTTGATCCTTACGCGGATCAAGGGGGAGCTACACCCTTTGCGTAGGTGCTCCAACAAGGACTAGTGGGGAGTGGCGACTCTCTGATACCTCGACAAAACATCGCCGCGTTCCTCTCTCTCTTTACTTTGAGTATTTACTTTGAGCAATTCAATACTTGTCTTTACATTCATAGAATTGCCATGCTAGAGTAAGTTTGGAACATAGGTTGCAAGTCCTTTGTGCATTAGTTTGATAGAAACACTTTTCTAGGCACAAGGGGTTAATTGGGCTATCCATAGGATTTTATTATTGCAAGAAAATTTAGAATTAGCCCAATTCACCCCCCCTCTTGGGCATCTTGATCCTTTCAATTGGTATCAGAGCTTCGTGCTCACATTTTTAAGCCTAACCGCTTAGAGCAAGATGTCTTATGGAGATGGACCTCCTCCTATCTTTGAGGGAGATGACTTTCCATATTGGAAAATTCGCATGGAGGTGTACTTAGAAGCTCTAGATGTTGGTATTCTTAGAGCCGCCTCACAAGGCTTCCCAAAACCTCAGGATGCTACAAACCTACAAGGCAATGAGGTTAACTATGAAAAATGGAATGCAAAGGCTCGAAACACCATCTTTAGAGGCCTTTGCAAAGATGTGTTTAACCATATAAGGAACCACAAAGACGTCCATGTACTATGGTCGGACGTTTGTGCGCTCCATGAGGGAACCAAGAGTGAACGTGAGGAACGCTATCATCTTGTGATTAAGAAGCTAAATTCATTTGAAATGCTTCCCAAAGAAAGTGCTAATGAGATGTATTCTTGTTTAAATGTTCTTGTAGAGGAAGTCAATGGGCTTGGACTTACTCAAATGTCACCATCCGACGTTGTGAGAAAGATCTTGAGTGTCCTCCCCATTGACAAATATGGGCACATTGTGACCGTGCTACATCAAGGTGATCTTTCCACCGCTACACCGACACAAATCTTGGGAAAGATCAATGCTCATGAGATGTACATGCACATCACGCCACAAGATGGCTCATCCTCTACAAAGAAGAAAGAGGACTTAGCATTCAAAGCTAGCCAAGATAAGGGCAAAGCAAGACTTGAGTATGAGAGCTCAAGCGATGAAGATGATGAAGAAAGCCTTGCTCTCATGGTGAAGAAGACCACCAAGATGCTAAAGAAGCTAAACAAGAGTGGCATCAAGTTTGACGGCAAGAAGAAGAAGTTCTTCACTAGCTCAAGAAGAAAGCCAATCTCCGAGATGGATTGCTACAATTGTGGCAAACTTGGCCATCTAGCTCATCAATGCACAAAGCCCAAGAAAGACAAGTTCAAGAACAAGAACAAGGGCAAGAAAGATGACTCAAGCAATGAAGATGAAGATGAGAAGAAAAAGAACAAGCCATACAAGAAGAGAGATGGCAAGAAGAGGGACTTCCACAAGAAGAAGAGTGGAAAGGCCTACATTGTCGGTGATTGGCTCATGGACATTGATTCGTCAAGTGGATCATCCGATGATGATAGTGACAATGAAAAGGTGGTCGCCATTGCTATTGATCTTGCATCTTCACTGCCACCATTGCCATCATCCTCTACACACCTATGCCTTATGGCTAAGGGTGAACGCAAGGTAACTAAGAGTGATGATAGTAGTGATGATGAGCATGCTAGTGATGATGATAGCGATAGCGATGATGATGATTCACCTACATATGATGATCTTGTCAAAATACTAAGAAAATACACTAAGATCATTAGAAAGAGTAGAGCTACCAATGAAAAGCTTGATGCTAAAAATGATTCACTCTTAGCTAAGTGTGATACATTGGAAAAGGCTAATGATGAGCTTAGAGAAACTAATGATGCTATATCATCCAAACTCAAGGAGCTCAAATCTTCCAAGAAAGAGCTTAAAGATAAACATGATAAACTTGAGTGGGTGCACAATGAACTCATCACAAGCCACAACAAGCTAAAAGATGAATACACTACTCTTAAGATTAATCATGATACTCTTGTTATTGCTCAAGAATTTTTACCAAATGAGCCACGTGATGCTACTAACCATGTTGTCAAGATTGATATAGCTACTTCATGTGATGATTTAATTGATGAGAGCATTGAGCATGGATCTAGTAGCAAAGGCAAGCAAGTGGTTGAGTGCAATGACTATGATGAGTATGTCAAGCTCAAGAGTGATAATGAGAAGCTCATGAAAGATCTTGAAGAGATGAAAAGCCACAACATCATTGTGCTAGAAACTCTTGATCATGACAAAGAGTTGATCCTTGAGAATGAGAAGCTCAAAGAAGAAAACAAGAAGCTCAAGGAAGAGAAGAACAATGATGTTCTCAAGGAAGAGAACAAGAAGCTCAAGATAGAGAAAGAGCATCTCAAGGTGGGATTGAGCAAGTTTGCTAGAGGCAAGCATCTCCAAAGTGAGCTACTCATGAACACCATCATGAAGATGGATAGAAGTGGTATTGGATATGTGGCAAGTGTAGAGAAGAAGAAGGCTCAAGCTCAACAACAACAATCAAAGCCAAAGCCAAAGCCAAAGAGATGTTTTGAGTGTGGACAAGAAGGCCACTTTGCTCATGAGTGTCAAACTCCACCACCACAACCCTTGCCTAAGCATGCTAGACCCTTTGCTTTCAATGCTCACTACATGCTTAGAAAAGATTCTAGTGGAAAGATGAAAGTCATGTTCTTAGGACCCCCCAACAAGAGTAGGCCTAATAAGATTTGGGTGGCTAAGTCACTTGTTGAGAAGGTGAAGGGCCCTCAACAAGTTTGGATTCCTAAAGTTTGAATCTCATGTGTGTAGGTGAACTACAAGACCGGTGATAGTCATTGGGTTATTGATAGTGGTTGCACTCAACATATGACCGGTGATCCTCGTATGTTCACCTCACTAGATGAAGAGGTAGATGGACAAGAGAAAATAACTTTTGGAGATAACTCAAAGGGCAAGGTTAAAGGATTGGGCAAAGTGGCAATATCAAATGATCATTCCATCTCCAATGTGCTCTATATTGCTTCATTGAGCTTCAACTTGCTATCTGTTGGACAATTGTGTGATCTTGGCTTCCAATGCTTGTTCACCGAGAAGGAGGTTGTTGTATCCAAGGTAGATGACAATCAAGTGATATTCAATGGATTTAGATTCAACAACTTATATCTAGTGGACTTCACCTCCGAAGATGCAAATTTGAAGACTTGTCTATTCACCAAAACAACACTTGGGTGGCTATGGCATAGAAGACTTGCTCATGTTAGGATGAGCTCACTCAAGAAGCTTATGAAGAATGATTTGGTGAGAGGGTTGAAGGATGTGAAGTTTGAAAAGGACAAGCTTTGTAGTGCATGTCAAGCCGGCAAGCAAGTTGCAAACACTCATCCAACCAAAGCTTTCATGTCAACCACAAGAGTGCTAGAACTCCTACACATGGATTTATTTGGACCAACAACATATAAGAGTTTGGGAGGAAATCTCTATTGTCTTGTGATTGTGGATGACTATTCAAGGTATACATGGGTGTTCTTCCTTCATGACAAATCCAAAGTTGTATCTTGCTTCAAGAAGTTTGCCAAGAGAGCTCAAAATGAATTTGAAGTGAAGCTCAAAAAGATTAGAAGTGACAATGGGAAAGAATTTGACAACACAAACATTGAAGCTTATTGTGATGAAGTTGGGATCAAGCATGAAGTCTCCACAACTTATACTCCTCAACAAAATGGTGTAGTTGAGAGGAAGAATCAAACTTTAATCACTCTTGCAAGGACAATGCTAGATGAGTACAACACCCCCAAAGCTCTATGGGCGGAAGCAATCAACACCGCATGCTATGCATCCAACTGCCTATTCCTTCAAAAGTTCCTTGGCAAGACACCTTATGAGTTGCTCAATGGGAAGAAGCCGGGCATCTCCTTCTTTAGGGTGTTTGGTTGCAAATGCTACATCTACAAGAAGCGGCAACACCTAGGGAAGTTCCAAAGACATTGTGACATTGGTTTTCTTGTTGGTTACTCATCGAAGTCCAAAGCATATAGAGTATTTAATCATGGCACCGGCTTGGTTGAAGAAACATATGATGTGGAATTTGATGAATCTAACGGCTCTCAAGGAGCACATGAGAATCTTGATGATGTAAGTGATGAACCATTGAGGGAGGCCATGAAGAATATTCTAGTGGAAGACATCAAGCCAAAAGATGATGTACAAGTCATTAACCAACCCTCTTCATTAAGTGTGCCACAAGATGGTGAAAAAGATGGGAGAGTAGAAACTGAAGATACTCATATCTCCCATGAGCAAATGGTGGTACAAGCACAAGATGTTGATGCTCCACAACCTCCTCCTCAAGTGGTCAATAGAAAAAATACACCTCTCCTACAAGATCATCCACAAGATCTCATCATAGGGAGTCCATCAAAGGGTGTAATGACTCGATCTCAAAAACTTACTTCATTTATTGCTCATCACTCTTTTGTCTCTTGCTATGAGCCTACCAAGGTAGAAGAAGCTCTTAAAGATCCGGATTGGATCAATGCCATGCATGAAGAGTTGAACAACTTCACTCACAATGAAGTGTGGACTCTTGAAGAGCGACCAAAAGGTGCAAGAGTCATTGGAACAAAGTGGGTGTTCCACAACAAGCAAGATGATCAAGGTGTTGTTGTGAGGAACAAGCCAAGACTAGTTGCAAAGGGGTTCTCTCAAGTAGAAGGTTTGGATTTTGGAGAGACCTTTGCACCGGTTGCAAGATTAGAAGCCATCCGTATCCTTCTTGCATATGCATCACATCATGAAATGAAACTATATCAAATGGATGTGAAAAGTGCATTCTTAGATGGCTTTATTAATGAACTAGTCTATGTTGATCAATCTCCCAGGTTTGAAGACCCTAGATATCCTAATCATGTTTATAGGTTGTCCAAGGCACTATATGGGCTTAAGCAAGCCCCAAGGCTTGGTATGAGCATCTTCGGGACTTTCTCATTGAGAATGGCTTCACCATTGGGAAGGTCGACACCACACTATTCACCAAGAAGCTTGATGGGCATATCTTCATTTGTCAAGTATATGTTGATGATATCATCTTTGGATCATCAAATGAAGACTCATGCAAAGAATTTGGTGAATTGATGTCAAAGGAGTTTGAGATGTCCATGATTGGTGAGCTTACATTCTTTCTTGGTTTTCAAGTCAAGCAAATGAAAGAAGGCATCTTCATCTCTCAAGAGAAATACACAAAAGATCTTCTCAAGAGATTCAAGATGGATGAATGTAAGCCAATCAAAACACCAATGTCTACCAATGGGCATCTCGACCTAGATGAGGGAGGTAACCTGGTTGATCAAACTCTCTACCATTCTATAATTGGTAGCTTGTTATATTTAACCGCATCTAGGCCCGACATCATGTTTAGTGTGTGTATGTGTGCTAGATTTCAAGCTAGTCCTAAGGAAACACATTTAATTGCCATAAAAAGAATCCTTAGGTATCTTAAGCACACACCAAGCATTGGCCTTTGGTATCCCAAAGGAGCTATATTTGAGTTAGTTGGCTATTCCGATTCAGATTATGCCAGATATAAAGTGGATAGAAAGAACACATCCGAAGGGTGTCATTTGCTTGGTAGATCACTTGTGTCTTGGTCCTCCAAGAAACAAAATAGTGTGGCTTTGTCCACCGCCGAAGCGGAATACATTGCCGTGGGTGCTTGTTGTGCACAAATATTATACATGAAACAAACTTTGCTAGACTATGGTGTAGTTCTAGAAAAGGTACCTCTTTTGTGCGACAATGAAAGTGCGGTAAAACTTGCAAATAATCCGGTTCAACACTCTTGCACCAAGCACATAGATATCCGCCATCACTTTCTAAGAGATCATGTTGCTAAAAATGATATATCACTAGAAGGTGTAATAACCGAAGATCAATTAGCGGATATCTTCACTAAACCGCTAGATGAGGCTACATTTTGTAGATTGCGGAATGAGCTCAATGTACTTGATTTTAGTAACTTCACAAAAAATTGAGCTTGTGTTGTCCCTTGCATTCATTGTAATATACAACATGTTTAATTTTTGGCAATGCATATAGGGCTTGTCTAACATGGTTAAGATAACCGCCAAAAAGCGTGTGAAGAAGCTTAACCTTGGATCAAACTTGACAAGCAACTAGATTTACTTACAAGTATTGCATATGCATGAATGTTGTTTTGTCATTTTGTTCCATTTGCCCTCTTATTGCCTATTTTCTTAAAAAGAATAATAGCCTAAGGCAAAATATTTTGAAAAATATGAGGGTTTGAGAGAGGTCACTCACATCAGTCCCAATTGGTGTTTATTTGGATCTTATTCAAGTTGGGACTTGATTGGGAACAGGCAGCGCGAAGGGATTTTAAAGATTTGCTAGAAAAGGTGCATCAGACGCTGCACCGGATGTTGCTGTCCAGCGTCCAGTTAGTTCATAGGAGGTGAACTGCTGGTGAAGGAGTGACCGGACGCTGCGTTTATGTGTCCAGTCAGGAAGGGATCTAGTGTCCGGTCGATTAAAGGAAGAACAGGCTATACTGACTGGACCCTGCCTGCGTTCGGTCATGGACCACCGGACACGTTCAGTCCTGATTCCAGAGGAATTGGACCTCTCTAGAATCGACTAGATGCTAGGTGGTAGCGTCTGGTTGCTACCACCGGAGCGTTCGGTCAGTGGTTTTCGCGTGACATCGGGACACTTTCTCTATTTCCTTATCTGTTGTGTTTGGGGGACCTATTTCTTCAACCACCATATCCCTCCTGGCCTATTCCTCCTTTAGCCCATCCCTTGCCCTAACTGCCGACGCCGCTGCAGCTCACCGTGCCGCCATAGCTGAGCTCCTTGCACCAGCCACGCACGCCATCGTGCCTTCCCTACTTGCGCTTGCCCCTGCCTCGCTTGCCACCGCGCCACCGCTGAGGAGCCCGCTGCCGAGCCTCACCGCGCGCCTCTCGCGAGTCAGCAACACCAGAGTCAAGCCCGTGGGTCTGGTGCCTCTAGTCATCCTGCTGCTCTAGCAAGCGCCGTTCAAGCCCTAACCCTACCTCCTCGATTGGTAAGGCCCTTTTTCTACCAATTCATCAGATTACCCATCGTTTGCGCAGCAACCCTAACTTCGTCGTTGTCACTGATCCATGGCCAACTCTTTATAGAGCTTCGAAAACCCTAACCCTAGTCGGTTCCAAGGTTCCCCGCGCGACGTCTTTTCTTTTCTCGGATCGCTGATCGTCAGGTAGCTTGCCCATTGTCTAAATTTCGCACCTACATTGCTTGCTACCTAGGTCTTTTGCATCTATTAGATATATTATATTTATTCGTATATCCATCTATTCTATCATGTAGCGAGTCGGTGCCGTTGAGGTTCTTGTGACAGTTGGCAGTCAACTCGGAGCCAAGCTCGCGAGTAAGGATTGAGGCCAAGCCTCGGGAGTGTCAATTTGACAGTTGATCTTCATCAGCGGCAGTTCATCCTCTTGTCAGATCAGATGGCTTGCACCAAGAACGTTGGTGGTGGTCCGGGTGATGATGATCGGAGGCCCCTGCCTCGCCAGCCTACAGGATCGAAAGGCAAGGCAACGAAGCAGGTGACATCCAAAAAGCGCAAGTACCCCGACACAGAGACAGCAAGAGTAGCAACTGTTGTAGAGGCCGCAGAGCGTGCCGAGAGAGGAGGCGCTCGTAGTGGTGTTGTCATAGTAGATCCAAAGCTCACACCAGCATAGAGGACAGCAGTTGAGGAGGCTGAGCGTCGTCATGGTGGTCCACCTGGGACTATCATGATGGCAGGACATCGCCTGGCTATTGAGGAGGCTCGACCTCAGGGGGAGTCCCAACAGGAGGCACAGCAGTAGCCCCCACCAGCAGAGCCTCAGCCAGCTCAGGAGACTCAGGAGGGCCAGCAGGCGGAGGAGACCGAGCCGGCGCCCCAGCTATGCCGCTCTGGTCGTACCAGTGCTACAGTTCCATTGAGGCCAGCTACACAGCGCAGGGGCTCACGCCCACCGCCCAGACCATAGGGTCTGCCTCTAGTGGTACACCTTGACTTGAGGGCCGCCATAGCCAGACAGGTTTGCTAGTTGAGATTTGTTGAGTTCGATGTGTGGTTTCCTTTGAGGAGGGATGAGAGAGCAACAGAGGGGTTCTACACGCCGCTCTAGGAGGATTTCTATAATGCCTATCTCAATAGTGGAGCAGTGTTTAGATCACAGAGAGTCTGCAGTTTGGAGTCTATTGTGGTAGCAGCTGGAGAGCACATCCGCCCCTACTTGTCATATTTGCCGGGGCTTGCAGATCTGATTGGCCAAACAGGAGTATATGTACCATCTTGGGTCCGGCAGTTTTATGCTTCACTCTACGTTGATCCGCATCACAACTTCATACACTTTGCATTCAATGGCAGAGATTACAGGGTGATGAGCTTCAGGGCCTAGGAGATACTGAGGTTACAGGATCAGCCTGTCAAGTTGCATGAGGTATGCTATGGACAGCAGGAGCCTCCCAGGCATCCTCATGGAGGGTTGGTGCCCCCTACAGATCTGGTGCGACATTGTTTCAAGGAGCCCTTTGGTGAGGGGTCGAGTAGGAACCCTAGTGACTTGACTCCTACAGCGTGAGTGCTAGAGGCCATTATCAAGAGGACACTACTTCCCAGGTTGGGATACAGAGAGGGTCTGACTCGCTTACAACTCTAGCTCCTTAATGCCCTGATGTAGCAGACCGTGTTCGACATTTGGGACCTCCTTCTATCAGAGATGGAGGATACTAATACTATTGCTGAGGGCTTCAAGGGTCACCGACAGCTTCGTTATGCACATTGGGTCACATTCTTGATGCTACAATGTGTGCACGTTAGGACCCCTGAGTTGGTTGTAGAGTACAAGCCTGCCACCATAGAGTTTCCCGCATATAACATGGCACAGAGGATTAGGCACATCACTCCACAGGCACCAGCTCATCCTAGTCATAATCTAGATATTCTAGAGTCAGCAGCTCAGCAGGACGAGATCATTAGAGGCATTGCCGCCACTGAGGAGGAGCAGCTTGAGGCACAGCAGGGGATGACCGAGTCCATGATAGCTTGGATGATGACTATCTGCCGATTCCTCAGATGCCTCCATGCAGACATGATGTAGAGGCCGGCAGTTCTAGCTTAGCTCCACCAGCACCGTAGATAGACCCCGCATTGATTGCCATTCTTGAGCAGATGCAACAAGATCAGGCACAACAGGCACAGGAGACCGCTGCCAACTTCACACAGTTCCAGGCTCATCAGGACGAGTTCCAAAGGCAGTAGTAGCTTCTCCAGCAGCAGCAGCAGATGCATCAGCAACAGTTACTCATGCAGCAGCAGCTTATGGGATTTATGCAGCATGTAGTGACAGCACTAGGGGCCCCACTACCATAGCCTTCGCCTCAGCTTGCTCAGCCTGCCACCACTTCAATGACTCTAGCTATATAGCCTAGTGGGCTTCAGAGTTAGGGATAGCCTCCAGCTCAGTTTGCTTCACCTACAGTTTAGGTGTCCCAGTGGTTGTCCTCACCAGTGGTTGCCCCATAGTTTACTCCATATTACACGGGCTTCTCACCAGAGCAGTCACCCTCGCTGTTTGTGCCTGACACGTCAGTCTCTAGGAGTCTTGGAGCATCTTTTAGCGAGTTGACTGGCATGCCTACACCACCTCATATGCATACCGTCGGTCCTTCTACAGTAGCTCCAGTCGTAGTGACTACTCAGAGGCTCCCCTCGTCTGTCGCCTCTTCAAATCCTACGACAGACATACTAGCAGCTTCACAGGCAGCACTAGCCCCAGCTCAGACCTAGACCGCTTCAGCGACACTTCCTGCTACAGAGGGTCAGTCTGTTCAGAGTTCAGGGTCAGATGATGATGGTGCCCAGTTCCAACTTGCTCTACATACTTCAGCGCCCGACTCATCCGCTGCAGCCCCATCGACTGACCCTTAGGTTTTGGTGTTTGACACTAAAGGGGGAGAGGGTTCGAATATGTAGACTCAGGGGGAGCGAGTTTTAGGGGGAGCTAGTTATCTAGTATTAGCTTATTATATATATTTGGAGTTTTATTTGTGTGATACACTATTACTTATGCATTCGTGTGTTTACTTTCATGCATATTATTATATCTATGTGATAGTGTTATCTACGTGATTGTGATATATGACATGTGTGCTCTCTACTTTACATTATTTATATGTCATATCACTTGTGTTATGCTCATTTGTCTTTGCTTCCGCATTTATACTCCGATGCAAATGAGCTTTGTTACTTGTACTCATGCTTAATTCATATTCTTTGAGTACATTGTGTTGGCTTGGGTCATATAAGCTTGACTAACACTTTTGTTCTTATCGACAAAAGCTTATGTGAACCAAGCCCATCAAAAACCTCACTCTTTCACATACTCGAGGTGGTATTGTCATCAATCACCAAAAAGGGGGAGATTGAAAGCATCTAGGCCCCTAGTTGGGTTTTGGTGATTAATGACAATACAAGATTACTATGACTAATGTGTGTTTTGCAGAGGCAATTAAGTTAGGTCATGGTAATGGAGATTAATTGGGCAATCAAGGTTGTCATGCCCCTATGATGGAAATCATTTTGGTTTTCAAAGGATGGACGACAAGGTTAAGGATGACTAGTTCTAAGTGTTGATTGGAGTTGGAGAGACACTTAGAGTAGTTTAGGACTTTGTTTTTCCTTTGGCCGTACTATTAAGGGGGGTATGGACGGGTAGCTTGACCTAGATAAGTCTAGTGAGTTAGGTGTGGTGCACACTTGTTAAAATTAGCTCTAGGTAGCTCCTATGAATGCCTAAGATCCTTTGGAGCAAACTTCATTCATATATGTTCAAGAGTTGGAAGTGAATGGAGGGTCAAATGCTGACCAGACGCTGGCCCCAGTGCGACCGGACGCTGGCCGTAGGGTCCGGTCAGTTCATTTGATCAGCAGTCTGCGTTCGGTGCAACCGAACGCTGGAGAGGTCAAGTGACCGGACGCTGAAAGGCAGCGTCTGGTCGACTCTAGTAAGGTTCCAGAGAAGGGAATCTTTGACCGGACGTGTCTGGTCAGTACTGACCGGACCCTAAGGGTTCAGCATTCGATCGAGTCCATTAAGGTTCTAGTAAGGGTTTTATGTGACCGGACGCGTCTGGTCAGTGCTGACCGGACCCTGCCAGCGTCCGGTCAACACATTTTTGCTGGTTCGCGGGTTGAACTGACCGGAGCGTCTGGTCAACACGACCGGAGCATCCAGTCACCCCGTAGAAGCTCATAATGGTTCATTTTTTAGGCTACTTTATAAATAGAAGCTCCACTCATGTGTGGAGTCACTTTTGCTCATTCAAACAGCTGAGAAACACATTTGTGAGTGCTAAGAAGAGCAAGGTCCTAGTGAGGTGATTGAGATTTGAGAATCCAAGAGAGTAGCCTCATTAGTGAATCAAGAGTTGCCAAGTGTGCATCCATCTTCTCATTAGGCTTCACGTGGTCAAGTGAGAGTTCATGCTTGTTACTCTTGGTGATCGCCATCACCTAGACGGCTTGGTGGTGGTTGGGAGCTTGGTGATCACCCGGCGGAGCTTGTGGGTGACCCAACTCAAGTTGTGAGCGGCTTTGGGGGATTCGCCACGACAGAGTGTCGAAGAATCAACCCGTAGAGAGCACTTGATCCTTGCGCGGATCAAGGGGGAGCTACACCCTTGCGCGGGTGCTCCAACGAGGACTAGTGGGGAGTGGCGACTCTCCGATACCTTGGCAAAACATCACCGCGTTCCTCTCTCTCTTTACTTTGAGCATTTACTTTGAGTATTTACTTTGAGCAATTCAATACTTGTCTTTACATTCATAGAATTGCCATGCTAGAGTAAGTTTAGAACATAGGTTGCAAGTCCTTTGTGCGTTAGTTTGATAGAAACACTTTTCTAGGCACAATGGGTTAATTGGGCTATCCGTAGGATTTTATTATTGCAAGAAAATTTAGAATTAGCCCAATTCACCCCCCTCTTAGGCATCTTGATCCTTTCACTATACAAGCTTGTTCACTCTTATTGGGTCGTCCTTGGGAACATGATAATGATGCTACACACCATGGTAGAAGTAATAAATACACTTTTGTGCATATAGGAAAGAAAATTACTTTGGTACCTTTGACCCCTGCTCAAATTGTACAAGCTGATAGAGAACGCGCTGCTAGTTTCAATGATGTTCAATCTAAAAATCAGCAAGTTGCTAATTCTATTTTCCCACCTAAAAAGGATAAGTCTACATCTATTTCTAAGGCTGAGGGGATTAAATTGAAGGGTGGTGTTATGCTTGCAACAAAATATGACTTTGCTAAAATTTCTGATGATGATATTTGCTATGCTTTGGTATGCAAACGAGCTATGTTTTCGCTTGATGATATTGTTAGCTCGGTACCTCCTGCTATCACTAACCTTTTGCAGGAGTATGAGGACATTTTTTCAGCTGAGATACCCCTAGGGCTGCCACCTATGAGAGGGATAGAGCATCAAATCGATTTGATTCCGGGAGCAACCTTGCTGCTTATTGAACCAATCCTGAGGAGACTAAGGAAATTCAGCGATAAGTCCAAGACCTTTTGGACCATGGGTATGTATGTGAAAGCCTTAGTCCTTGTGCTGTTCCTGTACTTTTAGTTCCTAAGAAAGATGGAAGTTGGCGTATGTGTGTTGATTGTAGAGCCATCAATAATATTACTATTCGGTATCGTCATCCTATTCCTAGGCTAGATGACATGCTTGATGAGTTGTGTGGTTCTATAATTTTCACTAAGATTGACTTGCGAAGTGGCTACCACCAAATTAGAATGAAACTTGGAGATGAATGGAAAACTGCGTTTAAAACCAAATTCGGGTTGTATGAGTGGTTAGTAATGCCTTTTGGTTTGACAAATGCACCTAGCACTTTCATGCGCTTAATGAATGAGGTTTTAAGAGCTTTTATTGGATATTTTGTGGTAGTTTACTTTGATGATATATTGATTTACAGCAAGTCTTTTGATGAACATATGGATCACTTACGTGCTGTTTTTAATGCTTTACGTGATGCACGTTTATTTGGTAACCTTGAGAAGTGCATCTTTTGCATAGATCGAGTTTCTTTTCTTGGATATGTTGTAACTCCACAGGGAATTGAGGTGGATGAGATGAAAATTGAAGCCATAAAGAGCTGGCCAGTTCCCCAAACCGTCACACAGGTGAGGAGTTTTCTTGGTCTTGCAGGATTCTATCGCCGCTTTGTCAAAGATTTCAGCACCATTGCTGCCCCATTGCATGAGTTGATGAAGAAAGGAGTGGTGTTTCATTAGGGAGAGGAACGAGAGGAGTCCTTTGACACTTTGAAGGACAAGCTTACACACGCACCATTGTTGCAACTTCCAAATTTTGGTAAGACTTTTGAGCTAGAATGTGATGCTAGTAGAGTTGGCATTGGTGGTATTTTGATGCAAGATGGTAAACCAGTTACTTACTTTAGTGAAAAATTACATGGTCCTGTTCTTAATTATTCCACGTATGATAAAGAATTATATGCACTTGTTCGTTCTTTGGAGACGTGGCGTCATTATTTGTGGCCTAAAGAATTTGTTATTCATTCTGATCATGAATCGCTTAAGTATCTTTGCTCTTAAAATAATCTGAATCGTAGGCATGCTAAATGGGTTGAATTTATTGAATCTTTTCCTTATATTATCAAACACAAGAAAGGGAAGGATAATGTGATTGCTGATGCTTTGTCTAGAAGATATACATTGCTGTCCCAACTTGATTGCCGGATTTTTGGTCTTCAATCCATTAAAGAACAATATGCGCTTGATCCTGATTTTAAGGATGTGTTGCTTAATTGTAGAGAGGAGCGCACATGGAATAAGTTTATGATCAGCGATGGGTTTTTGTTTAGAGCTAACCGCCTATGCATTCCAGTTGGTTCCGTTCGTCTTTTGTTGTTGCAGGAGGCACATGGAGGCGGATTGATGGGACATTTTGGTGCCAAGAAGACGGAGGAGGTGCTATCCACACACTTCTTTTGGCCAAGGATGAGGCGAGATGTAGAGCGGTATGTGGCTCAGTGTGCCACATGTCAAAAAGCTAAGTCGCGGTTGAACCCACATGGTTTGTATATGCCTCTTCCTGTTCCTTCTACTCCTTGGGCAGATATATCTATAGATTTTGTGTTGGGATTGCCAAGGACTAAGAGGGGGAGGGATAGTATTTTTTGTGGTGGTTGATCGTTTTTCTAAGATGGCACATTTTCTTCCTTGTCATAAGAGCGACGACGCTGTTCATATTGCTGATCTTTTCTTTCAAGAAATCGTTCACTTGCATGATATGCCTTCTACTATTGTTTCAGATCGAGATGCAAAATTCTTGAGTCATTTTTGGCGCACGTTGTGGAATAAATTGGGGACCAAGCTGCTGTTTTCTACAACATGTTATCCCAAACTGATGGGCAAACTGAGGTTGTGAATCAAACATTGTCCACCATGTTGAGAGCCATTTTGAAGTACAATTTGAAGATGTAGGAAGAGTGTTTGCCGCATGTGGAGTTTGCATATAACAGGGCGGAACATTCCACCACTAAGGTAAGTCCTTTTCAGGTAGTGTATGGTTTTAACCCCCGTGCTCCTATTGATCTTTTGCCTTTACCTACCACTAAGAGAATATATAGTAATGCTAGAGAGCGTGCTGATTTTATTCATAAGTTGCATGAAACAACTAAAGCAAATATTGAAAGCATGAATGAAAAGTACAGAATTGTTGGTAGTAAAGGTAGAAAAGAGATTAAACTTGAACCGGGTGATTTGGTTTGGTTACATTTAAGAAAAGATAGATTTTCTGAGCTATGTAAGTCTAAATTAATGCCAAGAGCAGCTAGTCCTTATAAGATCATTGAGAAAATAAATGATAATGCCTATAAACTTGAATTGCCACCCGAGTTCGGGGTTAGTCCCACCTTTAATATTGCAGATTTGAAACCTTATTTGGGAGAAGAAGATGAGCTTGAGTCGAGGACGACTCCAATTCAAGAGGGGGAGGATGATGAGGATATCACTCCTTCAAATGTACCAGCTGATCCTCCAACCGTCATGCAAGGTCCAATGACCCAGGCTTGAATGCGTCAACTCAATTTAGAGGTGAGCTTGTTCTTAAGTGATCCTTTTCATACTTTTGAGAATAGACTACTACCTAATGATGTTATCTTTCTTAGGAACATTGGAGAGGGTCAAGAGGGACTAAGAGGATGTGGAGGAGGTGATGATAACCAGCAAGGACGTCCAACACAAGCCGGAGGCCCAGTCCAACAAGAATTCGAGTCTGCCTCGGCCTCCAGGACCAGTCTGCCTTAAACTGGTCACACAGGACACATCTGGACTCCGTTTTTTATGATCCACATATGGATGGAAAGCTAATTTGATAAGGAAGCCAATCCAAGTGGTTTCACGTCAAAATCTGTTCAGAATCAATAGGAATTGTTGAAACAAGTCAGTGTTCAGAATCTGCCAGGGTGCTGCGACACCGTCTTTTGGTCCGTTGGACCATGTATCGAGTTTGGGCCCATTAGGGGCGCATCCAGGGGTCTTACATGACCCTAGAGTCCTCATAAACAGCCGCCACCCCTCCATTAGGGTTTGGGTTTTGCTTACATTATTCTATCAAGAACAGTTTCGCCGTTCATCGATTTGTGAGACCCCAACTCGTGAGATTAATCATTCATCTACAATTTGGTTGCTTTCTTTCTTGTTCTTGCTTGTGTTCTTTGTTGCGCAGGCAGGGATTAGCCTTCTTGGCGAGGTCAACCGGATCCGTGTCTTGGTTGATAACCAGAGGAGTTGTGGTGCTAAGATTGTAGGGTTCGATCTTTCGATCTGAAGCCGGATTGGTGTGTCATTCTCCGCCACAACGATAGTTACCATCATTTGACGGAAGATCGGGATCCCCGTCTCCATTACAAGTTGTCCCCTCCTATTAACAATTAGTTTCCATAAACTTGATTCAGGGTCTTGTGCACGAAGAAGGGCTGAAGAGTGGTCTTAGAGCAGATTGCTAAAGAGGAAGAGATGTGGGACCCAATGATGAGAATGCTCGAATAATGCCAAGCCCATATATAGGTCAGAAATGTACTTTGAGTCAATGTGGGGAGAGGCATCAAGCTTCCATGACAGCTATGAAGTGAAAAGCCTCTAGAGGGACGAAGGCCACTTTGGCTCATGCCTGCACGTGTTCCTGGGCAGTGTATCTAGCGAAGTGCAAGATTCCTAGGGTTGTTGTAGAAGAGAATCACTGTAATGCCCATGTGACGATGAAATTCCCATTGCAACCCTAAATATTCTAGAAAATAGGTTGTAGATCCATGGCATCATGTTATTATGAGACTGACCCTCCCGGTATGGGCACTAGTAATAGATCCTTTATCCAGTCCCCGCCCTTCTGTATACGCTTTAGTTTGGAAGGGCAGAAAGGTTGTAGCACCCTTGCCATGAAAAGGATCCTTGCAGGCTTCATGTTAGCATCCTTGCCACCAAAGGATCCTTGCAAGCTTCATGTGACCCAATAGGAAATTTGTATGCAAGTTTAGAGAGATACTTTGGATTAATTAGTGGTTCTTTATGTTATTCTAATACTCGTGAAGACATGTAGTTATATATAAAATTACTTTAGGTTACTTTCATAATGACATAGGTCAATAATTTAGATCATCATTAGGGTTGCTTTATATTGTATTTCATAGTAGTTGGGGTGGGTAATTTATACATAGATTCAAAGGATTACTTTAGATGTAGATTTAGGTGTTTACTTTGTGCTATTTTTCATAATGGTGAGGGTGGTTAATTTACCCATTACTTTAAGGGTTACCTTAGACTGTTTTCATACATTTGGGTTAGTTCAAGAAATTGAATAGGTATGTTACCTATTACTATTGATCATGAATCATGGTTAGAGTCAAGTGAATTGACAGTTAAATGATTCTATTTTCAAGAATTTCTTAGCTTTGTCTTTTTCTAGTGCTCCTAGTTCCTAGTTACGATTAACATAGAGGCTCCAAAAAATATCTGATTATTAATAGCAAAATTTTTATGATAATTTATAAGACTTTTTTTTCTAAAACTGATCTTAAAGATTAATGTGAAGGCTTCAAAAAGGCTCAAATTAATTAGTAATAGTAAAATATCTGGTCTCTACTCACTCTATACACTTAGGACGTGTTTTGCTCCCGCCGCACATACATGTCGCCATAGCTATGGCCGCACCGTAAGTGCGGTGGACGAATCGTCCGCCACACATTTTGCAAGTTGTGGCGTAAAAAATGAATTGGAGCGTGCGGCGGCTACCAAAACTTCGGCGAGTTGTGGTGTCGGTGTTTGGCCGACGTGGCATGCCACACTTGTGGCACGGCGAGCTACGGTGCGCTGTGGAGGCGAGCCAAACACGCCTTTATATTCTCTGATTGACAATTTCAGTGCATGCATCTGTTTTTGTTTGTCGTCTACTTTTAATAGGGTATCACCGAGAACTTATTAAAAACAACTCCCTAATTCATTTTTTTACAAAAAGGAACCGTAAATTCTGTATCTGAACTTTCTAAAAGGTTAGCATGCATTTTGTAAACTCTCCCCTCCAATTCCCAGGTATGCGAATGCACGGTAAACTAGGATGCGGGCCAACATTGGTGTCCGGTGGCTGCTAGCCGCCACTAGCCTACTGGGGTTCTACGGCCAACCGGGAACATCTGCACGCAATTAGTGCCCGGATGACATTTTTGAGGGACCTGTTTGGCACCTGGTTTTGGCACCTTTTAGTCACTAAATTGCCAGAAAGGGTGATTAAAAAGTGAATAAGCTGATTTAGTCCTCTAGTCTCTTGAGGGTGACTAAAGGGACTAAACTAGCTAAAAGACACCCGCTGCCCCTAATTAATGCCCCTAATATCCTCATGTTTGGTTTTTTAGCAACCAAATACTGCAAGCTATTGGGAAAAAAAAGGCAAAAAATTATCTCCTTGCTTAGTTGTATAATCCATGATCCGGCAATTGTTTGTTAAGGAGATCCTGAATCCTCTGACGTAGAGTTTAATCAATTTTAACTCAAGAATAATACACTATAAAGTGGACGTGACAATCACCGTAGTACTTATTTATCTTGTAGTAGTATACTGTATTCGTCCAGCGATTATGATAAAGGCATCAGCAACTAGAGTACTTTCTAGAATCTTTAGTCACTTTCTGTAAGATGAACGTGACTAGGAAACTTATACTGTTGCAATCATCTGACATTCTCTGTTTGAAACACGGTTTCCAAAAATCATATGTTACTAAACAAAACATATCTAACCAAATACTATGTGGTATAGATTTATAAGCTGTGTACTGAAAGTGACGTCAAGTATAGTAGTGGCAGAGACTCAAAAGATACCTGCGGATTCTGAATACCACAACCATGTAAAACAGGATGATGTTATACTTGTCCCCTTCCATGATACAAGACTGTTTAGTAATTTCCCAAACAGCCCATGATACATTCTGCACCCTTTATTAAACCTCTACTAGCTACAACATCTTACTCCATCTTGTCTAGTTGGACAGAAGTTCTCTCTTTCTTGGCCCTTGTTCCAACCATCACAATTGAGCATGGCTAGGAAGTGCTCCCGCTGTGGAAACAATGGCCATAACTCCAGAACTTGCAGTGGTCACAGATGCCCAGGGACCAGCATTAGCATCAGCAGCACTAGTACTAGCCGTGGTAGCTTGAGGCTGTTTGGGGTGCAGCTGCAGGTAGGCTCCTCTCCTCTCAAGAAGTGCCTCAGCATGGAATGCCTGTCACCAATTGCCTACTACGGAGCTGCTGCTGCTGCTACGTCAAGCTTGTCGCCATCCGTGTCATCGTCTTCGTCTTCACTTGCCTCAATAGAGGAGAGCTCCCAGAGGATCACCGGAGGGTACGTGTCGGATGGCCTCGTGGTCAGGGTTCAGGACAGGAAGAAAGGTGAGATTGCGAACAACAAACTAATGTGCTTACTTCAGTTATTTGTTATTTTCTAGCTCTGTTTCAGAGTTTCCTTACCTCTGCAGTTCGCTTGAATTTATTTTGATCATGAATTTTGTCCGGAAGCTGTGAACTTCAGTTACTTGTCATAGTTTCTTGCAAGGATTGATCGATAAGTCTATGTTTGGGACTGTATGTTTTCGGTAGAACAATGTTATTGGTTAGTCTGTTACAATTATCGAACGATAAGCTTAATCTCCTGGTCGAATTGTGAACTTATCAAGTGATCAATGACAAAATATTCGCTGTCAGTTTGTAGCAATTAACGAATAGTTATCTCCTGAATGATCAGCATGCCTCGGAGCTGTTTCACATTTCAGGATGTCCTTATTCTTTTGTAACTCCTGAATAATCAAAACAAGTGTCTCAGGAGTTCCATGGACCGAGGAAGAGCACCGGATCTTCCTTGCCGGCCTAGACAAGCTCGGGAAGGGCGACTGGCGAGGCATTTCCCGACACTTTGTCACGACACGGACACCGACGCAGGTGGCTAGCCATGCCCAGAAGTATTTCCTGAGGCAGAACAGCCTCACACAGAAGAAGAGGAGGTCCAGCCTCTTTGATGCGGTAACTGACCTGATGAATTCTCCGATCAGTTAACCTTTTGTTCCTTGGCAGTGTACCATGTAATTTTTACCTGTTACCTACACGCTCTGCAGGTTGAAGGTGCTAACAAGGCAGCAATCCGCAGGACAGCATCAGTATCCGATCTGCAATTCCCCAGCCTGTCGCCGGTGGCCGCAGACGCAAGGACGACGAAGGGAGCTCCGCCTGCGCTGCTGCCTCCATGCCTGAACCTGATGATGAGCAGCGCATCACAGTGTGCTGGTAGTAGTGATGCATCAGAGTCACAGAACCCATCTTCCCTTTACCTGATGGCAAAGCCCAAGGCGCAACTCCAGATGCCTGATCTGGAGCTGAAGATGTCGACATCCCGGTTATCCGAACAGCCTGGTGCCTCCCGGGGAACGCCTCTTTTCGGAACTATCAGAGTTACCTGATCTTCTTCTATCCTCGGTTCTCATGAAAAAGAGGGATGGGAATCAGAAACTGGCGTCTAGGAGATAAGGCAGCAGAAGCAGCAAGAAGCTATACTGTAATTTCCTAGCTTGATCAACCGCGCCCTTTGGGGAAAAAAATAAAGCAAAGAGAAGCAATAAATTATGTATCTTATTTAAGGATGAAAACGAACGGAATCGAACGGAGAACTCCTCAACCGTTTTCTACTTTTACATTTGAATACGAAAACGAAAACGAAAGCGGACAAACCGAACACGAAAACGAACACGAACTTACGGAATATCGAGAATTTCGAAAACGAAACAATTCGAGCGGAATTATATCGAACACGGTCGGTATACGAAAACTCAATACGGAATACCGACCCGTAGACCAAGTGCATGACTAAGTGCATACATGATCAAGTTCAAGTGCATATAATAATTAACAAGTGCATATTATAGAAACATGAACTCGAACTGAGTCAGAATAATTTTATTAATCTTTTTAGAATAGATGTAGTATTTTATTTTAAAGATTTATTCAGATTTTTCTTTTGAGTAACAAAGATTTATTCGGCTGATGCAAAAACTATCAAATGATTGACTTTGCAGGTGGGGGTTAAACCGATGAGCTTGATGGGCTATGGCCTAGGTGGGCTTTCGTGTAGATGCTGCCGGTTTCCTGACATTTAGCACCATCTTATGAGGTGAAGAGAGACGAGGCTGAGCGCCGTCTATAAGAGAGGGCAGCTGGCCACCAGTAGAAAGAACACAGCTGCGTGGTGAACAACCTGTAATTGGACTGTATGACCTGTGCAGTTGGCCAAATTCGATTTAAACCAAATTTTCAATTCGGAATATTTCAAATTAAAAGTAGAAAAGTAGAAAACGGTCGGAAAAATGTCTAAACCGTTTTCTACTTTTACATTTGAAATACGAAACATCTGAAATGCGAAAGCGAAAACGGTAAAGTCGGACAAGAAAATGCGGATTCGATCGGATTAAATATAAAAAAACGATGCGGTTCGGTTCGGGATATTTCCGTTCCGTTTTCATCCCTAATCTTATTATCATACTTCTCTTATCACCTTAGCTTTATGTTGACACAAAGGCATGGCAAAGTAGTTGCCCGTCATATTTCAGAGCGTGGAAAAGGTGAAAGATGAGCCTATAATATTCAGTTTGCACTTGCAGTGATCACTGACAAGGACAGGCAGAATGACCTCCACTGCACACAGACATGATCATGTCACCCTTGTAGAATACCTTAGCCCTGCATGCATGCATGGAGCCAATTTGCGAGCTATCAAAATTAGTTCTACATGTTCTTGTGACTGTTACCAGTTCTGTACTGACATATAAAGATCTATCAATCATTGTTCCGCCTTGGTTTGTCATCTCTCCCTGATAAAGAC
This sequence comes from Miscanthus floridulus, assembly GCF_019320115.1. Taxonomy (NCBI): domain Eukaryota; kingdom Viridiplantae; phylum Streptophyta; class Magnoliopsida; order Poales; family Poaceae; genus Miscanthus; species Miscanthus floridulus. The sequence continues at coordinate 37,511,068 of NC_089595.1, forward strand.
TGATCACTACCATATACACACATGGTACACCCAGGGGCGGACACAGGTGGGTGGGGGGGGGGGGGAGGGGCTCATGCCCCCTATCTATTTCGCAGCAGTGGAACCCCTATGGAGCACTCATGAATTTTTAGGCAAAATTCTATAGTGTCTAACAGCAGTGTTGTTTAGCCCCTTGAAATATTTTCTGGGTCCGCCGCTGGGTACACCTAGGGACCTACCTGGCTGCAGTGCAGAGGTCAGGAGATGTAACAGTGGTGTTGTTTGCTGAATCATCAGGCCTGTCGTTGTCAGCGAGATAGGATGAGATTTGGGTGAAACATCTGAAAGTTCCACTTCAAGTATGAATTAACATGTGGCAGCAGCGGATTACTTGCGAATGAAGCAAGCAAACATTTTCATCGTTGGCTTGATTGATGCGATGTAAGTTGAGGGGACATATTCCTCCTCATTTGCCCTGACCATGATCAGGCCCCTGACCTAATAAAGCAGGTTTGACACTAAACAATGGCGACATCATGAGGATACGTACGAAAAGCAAGCATCAAGGAGAGGATTAGGATAGAAGCATTGTATAATATATAGTCTGTAAAGCAGATGTAGAATATGAAAAAGAAACAATTAGGACTGGTTAGTGGATTTCACATTTGGTTTGTGCAACCTCACGTTCAGATCATTTTAGATGCATACAAAGTGTTTACATAAAATCGAAATTACATTCGATTGACCCTAATACAAGACATGGGTACAAGTACAAGCAAGTCCACCGAGACTGAATCAAACAAAAGACGTCAACTAGACGTTGCAGTAAACTTTGGTGAAGATCCTATCCACAGACATCCTTGAGTGTAAACGTAGTCCTTTCTAACATCCGAGTCCTTGATAGGATCATAGTCAGGCCTACCTTCACACCACTAGAATGTGCAGGCCATGGTCAACATCAATTGCATACAACGGAAAATAAGAGAAAGGATCTGGTGATCCTAGAAATTTAGATGTAGTTTGCAACTTTAGTGGGAGCAAGTGATCCAAAAAAAATATATATCCTCAATGAGGTCATGGCCTTATAGGTAGGCACAAATCTCTAGGCGGCAAGAAAAACTCTCTCTATTCCTCACCTCAACAGCCTCAAGATGAACGTATCTAACCCGGGGGTGAAAAGCACACGACTCTCACTAGTAAGTGAAGTAGAAACATAGGAATGTCCATAACTCAAGATGGGTGTGTGTGTGTTGGGAAGAGTGCCTAGTACAGCTGGCACAGTCTCCAAGGGTGGAGCTGCCGGTCCGGGGTTCGAACCCCGGCTCCCCACTAGCCTCCAGGAAGGCCGCGCCCAAGGTGGCTTCTTAAAAAAAATGGAGCACAACTATATGTATAGATCTAAACTATGCAGATTGTGTAGACTTGTACCCATAAGATTACTATCATTAGCGGAGTACCTCGCATAGGATGACATTGGATAGCTGGCTAGCTGATACAATACCACCCTACCCTTAGCTCTGAGTCACCCTAGAGTACCACCTGCATGCTGAGGATGTAAAACTTAGTCTTCGGCTACAAGGAAGCAATGCGATTCTCGGAAGTGTGTCGATGTTTCACCACCGATAGCCTGCCACGGGGGTACCCGGGGCAGTTTGTTCGGGCTTCAGCGTATGCAGAACTCGACGGTAAACGCAAGAGATAGTCGATTTATCCTGGTTCAGGCCCTCGACCGTGATCGAGTAATAGCCCTACGTCCAGTCAGCGTTAGCCTTTGCGTTGGATTGATTGTAAAGTGTTGTGTTGCGTTGTCCCCTCTCCAGGAACTTCGCCCTCCTTTATATAGTCAAGAGGCCAGAGTCCTAGTCGGTTTATAATGAGAGTTCCTAGTAGGATTACAGAATACTACTACTACTACTAAGATTACATGGAAAGAATCCTAGTTAGACTAGATCTTCTCCTTTTCTTGTGGGGTATCCCGTGGGTCCCGTATCGACAAAGTGCTAGAGTCTTAGCTCTACCTCCATATGCACTGCCTCCTTCATCCTATGAAGATGTGGTATATTTCCCTAACTAGCTCACATCTGAACCCCGACCACAAAGGAGAGCATGTGGTGTGTATGTGAAGGTCATGTGAAACTGGTTACCCAACTAAGTCCTTAGGGGGATTAGCAAGGCATCTCCTTCAACAGGAAAGATGTGTGTGTGTGTGTGTGTGTGATTTTGATCTGAAATTTTCTTTTATATCATCTAGCTGGGAGGGGTCTGCAACGGATGCTAGGGTTCTTAGGTCAGCCATGCTTAGAGGATTCCATGTGCCTCATGACAAATATTATCTCATTGATAGTGGATATGCTAATGCGTCATCCTTCCTATCGCCATACCATGGTGTTCGATACCATTTGAAGGAATTTTGGCGTGGACAACAACGGCCAAGAAATTATAAGGAGTTGTTGAATCATAGGCATGCCATATTGAGGAATCACATAGAGAGAGCAATTGGTGTTCTTAAGAAATGCTCCCCTATCTTAAAAGTTGGAAGGCATCACCCTATTGAAAACCAAGTGAAGATATACCAGCTACAGCAGTGGTGTTCCTCAATCTTATACGGATGCTTAATGCGGATTAGGGTTGGTTTAATCACCAAAGAAGCAACATATCTCCAAAACATTTTGTTGATCTCCCTGAAGGTGACAACTACTACAGTAATGATGTGATGTCCCTTAGCAGTCAAGTAGATGATGTAAACACAGTTAGAGATATGATAGCGCTAAATATGTGGAATGACTATAGTCATAATTCGTCCGAATAAAGTGAGTATTAACTGGTATCTCATGAAATATTTTGCTTCTGTATTTTCTGTCTTTTAATCCCTGATTCTTCTATTTGCATCTTGATATTTTTGCATGTTTAAATTTGATACCAGATTTTTAATTTGTATTTGCAGCAACAATGTTTGGAAGAGGGTCTCCGAGGTTGAATTTTATCCAAGCTGTAGCTGTCCAAAGAAAGCCATCTCCAAAGATTTCAAGAGATCAAAAGAAAAAGGCATCGCCAAAAGGTATGTCATGTTTTCACTTTTTTTGTTTGGTTAAATGCACATATGGGCTTCTCAAGATCAGTAGGTTGGTAGACTAAACACATATAATTATTTGTAGCTTATGTGTGCTTCTCTATTCCAGCTGTACTTGATCGTTCAAGAGCAAGTTGGAACATAGGACTTGAAAAGGCTTTGGTTAACCTACTACATGATCACAACAATGACTGTTATAGGAGTCAGAATGGGTGGTTCATAGACACATGGAACCGAATCGTCAAATCATTCCATAAGAAGTTCCCCTATGTCAAATTTACAAAGGTTCAAATTCAATACAAAGAGAAAGAGCTGAAGAGGGAATATAGAGTTCTAAAAGAAGCAAGAAAACAAAGCGGTGTGTCATGGGATCATAAGCTGTGCAGGATTGAAGGAGATGAAGTTGTTTGGAAGAACTCATTAATGTGAGATTTCTTGTCTCTTGCTGATATTAATTCTTGTTAAATTCTTAAATGTAGTGTTTTCTTTAGTCTCATTTATTTGCTAATTACTTTTCATTCTTGTATTCAATAAATAGTCTCATTGTAAGGCCAAGAAATTTTAGAATAAATCTTTCCCATTGTTTGAGGCTTTAGGAGAGCTATATGATGGTATGTTACCATTGTCGAATCTTTATTTTCCTACCAACCAAACAAGTTGTATTTAGTTCTCCTAAACATTAGTTGACTTCACTTTCTGATGTAGGACATACTGCTGAGGGGACCCTGAACTTCATCTCTATTTTCCCTTCTCAAGTTCCTGTCACACAGCCTTCTCAAGCTGCTCTCACACAACCTTCTGAAGCTGCTCACACAGCCTTCTCAAGCCACTCTCACATAGCCTTCTCAAGCTGCTGTCACACAACATTATATGGGTAAAGAATATGAGAATTTCCCTTTTGACTCTTCTATACACAATGGTGAAACCGATGACGACGACTTGAGGATAGTGGAACAACCAGTTGCAAGCTTATTTTTTGTGTTGTGTTCCTATGGTGCCTCCTCTTCTTTTTCTCGTGCTGTGTTTTTGTTGGATCCATTGGTTATTGCTTCCTGGTGATGCATGTCATGGACTAACTACTGAAACACATGAGAAAGTCGTGTTCCTGTGCTACCTCTTATGTCGTGTAATTTCTACAGGTATTGGTCTAGTATATTGTGATTAGTGAATGTTTAATTTCTTTAGACATTGAATCTTTAAGTAGCATTGAGTATCCGTAGAAAGTTGTTTTGCAACAAATCCCTATCAATTACTTCAAACTAAACTCTCAATGAGCTACTCTTTTGCAATGGAAATTGTTTCCTGAATTGCAGATGTTGTCTCACTATCTCACTAATCCTTGATTGATTTTATTTTTGTACAAATTCTATGTTAGCCAAAATGGTTTTGGTCTGTTGGCTAAATAGATAATAGATAGTTAGATTTCTAATTATCGTGAGTTGAGTACATGGGTAGTAGAAGTGTAGAGTGGAAAACAGATCAGACACCATTAATTTAGCTGAAACTTCAAGCAGGAGGTCCAGATCTAAATGTAGAGAAGCAGGCGTACATCTTTGAACAGAAAACATCCTCCTGACCTCGTAATTATCTCTCTGCTTTGCAGATGGTATTTTTGCACTATTTAGATAATTAGATTATAGATAGACACTTTTGAGTTTTATCTCTTGTTTGTTTGTGCTTCTACTTTTACCATTTAGAGTCTTACAAGTAGTTTTGGTGTAATGCATTGTACACTAAAACTTTGATTTTGCTTATTGGCCTTAAAACATACATATCTGTGTCCCTAAATCAGTACCTATAATGTATCTAAGCATGATCTTTTACTAAAGTGATGACCTTTCCACTCAATAAGTTTACCTTTTTCCACCCTATTGTTACGAATAGGAGACTGGAATGGGTAATAGTATTGAGGCCCAATGAGGACTATATATAGAGTACATGAGGGACGCAGGAGGGAAACCCTAAACTAGGAGATTACAATAATACCCTTGACCATTATACCTTAACACCCCCTCTCAAATACAACATGAATGCAATAGCATTGCATTTGGAGAGTTGACACTATGCACTAGACTTGAAAAATAAAAGAGACTAAATACATCCAAAATCCAAAATAGAAGATGTCAGCGAAGCGTGCAACTCTTGAACAATGTCAATATAGAAAATGATCCCCTCTACAAGAGGGTACAACCTACATAACATGTACTCTAGCAAATACCTCAGGTCTTCACAAAATAGTACTTCAACTCTTGAAATATGAACCTTGCTTTGGAGACTTTTAAACTCGACGATAATATAGAGATGTGCCAAATCAAGCCAAAGGAAGCATAGAGAGATTACTGCTGCAAGACGGCAAGGAGAAGGATAGAATGATGATGATGAGAAATAGAAGACCATTGATCATGAAGTGTAGCAAAACGGTATAGTTGAATAATGATGATAGTTAGCTAAATTAATGGGACTCAGCTAACCAAACAAAAAAACTAGATTGACTGATCAAAAAATACATGGACACACACGGCTAGGATGAACCGTGATGTGTAAAATTGGATTCGGATGGAATCAAATGTAACACAGGAATGGAATTTAGAAAATAGGCCTCAACACACTATAGGAGCAGCAAACAGCAATATCATAGCAACAATCAATGACTACTTGGATGGAAGCAGCTCAAGTAGCAGCACGCAGAATACAGATATTGGAGAGGTGAAAGCAATGGACTAGGAACGAGGAGAACTGTGATGGGTGAGACGGCATACCAGTAGAACAACCGTGACTGACTGCCACACTGCAATACTAAGGGCATGTTTGGTTGCTCCCTTCTTCCCCATCCTAGTTCTACTCATGCGCATAAACACAGAAAGAAGTCATTTGGTTGCTTTCTTTTACTGTTTGCGATGACTCAACCCATGCAAATATACGGCTCTGTCCTGGCTCCGTAGAGAAGGCCATTCCGAGCTTCACTCGGGAGCCCTGCTGGGTGGATGCAGCGAACGAGACCCTGGCCCACATGTCAGTCTCAAATAAATAGTCAATGTATTCGCTCATACAATGAGCCAAACATCTTCACAGTCATTGCATTCTTAGTACTTGTTGACATTTGTGAGTGCAAATATAATATTAAGGATTCTCCAATCACATAGAATATTAGTGTAGCATTTTACCGGAAATATTTCATATTTCATTATTTATATTTTATCACGGGAAAACAATAGAGTAAAGGTTTATTAAATAACAACAAAGGAGTATTTTACTAACATACCAACATAAATAGAGCAGGGGGTAATGATAGGATTTATGTAGAATGACACACAGGGGATAAATTTATAAAGATAATATAAACTAGTTAACTTAGGAGATCAACGGATGAGGTAGATTCCTATGATATTTTATTATAGGATTAAAGTATATATATACCCAACTATAGCTAAGACTCACTCTACTCTTGTGCACTTCGGGACGCCGCTAGACGGTAGAGCACCTCAAAAGATAACTCTACATATGCGACTACGGTCATATAATTTAAGAATCTGCTCAACATGGGGTGGACTATAGAGGATAGACGGGGTTGTCACCACCTGCTGCTACCACACAACTAGGGAACATGGTGCACTCACAGGCAGAGCATCATATAAGCACCATGCTTACACAAGACTCAACTACTTAGCCCAATCGATAAACTAGCAGGCTAAGCGCTCTATGAACCCACACACAAAAGTAAAGATAACCTTAACTAAGCAAGATACATATTCAAAGTAAGTATAGTCATAAGAATGATATAATGATAACAAAGTCTCATAAGATAAATAAGTGAAGATACAATGGCTTTACTGTGCCTCCGAGACTGGATCCAAAACCTGAGCATGAGCCCAACTCAATCCTTACTCCTGAGCTACTAATCTACTACATTGGAGAGCTCTAGATCTAATCCTCCTGGTATGCTTTGATATTGATCTCTGATGGATTTCTCTAGAGACTGAAGATTGGAGAGATGCCTCAAAAGAGGGTATGGGGGGCCTTAATAGGAGAAACCAGGGGTCTTGTGGGCCCATGAATCCATGGCAACATCAAATCTGAGCCCTTGATATGAACCGACCTTGAGCAATGGCATAGATTGAATCTAGGAGGTGGTGGTGAACCGACATACGAAGGAGAGGTTGACCTATGGGACCCATAGGCTGGCTGGCCTAGGGGTTGGGCTGGCTGGCCCACTACTGACCTCGTAGATCCATTAACCAAAGATGAAGGTTGATCCCATCGAGAAGATCATGTTGTCTAGGTCCGTCGAGCTCTCGGATGCAAATTCGCCGAAAAGCCCCTACCTGGTGCGCCAGCTGTCGATGTTTCACCACCGATAGCCTACCACGGGGGTACTCGGGGCAGTTTGTTCGGGCTTCAGCGTATGCAGAACTCGACGGTAAACGCAAGAGACAGTCGATTTATCCTAGTTCAGGCCCTCGACCGTGATCGAGTAATAGCCCTACGTCTAGTCGGAATTAGCCTTTGTGTTGGATTGATTGTAAAGTGTTGTGTTGCGTTGTCCCCTCTCTAGGAACTCTGCCCTCCTTTATATAGTCAAGAGGCCAGAGTCCTAGTCGGTTTACAATGAGAGTTCCTAGTAGGATTACAGAATACTACTACTACTACTAAGATTACATGGAAAGAATCCTAGTTAGACTAGGTCTTCTCCCTTCCTTGTGGGGTATCCCATGGGTCCCGTATCGACAAGCCCCCGAGCACTTCATGGTTGAGCTCTAGAAGCCTCATCTTGCTCCTTCAGGTCTTGCCGAGCAGGAACAAGCGTCGTTCGAGTGCTTTCTTGAGTGAAACCGTGTAGCGCTTCTTGGGATCTTCGAGTGGTGTGTGCTTTTTGAAGAAAAAAGTACTCCCATCTAGGTGTAGCCCCCGAGCCTCTTGCTATTTGGAACAAGGAGCTAGAGGGTCTTGTCTTGAAATTGCTCTGATTCTTCATCGAAGGGCTTCCGAGCATATACCCAGGTTCTTTATCAAAAAGAACTCGGATATAGCTCGGTCCGGGTTCTTTTGTCGTGAGTCCTTGAAGTGGTTTGTCTTGAAGAAGTCTTCTTGGTGACGTGCACTTTTTTCAAGGAAAAAAAAGTGCACTCACTAAGTGCAGCCCTCGAGCCTCTTGCTATTTGGAACAAGGAGCTGGAGGGTCATGAATCTTATGTTGTTCAAAAGAGCTGAAAAACCTCTTCTGTTGCAGCCCCCGAGCGTATATCCGGGTTCTTTTACCCAAAAAGAACTCAGGTGCAGGGTCTTGGCATATCCTCTGGTAGTCTGCTGTTGTCAGATGTGGTTGTATGGTAGTGGTTGAGTGTAAATGTCGTTTGCTCACGAGTTATACAGTGTTGGTATATCCTTTCAAATATGCTTGTCCTTGAGTACTGTTCCTTCACGCCTAAGTCCTCTTTCATTGAATTATGTCTTTTCACTATGCCCTTTGTTAGGTTTGTTCTGTTGGTGCTCCTGGTCCATGTGCACTGCTTCTTTGGTCTATAAATACCCTCCTGGTGTGCTATTTTGATTCATCGAGTATTTTGTTGCGTGGTCTGAAAGCTTCGTAGCCATGAATATGATAGTTTCTAAAGTAGAGCAGCCCCCGGGCGTATCTCGTAGTTCTTGTATATCTTGTCATAGCTGGAGGGAGTCTTGTGATAGAGATTAGAGGTAGACTAATCTCGCAGCGGCATTGTACTAGGAGGTACATTGCGGTAGTTGGAGGAAGTCTTGTGATGCGGGATACGTTCCTTCATCCAGTAGTTATGGGTAAATCCCCCTTGCCTGCCCTACGACTGTCTGGTGTAGATCAACACCTGATCTGGTGTCACGTCAAACTTGGGTAGATAGATGCCTGCTGGGCTTCCCTGTTCCATGTTGTCCCACCGTGCTACTGACTTTCGCCTCGAATGTTCTGTGTCCATCCTTTGAAGAAAACAGTGTAGCCGAGTGTGGTTTGTTCTACCGAGTAGCGATTTGGAACACGTAGTCATTCTAGAGCCTAGTTGTGTCCGGGTTCCTTTTTGCTACCTTGCTCGTCGTAGTACCGAGTTCGTTGGGTCTTGTAAGATGTGTAATCTTGTAATTTTTGAAGCCATTTATAATGGAAAGAATAATGTTTTTTGGGTTGTCATTCTTTTTATGCTGATGTCCTGGTTGTTTGTGAGATTCCCGAGTTCTTTCTATAAGAACCAAGTTCTTGTGTTCCTTGTGTGGCGACCCTTCATTGCTTCATTGTTGATGAGTTCTTTTTGTAGCAATATGTTAACTCTACCTTGGTGCTGGATGGATAAGTCTGAAATCTGCTCGTTGAACTATACCATTGTGTAGAGGTGTGCTGTCCGTCATTTCAGCTTTGTCAGTTATGTTGGGAAATGAATCGTTGCGTTCACATGCCGTGTTAAAACGAGCCTAATGGGCCACATTTTTATTGCTGTAAAAATCTATTTAAAGGCCTTCTTTCTTCTTTTTCTTTACTGCACTGCTTTTGCCTTGAAACCCTAGTTCTTACTCCACTGTCGCCATTGTCGTCGTCAACTGAGCGTCGCCACCTGACCGTCGTCGTTTCTCAGTTCCTTATTGCTTTCGCTAGTAGGGTAGGAAGAAATCCATGAGCAAGTCCCAGGCAACCTTTGTAGACAAGGAGGCATCACTTTCTGTGATTGAAAATCAAGAATTCATGGCTATGACGGCTGCTCAGAAGGTCTAGCCGGCTTCGACTATGACTGAGGATTAGTTGCATGAGCTAGTCAGTGATTGCCTGATCTAGGACAAGGAGATTGCTGAGTGGAGAGCTCCAGGCCAGCATCGGGTTCCAACCTTAGGCTCTGGTGAGATTGTTCTTTTTATCTCCTTTATCCATGCTGGTCTTTACCTTCCTGCCTCTGCTTTTCTTCATCGCTTTCTCCATTATTTTGGGATTAGCCTGAACCATCTTACTCCCAATGCTATCCTTCATCTTTCTGTTTTTGTTCATCTTTGTGAAACTTTTCTTGGAATTCCTCCTTCCCTTTCTCTCTTTCGTTACTTCTTTCGTCTGAAGCCCCAACCCCACAGCGATGACACCCATGTTCTTGGTAGCTGTGGGATTCAGTTTCATCAGGGCCGTAAGGGTAGATTCTTTGATTATGATTTGGTTGATTCTGTGAGGGATTGGCATGCCGACTGGTTTTATGCCGCCAATATGATCCCTCCTCTTGCTATCCATTCTTCTTCTAGTCCTGTGGTTAACGACCGATGGGAGAAGAATCCCATGATGGTGGATGAGCTCCAGGCGATCAATCCATTTTTGGAGAGGATATGTGCTCTGAAACAGCAAGGCTTGATCGGCTTTGGTATCGTCTCCAGTTTTCTTCGCCACCATGTTCAACCTCTGAAGGAGCGAGAAAACTATGGTTTTGAATACTCTGGAGTGGAGGACCCTTGAGCTGACTGGTGATGAGGTGCTTGAGCGCGTTCAGAAGATGTTGAAGGGAGTAAGCGTCGTCCCGCATACTATCTCTGAGTATTGTGCTAACAACCCGCCTCCTGCTGTGAGTTGTTTTTTCTTATGCTAGTACTTTTCATATTTCCTTTGCTGTCTCCACTTTTCGCTTAATATTTCTTGTCTGATTGTTTTGCTCTTTTATAGGAATTGGGGCGTAACTTTGTTGACCTGATTCCCCTTGATGACTGCCCCGCCATTGTGGAGCTTGGGGAGAATCTTACTGGTGCATCTTTAACCAGTAAGTTTCAAACCACTACGATGTTCCTGGTGTTTCTTCCACCATTCTTGACACATATGTAGAGTATGTTCCTCGTCCAGTTCCTCGAGCTCCCCACAGTGTCGGAAAAAGGGGGTGAGCAGATTGTTCTTCTTCTGGTTTGTCTACCGCCAAGAAGTCTCGTCAATCGAGTACTTGTCCAGGTACTCAAGTTATAGGTAGCGTGCTCCTAGGTGAGCATATTAATATGTTTTGTCTTTTTGTTGTTTGCTTTTACCTCTAACCGAGTACTTTTCTTCTTTTTCAGATGGCGCTGTGGTTGCCATGCTCGAGAGTGAGGAAGAGGAGGATGATGATGTGGCCCTTATTACGTGTCAATGAGTTGTTTTCCTATTTTTCTACTGTTGAACACTTCTTTTTGTTCTGACTTTGACCTTATTCTCTTGTAGTAAGCGGTCATCGACCTCGAGTTCTTTTGGAGCTCCAGTTTTGACCACGCCACTCCCGTTGCAAGGTGGCAGCGATATTTTTGCTTCTATAGTTCCCCCTCTAAGGTCTTCTGTTGGTCTTGGGGGTTTTATGAAGAAGAAGATAGCTAAGTGAGTGAATCCTGGTTATGTTTCTCTGCTTCTATTTTCCCCTTCTCTGATTCATATTCTTATCGTTGATTTTCTTTATCATCTTGCAGGCCTTCGCCTTCCCTCAATCGTCAGTCGACTTCTTTTCAGTCTTCTAGCGTGCCCCTATGTTCTGAGTCTCTGGACTCAGAATGTGGGGTCGGCGAGGTGGCTATTAGGGTGACAGGGTTCTCCGGTGATCCCGCTGCTGCTGATTTGCTGGCCTCAGAGGTGACCGTGGCCGTGGCGGTGGAGCCATCTAGGGAGGTAGCCAGTGCTTCCTAGGGTACGGCCCTGGTCTTGTCTTCTTTGCCTCACCCGGCTTCTCCCTCTGCTCCTCTTCCTAGTGGCGTTCAGCGTCTGTATGATGATGTGGTGCAACAATTCGATGCCACTCATCGGTTGTCAGAGCTGACCGCTGCCTGGGGGACCTTTGCGACTTCTTTTGGTGAAAAACTCTAGGTAAGTCTTTTCTTAAGTTCTTTCTTTGGATGTTCGTCTTTCTTCTATTCTTATGTCTTGTTTTTCTCTTTCTCTTTTTGCTCAGTCTTTTTCTCAGGATCATACCAGCTTCTTTTTCTCGTCTAAAGCCGAGAAAAAGTTGTCTTTTGAGGTTAGTGCCCTAAAAATAGAGCTTGATCTCTGTCGGGCTGAGATGGAGATCGAGCGTCAAATGCACCAAAAGGAGGAGAAAGCTCTCCGTGCCCAAGTGGTTGAGGCAGGAAAGCAGAGGGATGTAGCTATGGAGGACATGAAGAATGAGTGCAATGGTATTGCGGGTTCTTTTTGTTTCCTCTTGTTTTCAAATTTTCCTTTCTGATGACTTGTTTTTGGTGCCTGGTTTAGCTCTCCAAGTTGAAAAGCAAAAGCTTTCGGAGGGTATTGAGGAAATGAAGACACTTGTTCGCAATAGTCACAACAGGGCTAAAGAGGTAATTATTCATGCTGAATAAGAACTCATGCTTGCCAAGTTGATTAGGCGTGGAACTGATAGGGATCTTGTGCAGGCCCAAAAAATAGTTGAAGTCTTGACTAGTAAGTTGGCGACGGCTACTGAGAACTGGAATTCTTTGTGGAAATCATTTCGGTCAGTAGCCGATCTTCTCCGGACTCCATCAGATGATGGTCAATCTTGGGCTCAGTTTATTCCCCAAGTTTCAACCCATTTCCAGGAGTTCATGAAGAGATGCGCCCAACTATGTACCAGAAATGTTCTTGCTCAGGTCCGGGTTCTTGCTCTAGAGATGCCCCTGTCCAAGATTGCAGAGGAAGCCGAGAGTCAAGAATATCTTGATGCTATTGAAAAGATGGAGCCTGAGGTCGAAGATTTGGCTAGGAGGATTGTAGATAATCTTGATATTGATATTCCTTCTCCTGACGGCGATGCTTGATGTATTTTGACTTTAGTACTCCAGCCTCTATAATAAGGATATTATACTTCTTTTTGAATGAAGATCCTTTATTTTTTGTTGATGTCTTCTTTGCCTGGATGTCTTTGATTTAGTAAGTGTTTGTCATGCTTTTGACTGTGTTGTGTAAACAACTCAGTATTTGTAGATCGTTATCTTGACAAACTTTCTTGATTTGTCGAGTGCTTGTCTGGCTTTCATATGCGCCGTGTAAACAACTCAGTTTTTGTAGATCGTTGTCTTGACAAACTTTCTTGACTTGTTGAGTGCTTGTCTGACTTTCTTCTGTTTGTAGAAACATCTTAGGATTGGTTTGGGTGTTAGCTTATTAGCTACCCTCATCGGTGAGCTCAATCATCTTTTTAGCTCTTTTGCTCTCAGCCGGTATGCTCAGGCATGATTTCAGCCATTTTGCTTTTTTGGATCGGGTGTTAGCTTATTAGCTACCCTCATCGGTGGGCTCAAGCATCTTTTTAGCTCTTTTGCTCTTAGCGGGTATGCTCAGGCATGATTTCAGCCATTTTGCCTTTTGGATCGGGTGTTAGCTTATTAGCTACCCTCATCGGCGGGCTCAAGCATCTTTTTAGCTCTTTTGTGCTTAGGCGTAATTTCTGCCATTTTGCTTTTTTTTGGATCAGGTGTTAGCTTGTTAGCTACCCTCATCGGCGGGCTCAAGCATCTTTTTAGCTCTTTTGCTCTCAGCTGGTATGCTCAGGCGTGATTTCAGCCATTTTGCTTTTTTGGATCGGGTGTTAGCTTATTAGCTACCCTCATCGGTGGGCTCAAGCATTTTTTAGCGCTTTTGCTCTCAACCAGTATGCTCAGACATGATTTCAGCCATTTTGTTTTTTGGATCAGGTGTTAGCTTACTAGCTACCCTCATCAACGAGCTCAAGCATCTTTTCAGCTCTTTTGCTCTCAGCCGGTATGCTCAGGCGTGATTTTAGCCATTTTGCTTTTTGGATCGGGTGTTAGCTTATTAGCTACCCTCATCGGCGGGCTCAAGCATCTTTTCAGCTCTTTTGCTCTCAGCAGGTATGCTCAGGCTTGATTTCAGCCATATTGCTTTTTGGATCGGGTGTTAGCTTATTAGCTACCCTCATCGGCGGGCTCAAGCATCTTTTCAGCTCTTTTGCTCTCAGCCGTTATGCTCAGGCGTGATTTTAGCCATTTTGCTTTTTTGGATCGGGTGTTAGCTTATTAGCTACCCTCATCGGTGGGCTCAAGCATCTTTTCAGCTCTTTTGCTCTCAGGCGGTATGCTCAGGCGTGATTTTAGCCATTTTGCTTTTTTGGATCGGGTGTTAGCTTATTAGCTACCCTCATTGGCGGGCTCAAGCATCTTTTCAGCTCTTTTGCTCTCAGCCGGTATGCTCAGGCGTGATTTCAGCCATTTTGCTTTTTGGATCGGGTGTTAGCTTATTAGCTACCCTCATCGGCGGGCTTAAGCATCTTTTCAGCTCTTTTGCTCTCAGCCGGTATGCTTAGGCATGATTTCAGCCATTTTGCTTTTTGGATCGGGTGTTAGCTTATTAGCTACCCTCAGGGGCGGGCTCGAGCATCTTTTCAGCTCTTTTGCTCTCAGCCGGTATGCTCAGGCGTGATTTCAGTCATTTTGCTTTTTGGATCGGGTGTTAGCTTATTAACTACCCTCATCGGCGGGCTCAAGCATGTTTTTAGCTCTTTTGCTCTCAGCCGGTATGCTCAGGCGTGATTTCAACCATTTTACTTTTTGGATCGGGTGTTAGCTTATTAGCTACCCTCATCGGTGGGCTCAAGCATCTTTTTAGCTCTTTTGCTCTCAGTCGGTATGCTCAGGCGTGATTTCAGCCATTTTGCTTTTTGGATCGGGTGTTAGCTTATTAGCTACCCTCATCGGCGGGCTCAAGCATCTTTTTAGCTCTTTTGCTCTCAGCTGGTATGCTTAGCGAAAACAACTCAGGAAGATTTGTAATAATACATCTGTTGTTGAGGAATACCATCTTTATTGATCATGAACGTTTACATGCTTAGTGAAAACAACTAGGGAAAAGCCATAATAAGACACATGTTGTCGAGGAAAGCTATCTTTATTGATCATGAATATTGATCTCTTGTGGCTTGTATTTATGTTCTTTCTTGTGTTGTCTTTATGTGTAGAATCTCCTTAGTTGGCTGATGTGCCATGTATTATTGACTTCTTTTCCATCTTCAGTTATCAACTTGTACGTGCCTGGTCCAGTGACTTTTGTGACAATAAAAGGACCTTCTCATGGACTGGGTAGTTTATGGTGTCCCTTAGTTTTTTGTATTCTTCTTAGTACTAGATCTCTGATTTGGAGTGATCGAGGTTGGGTATTCTTGTTGTAGTGGCGTCTTAAACCTTGGAGGTATCTGGCTGATTGAAGGGTAGCATTTACTCTAACTTCTTTCGTACTGTCGAGTTCTAATCTCCGGGTGTGTTCTGCTTCTCCTTCGTCGTATTGTTCTATCCTTGGTGACATCCAGATTAAGTCGGCTGGTAGTACAGCTTCTGATCCATAAACTAGGAAGAAAGGTGAGTATCTAGTGGCTCTGCTTATTTGAGTCCATAGCCCCCATACTACTTTGGGTAATTCTTTGATCCATTTGGATCCATAGTCCACTAGCTCTTCGTATAATCTTGGTTTTAATCCGGCTAGTATAAGTCCATTAGCCCTTTCTACATGTCTGTTGTCATCTGGATGTGCGACTGATGTGTAATCTATGTCGAAACCAGAATCTTGTGCCCAACTTTGGAATTCTGTAGCTGGGAAGGGAGAACCTAAATCTGTGATGATTCGATTTGGCATGCTAAAGCGATGCATAATGTCTTGGATGAACTCGACTGCTTTGGCTACGCTGTATTTTGTGAGTAGTTTGTATTCAATCCACTTGGTGAACTTGTCAATTGCTACAAACATATACTCAAAACCGCCCTTTGCTTTCTTGAGAGGTCCTACTTGATCCAGCCCCCAGCAGGAGAAAGGCCAAGCGGGAGGGATGCAGATCAGATTGTGAGCTGGTACATGAGCTTGTCTTGCGAACATTTGACAACCTTTGCATTTTCTAACGAGTTCTTCTACGTCTTTCAAAGCGGTTGGCCAGTAGAATCTGGTTCGGAACGCTTTGCCCACTAGTGTTCTTGAAGTGGCATGATTTTCACAACAACCTGAGTGTATTTCTTCTAAGATCTCTTTGCCTTTTTCGAACGAGACACATTTTAGGAGTACTCCTGACAATGCGGCTCTTCTATACAACTTGTTCCCTACTAAGATGTAGTTCTTGCTTCTACGAATAACTTGGGTGGCCTCTGCTTTATCTGCTGGCAACTTATTCTCTTTGGTGTAATCGATAAAAACTTGGGCCCATGAGGTGGTGATTACCAAAATTTGGGTGCCTTTAGCTAGGAGTTCAAGGGTTATCTCACCAGTTTGTTTGATAGAGGGAGCTGATAACTCTTCTATGAATACACCGGGTGGTACCTTCGCCCTGTCAGACCCGAGCTTGGCGAGGACGTCTGCCGCGATATTAGAGTCGCGCAGGACATGTAGAATTTCCAGTCCTTGAAAATGTTTTTCGAGTTTTTGTATTTTAGCACAGTAGGCGCCCATGTTTTCTTTGGTGCAGTCCCAATCTTTGTTGACTTGGTTGACGACTACCGCTGAATCGCCATATACGAGTAATCGCTTGATTCCAAGGGTAATTGCCACTCAGAGTCCATGGATGAGGGCTTCATATTCTGCTTCATTGTTTGTAGCTTGCCATAGTATCTGAAGGACATACTTGAGTTGTTTTCCGTCTGGAAAATGAAGAGAATGCCTACACCGGCTCCGCTTAGCTTGAGCGATCCATCAAAGTACATCTTCCAATGGTCAAGGATGGTATTTGGTATGGGTTGTTAAATCTCTATCCACTGGGCCACAAAATCGGCAAGTGCTTGAGATTTAATTGCCTTCCGTGGGGTGAAATCGATATTAAGAGCACCAAGTTCAACTGCCCACTTAGATATGCGCCCTGTTGCGTCTTTATTGTGTAGGATGTCTCTAAGTGGGAAATCTGTCACCACGGTAATCTTGTGGCTTTCAAAATAGTGGTGAAGCTTATGTGAAGTGATCAGGAGGGCGTAGAGTAGTTTTTGCACATGGGGGTACCGGATTTTTTATTTTGATAGTACCTCGCTGATGTAGTATATGGGTCATTGTACTTTATATACGCACCCTTCTTCTTCTCTTTCTACGGCTATCATTGTGCTGATCACAGTAGAAGTTGCCGCAATGTACAACATCATGTCCTCATATTTCTTTGGAGGCGTGAGAATGGGTGAAGTTGTGAGGTACATCTTGAGTCTTTTGAAAGCTTCATTGGCTTCTTCTGTCCACTCGAACTTGTCTGTCTTCTTTAGTAGTTTAAAGAAAGGTAACCCTTTTTCGCCGAGTCTTGATATGAAGCAATTGAGGGCCACCATGCAGCCTGTTAGTTTCTGCACATCCTTGACACTTCGAGGAGGGCCCATCTCTGTTATGGCTCAAATTTGTTTGGCGCTGGCTTCGATTCCATGATAACTGACCAAGAATCCTAGTAGTTGTCCTGAAGGAACTCCAAATACACACTTGCTTGGGTTCAATTTCCACCTCCACCTCTTCAGGTTTTCAAAGGTTTGCCTTAAGTCTTCAATTAGTGTGTCCGGGTTCTTTGTTTTTACTACTATGTCATCCACATATGCTTCTACATTTTCGCTAATCTAATCACTAAGGCACGTTTAGATAGCTCTTTGGTAAGTGGCACCAGCATTCTTGAGTCCAAACGACATGGTCTTGTAGCAGTAGGCGCCGAACAGAGTGATGAAAGATGTCTTGCTCTGGTCTTGTTCTTTTAATGCAATCTGGTGATATCCTGAATAGCAATCAAGAAAGGATAATAGGGCAGATCCTACTGTCAAATCAACTATCTGATCAATGCGTGGTAGCCCGAATGGATCTTTCAGGCAGTCTTTGTTGAGATCTGTATAGTCGACGCACATGCGCCACTCGTCCGTGTTCTTTTTTTGTACTAGAACTGGGTTTGCTAGCCAATCTGGATGAAGAATTTCTCTGATGAATCCGGCTGCCATTAGCTTTGTGATTTCCTTTTTAATTGCTGCCTTCTTGTTGGGTGAGAATCATCGTAGCCGTTGCTTCATAGACTTTAAGCCTTCATTGACATTGATTCTGTGCTCAGCCAACTCTCTTGGGACACCTGGCATGTCGGTCGCCTTCCAAGCGAAGATATCTTTGTTTTCCTAAAGAAAGTTGGTGAGCATGAGTTCCTATTTTGCCGAGAGGTGGGCGCTGATGGTTGCCATTTTGGAGGGATCACTGGTGCCTAGGTCGATTTGCTTGACGTCGGCTTCTTTTGGTGGTGCAAGGATGCTGGGTTTTTTAGCCAGTATCTCTAGTTCTTCTGGGCTCATTTCTACGGCAATAGTGGCTATTTCTTTTCTACCATCGGCGGTTTGTGCCTTGGCTGCAATTTGAATTGCCTGAACGTCACAGTCAAAAGCACGCTTCAAATCACTTTGAAGGGAAAGGACACCGTTAGGCCCTGGCATCTTAAGCAATAGGTACGGGTAATGCGGTATTGCCATGAATTTTGCTAGTGCTGGGCGCCCGATGATTGCATGATATGATGAATCAAAGTCTACAACTTCAAACTTGATGAACTCTGTTCGGTAGTTTGAGGGAGTGCCAAAAGTAACCGGTAGAGTGATTTGTCCAAGTGGCATAGCTGCCTTGCTGGGTACTATTCCATAAAAGGGGTGCTCGTTGGTGTAATCATCCTGGCGAGTTGTAGTCCCATCTTCCTTAGCGTCTCTAAAAAGATGATGTTGAGTCCCGCTCCCCCATCGATTAGTATTTTAGTGACAGTCATGCCAGCGATAGTTGGATCTAGAACCAGTGGGTAATGGCATGCGTTTCCTATGCTAGTCCATTGGTCTTCTCTTGAAAATTAGATTGGATACTATGACCAATTGAGATATCTTGGAGTAGCCGGTTCTGCTGCCATGATGGTTCGTAGAGCTAGCTTTTCTTGATGTTTACTTCTAGAATCTAGGGCTCCAACGAAGATTACTGCTACTGTCCCCCTGGATTTTTGGAATCCCTTGTCTTCATGGTTGTCTTCATCTTTTTTCTGATCGTCTTCTTTAGTGTTTACCTTATTATCTTTTCTCGTGTATTGCTCATTGAATGTGTAGCAATTTCCAGTGGTGTGATTTCCTTTAGGATGCAAAATGCAACGCATATTTTCAATGTCGTCATACCCTCTGGGTTTGGAAAACTTTTTTGATTTATCAGCCATCACCATGGTGTTGACTGGTCCATGTTTTCTTTCCTGATGTCTGATGTTTCGATGATTTCGCTTATCCGGGTTGTCTTGGTTGTTTTTATCTAGAAATCTTTCTTGTGTCTTCTCCTCTGCAGTAATCATCTTTTCTATTGTGCATCTGAATTCTTCATTTCTTCTCGGGTTTTCTTTGTAGAAGTCTTGATATTGCCACCTAGCCATAATTCCATGAGAGAAAGCTTTGATTACTTCTTGTTTGGTGATGTCATGTACTTGAGCACGTAGTTCGCCAAATCATCTATAGTAATTTCTGAGAGTTTCGCCTCATTTCTGCTTGAGTCCTTTTAATTCTATGTGGGTGATGGGGTGCGTAATGATACCTGCGAAATTTCCACAGAAAACTCTTTGCAAGTCTTCTCAATTTCTGATTGACCCTGGGTTTAATTTATCGAACCATTGGAGGGGCATGGTTTCTAGTGCCATGGGAAAAAATAAGGTTTTGATATCGTCGTCTCCTCCGGCTAGTTCAATTGACTGTGAGTAAATTATCAGCCACTGCCTTGGTTCGGTCTTGCCATCATATTTAGAGTGGTTGGATAGCTTGAACTTGTGGGGCAGTCATACTGAAGCAAGTCTGTTTGTAAAACAGGGGAATCTATCGTGCATTCTAGCTTCTTTGTATTCTGATTCGGCACCTCCTTCCTGCCAACTATCGTTTTGGTGAGAGTAGTTCTACGGGGATGTCTGAATCGGTACTTTGCTTTTGATCTTTCTTGGTTGTTCGATTCGGTAATTTTGACTGTGGTCCCTTCTACTTTCTCTGTTGTGACTTCTGTTTAGTCCAAGTCTCTCGAAAGCGGACTTCTTTTGATTTTGATCTTCCTTCCTATGAGATGTTGACCTGTTGGGTAGTCTTGAGTCGGCCCTTCTATCGTGCGTCCTTAGGGCTACTGATTGGAGAAGGTCTCGGAGCTATTCCTATTTTTCACTAGGAAGTGATGTCGCTCCGAATTCTTCTAGTGCTTCTCGGATCTTATTGTAGGGTGTATTCACCGCACGTCTTTCTTCAACTTCTTGTTCTAATTTTTTCCTATCGTACTCAGCTAGATCTGACTCATATTTGATCCAAGCTTTCTTG
Organism: Miscanthus floridulus; assembly: GCF_019320115.1. Classification (NCBI taxonomy): domain Eukaryota; kingdom Viridiplantae; phylum Streptophyta; class Magnoliopsida; order Poales; family Poaceae; genus Miscanthus; species Miscanthus floridulus. Next base: position 37,531,325 of record NC_089595.1, read on the forward strand.
CGCTGCCTAGTATGGCGTTGGTGTCCTTGTTTCAATTTGTTTCTTCTTTCTCTAGCTTGCCTCTGACTCTCGGTCTCACCATCGTGCCCTTGGATAAAGGGTCATATGTTGGACTCAGATTCGTCCGATGACCTGATGTCGGGTGCTTCTAGGGGGACTAGAGGTGATCGAGGATGACGAACCATGAATACTTCTCGTGTGTGAATCATTGTGTTATTGGTATTAGTTTCCACATTGTTGGAGTTGTTGATGATTTTAGTAGAAGCTTCAAGGTCGCAGATCAAGTCCCCCTCTTGGTAGGGTAGAATTGCTGTCATCGTCGTGCGATTAGTTGGGTACTGCTGTCCTCAGGAATTGAATCTGGCCAGTGGATGACGCAGTCTTGAGATGTTATAGTTAGTACGAGACCTTCCTGAGCTCCTTTCAGTGGCATTCTAAGCACCGGATCGAGGGATCCTTCAAGCCGTGCCTGATAAGATTTTGCCATGTCGTGGAGTTCAAACGGAAAAGGACCTGACTTTTTGAAAGAATTCTGAGTGTACTCCGAGTTGTTTTCTTGATAGGCTGAGGCCACGTACTGGAGCCCCGCCGAAAAAGAGCTTGGTTTTTCGAAAGATCTCAATAAAGACTCCATCTCGGATACGGAGCCTGAGTTTGAGTCAGATGCGCGAGGCCATGAAATTTGAGTCGGATTGGACATCACAAGCCGTGCGAATCTTCCGGTGAGTTGATCTGTCATAGTCACTGAAATAAAAAGGTCTTCATGGTGATCTGAATCTTCGAGGAGGCGGCTTTGGAGCCTACCATCATTGCCTGCCTCGCAGATCTGTGTACCGAAGATGAAGGTTGATCCCATCGAGAAGATCATGTTGTCTAGGTCTGTCGAGCTCTCGGATGCAAATTCACCTAAAAGCCCCTACCTGGTGCGCTAGCTGTCGATGTTTCACCACCGATAGCCTACCACGGGGGTACCCGGGGCAGTTTGTTCGGGCTTTAGCGTATGCAGAACTCGATGGCAAATGCAAGAGATAGTCGATTTATCCTGGTTCAGGCCCTCGACCGTGATCGAGTAATAGCCCTATGTCCAGTCGGCGTTAGCCTTTGCGTTGGATTGATTGTAAAGTGTTGTGTTGCGTTGTCCCCTCTCCAGGAACACCGCCCTCCTTTATATAGTCAAGAGGCCAAAGTCCTAGTCGGTTTACAATGAGAGTTCCTAGTAGGATTATAGAATAATACTACTACTACTAAGATTACATGGAAAGAATCCTAGTTAGACTAGGTCTTCTCCTTTCCTTGTGGGGTATCCTAAGTCTTAGCTCTACCTCCATATGCACTGCCTCCATTATCCTATGAAGATGTGGTATATTTCCCTAACTAGCTCACATCTGAACCCCGACCTCAAAGGAGAGCATGTGGTGTGTATGTGAAGGTCATGTGAAACTAGTTACCTAACTAAGTCCTTAGGGGGATCAGCAAGGCATCTCCCCTATGTCAAATTTACAAAGGTTCAAATTCAATACAAAGACAAAGAGCTGAAGAGGGAATATAGAGTTCTAAAAGAAGCAAGAAAACAAAGCGGTGTGTCATGGGATCATAAGCTGTGCAGGATTGAAGGAGATGATGTTGTTTGGAAGAACATCATTACTGTGAGATTTCTTGTCTCTTGCTGATATTAATTCTTGTTAAATTCTTAAATATAGTGTTTTCTTTAGTCTCATTTATTTGCTAATTACTTTTCATTCTTGTATTCAATAAATAGTCTCATTGTAAGGCCAAGAAATTTTAGAATAAATCTTTCCCATTGTTTGAGGCTTTAGGAGAGCTATATGATGGTATGTTACCATTGTCGAATCTTTATTTTCCTACCAACCAAACAAGTTGTATTTAGTTCTCCTAAACATTAGTTGACTTCACTTTCTGATGTAGGACATACTGCTGAGGGGACCCTGAACTTCATCTCTATTTTCCCTTCTCAAGTTCCTGTCACACAGCCTTCTCAAGCTGCTCTCACACAACCTTCTGAAGCTGCTCACACAGCCTTCTCAAGCCACTCTCACATAGCCTTCTCAAGCTGCTATCACACAACATTATATGGGTAAAGAATATGAGAATTTCCCTTTTGACTCTTCTATACACAATGGTGAAACCGATGACGACGACTTGAGGATAGTGGAACAACCAGTTGCAAGCTTATTTTTTGTGTTGTGTTCCTATGGTGCCTCCTCTTCTTTTTCTCGTGCTGTGTTTTTGTTGGATCCATTGGTTATTGCTTCCTGGTGATGCATGTCATGGACTAACTACTAAAACACATGAGAAAGTCGTGTTCCTGTGCTACCTCTTATGTCGTGTAATTTCTACAGGTATTGGTCTAGTATATTGTGATTAGTGAATGTTTAATTTCTTTAGACATTGAATCTTTAAGTAGCATTGAGTATCCACAGAAAGTTGTTTTGCAACAAATCCCTATCAATTACTTCAAACTAAACTCTCAATGAGCTACTCTTTTGCAATGGAAATTGTTTCCTGAATTGCAGATGTTGTCTCACTATCTCACTAGTCCTTGATTGATTTAACTTTAGTTTATTTTTGTACAAATTCTATGTTAGCCAAAATGGTTTTGGTCTGTTGGCTAAATAGATAATAGATAGTTAGATTCCTAATTATCGTGAGTTGAGTACATGGGTAGTAGAAGTGTAGAGTGGAAAACAGATCAGACACCATTAATTTAGCTGAAACTTCAAGCAGGAGGTCCAGATCTAAATGTAGAGAAGCAGGCATACATCTTTGAATAGAAAACATCCTCCTGACCTCATAATTATTTCTCTGCTTTGCAGATGGTATTTTTGCACTATTTAGATAATTAGATTATAGATAGACACTTTTGAGTTTTATCTCTTGTTTGTTTGTGCTTCTACTTTTACCATTTAGAGTCTTACAAGTAGTTTTGGTGTAATGCATTGTACACTAAAACTTTGATTTTGCTTATTGGCCTTAAAACATACATATCTGTGTCCCTAAATCAGTACCTATAATGTATCTAAGCATGATCTTTTACTAAAGTGATGACCTTTCCACTCAATAAGTTTACCTTTTTCCACCCTATTGTTACGAATAGGAGACTGGAATGGGTAATGGTATTGAGGCCCAATGAGGACTATATATAGAGTACATGGGGACGCAGGAGGAAAACTGTAACAACCCAAAAATCCACACACCAAAAATTACAACTACAAAATTTTTGTTGTAACCCCATGCAATGTTGAGTGACATTTGTAGGAGCCAACCCTAGGTGTTGCATTAGAAGTAACCCAACTAGACAATTTCATGAGCATGGCATGTCATTTGTTATCATGTTTATTTAAATACTGACAAATGAAACATAGCATACATTGTTAACTCAAATGGTGATTTGGATTTTCATTTGTTTTATGTAATGCCTAACAACTCCTTTAAAGAAATAAACCATAAAGTAATTATTACTCAAACCAAAGAATAAATGTTTAAAGAGAAAACTATTTCCATTTTTGTATAACAAAACTACACTTATTTTTGTTATACAAAATAGCTAAATAAATTCCTAATATATATATACAAAAGAATGTTGTGGGCCTCATATCTAAAACTCCAATGAATAAGGTACACCAATTTTGAATTCAAATTTCAAATCAATTTGAAATTTAAACAAAGGAGAAGAAAAATAAAACTAAAAAGGAAAAGAAGAGAGGAAGGCCCGCAGCTGGCTCGGCCTGCTCGGCCCGCTAGCGCGCAGCAGCAGCCAGCCAGCCCAACTCACGCGGCCAGCAGCAGGCCAGCCCAACTCACGTGGCCAGCCTAGCAAGCAGCCCAGCACGCTGCTCATGCCCGCGCGCCTCCCAGCTTCACTTGTTGCCACTGCCACCGGACCCCATGCATCAGCCGCACACCGCCACAGTGTTGTCTTCCTCCCCACACCGGCACCGCCTCCGACCGAGACCCGACCAAAGTGATAGGCGCGAGCCTGGGGTCACGCGAATCGTCTGGCCCTGCTCCCTTGGCGCCGCGCCCATGCAACCTCCGCGCCAACCACCCATGCCCGCGATGCCGTTCGATGCCCTCGACGCATCACCAGATGTCCGCCCCGTCCGCCATAGATGGAGCTCAGACCCTAGGGCTATAAAGCAACGCCCAGAGCCCTAGCGCGTTCCCATGCCCTGTCGCCACACGGTGACCTCTCCCGAACCACACCAAGCTACAAAGAAGGAACAAGAGAGGAGGATCAGAACCACCCACGTGCTGTCGAAGCCATCGGAGCCAAAGACGACACCGTCGTCTTCATCACTATCACGGGTCAGCACTGCATTGCTTCCGTCTACATGGCAACGACCCTCCACTGCATCGCCATCCATTCGCCATCGACACCGACGGTGAGTCCCTCGCTGCTGAGACTCCTCATAGCCCCATGGACACTGTAGCAGAGCACGCGCATGCCGCGCTCACGATGCCACCATCATGGCGTGGCCACCACTTGCGCACCTAGCCGCCTCGCTGGACCAAGACGTAGCCGTAGCACCACCACGACGCCCAGAGGGTAGCCGCGTAGACTGAGACCATGTTAGCCGACCACAGCGCCCTGGTCACGAGCACCGGACCTCGACCTGAGTTCCGCCGTGCACCATCATCGTGTGCGGACTCTGTCGTGCCCAAAGGTCATCATCGACACATTACCCTATCGCCTGCTAGCCGTATGAATGGGAACGGGGCACCCGGACCCCCTGGAACAGCCTCTAGCCGCCCCGCCGGCGAGCACCGCCACGACCAAGCCGCCGACCACCGTGGCCAATGCCCTAGAAAGCCCTGGCCACCACCTAGACCCCACCAACGTGTTCGCCATGGCCTAGGAAGCCTTTCCCCACCTTAATTGAATGCCAGCGCCACCGTAGGAGCTCACCGGTGAGCACACCACTGGCGGGAGCACGCCGGGGATGGAAGTAGAGGACTCCCCCACCGACCGCACGCGCCTACAGCCGATGCACATGGACTAGGCTAGAGGGAAGAAGGGTGGACTCGGTCCACCGAAGACCAGCCAGCGGTCCATGGACCATGAACATGAGTCCACCGTGAACCACGCAGTGTGGGCTGAGCTATGAATAAAGCCTAGTGGGGGCCCATGGCTACGACGTGGCAGCGCCACAGCTTGCCACATGTCTGGGCTGGCCCGGCCCAAATCCAGCCCCATCTAGGCCCTCCAAAGCCCAGTCAAGGCCCAACCTGGTTGATCATTGACCGATCAACATTGACGGTTGACTAGGCCCCACATGTCAATGACACAGAGACTCTGGACCCACTTGTTAGCAAATGACGTCATGATGACGTCACGCGGGTCCCACCTGTTAGTATCAACACAGCCGAGGTGACATCATACTGACGTCATGATGATGTCAGCTGCTGACGTCAGCAGCCCTGGCCCCACACGTTAGTGATTATGAACCATTGACCGTTGACTTGACGTTGACTTTGACCAGACCCACAAGTCAGTGACCCAAGAGCCTCTGGCTCCACCTGTCAGAACCGCTGACGTTGATGATGTCATGCTGACGTCAAGATGACGTCAGCAGGCCCCCCCCCACTTGTCAGCTCAGAGCTGAGCCGATGACGTCATGCTGACGTCAGCATGCCACGTGGACCAGTCACAGCGTGACACATGTCAGCCCAGGATTAATTTGGCCTTTTCCATTTTCAGAGATGATTTAAACTTTGGAAATTCATAACTAATTCATACGACCTTAGAAAAATACGAAACTAGGACCAGAATTCATCTAATATCGAGCTTTACCCAATGAACCCATGTTTGAGTGCATTTGGCTCTTTGGAATTTTCATTGCTTCTTTGTGCTATTCTATAGACGTCGCTAACGCGACTATAATTCGATCGTATGTAGACTCGAAGGAGAACCAGATGGACAAGGATCGTGAGTACCATGAGGAGTACAGAGACGACTACACTAAAGGTGCCACATCCCATCAAATCTCGTAGCACCTATTACGCATGGCTAATATAGAACTGCTATTGCTTTACTTACTGTCATAATCATACAATGATAGGACTTACATGGTAGTATGCTTACTTGATGGACTTTACCTTGACGCAACCTTACCCCTGCATACCCTGCTATTAGGCTAGACACACGCTTACTGCTATATATCATTGCTTACACTTCTACTATGCTTTTGCTACATTAAATGTGTGGTGGAAACTGGTGTTATCTGGACTATGGGGAGAGTGCTGCATGTGTGACTTGGGTGTGTGGAGGGTGAGGGTTGTGTCGACCAAGTTGGAGTATACGACGAGCCTGGGGCAAGTCTTGCCATGGGGTGCTACCTGGGCACCCCTGGAATGGATACCTATGGTGGGTTAATGGTATATGAGGTGGTCCTAGGTGTGAACCTATGATGGGAGGAGCCCAAGATGGAGGTGCTGTGGTGGCACGGTAAATGGAAACCCTGATGAAGACATTCTGGCTTGGTCATCCCTAAGGACTTACTAGTACTCAGATTCACCAGGAAGCCTTACGTACCACTCGCCCTATATGGTGCGGGACGGCTGGACTACTTGGTAGAATATTGCCACTACTGCTAGGTTGATAGCGGACAGTGTAAGGAGGTACGGGGCGTGGAGGATTTCCCCCCACACCCTTCTAAGACTTCATGGAGACCTTGTGGACCCGGCTCATGACTCACAGTTTCAGCCGCCCCGGACTAGACTTGGGGTGTACCAGGGCTGAATGGTAGAGTGGCATTATCCTAGATTAGCAAGCGGCCAGAATCAACCCAGTTGACGACGGTCAGCGAAGAAGGCAGATCTTGTGGTTATGTAAAACCTCTGCAAAGTGTATGGTTGATCGATCGATACATGTGCCGACTTGTCGGCTATGGACCTTTCCTGGATTTCGCTTAAACTAGATAATGAGATGAGTCCTTCTCTTCTTCCCCCGTGAGAGAGTGTCAGTCGTAGCCAGGGGCTATGGGCCTTAAGACAGTGCCGAGAGGGAGTTGGCCTATCGACTGAGTGATGGTATTGTGGTGATGTGGTGTGACATAGAGATGGTGGTATATTGATCCCAGGATCAAAACCTGGCTCTGGAAAGGGAATGGGGTGGAATGTGTGTGGGGATGGTGTTAAAACTTGACCAACTATTATTATACACTTGATATGCTAAAACATAGGAAACCCCAGCCTTATAGGTTCCTTTTTGAATATATCCAACTTGCATCCAATTTCCACAAAGCAATGCTCATAGGGTGGGAGTGGCCAGTACAAATTGTACTGATAAATTTTGGCACACAGGTTCTGCTGAGGAGTATAGCTCTGAGGAGTTTGATGGTTGAGGGGTTCATTCCTACGCTCGAGTTTGGCGATCTTATCTTCAAGCTGTTCTGAATGAATGCTAGTTTTTTATTCCGCCAATGTGGTGATGTAATAATTTATGTAATTCCACACTTTATGTACTCTGATATTATCGTTGTATGGATGTGGTATTCGACTGGAATTTGGGTAATATGATCTACAACGGTCATAATACACTTCGACTCTGTGGATTTCCCTTCATGGAAATCAGGTCATTTCAGTTGGTATCAGAGCCATACTTGACCATAGGACGAAACCCTCAAAAATGGACGATAGAATAGGACGTGAATAGCCCTTCTTTCAGTTATATACCGACCCTGCATTTACTTTTATGCAAGGCTTATCTATTATTGACCTGCTAACACCTGTTCCTTAAAACATGCAGATGGCAACAAACGTCGATTGGCTGCCTCTAGGACCGCTACCTTTGGACCACGCCAAGCTTACCTTTGACCTACGTGAGCTCGGGGGTTTTGCACAGACCCTCTATCGAGTTCTTGTCATGTTAGGAGTCCCCAATGAGCTTGTCAAGGTCACCTGCATCTGGAAGCCAGCTCAGGAAGGAGGAATCGAAGGACCGATTGTCACATTAGTCGAGTTCCCAGCTAGCACTACCTTACCTTCCGTCCTAGCTTTCACCGAGATGACTATAGAGGACACAATCGAGGAGGGACTATAAGCTATCTCACACAAGGCACTTTGTAGAGTGATGAGGGACCACTACGAGCACCTAAAGACGACAGAGTTCCATCTACTTCCCTAGGCCCTTGACCTCAGCCTTACCCCTAGTGAGCAGAGTTTCGCAGCCGGTAGAGTTATCCTTGCCGAGGAGGATAGATGCCTTTGTGTCTCGGCTATCCACCTACTAGAGCAGGACAGGTACATGACCCAGCTGGAGCAGAGGAGACATTAGGACCAGGCCCTTCTATGGGAGTACCAGGAGCGAGACTCCTAGGGAGCACAGGAGCGAGCTAGTCTATTTGAGACAGTTGCTAAGCTACAGGACGAGCTCAATCATCGTGAAGAAGTCCACAGAACCAAGGTCACAGACTTATAGGACAAAGCCACTGACCTAGGCAACAGGAACTGCTACCTCGACAGCAAGGTCTTGGAGTTGCAGAGAGAGTTGGACGACAAGAAGGCCGAGTTCAACCGTAGAGGAGACAGAGAAAGGTCCAAGGGGATTGATATGCTAAAAATCCAATCTCAGAACAAGACCATGACTTAGGATCTAGAGGAGTTCAGGAAGAAGGCTGTTCACAACTAGGGTCACCTGATCGAGGCACTCAGGCAGAATGAGTACCTACAGGACAAGTGTGAGAGGACATGGCAGGCTTGGCAGAAGTCTGACAGGAAGCGCCTATGGGAGATGAAGGGTATGTGGGATTAGCTACCCAAGGAGATTCGTAGCAAGACGAAGCCTAGGATAGAGGAGTTTGGGTTAGCCCCAACTCGCCGCAACCTAGATGCCTGCCCTACCCTACCTGGAGCCAAGCCTACTGAGGAGCTCGCCGAGGCCTTGAAGTACGTGTCCCGACTTCACAAGTCTGACGAGGAGATCGAGATCAAGAATAGTCGTATCCCAGCTACGGTGTACGAGTTCGAGTAGATGACCCTACGTGGTCATGAGTCATGTCAGTGGCTTCCATAAGATGTACCCCATGATGTACCCCTTATGAGATGTAATATGAGACACTATGCGTAGTATGATTCTCGCAAGTCTTCAAGTGTAGCTACTGGAGATGATGCTATGTAATAAAACCCATGTAATGAATGTTTTGGATCTTATTGCATCTTATGGATCTTATTACTTCTTTGTAATGAGTGTTGGATAGTATAAATGTTTTTCTTTAAATCATCAAAATCATGTAATCATACTAAATTATAAGCACTTATGGCACAAACACTAAGATTCCTATGATCCGTGTTGCAGATGCCGAACCGCCGATCTGATCGCCTAATGAACCGTGGACGTGCGCCCACCCCTAAACCAGTCGAACCAAATGGGGGGCGTGGTGGCAACAACCATGGCCGTGGCCATGGACATGGAGGAATACCCTTCAACCTAGAGAATATCCCGCCGCCTGAGGAGAACCTTTCGCCACCACCACCACCGAACCTGGCAGAAGTGATGGCACAACAGACCCAACTTCTTGCAGCCCTTGTTAATGGAGCAAATCATTGCCAGGGAGGTCAGCAGAATGACTTCAAAAGGAAGCTGGAAGGATTTCTAAAGCTAAGGCCACCTACCTATGATGGCACTGACCCTGACCCACTTGTAGCCGATGACTGGCTTAAGGAGATGGAGAAGAAGCTTGACCTCACTACTTTCACCGACGATGAGTGTGTTGGAGCTACCACACACCAGCTCACAGGTGCAGCACGCACCTGGTGGGACAGTTTCAGTGATTCCCATGAGGACCCTACCAACATCTCATGGGATGAGTTTGCCGAAGCATTCACTAAGTATCACATTCCCAAGGGTATCATGGAGGCCAAAGCTGAGGAGTTCCACAATATTAAGATGGGAAAGGACAAGGTGACTGAGTACACTACTCATTTCACCAATCTTCTTCGCTATGCACCTTCCTATGTTGTGAACTCTAAGAAGGAAAAGTTGTACTATTACTGCAAGGGACTTAACCCACACATCAAGCTAAAGTTTGGCGGTATTGAGAGTAACACGTTGCGTGCTCTGGTGGATCACTGCATCCAGATTGAGAAGGACCATGCTAAAGCTAGAGAAAAGTACAGGGAGAGGAAGCGTAAGCCTGAGGAGTCCCTCCGTGGCCGTGATCGCAAGAGGTTCTGTAGAGATGCACCACCTAGGGAACGCTCTCGCCACAATAGGGATGACAACCCTGGATCGAGTAGGGGTAGTGGAGGCTACACCACCAAATACTCCCGCCCTGCTCAGGATCGTTACACCCGGGACTGTTATGCTCAGGACCACAACAATCAGGACCATTTCAACGGTTCCTGCTCTGTGAATGAACGCCCAGCATGGAACCACTCCGCACCAAGCACTAGAAAGTGGAAGGCACCCGCGCCAACCCCTACAGGCGGTACGCCTTTCACCTGCTTCGCTTGTGGCCAATTAGGTCACAAAGCCACTGAGTGCCCACAGAACTCAGCTGCTCAGAAGTCCTAGTTCAAGGGATCTGCTACCCATGGACGTCTCAACCATCTAGACGCCGAGGAAGCACAGGCTGCCCCTGATGTTGTGTATGGTATGTTTTTAGTTAATGGCAATACTACATCAGTTCTATTTGACTCTGGAGCAACTTGTTCTTACATATCATCCAAATTTGCACGAGAGCATGACCTACCTATAACCCCACGTGAAAAGCCTATCATCACCAGTTCACCTTTAGGAGACCTAAAGTGCACCCACCTTTGTAAGGGAGTAAGTCTTACCATTAAGGGTCTTACCTTTAAAGCCAACCTAACCCTGTTACCATCCACAAACCTAGATGTCATCTTAGGTATGGATTTGCTGACTATTCACCGAGGTATTATATCATGTTCACCTAGATACATCCAAGTGACACACCCATCAGGCCAAGTTATTAGATGTGAACCCTAGTCCGAAAAGTCCACTTCCATCCTATGTGCCCTTAAAGCGAGTTCAGAATCGCAGAAGGAGGAGAAGACAATTCATGATGTGCCTATGGTCAGAGATTATCCCGATGTATTCCCTGAAGAATTACCGGGTATGCCACCAGACTATGATGTAGAGTTCATCATTGATCTCTTGCCGAGAACAGGACCCATTGCCAAGAGACCCTATCACATGTCAGTTGATGAACTGGCCAAGCTCAAGAAATAGCTTGATGAGCTCATCTCGAAGGGATATATTAGACCCAGTGCTTCACCCTGGGGATCCCCTGTTCTGTTTGTTAAGAAGAAGGATGGCTCGATGAGAATGTGCATTGACTACCGAAACTTGAACGTAGTCACCATCAAGAACAAGTACCCCCTACCAAGGATCGATGATTTGCTTGATCAGCTTTGAGGTGCCAAGTATTTCGCCAAGATTGATCTCAGATCTGGCTATCATCAGATGAAGATTCAAGAGAGTGACATCCCAAAGACAGCTTTTGTGACTAGGTATGGGCAGTTTGAGTTCACTGTGGTGTCCTTTGGACTCACGAATGCTCCTGCCTACTTCATGAACATGATGAACAAGGTTTTCATGGATGATCTTGATAAGTTTGTAGTAGTATTCATTGATGACATCCTTGTCTATTCACCCACCACTAAAGAACATGAACATCATCTGAGAACCATGCTTGAGAAACTAGCCCAACATCAGCTCTACGCAAAGTTCAGCAAATGCGAATTTTGGCTACAGGAAGTTACCTTCTTAGGCCATGTACTATCAGCTGAAGGTGTCGCAGTTGACCCAGCCAAGATTGAAGCTATGAAAGAGTGGGATCAACCCCATAATGTGACATAAATCAGAAGTTTCTTGGGATTGGCCGGATATTATCGCCGATTCATTGAGAACTTCTCTAAGATAGCTCGTCCAATGACCAACCTTCTAAAGAAGACTAAGGAGTTTGAATGGACGCCCAAGTGCGAACAAAGCTTCCAGGAATTGAAAAGAAGCTTACCATAACTCCTGTGCTAACATTGCCTGATATCAACAAAGATTTCATGGTCTATTATGATGCATCTCATCAAGGACTTGGTTGTGTACTGATGCAAGATGGAAGAGTGATAGCATATGCGTCTCGACAGCTGAAAGAACATGAGAACCATTACCCTACTCATGATCTTGAGTTAGCAGCAGTTGTGCATGCCTTAAAGATCTAGAGACACTACTTGATAGGTAATAAGTGTGATATCTACACCGATCACAAGAGCTTGAAGTACTTTTTCACTCAAGAAGATTTGAATATGTGGCAACGCCGATGGCTAGAGTTGATCAAGGACTATGACCTAGAAATTCACTATCATCCGAGAAAAGCTAATGTAGTCGCAGATGCCCTCAGCCGCAAGAGTTACTGTCACACTTTGATCACTGAATCCGTACCACATGAGCTTAAGGAAGAGATTGATGATTTCCAACTTGAGATACTACTGCATGACTTGTTGAATGAGCTCCGCATACAGTATGATCTCACAGATCGCATCCGTCGAGCTTAGAAAAGTTGCGAAGAGATCGAATATCTCCATGGTCTGATGAAACTAGGCTACAAGACCAACCACCAGGAAGATGAACAAGGAACCATCTGGTTCAAGAACAGAGTTTGTGTTCCATCTGACCCAGTACTATGAGAGGAAATTATGTCAGAAGCTCACAATTCCAAGTACTGTATTCACCCTGGAGGTTCAAAGATGTATCAAGACTTGAAGAAACACTTCTGGTGGAAAGGCATGAAGACAGACATTGCAGGACATGTGGCACGATGTGACACCTGCAATAGAGTCAAGGCTAAACATCAAAGGCCTGCAGGATTACTAAAGCCTCTTGATGTTCCCAAGTGGAAATGGGAGAGCATATCCATGGATTTCATAGTTGGATTGCCCCGATCATAGAAAGGCAATGATTCCATCTGGGTGATTATTGATCGTTTGACCAAGATTGCTCACTTTGTACCAGTTAAGACCAAGACCGATGCCGAAAAATTAGCAGATCTATATGTTGAGCATATTCTTAGACTACATGGAGCTCCCTCTAGTATTGTATCTGATCATGGTCCTCAGTTTGTGTCCCAATTCTAGAAAGCTCTGCACAAGTCCATTGGAACCAAACTTGATTTCAGTACTGCTTATCGCCCATAGACAGATGGACAGATAGAACGAGTAAATCAGATCTTAGAAGACATGCTTCATGCTAGTGTACTGAATTATGGCTCTAATTGGGAGAAATGTCTACCCTATGTAGAGTTCTCTTACAACAACAGCTACCAAGCTAGTATCAAGATGTCACCATTTGAAGCTCTGTATGGCAGACCTTGTAAGACACCTCTGATGTGGTCCCAACCAGGAGAAAGATCGTTCTTTGACTCTGCTAAGATTCAAGATGTCGAAGAAGGAGTTGCTCAAGTGAAGGAGAATTTGAGGATTGCTCAAAGTCAATACAAGAGCTATACTGATAAAAGAAGAAGAGAACTTGAGTTCAATGTGGGAGACTTCGTCTATCTCAAGGTATCCCCGCTATGTGGAACTGTCAGATTCCATGTGAAAGGAAAGCTAGCCCCTAGATTTGTTGGGCCATACAAGATCCGCAAAAGGATTGGAAAGCTCGCCTACAAACTTCAGCTACCTGAGGAATTGGTGGGTGTACATCCTGTATTCCATGTCTCTCAGCTACGCAAGTGTTTGAAAGTGCCTAACGAAGTAGTTCCAACTGATACACTTGACATTCAAGACACCCTCGAGTATAAAGAACATCCTATCAGAATTTTGGAAAGAGATACCAAAGAGACCCGAAGCAAAACCATTCCTATGTGCAAGATCCAATGGAGCAATCACACTGAGAGAGAAGCAACATGGGAGAAAGAGTCTAACCTCCGGCTATGATATCCTTACCTCTTCAAAGAGTACGTTACGCTTTAATCTCGGGGACGAGATTTTGTTAAGGGGGTAGAACTATAACAACCCAAAAATCCACACACCAAAAATCACAACTACAAAATTTTTGTTGTAACCCCATGCAATGTTGAGTGACATCTGTAGGAGCCAACCCTAGGTGTTGCATTAGAAGTAACCCAACTAGACAATTTCATGAGCATGGCATGTCATTTGTTATCATGTTTATTTAAATACTAACAAATGAAACATAGCATACATTGTTAACTCAAATGGTGATTTGGATTTTCATTTGTTTTATGTAATGCCTAACAACTCCTTTAAAGAAATAAACTATAAAGTAATTATTACTCAAACCAAAGAACAAATGTTTAAAGAGAAAACTATTTCCATTTTTGTATAACAAAACTACACTTATTTTTGTTATACAAAATAGCTAAATAAATTCCTAATATATATATATATAAAAGAATGTTGTGGGCCTCATATCTAAAACTCCAATGAATAAGTTACACTAATTTTGAATTCAAATTTCAAATCAATTTGAAATTTAAACAAAGGAGAAGAAAAATAAAACTGAAAAAGGAAAAGAAGAGAGGAAGGCCCGTAGCTGGCTCGGCCTGCTCGGCCCGCTAGCACTTAGCAGCAGCCAGCCTGCCCAGCTTGCGCACGCAGCAGCAGGCTAGCCCAAGTCGCATGGCTAGCCCAGCAAGCAGCCCAGCGCGCTGCTCACGCCCACGTGCCTCCTAGCTTCGCTTGCTGCCACTGCCACCGGACCCCACACATCAGCCGCACATCGCCACAGTGTCATCTTCCTCCCCACGCCGGCACCGCCTCCGACCGAGACCCGACCAAAGTGACAGGCGTGGGCCTGGGGTCACGCGAATCATCTGGCCCTGCTCCCTTAGCGCCACGCCCATGCAACCTCCCTGCCAACCACCCATGCCCGCGATGCCGTTCGATGCCCTCGACGCATCACCAGCCGTCCGCCCAGTCCGCCATAGATGGAGCTCGGACCCTAGGGCTATAAAGCAACGCCCAGAGCCCTAGTGCGTTCCCATGCCCCGCCGCCACACGGTGACCTCTCCCGAACCACACCAAGCTATGGAGAAGGAATGAGAGAGGAGGATCGGAACCACCCGCATGCTGCAGAAGCCGTCGGAGCCGAAGACGATGCCGTCGTCTTCATCACTGTCGTGGGTCAGCACTGCACTGCTTCCGTCTACATGGCAACGGCCCGCCACTGCACCACCATCCATTCGCCTTCGACACCGACAGTGAGTCCCTCGCTGCTGAGACTCCTCCTAGCCCCATGGACGCCATAGCAGAGCACGCGCACGCCGCGCTCACGATGCTGCCGTCATGGCGTGGCCACCACTTACGCACTCGGCTGCCTCGCCGGACTAGGACATAGCCGTAGCACCACCATGATGCCCAGAGGGTAGTCGCGTAGACCGAGACCCCGTTAGCCAACCACAGCGCCCCGGCCACGAGCACCGGACCTCGGCCGGAGTTTCGCCGTGCACCATCACCGTGTGTGGACTCTGCCATGCCCAAAGGTCATCGTCGACACATTACCCTATCGCTCGCTAGCTGTATGAATGGGAACGAGGCAACCAGACCCCGTGGAACCACCCCTAGCCGCCCCGCCGGCGAGCACCGCCACGACCAAGCCACCGACCACCGTGGCCAATGCCCTGGAAAGCCTTGGCCACCACCTAGACCCCACCAACATGTTCACCATGGCTTGGGGAAGCTTTTCCCCACCTTAATTGAATGCCAGCACCGCCATAGGAGCTCACCGGTGAGCACACCACCGGCGGGAGCATGCTAGGGATGGAAGCAAAGGACTCCCCCGCCGACCGCACGCGCCTGCACCCGGTGCACATGGACCAGGCCAGAGGGAAGAAGGGTGGACTCGGTCCACCGAAGACTAGCCAGCGGTCCATGGACCGTGAACATGAGTCCACCGTGAACCGGGTAGTGTAGGCTGAGCTATGAACGAGGCCTAGTGGGGGCCCATGGCTACGATGTGGCAGCGCCACAGCTTGCCACGTGTCCGGGCTGGCCCAGCCCAAATCCAGCCTCGTCTAGGCCCACCAAAGCCCAGTCGAGGCCCAACCTGGTTGACCGTTGACTAGTCAACGTTGACGGTTGACCAGGCCCCACATGTCAGCGACATAGAGACTCCGGACCCACTTGTCAGCAAATGATGTCATGACGACGTCACGTGGGTCCCACCTGTCAGTATCAACACAGCCGAGGTGACGTCATACTGACGTCATGATGACATCAGCAGCCCTGTCCCACACGTTAGTGATTATGAACCGTTGACCGTTGACTCGCCTATTGACTTGACATTGACTTTGACCGGACCCACAAGTCAGTGACCCAAAAGCCTCTAGCTCCACCTGTCGAAACCGCTAACGTTGATGACGTCATGCTGACGTCAGCAGGACCCCCCACTTCTTAGCTTAGAGCCGAGCCGATGACATCATGCTGACATCAGCATGCCACATGGACCAGTCACAGCATGACACATGTCAGCCCAGGATTAATTTGGCCTTTTCCATTTTCAGAGATGATTTAAACTTTGGAAATTCATAACTAATTCATACGACCTCAGAAAAATATGAAACCAGGACCAGAATTCATCTAAAATCGAGCTTTACGCAATGAACCCATGTTTGAGTGCATTTGGCTCTTTTGAATTTTCATTGCTTCTTTGTGTTATTCTATAGACGTCGCTAATGCGACTATAATTCAATCGTATGCAGACTCGGAGGAGAACCAGACGGACGAGGATCGTGAGTACCATGAGGAGTACAGAGACGACTACACTGAAGGTGCCACATCCCATCCAATCTCATAGCACCTATTATGCATGGCTAATATAGAACTGCTATTGCTTTACTTACTATCATAATCATACAATGATAGGACTTACATGGTAGTATGCTTACTTGATGGACTTTACCTTGATGCAACCTTACCCCTGCATACCCTGCTATTAGGCTAGACACACACTTACTGCTATATATCATTGCTTACACTTCTACTATGCTTTTACTACATTAAATGTGTGGTGGAAACTGGTGTTATCTGGACTATGGGGAGAGTGCTGCGTGTGTGACTTGGGTGTGTGGAGGGTGAGGGTTGTGTCAACCAAGTTGGAGTATACGACGAGCCTAGGGCAAGTCTTGCCATGGGGTGCTACCTAGGCACCCCTGGAATGGATACCTATGGAGGGTAAATGGTATATGAGGTGGTCCTAGGTGTGAACCTATGATGGGAGGAGCTCGAGATGGAGGTGTTGTGGTGGCACGGTAAATGGAAACCCTAATGAAGACATTCTGGCTTGGTCATCCCTAAGGACTTACTAGTACTCAGATTCACCGGGAAGCCTTACGTACCACTCGCCCTATATGGTGCGGGATGGCCGACTACTTGGTAGGATATTGCCACTACTGCTAGGTTGATAGCGGATAGTGTAAGGAGGTACAGGGCATGGAGGATTTTCCCCCACACCCTTCCGAGACTTCATGGAGACCTTGTGGACCTGGCTCATGACTCACAGTTTTAGCCGCCCCAGACTAGACTTGGGGTGTACCAGGGCTGAATGGTAGAGTGGCATTATCCTAGGCTAGCAAGCGGCCGGAATCAGCCCAGTTGATGATGGTCAACAAAGAAGGCAGATCTTGTGGTTATGTAAATCCTCTGTAGAGTGTATGGTTGATCGATCGATACATGTGCTGACTTGTCGGCTATGGACCTTTCCTAGATTTTGCTTAAACTAGATAATGAGATGAGTCCTTCTCTTCTTCCCCCATGAGAGAGTGTCGGTCATAGCCAGGGGCGATGGGCCTTGAGACAGTGCCGAGAGGGAGTTGGCCTGTCGACTGAGCGATGGTATTGTGGTGATGTGGTGATGACATGGAGATGGTGGTATATTGATCCCAGGATCGAAACCTGGCTCTGGAAAGGGAATGCGGTGGAATGTGTGTGGGGATGGTGTTAAAACTTGACCAACTATTATTATACACTTGATATGCTAAAACATAGGAAACCCTAGCCTTATAGGTTCCTTTTTGAATATATCCAACTTGCATCCAATTTCCACAAAGCAAAGCTCATAGGGTGGGAGTGGCCAGTACAAATCATACTGATAAATTTTGGCACACAGGTTCTACTGAGGAGTATAGCTCCGAGGAGTTTGACGGTTGAGGGGTTCGTTCCTACGCTCGAGTTTGGCGATCTTATCTTCAAGCTGTCCTGAATGAATGCTACTTTTTGATTCCGCCAATGCGGCGATGTAATAATTTATGTAATTCCGCACTTTATATACTCTGATATTATCGTTGTATGGATGTGGTATTCGACTGGAATTTGGGTAATATGATCTACAACGGTCATAATACACTTCGACTCTGTGGATTTCCCTTCACGGAAATCAGGTCATTTCAGAAACCCTAAACTAGGAGATTACAATAATACCCTTGACCATTATACCTTAACACCCCCTCTCAAATACAACATGAATGCAATAGCGTTGCATTTGGAGAGTTGACACTATGCACTAGACTTGAAAAATAAAAGAGACTAAATACATCCAAAATCCAAAATAGAAGATGTCAGCGAAGCGTGCAACTCTTGAACAATGTCAATATAGAAAATGATCCCTTCTACAAGAGGGTACAACCTACATAACATGTACTCTAGCAAATACCTCAGGTCTTCACAAAATAGTACTTCAACTCTTGAAATATGAACCTTGCTTTGGAGACTTTTAAACTCGACAATAATATAGAGATGTGCCAAATCAAGCCAAAGGAAGCATAGAGAGATTACTGCTGCAAGACGGCAAGGAGTAGGATAGAATGATGATGACGAGAAATAGAAGACCATTGATCATGAAGTGTAGCAAAACGGCTATGAAAGAAACCATGAGGGTATAGTCGAATAATGATGATAGTTAGCTAAATTAATGGGACTCAGCTAACCAAACAAAAAAATAGATTGACTGATCAAAAAATACATGGACACACACGGCTAGGATGAACCGTGATGTGTAAAATTGGATTCGGACGGAATCAAATGTAACACAGGAATGGAATTTAGAAAATAGGCCTCAACACACTATAGGAGCAGCAAACAGCAATATCATAGCAACAATCAATGACTACTTGGATGGAAGCAGCTCAAGTAGCAGCACGCAGAATACAGATATTGGAGAGGTGAAAGCAATGGACTAGGAACAAGGAGAACTGTGATGGGTGAGATGGCATACTAGTAGAACAACCGTGACTGACTGCCACACTGCAACACTAAGGACATGTTTGGTTGCTCCCTTCTTCCCCATCCTAGTTCTACTCATGCGCATAAACACAGAAACAAGTCATTTGGTTGCTTTCTTTTACTGTTTGCGGTGACTCAACCCATGCAAATATACGGCTGTGTCCTGGCTCCGCAGAGAAGGCCATTCCGAGCTTCACTCGGGAGCCCCGCTGGGTGGATGCAACGAACGAGACCCTGGCCCACACGTCAGTCTCAGATAAATAGTCAATGTATTCGCTCATATAATGAGCCAAACATCTTCATAGTCATTGCATTCTTAGTACTTGTTGACATTTGTGAGTGCAAATATAATATTAAGGATTCTCCAATCACATAGAATATTAGTGTAGCATTTTACCGGAAATATTTCATGTATCATTATTTATATTTTACCATGGGAAAACAATAGAGTAAAGGTTTATTAAATAACAACAAAGGAGTATTTTACTAACATACCAACATAAATAGAGCAGGGGTAATGATAGGATTTATGTAGAATGACACATAGGGGATAAATTTATAAAGATAATATAAACTAGTTAACTTAGGAGATCAACGGATGAGGTAGATTCCTATGATATTTTATTACAGGATTAAAGTATATATATACCCAACTATAGCTAAGACTCACTCTACTCTTGTGCACTTCGGGATGCCGCTAGACGGTAGAGCACCTCAAAAGATAACTCTACATATGTGACTATGGTCATATAATTTAAGAATCTGCTCAACATGGGGTGGACTATAGAGGATAGACGGGGCTGTCACCACCCGCTGCTACCACACAACTAGGGAACATGGTGCACTCACAAGCAGAGCATCATATAAGCACCATGCTTACACAAGACTCAACTACTTAGCCCAATCGATAAACTAGCAGGCTAAGCGCTCTATGAACCCACACACAAAAGTAAAGATAACCTTAACTAAGCAAGATACATATTCAAAGTAAGTATAGTCATAAGAATGATATAATGATAACAAAGTCTCATAAGATAAATAAGTGAAGATACAATGGCTTTACCGTGCCTCCGAGACTGGATCCAAAACCTGAGCATGAGCCCAACTCGATCCTTACTCCTGAGCTACTAATCTACTACATTGGAGAGCTCTAGATCTAATCCTTTTGGTATGCCTTGATATTGATCTCTGATGGATTTCTCTAGAGACTGAAGATTGGAGAGATGCCTCAAAAGAGGGTATGGGGGGCCATAATAGGAGAAACCAGGGGTCCTGTGGGCCCATGAATCCATGGCAACATCAAATCTGAGCCCTCGATATGAACCGACCTTGAACAATGGCATAGATTGAATCTAGGAGGCGGTGGTGAACCGACATACGAAGGAGAGGCTTCCTATGGGACCCACAGGCTAGCCGGCCTAGGGGTTGGGCTGGCCAGCCCACTTCCGACACCATTTGGCCCAATCTTCGGCGGTAAGTCTTCTACATGATTTCATAGTCTTCTTAGGTCGGTTTCGTCATGGATAAACGTGATTTGACCTAACGATTGGGTCCACCTTGCTCATTTTCTGGATAAATCCTCCTGCATTTACAGATTCACCAAAACTTATGAAATTTATTAGTTTAAACCGCTATACATATATTTGGTTATTGAATTAAGTATATATATATGCATGATATGTTGATGGTTTATGATTGACATTAATAATCATCAATAGTAATGGATCCGCATATACAACCAACCAAATACGCTTCTTTTTAGGGTCACTACATCCACTCAGCCTACCTTCACTCATCCAGGATATACAATACAACTCTATGAAATCTCAATGGAGAAACCAAGCACAACCTAATTGAAGCAACGGACCTGCAATTGGAGGCAGCGACAAGCAGCGAAGGATGGGTAGCCAAGGATGCATCCTCGATGAGGGCAGGGCCCAACTGGATCTGGATGAAGATGGCAGGTCCAACAATTAATGTACGTGCATGAGGACAAGCAGTAGCACCGATAGACAAGTGTATCTAAGCCCTTGTTTAGTTCCACCCCAACTTCCAAAAAGTTGTTACAGTACCTGTCACATCGAATGTTTGCGGCCCGTGTATGGAGCATTAAATGTAGACGAAAAAAAAACTAATTGCACAGTTTGGTGGAAAATTGTGAGACGAATGTTTTGAGCCTAATTAGTCCATGTTTGAACACTATTTACCAAAAAAAATGAACGTGCTACAGTAGCCCCAAATTCCAAATTCCTACCACTAAACACAGCCTAATCCATGAATAGCACCACCAGAGCAGAGTGTACGGCATGGCAGAGTTCAGGTAGATATCACATGCCATAGCAGACCCGATGACACTACAGAGGCTGGGCAGACATCGGATGAGCGCCGAGGGACGACGGGCGGGTGTTCTGGCGGGCGGACACCAAGCGGATGCCGGGCGGACGAGCGGATGCTCAGGCACAGATAAAGACGGAACGAGTGGAGAAGGTGAGAGCGGAGGAGTCTGCGAGGATGCGAGAGGCAAATGAGCGGGTGACGGACACGCCCCCCTTCTTCGTGTGGACAGCGCGCAGATACTTGCGAACGGTGCATGCACTCCCTCGACGAGCGGTGCACAGATGATGAATCCTGGTCGCATGGACTAGGGATGAAAACGGGACGGATATCACCGATATTATATTTGTTTTCATATTTCTTTTCGGATTTAGATTTGAATACAGATAGTGTCAATTATATCGGATAGGATACGATTGGATATCGACATCATAAATATACGATTTAAGTATTCGGATATGGATATGGATACGGTATCGGATGTTGGATATCCGGACTCGGATACGGACAGATCTTAACCCCTCTAAACGGATTCGATTTCGAATACGGTCGGAAAATATCCGTACTATTTTCATCCCTAGCATGGACTGCAACCAATGGGCGACGCGTGCGGACGGCGCATGGAAAACTCTAATGGGCCAGCAGTCTGCACGACGTCCAGGCAGATCCACAACAAGTGGATCTGCGAGGCCCAAGCCAGGCGATGGAGAAGTGCCGCATGCGAGAGGCAATGATGGCCCACAGACAGTGGTTGTCATGACCCGATCATGACTTGTTCAAATTCATCTTCATCATGCGCATCAAATTCAATTTGAAGACCAAACTGTCAAGAAGCTGAATAAAACTAAACACTGCATATTTTGGTGGATCATTTGTCATTTTGAGGGAACTTTCACTAGAACATTTGCACAGTCAACTAGCTATCAGAACCACTTGTGCACTGATAGATCATCCATCGAATTGATGGACCGACCGTCAAATCACCCCATGTAGAAATATGACCGACCGTCAAATCACCCCATGTAGAAATATGAGGTGTCACCTGTGGAAGCCAGCAGATCACTCAATTGACTTTCACTGTCCCTCTCTCTTGTTCTTCACTCTCTCTCTGTACACTCTCACACACAAGCAAAGGAGAAGGAGCAAGGGGAGAAGAGGGGGAAGGATTGGAGGTTGCCATCACCAGCAAGGAGGCATGGATTTCGTGTATAGGCTATTATCCACAAGAGGTAGGGGATAGTAGAGGGAGGAGCCCTCTCTCCCCAACCATTTGGAGCTAGGAGGAGGTGAAGCTTGCAAGAAGAAGGAGCTCAAGTTGCCAAGGGTTGGATCCAACTTATCCATCACTTAGAGTAGCTCAGCATCAACCCCTAGTAACTCTTGGTAAGGATGAATCAAGCTCAATGCATAATTTCATGCTTCACATTGCCATTCACATAGAAATGACCACCATTGACTAGGAGATGATTGCACACAATGTAGGATCATATGACTAGCTAGATATGTTCCATAGTGTCCTAGAAACACACCCTAGCAATGGATTGCACATGCAAGAATTATAGATGAAGATCATAATTTCGAGATGCACTTTTCTACACTACACAACGTTTCATGGATCATCCATCGATTTGCTAGAACATTCTATCAAAACGTATGCCTAGCCAAAACACTTAAGCATTTCGCTCACTGATTTTACGGACACTCCATCCTCACCACAGAATGTTCCTTGAAATCATCCACTGTAACACCTCGGGTGTTACGAGCTTGCTTAGCACCTAGGTTAGGGCCTTGGAGAATCTAGCAAAATAAAATTTTGAGCTTTAAGATTTTAAAACACACGTGAAATGAAAATCCTACCAAAAAGAATAAAATAAGTAGTTTTAATTGTTTGGTACGGAAAACAATTTCTATAAACAAAAATAAAATATGGCTTGTGTATGGCGCTTATGTAAAGATGATGAGCAAATAGTGAAGATGAGAATGCAACTTTAATTTTGGAAAGTGAATATTGTTAACTAGTGTTTTTGGGAGCTCAAAAATTGAATCCGAAATTTAAACTACAACTTTTTGTGGGACTGGCAAGAAGTTGAAATTGTAGTTAAAGTGTCATTGTTGGCGAATTATATTGTGCAAAATAGTTCAATAGTGCTTAAGTATTTGGCTCCTATGGGTTAGTATGAAGTATGGACTATTGCATGAAATACTTGTTGGTTGGAATTGATAGGGTTTAGGCCCCTTAAAAATTGTGACAAAAGTTCTAATGGTTGTTTAGTTCTAACTGAACTCTTGCCCTTTCTAAGTCTAAAAAGGGAGTAGACAATGCCATTTTGGCGTTTAAGTTCTAACTAAAATGCTTAAACACTGGATCCATGTTTTTGTACGGTTGGTTGCACCATAATCAATACCTTGGCATGGTGTATTCATGGACTAGTTTGGTTTTGCATTGGCGTTGAAAAAATTGCCCCAAACTTTGTTGAAACGCGCTGTAGACCATGTTGTTAGCGCTATGTTCGCGAACCGGCATTTAGCATGAGGAACTCATGTTGGCACCTCCCTATCTCCCTCTCTGGCTGCTCTCTGGACATGAGGTTTGCTTCGCCAGCTAGGTGTTAGTATCGACTTTGGGTTCATGGAGTTGGTTGAGCCTTCATCAAGTTAGTAAGTAGTTTTTGGCCTGCTTTAATAACCATGCATGTCACCGATTCGGCCATTTGGCCCTGTGGGCACGGTCGCCTTGCGCGTGTGCGTAGCTGGTGCTGGGCTTGGCCTAGGGCTGGTTGCGACCTTTCCCTATAGGCTAGTGCCACATGCTGGGACGACGCCGCGACACGCCTCTCACCTCGCCTTGCCCTCTTGTTGTCCAAGACGCGCCGAGCCGTTGTGCCGTGGGTAGGGCCGAGGCGAGGCTACGGCTGCCGTCGCTCGGTCATCGTGGCATTTTCCCCCACCCTCCAATTCACCTCGAATGTTGTAGCGCACGCCCTCTGCCACTCAACCCACCTACCACGCCCTAATCTTGACGCCATTGCATGGACTGTCGCGTCGTGACGCCGCACTGCTCCTTGCACGTGGCCACGTGCGGGCACACCTTTATGGCACCATCCAAGCACTAACCGATGCGCCTCCTGCCCCTCACTCATGCGGTCATGTCCCTGCGTTGCCATGCCCTTGTCAGGTCTTGGCCGGACCGCTTAAGCCATTACCACTCTCCGCAACGTGGTAGTGGTAATGAACCCTTCCCTCTTCCTTCATAATCACTAGGTCATGGCTTCTCAACCCAATTCGTCATGCCAGTGAGTAGCATGGGAAGTTATCTAGACGCCCCATTCTCGTCGAGCCCAATTGTGGTATGTCTGTGGCCAATTTTGGTTTTTTTCTCGCCGCCGGCCATGAGCGCCGCCGCGACCAGGGATTTGGGGGTAACCCACGACCCGAAGGTAAAAACAAAATTGGTTGTGTTTCTAGACTCGTCTTGATCCCCTCCAGCTGGTGCTCGTGTTAGTTTGGCCTGGGTTTCTGCCAGAGGTGTGGTGTCGCATCAGTGTTTGCCTCGGAGCGTCGCCACATGGTGCGGGCACACATGGCCAGGCTTCCTTGGGCTTTCCCCGTTCTAACTGGTGGCGTGGCTAGCTTCATGGTAAGCCATTTCTGCTTCCCCACAACCTCTACCGTCTTGTGAGTCGTTAGGTTCATCAGAACGGCTTCGCCACCAATGCGAAACATGCTGACCCAACCGCCACCGTGGTCGGCTACACTGCAGTGCCTCTCCAGGTCTCTAACCGTCGTCTCTAGGAGCACGCCGTCGTAACTTAGATGCTTGGCCATCATAGGGCACCGAAGACCCTTGCTGGTGGCCAGCGTAACTGCGGTTTACCAACGGTCACCGCGCCATCGTGCGCGGTGGCATCGGGGACTACCCCGTTGTGAAGATGGGAGAGTTCGGGGACTAGTTTGCAAAAACGGATGCCGATAGGAATAGTGCGCATAGTAGTTGTAGTAATATCTAAAACCTTGGAGGCCTTTTTGTAAAACTGCCATCGTGCGTGGGCCTCCTGGCCTTGGGCCATGCTGGTCCATCATGACGCGTGGGCAGTCGCACCCCATGCTGGGTTTTTGGGCCAAATTAGTAGCCATCGGCCCTTTTCTTTTCCTAAAGCATTTTCTAATTTAGCTTCTCAGGTAAATTTGTAAATTCAATATAAATTTGTGTATTTGACCAAAACTTGTGAAACTAGTTTTGTTAGGTTCCTAAAATCATAATCTAGTTGTTAGTGTGTTTGGTTCACATAGCTCTAAAATATTTCAAGGTTGCTCTAAATACTTTAACATGTTTTAATATTATTAAAGTATGGGTTTGTAGGAATTATTGTGATAAATTGGTGGTAGTGTTGGATCTTAAACTTTCACAAAAAATTTCTAACATTATTAGGTGCTCACTATAATTTTTGTAGCTCCATAATAATTAGTTTGCTAAGATAGCTAAATGAGCCCTAGTTCAAATATATATATTTAATCAATAAAATGCCAAAACACCTTGGGATTGTAGAACTAAAATATTTTTAGGGAAACGATGCCTTACTCGACCATGTGGATACATAGCCTAGGGCATTAGCCGTTAGAGCTAGGGTGTTAGCTTGTGAGGCGTAATCGTATTTTAAGAGTATTGGTTGTTGTTGATTAATTACGCCTCTACGTTGCATCCACGTATATAATAGGAACAACGATAGATTCCAGAGTCATCTAGAGTAGCAGAAAGGATGGTACCTGTAACACCCTGGGTGTTAGTCACAAGCTAAGTAGTAAAATTGGACTTAAGTAGGATATATCAAGAAATTATTATGATCTATAGTTCATAATCTGGAAGTAATGATGAAGGTATTGAGGTCAAACCTATGAAAATGAGCCCCAACTTGGACTCGGACAATACACTTTGCTTACATGTGGACCCTTGTTAAGATTATGCAAGAGTAATGTTAAACATGCTTATTTCATGCACATTACATCAACATGCATCCATCTTGACCAGTGGAAAAGTTTTATGAAGTTTGGAATCAAGAAGTCACATGAAATGATAAGTTATAACCTTTTTGAATTGCTTCATTAGGTAAATGGAAATAGATGTTGACCAAACCTTGCAACCTTGTTCAAACAACTCTAATTCAACTCATGAACAAAAGTCATGAAGGGTTCATGTTGAGCAAATGTCAAGAAAACACTTCTAAGTGTGGGAATGGCTAAAATTATCTTTTTCATGGTATGGTTTGACCTATGTTGACCAACTATTTGGAGTACTTGCATGGAGTTGGACCTTAAATAAAAGTTGAAGATTGAATGGAGTACAACAAACTTTATATTTGGACCAAGCCCTGATTCAACTGGTAAGTGGCTCAAACAGTGGCCTCAAGTTTGGATGCAGTGTTATTTTGGCCTCTCAGAAATATTTTTAAGTCCTTGATTGACAACAGCGAGTTCACATGTTTGTGAATTTTTATCTTCTAAATTTGTGTGACAGCTCAACTAGATTCCTTAATATGAGTTGAAGTACACTTTGTGCTAGAGTCTCATCAAGTTTGGAGTTCATTTGGATCTTCGAAGTTAGTTTCAAAATCAGCAAAGACTAACTGTTTCCAGGAGTTAACTAAATCTCGGTTTTGGTTTCGTGTACCCCACTTTGGAGAATTGTATCTTCCTAACCAAGCTAAACTAGTCCATGATCCTTTAACCAAAGTTGCAGAGCAAGATGTGCACAACAAACTTTGTTTAAGGGTCATGAGCTAGTTTGGTCCCTAACTTAGTCAAACTAAGACCTCAAAACTGAACCTAGTACTATTTTGGGATATCAAAATTTTGGCTAAGTCTGAGATTACAATGTTTATGATGATTGGCATCTCGCGTTCTCAGATTTTTGTTAAACATCTCAAGTTGAGACAAATATAAAAGTTGGAGTTTACATCTTGGAGAAGGACATACGAAAAGTTGGATAAAATTTGTCCATGTTTGGACCAAGTAATTGGAGCACAAGCAGTGCAAGGCTTAACCCTTGATTAGTAGCTGACACTATCAACTTGGGGCCTAATTACCCACTAATCTATTACTCTAATGGCCGAGCATCCTAAATACAAGTTGTAGAGCAGATCGAATGGAGCAACCTTGTTTCAAGGCCCATAGCCCAGTTTGGCCCGTAGCTAGACCAGAAATGGCCTTCAAGTCGGGCCGAACCACACAAGCCAGGTGTCCGACGAAATGCCAACGTGGACTTCATGCACGAGAGTGCACCCCACAATGCCAACGTGCATCCCACCTCCTCTGCCATGCCTTTGTGCCCTCTAGAAGTGGACGCATGAGCTCCTCCACTCCCTCACTCGCTCTCCCTCACCTCTGCTCGCTCCCTTCCTCGCTCTATGCCAGAGCGCGAACACGGATGCCATTAATGCTGAGGTGGAGCTCCACACCTCCTATGTCACTCTTGCCTCCATGCTCCGCCACTCCCCGCCGACCACGCCACCTCCTTCCTCACCTCGCACCGCGCCTCCCTAGCACCTCGTCTCGCTGGCTCCGCCCCTGCAGCCCGCTGTTGCCGGAGCACCTACCGCCGGGCCACCTGTCGTCGCGACTAGGCCACCTCGACCCAGCGTGGAGTAAGTCATGGGTGCCTATGGATGTGCGTAGTCCTAGGCAAGCCCCTTGGCACTCCCCGCCGCTGCCAGCTCCTGCTGGCCAAGGCCCGCCAACCCCAAGCCGTGCTCTGCTCCGTTCCCATGAGAAGAAGGCGAAGGACCTTGCACAGCAATAAGGAGAAAGGGAAGGGGTTTTCTACAAAAGTCATGACTCAGTTGAATAGTGACTGGTGGGACCTTTTCATTGGAATTTATTTTTGTCGAAGTTCGGGGTCCTCGGTGCAAGTTTGTTTGTCTGTTATGGTTGAGACTTTGGAAAATCATAATAAATCATAGAAAAATCATAAAATAGCAAATGATGATTTTTTGGAATCCTTGAGAGTAGATCTATGCAGTAGAGTCATAATATGATATGTGTTAGTAGAATATTTTTTCTATTTTTATTTATCTATATTAATTAGGGTTTTCTAGGGATAAATTCTTATCTAAAGTTGTGTTGCTCCAATTGCTGTGAAAATTTTATGGTAGGCTACTGATGCTATGTGTGTGTTGTGGTAAAAAAGTCATGGTCATTGGATGCAATATGATTGATTTAACCTTTTTATTGCTTGATAAAGGATTTTAAATAAGTTATAATTTTTATGAAGATGCAAAAATGGAAAAGGTGGATCCATTACCTTGGTATTATATTGTTGTGTCATTTTGATACATAATATGGCCATGTGTTTGTAGAAAATAGTGTGTTTTTGATTTATCTTGCTCTCACATGTTTTCTTGCATTAGCAATTTATCTTTTTTGTAATAATTAATCTATAAAACCTAAGCATGTGACATTTGTGCAGTAGCCATGTTTTGATAACATCTACCACTCATAAAAATCTCAGACCCAAACTAGTTGTTCTCATATATCACTAAAATTATATATATGTTTATTGGGAAAAAAAGGATTAATAAAAGCATAATTATAGATAAAGCTTGTAATTATATTTGGTGATGCTTTGAATGATTGGGGCTTAATAAAGTGTTGATAAGTATGTTAGTGGTGGTTGAAGTTCTTGAATGACACATCTGTGCATGCTCTTTGTTAGCAAAACAAGTGAAACATCAAATTGTTACATTCTGAAATGGTTGCATGTGCATATACTTGGAGTTGATTGCTTATGCTTGATCTTGATTGTATGATTACTAGGATTAGCTTGTGCTAGATGATTCCTTAAAGTAGCTTAATTTGAGTGCCGCATTGGTGAATGCTTGGTGTTATTTTTTTGCTACCTTACCATGATAGGCCTGTGCAATAATTAGTTAAATGACTTACTCTCTAGTGCTTAAGTCAATATGATGTTACCTTGTCCTTGCCTTTGTACGCCTGTTGCAATGCATCATGAGTTGTTTTCTATGCATTCATACATCTGCATTTTTCATCTCATCTAGGTACGCTAGATGCACCATATAAAGGATGTGATGTTGGAGCCAAACCCGAAGATGGAGTTTGGTGAATCCATCCAGAAGACAGATGGACTAAGCAAGTGCTAAGATGGGAGATGCTCGGCAAGCGAGTGTCATCTAACAAACACAGACCTAGTGTTAGATCCCAAGCAAGCCCCGGAGCATTCTAAGCCTCCTATGTTTTACAAATATCAACTTGAGTCCTTTGTATGTTTGATGCATTAGGTTATAAGAGTTGATTGGAACCACTTGATGCATATAACTTCCTTGTCCAGAAATATACCTTGAACCCTATGTAGGTCTAGGATCGAATATATGCTTAACAATGCTTAGACCCGTAGAAGTCGGGTGATTTCCTGTCACCGGTGAAATATAGGTGGATACCAAAGCACAGTTGGCTATATTGCTATCGTGGAAAATAACCATGTGATGATGAATAAATGGAGACTAGACAACAAATTTTGCATCTAGCTGGTTGAAATTGACCATGTGTTAGGAATAAATTCTTAGCTGGTTAAAATTGATTCGAATCGCCGTCTCTCCCGGATAGTGAGAAACTCTGACTGACCCAACATCGTAGTAACTAGATTATGGAATATGATGGTTATGATGAACATGGAATTATTACACTGGCTATGGTTACTATTGTTATGCTACTAAATGATCTACCACATGTTTGGCACATGTTAGTTGCTAATCTAGAGATGAATAGCTATAATTAACTTAATGACCGAATTATAAAATATATAGTTGAATTAGTGGATTTTTATGCAAAATGTTGTGAAGCTAGCTCCACCTATAAAACCTTGCATGATCCTTAGTGTCACTTTATTTTTGATTTATGACGGGTAAGTCTAGCTGAGTATATTTGAGTACTCAAGGTTTATCCCACCATATTGCAGATGAAGTCTTGGCCTGCTAAAGAGGGTGGCTAACCGCCAGTGGGCTCGACGACTCTATATTTATTTCTCATCTATATGCTTTTATCAGAAGATGTCACTTATGCTAGCAATGTATTTAAAACTTATATTAATGTAATCATTTGAAAGCTATGTTGTTTCCCTAATATGTTTTGAAACCATACTTATACTATTATTTGTGAACCCATTTGTAATATTATTTCCGCTGTAACTTTGTGTATATGATGTGTATTTGCTTAATCATGCGATCTTGGTTGTGATGTTGATTTACCGAGGTTCTTCATGACACTCGGCGGGCTACCGGATTTATATAAGTGAAAATATGTGCACGTCAACGTGCTAAACTGGGACAGTCGTACTTGATCTTATATAAATTGGGCGGTTCTGTCATAGTGCCTTGATGATCGTGTCACCACGATGGAATGCTAATCTTTGGTTAAATCTTACCCAAGCAAGCCACGGTGCATAACTCCTATTATTGTGCATTTTATATTTATGCTTGTGCATTAAGTGTAAAGGAGTTGAATAAAATCCACTTGCATATACATATCCTTATCCGATGAGTCTTACTAGTATAATAGGATCATGTAGATTGTTATGCTATAGGATCCCGGTAGAAGTCGAGTGATTATATGTCACTCGCGAGAGATAGAAAAAGATATTATTGTTACTATTATCATGTTACTATCACATGAAATATATATGGATAATAATTGAAGACCGAGCAAGACCATACTTTGGATTTGGACTTGGATAGGCAATCGAGCGAGGCTCTGGTTGCATTTGTCCCGCCTATGTCAATTGAGGATCGTCCGTTGCTGTTGTTACACCCTGAAAATTTTCATTTTCTAAAATAGCCAAATTGACCTATTCAAATTATGTTAGCTTCGTAATTTCATAATCTACATGTAAGTACCACTGTTAATCAAATTTGCAACTTTTAAATTTCATGGTTAAGTTTAATTAAATAAAGTGATATAGGAAACCCCATTTAATTCATAACTTTCACGTTTTAGCTCTGATTTTCGTGAACTTCATGTTGACGTGATCGTAGCGAGACATAGATTCTTTTCATAAATATTTTATCTTGTTTTCTATACTGTTGGTGTACTGTTCTAACTGTAGGATTGTTTGCTTTGCATGAATATTCCTAGAATGTTTTGTGTTACCGTGTTGGTCGTGTTCAGATGATGAGGAGAACGTTGGAGATCTAGAGTTCTTCGACGACCAGCAGGACCAGCAGGAGTTTGTGAACTAAGGCAAGTATAGCATGGGCCTACCTTGATGTCCTATTCACTTTAATCATTCACTCATGTGCATGTGTCTAAATTTGATAACCATAAGGACATCCTAGTTATTTGATGACATGTTCCCTTGACTCCTTTGGGTTAATTGCATATGGGTAGATTGCTAGCGCTCTAACTGAACATGATCTATACAATGGTTAATGGTTCTATGGAACTAAAAGTAAAACATGCTTTATAACAACTGATCCATAGGGTGAAGGTGCAAATGCCTTTTGATCATGTTGCTCCCGGCCCTCCATAAGGACTTACCTGTAGGCAAAAGTTGGGACTGATAGTGCAACCATGAGAGTCATATGGCTCTGACTTTAGCTCAGTAATAGGACCTTTTCTAGCTTGTTAGAGGTTACCTTTATGGCACAAAAGGGGCTCACCACGTTGGGTATAGGGCTGCCTCTGTTCCTATGTGTATAGCGGCAATGGATATGTGCCATAGGAAAGGGGGTTCCTATATCTACCTACCGAGGAAACCTAGCGGCCCTAACTTGTTAGAGAAACTTGTGAAATGGATTCAAAGTGTACCCTGCCCGCTTACCTTGGCAGTGACATGGGAGTAATTAACCCGGGCATATGAAAATCATGACTCGCGGTGAATGTGCACCACCTCTACAGAGGGTTACAAACTATTATAACAGCCGTGCTCATGGTCACGAGCGGCCATGAAAACTCACAGAATAAATGGTTACTCGTTGTGGTTCATTTATGATGGTATACAGTGATAATATGATGCAAATGATTCTAATATCTGCTTATGTGGGATTAAATGGGAGCTTAAGCATAACTTGATTAAACTTGATAATAAAATCTTGATTCACTAAAAGTGCTAACTATAGTAAACCAGTGTCATCCTTTTTGAGCTTTATAACCTCATGTTATCTTGTTAAGTACGGGAAGTACTTACGCTTGTTTACTTTCTATATTTGGATAAAAATCCCGGATGGGTAACAGATGACAACGAGTATGAGGAGTTTCCTAAGGATTATTAGGCTTGTAGTCAACTAGTTGACCTTCCCTATGATGGAGTTCCACGAGAGAGTTTACATTTTTATCTTCCACTGTGTTGTGTAAGACTATGTGATATTATTAATCGTGATGTAAGATACACCGTGATGATACTTTTTATAATTTGTCGACTTATGTGTGTGACTGATTCCTGGGCACACATGAGCTTTATGCATTCAATTTTATCCTTAAAATTGGGTGTGACAAATTGGTATCAAAGCCGTGTTGACTGTAGGACGCAAGCCTAGTTAGAAATGGTCGTTTTAGCATCTTTGCTCCTCTGGTTTCATGCTTATTGTCTTATTCTTGTTATTTTATTAAAACATTTATGCTTTTCATACCTTAATCTATTATATAAATTTTTTAATTCTAATTCTATCTCACTTAAAATCTATAGATGTCTCATAACCTGAAGACCGCGTGCCTCAGCACTGTAGGCTACCATGCCTTGTTCACCCCCCATGCTCCATAGGCAGAGAAGGAGATTGTGATCATCTCTGATGATGAGGAGATGGCTACCCCGACACCTACACCTGCTCCTACTCCAGCTGTTGCACCTGTCTATCCCGCTGTAGCTACACCCGAGGAGTCATCAGCTACTTCACCTACACCTGAGCCATCCCCAGCTATCCCTGTGGTGGATGAGGAGATGGGCTGGAAGTGCAAGTACTACTTCAAGTCAGCCCCTGAGACAGCCTACTACCACACCCTCCTCACCCATGTGCTAGATGACTATTACCCTGATCTGCACACCTCCATCAGCTATTATTGTGCAGAGTAGCAGCATCCTTTAGAGGCAACCTTTTGGAAGGTAGAGCTGGTTGTCACCGCATGGAATGATATAAAAAATGGACATGAGGTGGAGACTGTCCACCGTGCCACTGCCAGAAGGGCCCATGCATTGGATGGCATGGAAGATGCAACACAGGACGCCTACATCTACTACCATGGTCATCGTTTTGAGGCCATGAGGGAGGATCATTTCAGGTTCCTTCCTCGCAATGATCATGAGGGTAACTGGCAGGTCCTGGCACCACCAGAGAGTGACTCAACTCTGGAAGCAACAGTGTAGCATGTCCATGCCATGCAGGGGGTAGATGAAGAAGTCAAGGGAGAGATGCGTGCATCATAGAGGGCCAAGAAACGCCTCCAGAAGCAAGTTGATGAACTACATGCTCAACTTGGGCAGCCACCGATCTACAAGAAGAAGTGTCGGTCGTTCACCATGATTGACACCACCCCATAGGTATTAGGAGCCTTGTTTAATGTTACAACGTTGTTAGTTCGTGAGTCATGTCTAGTCTTGTTGGTCTTGTGAACTTTAATGATTAGATGTCTTTAATTGTGAACTTGGATGATTTGGAGTTTGTTTGATTGCTGGAGGTTTGTGGGCATGTCCACAACTTCCTTAGGTTTGAACCTTAAGTTTAGATGATGTTCTTAATGCAGATGATTTGCTTTATCTTATCTCTGCTGTGCTATTTTCTGGAGCAGCCTGTGTTCTTTATCTTGTATCTCAAAATATGAGCTGCCAAAAATTCAGAAATTTTTGTGGAGATAACTAGACTTCTGTGTCTTTCAAATGTCTCTAGAATCACGGCAATAGCTGTTCAGGTTTGTGAGATCTAGCTGTCACAAGTTGATGTTTCTGCGTAGACTCGAACCCAGAACAGCTTTGGTTTAGCGCTGTTTTTGACCATGTGTATGTCAGAATCTGTAAAAGTGATCTAAATAAAAGTTGTATTTGATCTCCTAAGCTTTCCAACCGTTCTTGGTACACCTCTGTTGGATCTCTAAAACTCAAGTTATGATAGATTTGCAGAACTACTGTTTTTGGAATCTTGTCTAGAAAATTATTAGCATTGTTTCTTATCTTTTGTAAGCTCTCTATAATTTGGAAATCTCTAAAAATTTTGCGCATTTGTTGGAAAACAGATGACCGCAAGAGGAGGAAGAGGCAGAGGTCATGGTCGTGGATGTGATGCTCTCATAAATCCCCCACCACCGCCACGAGTGACTATGAAACAATTGATGGGAATGCAAGCGCAGTTGATGCAAGCTATGATGCAGCGCTTAGATAACGAACCTACAAGAGTACCACAGCCTGTTCAAGTCAGAGATAAGCGTGGAGTGTTTATGAAGGGTTGCCCACTGGTGTTCACCCATGCCTCAGACCCTTTGGAGGCAGATGATTGGTTGCATGCCATGGAGAAGCAACTTAACATAGCACAATGCAATGATCTTGAGAAGGTGTTGTATGCTTCTGGTCAACTCTAGGGAGTAGCTCAGGATTGGTGGGATTCTTTCCAGTATGGATGCCCCAACAATGCTCCTGCTATCACTTGGCAAGAATTCAAGGACAACTTCTGGTCATATCATATCCCCGATGGACTGGTGGAATTGAAGCAAGAGGAATTCAGATCCCTTAAGTAAGGATCCATGACTGTGGCGGAGTATCATGACAAGTTTGCTCAACTGTCACGTTATGCTCCAAATGATGTAGTTGAGGATAAGGAGAAGCAACGCCGTTTCCTCATGGGACTTTATGATGGCCTATAGCTCCAGCTGATGTCCAACACCTACCCTAACTTTCAGTCCTTGGTGAACCGCGCTATTATGATCGATGATAAGCGCAAAGAGATGGAAGCCAAGAAGAAGAGGCTTCAAGGGCAAGCTTCTGGAAGCAACACCCGCCCGCATGCTTATCCCCAGTAGGGTTTTTAGTAGAGGAATCAAGGACCATCTAACCAGGGAAACCATGGTCAGTATCCTTAGTGTAACCAGTTCCAGCAACGCCCTCAGTACCAACAACAGTATAGTAATCAGCGTCCCCCGCAACAGACCGGTAATCTGGCAACACGCTAGGGAATGACCAACAATGCTCCTGTGAAGAGTGGTGCACCCAATAACCCCAATGCATGCTACCGCTACGGAGAAGTAGGTCATTATGCTCATCAGTGTCCAAAGAAGCAGAACCAACAAGCTCCTCAGAACCAGAATGGCAATCAGAAGTTCAACACCCGACCACCTCACACTGCGAAGGTGAACTATGTGTCATCTGATATAGCTCAGGAGACACATGAGGTCATGTTGGGTATGTTCAGTGTCAACTCTATCTCTGCTATAGTACTTTTTAATTCAGGTGCTTCGCATTCATTTATTTCCCAAGCTTTTGTTAGAATGCATAGCATACCTTTATGTGCCATGAAAAACCCCATACTAGTAAATTCACTGGGAGGTAGTATGCCCGCTTCTTATTGGAGTCCCTCAACTAGCATTTCTTTAAGGGGGGTAGACTTCAAAGTGAAACCTATTGTGTTGAGAACAGCGAGAATTGATCTTATTCTGGGAATGGATTGGATGAAACAACACTGGGCAGTGATTCAATGTCAGGAGAAATTTGTTGTTGTGACATCACCCAATGGAGATAGAATCTGTGTTGAAGTGGTAGTGCAAGCTCAGCCAACAGCCACTATGAATTAGTTGGATGGTGATGCCAATGAACAAGATCGTGTTGTGGAGGAGTTCCTGGATGTCTTTCCCAATGACTTGCCAGGTATGCCATCTGACTGTGACATTGAATTCATTATTGAATTATTACCTAGAACTGCACCAATAGCTAAATGTCCATATAGAATGGGGGTTAATGAATTAGAAGAGCTTAAGAAACAACTAACAGAGTTGCAAGAAAAAGGTTTCATACGCCCCAGTTCTTCCCCATGGGGGGCACCTGTGATCTTTGTGGATAAGAAGGATGGTAGCCAATGGATGTGTGTGGATTACCGTTCACTTAATGAGGTTACAATCAAGAATGAATACCCTTTGCCTAGGATTGATGATTTGTTTGATCAGTTGAGAGGAGCCTATGTGTTCTCCAAGATTGATCTCCGCACAGGATACCATTAGCTTAAGATTTGAAACTCAGACATACCCAAGACAACATTCACTACACGGTATGGCTTGTTTGAGTATACCGTTATGTCTTTTGGATTGACCAATGCACCTACATACTTTATGTATCTGATGAATAAGGTGTTCATGGAGTTTTTTGATAAATTTGTGGTGGTATTCATTGATGACATACTAATATTCTCCAAGACTAAAGAAGAACATGCTGAACATATAAGGTTGGTCTTGCAAAAGCTTAGAGAACATAAGTTGTACGCTAAGCGGAGCAAGTGTGAGTTTTGGTTGAAGGAAGTCTCTTTTCTGGGTCATGTTGTCTCCAATGGTGGAATAGCAGTGGATCCAGGCAAAGTGCAAGATGTGTTGAATTGAAAACCACCAACCGATGTAAGTGAGATTCATAGCTTTTTGGGATTGGCTGGATATTACAGGAGGTTCATTGAAGTTTTTTCCAAGCTTGCTAAGCCTATGACAGCTTTGTTGGAAAAGAATGCTAAATTTGTATGGTCGGATAAATGTCAGGCAAACTTTGATGAGCTAAAGAAGAGATTGACTATAGCTCCAGTATTGATTTTGCCCGATTTAAGCAAGAACTTCTCTATATATTGTGATGCATCCTGTTTGGGCCTTGGATGTGTGCTTATGAAAAAAGGAAGAGTGGTGGCATATGCATCTAGACAATTGAGGAAGCATGAGTTGAATTACCCTACTCATGGCTTGGAATTGGCAGCTATGGTTCATGCTTTGAAAATCTGGAGACATTATCTAATTGGGCATAAGAGTGATATCTATACAGATCACAAGAGTTTGAAGTATATCTTTACCCAGTCAGATCTGAATCTGAGACAATGTCGTTGGTTGGAATTGATCAAAGACTATGATTTGGATGTGTATTATCATCCGGGAAAAGCAAATGTCGTAGCTGATGCAGTTAGCAGGAAGAGTTATGCGAATGGACTTGGAATGACATTTATGTCAGCAGAGTTGTGTATTGAAATGGAGTATCTCAACTTGAGTTTTGTCACTAATGCAATGGAATTGGTGATAGAGCCTACATTGGAGCAGGAGATACACAAGGGTCAATTGGAGGATGAAAAACTAAAAGAGATAGCGGAGAATGTAGTGCTTGGAAAGGCACCAGGATTCAGGATGGATGAGAATGGTACTCTTTGGTTTGGAAAAAGGATATGTGTACCTGAAGTGAAGGCTATCCGTGATGCAATTCTGCAAGAGGCCCATGAGTCTGCTTATTCTATACATCCCGGAAGTACCAAGATGTATTTAGATCTCAAGGAGAGGCATTGGTGGAATGGTGGTTTGAAGAGAGATGTGGTAGAGTATGTGGCTTTGTGTGACACTTGTCAAAGAGTGAAAGCTGAGCATCAAAGACCTGCAGGGTTGTTACAACCAATGAGGATTCCTAAATGGAAATGGGAAGAAGTTGGTATGGATTTTATCATAGGTTTGCCCCGCACTCAAAGAGGTTATGATTCAATATGGGTAATAGTGGATCGACTCACCAAGGTTGCTCACTTTTTACCAGTCAAGACTACCTATATGGGTGCAAGGCTAGCAGAGTTGTACATGGAAAGAATAGTGTGCTTACATGGTGTTCCCAAGAAGATTGTGTCTGATAGAGGCACTCAGTTTACATCACAATTCTGGCATAAAGTACATAGATCTTTGGGGACAAAGTTGAATTTCAGTTCTGCTTATCACCCACAAACTGATGGACAGACTGAAAGGATCAACCAAATTTTGGAAGATATGTTGAGAGCTTGTGCACTACAGTATGATAATAGATGGGATAAGAGTCTACCATACGCAGAGTTCTCGTACAACAACAGTTACCAGAAGAGTCTCAAGATGGCACCTTTTGAGGCGTTGTATGGACATAAATGTAGAACGCCTTTGTTCTAGAATCAGACTGATGAAACTCAAGTGTTTGGACCCGATGTCCTTAGAGACACGAAAGAACAAGTGAGAATGAATAGAGAAAACTTAAGAGTGGCTCAGTCTCGACAGAAGAGTTACGCTGATACTTGTAGAAGAGAGCTGATGTTTGAAGTTGGTGATTATGTGTACCTGAAGGTGTCACCAATGAGAAGTGTGAAAAGATTTAATATGAAGGAAAAGTTGGCACCAAGGTATATTGGACCTTTAAGATCCTAGAGAGACGTGGAGAAGTAGCCTATCAGTTGGAACTGCCTGAGAGTTTGTCAGGTGTGCACGACGTGTTTCATGTTTCTCAGTTAAAGAAGTGTTTACGAGTACCAGGAGAGCAAATTCCTTTAGAAGAACTTGCTGTTAAGGAAGATCTTACATATGAAGAGTATCCAATAAAGATCTTACAGACGACAGAAAGAGTTATAAGGAGCCGAGTTATAAAAATGTGCAAAGTACAGTGGAATCGGTATAGAGAGGAGGAAGCTACTTGGAAAAGAGAAGAGGAATTACGAAAGTCTTATCCACAACTGTTTGAGTAAGCAATCACCCAAATCTCGAGGACGAGATTCATCTTAAGGGGGTAGAATTGTTACACCCTAAAAATTTTCATTTTCTAAAATAGCCAAATTGATTTATGTAAGCAATTTTTGTGAGCATTGAACCTAGGGAAATAATAGTTTTTATGGAATTAAAATTAATTATAAGGTTAGTAACCTCTTGATGCATACATGCTGCTGCATATTCATTTTTTGGATGATTAGTTTGACCAAATTTGAAAACAAGAATTCAAATCCATTTGAAAAATACTTTTGAAAAACTCTAAAAATAAAAAGAAAAAGGATTTCTTCTTTTCTCTCCATCCCTTCCTCACTTTTGGCCCAATTGGCCTTTTTCATTCCCGCGGCCCGCTCGCCCTCCCCCTCTTCCCTTCTTGGGCCAGCCCACTCGGGCGGCAGCCGTTGCCGCACGCCCTTCCCTCTCCGCAGCCGCTGATGAACCAGGCCCACACGCCAGCGTTGTCTCCCTCCTCCCGCAACCGTCGTGCGAGTCCAAGCCACAACCGCCCTCTACTCCTAGCGTCGTGGGCACGTCGCCCCGCTCCCCGGCCTCATTTAAAGGGTGTCGAACCCCCACGTGCACCCCTGCTGCCTCCTCGCTCTCTTCTTTGTGTTTGCCAGGCGCCGAGAAAGCCACAACAACCGCCGCAGCGCGCGCCGAGATCCGCCGTCCGCCTCTGCGTGGTCCGCCGTCTCCGAGCCGCCATCGACCCCGTTTTTCCCCGCTGTGAGCTTCACCGTTCTCCCCTCTCTCTCCTCGTGCAATTTATTTCTCGTTTCATGGCTTCTAGAGCCCGTTTCGCGTGCGGCCGTGTGCTCTCGCTGCCGGCCATGGCGACCCCCGTGTCAGCAGCATCCTTCAGCCGCCGTATCGGCCTGGTCGAGATCCCCTGCTCCCCCTCTTTCTCCCGGTGCCCTCGGTTCTACGAACCGTGGCCCATAGGCCTTGTTCCCGCACACCGGTGACCACCTCGCCGTCGGCCATGGAGCCTTGCCGCCGGATTTACTGTTCCGGCCGGCGCCTCCCTTTCTCTCTCTTCCCCTCTCTAATCCGAGCCCTCCATCGTTTGATCAACGGCTCACAGAAGCCGATACCCTTTTGCCCTGGCAGTTTTGCTTAAGAGACCCTGAGTTTTTCTAAGTCCTAACCCATAGTCCAAAGCACGTTTACAGAGTACGCTTTCTCCTTTTGAAGACGTAAAGTATACGGTTTTAGTCCAAAATACGTTTTCAGTATTTACAGAAATGCCACTAGATTTGTTTTGCTCATAGAAACTTCGTTTTAGCTCCGAATTGACCCGTTCAAATTGCGTTAGCTTTGTAATTTCATAATCTATGTGTTAGTACCACTATTAATCAAGTTTGCAACTTTTAAATTTCATGGTTAAGTTTAATTAAATAAAGTGCTATAGGAAACCCCGTTTAATTCATAACTATCGCGTTTTAGCTCCGATTTTCGTGAACTTCGCGTTGACGTGATCATAGCGAGACGTAGATTCTTTTTGTAAACATTTTATCTTGTTTTCTATACTATTGGTGTACTGTTCAAACTATAGGATTGTTTGCTTTGCATGAATGTTCCTGGAATGTTGTGTGTTGCCGTGTTGGTCGTGTTCAGACGGTGAGGAGAACGTTGGAGATCAAGAGTTCTTCGACGACCAGCAGGACCAACAGGAGTTTGTGAACCAAGGCAAGTATAGCATGGGCCTACCTTGATGTCCTATTCACTTTAATCATTCACTCATGTGCATGTGTCTAAATTTGATAACCATAAGGACATCCTAGTTCTTTGATGACATGTTCCCTTGACTCCTTTGGGTTAATTGCATATGGGTAGATTGCTAGCGCTCTAACTGAACATGATCTATACAATGGTTAATGGTTCTATGGAACTAAAAGTAAAACATGCTTTATAACAATTGATCCATAGGGCGAAGGTGCAAATGACTTTTGATCATGTTGCTCCCGGCCCTCCATAAGGACTTATCTATCGGCAAAAGCTGGGACTGACAGTGCAACCGTGAGAGTCATATGGCTCTGACTTTAGCTCAGTAATAGGACCTTTTCTAGCTTGTTAGAGGTTACCTTTATGGCGCAAAAGGGGCTCGCCACGTTGGGTATAGGGCTGCCTCTGTTCCTATGTGTATAGCCGTGATGGATATGTGTCATAGGAAAGGGGGGTTCCTACATCTACCTGCCGAGGAAACCTAGCGGCCCTAACTTATTAGAGAAACCTGTGAAATGGCTTCATAGTGTACCCTGCCCGCTCACCTTGGCAGTGACATGGGAGTAATTAACCTGGGCATATGGGAATCACGACTCGCGGTGAATGTGCACCACCTCTGCAGAGGGTTACAAACTGTTATAACAGCCGTGCTCACGGTCACGAGCGGCCCAGAAAACTCACAGAATAAATGGTTATGCATTGTTGTTCATTTATGATGGTATACAATGATAATATGATGCAAATGATTCTGATATCTGCTTATGTGGGATTAAATGAGAGCTTAAGCATAACTTGATTAAACTTGATAATAAAATATTGATTCACTAAAAGTGCTAACTGCAGTAAACCAGTGTCATCCTTTTTGAGCTTCATAACCCCATGTTATCTTATTAAGTATGGGAAGTACTTATGCTTGTTTACTTTCTATATTTGGATAAAAATCACGGATGGGTAATAGATGACAACGGGTATGAGGAGTTTCCTAAGGATTATTAGGCTTATGGTCAACCAGTTGACCTTCCCTGTGATGGAGTTTCACGGGAGAGTTTATATTTTATCTTCCGCTGTGTTGTGTAAGACTATGTGATATTATTAATCGTGATGTAAGATACACCGTGATGATACTTTTTATAATTTGTCGACTTATGTGTGTGACTGATCCCTGGGCACACATGAGCTAAATGCATTCAATTTTATCCTTAAAATTGGGTGTGATAGCTGTGGATGGTAGTTAGGTCACAGACTTATTATTCTGAGCACATACTTGCTTATGGGAGCAGGAAGACTTGTTACTCTCTTGTCATGGGTTTTGGCTCTTTCCGGACCGACTTTAGGGGTGGGTACTAGGTGGAGGTCTCAGCACCATACTGAGACCGGGTCTCAGGTGTTGTAGGCTTGGAGTCCAAGTTTGGACGGGGACCTAGACCCCTTGACAGGAGTGAGATGAGTTGGTTTTGTTTGTGCCTGGATACAAGCAGGGCATGTGTTTCGGGATACCCAGCTGGGATACATTGATTCACGAATCACCGTTTCTCTTAGACGGTACCGACTTGGCTATGGTCTAGCACCGTAGTAAGAACTGGAATGTGAAAGATGGTAAAATGATTCTGATTGCTTACCACATGCTTGAAAGTAGCATAGGTGCTTACCTAGAATGATTAGCTAATTAACTAAAACTAATGGCTAAAAACTTGGAACATAAAGATGTACTATTAGTAATGCTCCCTACAAATGTAATAAACTAGCAAGCAAAATAAGCCTTGCATATCCTTGGATCTTTTACTTTCCGCATGTCGGGTAAGTCTTGTTGAGTACATTCGAGTGCTCAGGGTTTTATTTCCCCTGTTACAGGTGACAGGTGGATGCTAGAGATGACTCTTGTGTGCGGAAACCTCCTGGTGGGCTCAGAGAGGATTCCTTTCACGCTGCGATCGTAGTGTTTATTTATAACTTTCATTAAAGGTTTTATAAGAAAAGATGTAAAATCTGCTAACATATCTTGTATATAAAGGGACACTATGTTAATGCTTCACTATGTCATTAAATTAATCTTTGTTTCCGCTATAACTCTGGTCATATGTTGTGCTCTGCTACAAGATAAAACTTGTGAACCCGAAATGTATAAACTCTTTTACGTATAAACTATTTTAATTCCGTTGTTGCATTCAACTTGTGTAATACTCTGATATTGTAATAAAGTGATGTAAGAAATGGTTAAGAATGTTGTAAGCTTTATCCACTCATTTATGATCATGAGGGAAAAATATGGATTTTCGAGTTCTCCTTTGAGGTGTGCTCGACGGAACAACATGATTTAGTGCACTCTCTTAGGTACTTAGTGTCTAATGGAAGACAAGTACTCTTAGGAGGGCATTAGATTAGGCGGTTCTGCCACATCCACAAACTTAGAAAACATAGAATTCACAAACTTGAATTAACGGACTGCCAATTTTGTGGAGCGCCCGATAGAATATTTTTGGCTATAATTCACCACCCTGATAGCAGCCAGTTCACCACGGATCATCTACTAGTTTGATGGAACGTTCAATGAGAAT
Organism: Miscanthus floridulus; assembly: GCF_019320115.1. Taxonomy (NCBI): domain Eukaryota; kingdom Viridiplantae; phylum Streptophyta; class Magnoliopsida; order Poales; family Poaceae; genus Miscanthus; species Miscanthus floridulus. The sequence goes on from NC_089595.1 coordinate 37,574,857, forward strand.
AGTTCCACACTTAGAAAACTTAAGGGCTATAGACCTATAACCATAGAGTTTATGTCAATTAATCACATCAGAATGTTCCGTCAGATCACCTATAAACCTAAAACATTTAGAAGCTACAGACTTTGAGTTCATGGAGCATCTGCCACTATTGATGGAGCATCCACGAACACCATCTCAGAATTAGTCAAATAAACCTAAGTCAATAAAACCCACGAAGCATCCATGAAATCATCAGAGCATTCATAGACAATTATAAAATCATTTACCAAACTATTTAGCTTCGGGTTTGACCAACCCAAATTCATGGATCATCCGACAAAAGGATGGATCGTCCGTGAAGTTCAACACTTAGAAACTTTCACAAATGTGTTGTCGGACCGTCACCATGGATCACCCGATGAATTGACGGAGCTTTTGTCAATGTTGTCGACAGAACACTAATACTATGCTACACACACATGTTATATATGCTTAAACCCTAATCAAACAACAGCAATGCATATAATATCATGTCATTCACTCTTATGCATTGTACTCATGATGCACCATACATTCATTAGGTGACGTGGGCTCTGAGGAAGTTCTTTTGGAGGAGACCAAGAAGTAGAGGTTGTCGACGAGCCATTGATCAAACCAACTCAAGGCAGGTCCCTATGCATCCCTATATCTTGCAAAATGCATAATGTGATATTGTTAATGTATTGCATTGCTATGTTACTATAAGATTAGACTACCAATTAATCCTATGTTGAGCTTTCATACCTTGAATGATACCGCACCACTTGAATTTGGATTGTTTACTTTCATTACTCGAATAATTCATGATTAGTTTGAGTAGATGGTAGAAGTCGAGATGATGATGGGTTTCTCATCACTCGTGCGTTATAGGGCATGCTTGTCCACTAAAGCAACATAAATGGGTTATGATCTAAAACTTGACCAAAGGATGATAATGATGTTGAATGGTAAGCAAGGGGTTGGACCATGGCAAGACAGGTGAAGTTCTTGGACAGTGTAGCTTGCTAAGACCGTGTATCCGTGGTAGTAGGTCATGAACATAATTGTACAAACCACTTGTCATGAATGGGGTTGACAAGCCAAGTATTTAATTGCGACCAGTCTACCCGTGGATTCGGCGCGAAGGTGAAATTCTAGGACCTCAAGTTCCATATCTTAGTGCCGTTGGAGCGCTCATGTATCTTGCAAATTACACTAGGCCTAATATTGTATTTGCAGTGAACTTGCTAGCTCGACAAAACACTGCTCCTACCAAATGACATTGGACAGGAGTAAAACATATCCTCATATATGTGAATGGTACAAGAGATCTTGGACTATTTTTCAAAAGGGTCCCAAATTTCGATATGGTTGGATACACTAACACTGGATATTTATCTAATCCCCACAATGGCAGATCACAAATAGGCTTTGTGTTTTTACATAATGGAACAACCATTTCGTGGAAGTTTTCCAAATAGACTTTGGTGACTACATCCACAAATCATTCTGAGATAGTTGCACTATATGAGGCCTCACGTGAATGCATTTGGCTCCACAGAATGATCAACCACATACAACAATCTTGTGATATTGGTGTCATCAACCCGCCAACCATTATTTATGAAGATAATGCTACTTGGGTTACACGGATGCAAACAGGATATATCAAAAGCAATATCACCAAGCATATTTCTCCTAAATTGTTTTATCCTCATGAATTACAACAGAAAGGAGAAATAAATAGCTTGTAAACCAAATCATGTGATAATCTTGCTGATTTGTTCACTAAGTCCCTGCCAGCTTCCTCATTTGAGAAATGTGTTAAAGGAATTGTTATGCAATGACTTAGAGATTTGCAAGGTTAGGGAGAGAAATCTCCTAAATATTAGCTTGTCCAAAGCATCATATTGCACTCTTTTTTATGAGTTTTTCCTCACAAGGTTTTTCATAGAAAGTTTCTATGGGGAAAATCTCCTAGATATATTAGCTTATCCAAAGCATCATATTGTACTCTTTTTTATGAGATTTTTCTCACAAGGTTTCTTGTAGAAAGTTTCTAATAAGGCAGTAAAAACATAAGCATATGTCACATTTCTTGTTTTCCCCATGAGGATTTTTTAAAGGGATATTAAAGACATATACTATCCTCTAAACTATACATGAGTTTTCTCCTGAAAATGTTTTCTCACATAAGTTTACAATGAGGTAATAATCATTATATGCTATATGTTTCTCCTTGTTTTCCCGTTGGGTTTTAAAGAGTTTTTAATGGCATATCTACCGGTATTCTTCCTCGTTTTTATCCTATAAAAATTTTTAGAGGAGTAATACCATTCATTGATGTCAAGGACGGATTTGGAGTGTTACAAATATCTTGTACCAGATGATTTCATCCTAACCGACATCCCTAGTTGGATTCCTCATCGGTCAAGCCAACACCGCACAATCCCTCGTACGTGGGAGTTTCTCCCCACATCCGCGGGAACTTCCCACGACCCTGGATGCGTGCGCAACTCACGTCACCATACTTGACGGACGAGTTTCCCTCCCCAAATCACATTGCTCACAAATACTCGTAATAGCCTCAATGCTGCACGGTGCCTCACTCCGTCGACTGAGATCCTGATTCGACGTTGCTGTGCACCGTGGCCGCTTCTCTGATGGCCTGCGGAGGAGTTGGGACAGAGGAGAACGGAGCGGTGGACAATCTCGTGCGATGGCGCAACGGCTGCCATTGCCGGTACGGTGGATCCAAGCAAGGGCACCGGCGTGCTCAGCATGACAATTTAGTGGCAGAGGAGGTGTCATGAAGGAAACGGCCTGCCCACAGGGATCAAAGGCGATGACGGTCTGTACCTCCGAGTGCAATGCGGTGGCGCTTACACGAAGGAGGAGCACGCGACACAAGTGCGCATGAGAAAACAAAGGGTGACGTGTTCCTGCTGGGCTAGGAAGAGAGGTCGGAGGACGTGGCAACCATCAATGGCTATAAGCATGCGTTTGGTTTCGGGACGGCGTGGAATGAATTAGATTTATCCTAGTTTTAAGGGTTGGGATGGACCCATCTCTTATTTGGTTTGAGATTGGAGCTATTCCAATTTTTTTGTTTGGTTTGAGGAATTGAACGGGTTGAGGTAGATGCTATTTTACACCACGTTAGCTCCTAATAGTGGAGTTAGGCCATTTGTTGGGCAATTGATCGATGGAAGCGGAAGGGATTGGTGGCGGAGGAGATGAATGCAGAGGTGGGACCAGGGACGTGGGAAGGGATTGGCGGCCCTTTGATTTATGCTCAAACAGTTATGTGCACGGTGCCGGTGATCGGCAAGGAAGGAATAAAATTCGGCAGTTGCTCCTAAAGTTGTTTAGAGATGTTATCTAGGTCTCTAAAATTTTAAAATGCACTTTTAACTCCCTAAGGGTCACTTCAGGTCTACATGGATGTTTATCCGACACCTCTATCCAACGTGCTATGGATCTGATAGATGTGATCTACGTATCAGCGGTAAGCCTCCACCTTAAAAAAAAATCGTATCTTTTTCATACTTTCTCCGATGAATATGATTGTACTCCATCCATTTTAAATTATAAGTCGCTTTGACTTTTTTGTTTCATCTATTTTACTATGTATCTAGACATATTATTATATCTAGTTGTACAATAAAATGAATGTATCAAAAAAATCAAAGCACCTTATAATTTATAATGGATGGAGTAGCTCTCAATGAGATCTACAACTTTTAAGTTTTGAGCTTTTTCATTTAAGATCGTTAATATGCTCAAAAAATAATATAACGTTTAAGCAGCATATTAGTCGTGCACCAGAGCTTGTCATGTTAGAAAAATCATATCTTTCTTATATGGTGTTTTATATAAAAAATTGTAACTCTGGGTGAGATACGCAACTTTTAAGCTTTGAGTTTTTCATTTAAGATTATTAAATAATATAAAGTCTTAGCATTATATTAATCACGTACTTAGGCTTAAAGTCTTAGAAAAATCATATATTTCTTGTACGATATTGGACAAAGACACTTTGGCTGTAAAAAAATGTAACTCTCGATGAGATCTACAGCATTCTAGTTCTAAGGTTTTTTCATTTGAGATTGTTAATATTCTCAAAAAAATTAAATAAAGCTTCAACAGTATATTGGTCGTGCACTAGGCTTGTCGTCTTAGAAAAATATATATATATTCTTGTATGGTGTCAAATAAGTTTGTATATAAAAATTGTAGCACTTAATGAGATCTATAAAATCATATTTTTAAGTTTTATCATTTGGGGTAGTTAAAATGCTTAAAAATAATATAAAGTTTCAACAACATATTACTTGCGTACTCGGACTTGTCGTCTTAGAAAAACGAAGTATTCCCTACATGATATCCAATAAATATACATTGTATATTAAAGTTGTAGCGCTTGATGTGATCTTTAACTTTAAAGTTTTGAGTTTATTTATTTGAAGTTGTTTAGATGTTTTAAAAATTGATATTAAACTCGATTGATATATTGCTAAAACTTTATATTAATTTTTAGGGCATCTTGACATTTTTCAAATCACAAAGCTCAAAACTAGAAAATTGTACATCTTATCTAGGGCTACAATTCTCATAAACAAAGTATTATCCGAATCCATACATTAAAGATATGATTTTTTTCAATATAACAAGCTCTAGCACGTGATTAATATGCTATTCAAACTTTATATTATTTTTTTGAGTATCTTAATGATCTCAATTGACAAAACTCAAAACATGAAATTTGTAGAGCTCATCGAGGCCTATAATTGTTATATACAAAGTATATTTTTCCAGCACAATAGAAGAAACATATGATTTTTCTAAAATGACAAGTTCTGGTACACAATTAATATGCTGCTAAAACTTTATATTACTTTTTTAAGCATCTTTACTATCTTAAATGAAAAAACTCAAAACTATAAATTTGTAGGCATCATGGAATGCTACAATTTTCATATACGAATCATATGCACCTGAGGTTGTATGAAAAAGATACAATTTTTCTACGGTGGAGTCTCACCGCTGATACGTGGGTCTCATCTGTCAGATTCGGTCTACGTAGGATAGCGGGTTGGATTGACGTCCATTTGGACCTGGATGAGACCCGTTACAACTTTAGAGAAAAAGAAAAGTAGTTTAAAACTTTTAAATCTAGATGATAGCTCAAACAACTTTAAAGATCGTTGATGAATTTTACTCGAGAGGGGTTAGGAATGACGGATGGGTTCTGGATGCAAGTGAGACTGGGAGGGAAGTGGTAACAGGCTGGTTTATTGCCACTGTTGCTTGCTAAACTAGGCTTCGGCCTAGGTCGGCAGATGAGGGGGCTAAGGGAGAAAACCGGGCTCGGCCCAATTGTTGACAGGGTTTGGGCCTTGGGAAAAAATAAGAGAAAGGTAGAAAAGAAAAGGGTTTGAGCCCAGATTTTATTTATTTTGGCCCAGGACATTGTTTTGGATTTCTGGGACGAGATTTGCATTATGTACTAATCTGTTACCTATTTGAATTTGAACTTTTTTTTCCTACGAATGTTGCACAGGTAAAGACCATCCAGTTGGCATGAATGCAACCAAATAATTTTTTTCTTTGCAAATCACAAATGAAATGCTAACCGTGACAAAGATCTAGTCCATCTTTAGCCTTAACCAAAAATGAATCAAAACGTTATTCTTTTTCGCTGTGAATCACAGTATAGACAAAGAAACTTAGGGCCTATTTGGATCTGCTCCTCTAAACTTTGGACCTCTAAACTTTAGAGCTAAAGTCTCTAAACAGGTGTTCTAAAGTTAGCTGTAAACTTTAGCACATCTCACATTAGAGATTTCGATCTTAAAATTGAGCTAAAGTGCTCTAAAGTTTTTAGAGCTTTAAAGTTTAGAGAAAGGGCTCAAACAGGCCCTTAAAAATATGCGTACACTCATCCTATGAATACATGTATATACACGTCCTACCTCTATGAACACTTCCGAAAAGATCTTGAGATTGAGAAATCAATACAGGCGCCTTTTATTCTCGATGAGCACGTCGCCTATCGCTGAAAGAACAACGCCGTAAAATCCTAAAATAAGTTCGGGAAAATAAGAGCACATGTGTTAAATCGAGGATTTAAACTTTTGTGAATAGGTTACACCATAAGAAACCTAACCAGTTGAATTACGCTCGGTTCGCAATACCAATCTAATCTAAAGTGAAACCCTAACTCAAGTTTATACAAATTTGATGCAATAACGACAGTGCATGACCTAATATAAACCTTAACATGAATTATAGAATATAAATATGGTAAAAATACCTAACCCAAAACAAGGATAAGATGACCAATGAATAACACTACAAATGCATAGACCATTTCCAGGTATGCAACGGCTGGGTCCCACTCGCTCAACACAGCACGGTTTGCAGCCACTAACAAGATAAGGCTCTCGCACGGTCTCACACCAACCAGACCAACGCCTGCCTGCATCGGTGTGCCCCCCTCATCTATCCATTCAAGGACCACGATGGGACATGAATCGGAGAACAATCGACGACGTGTCCCCCGGCCGGACCGATTCACGTGCCGCTCCGGCGACCTGGCGCCTCGCCGGGACCCCGTCCCCCTCGCCCATGCGGATGCGGTCGAGCCCGTGCTGCCGCGCCACACGTATGCACCTCGCATGCGTGCATGTGTCCTAGAAGCCGGCTATCCAATCGACGACGTGTCCCCCGGCCGAACCGATTCACGTGCCGCTCCGGCGACCTGGCGCCTCGCCGGGACCCCGTCCCCCTCGCCCATGCGGATGCGGTCGAGCCCGTGCTGCCGCGCCACACGTATGCACCTCGCATGCGTGCATGTGTCCTAGAAGCCGGCTATCTTGTCGCCTCGATCGATCGCATTATGCGCTATCGTCTGTTGTGGCATGCCGGCGCTCCGGTTGCCGCTCCTAAAACTGCACACGCACGTCCCCTTCAATTATGGCAATTTTTTTTTTTTGAAAGTACTCGGCAAGACCTGAAGAAATAAGACGAAGCTCACTGAGGGTAGTCCTCGAGCCTCTTGCTATTTAAAACAAAAAGTTTGAGGGTCTTGAATCTAAATTGTTCAAAGAACTGAAAACCTTTTCTGAGGATACGTTGGATCTTGTAGACATTCTCTAGGGTGTATCCAAGTAACCCGCGAACTGCAGTAGACTATCCATATACCATTGCAAGTCAACACAGTTGCGCCACCGAGGACTTTCCATAATTATCTTGCGTGCTTGATGTCTTCTTGCATGCTGCTGTATGTCATGCCTCTTCCTTTGTTTCGCTTGAGTAATGAAAGTACATATAAATATGCACGTGCATCCTCATATTCATGCTCATCTTGCAAACGCAAAATCTTCTCGTTCGACCATGATCCGATCCAAGTAAGGCAGCCTAGATAATCCGTCAAAAGGCTTCGGGTGGGCAGTCCCCTCACCGGAGACCCCGTATCACCCCCACCTTAGACTTTCCAAATCACCGCAACAAGGTCGACCTTAGCTGTCGAGTAGTTGATCACCCCAACCGAGTAGTCGATCACCGCGGTCGAGTAGTCGGACGTCCTGGCGACTTCTAGAGCAGCAACCGAGTAAGACAGCGTGGGGCGTGTGTCTCACCCAACAAAGTAGTGGCCAAGTAAGGCAGCCAGCGGTGGGCGAGCTCCTTATTTGATGATGTGGTCCAGAAAATGGTTCCCTTTCCGGTGAGTAGGCTTCACGTATTAAGGCCTCAGCAACCCAGGTAAATCAACTGTAGTAGAGCCGCGGAGGCATATGGATAATATCCAGAGATATATGATGATTAAAGAATATTTGAAAAAATATTAAACCATGACTTAGCTTGATTGATGGCCGCGTGGTAGAATCAGCGCACGATCCTGATATTTTGCGCTCAGGAGACCCCAGTGGTTGTAGCCCCCGAGCATCAGCTTGCGAGTACATGGACATGAGCTGTCGAGTAGTTGGTCACCGCAGCCAAAGTAGTCGGAAACTGTGACGAGTAGTCAGACAACTGGCATGTTTCAGTCATTTTGCTTTTTGGTTCGGGTGTTAGCTTATTAGCTATCCTCATCGGCGGACTCAAGCATCTTTTCAGCTCTTTTGCTCTCGGCCGGTATGCTCAGGCATAATTTCAGCCATTTTGCTTTTTGGTTCGGGTCTTAGCTTATTAGCTACCCTCATCGACGGCCTCAAGCATCTTTTCAGCTCTTTTGCTCACGGCTGGTATGCTTAGGCATAATTTCAGTCATTTTGCTTTTTGGTTCGGGTGTTAGCTTATTAGCTACCCTCATCGGCGGGCTCAAGCATCTTTTCAGCTCTTTTGCTCTCGACTGTTATGCTCAGGCATAATTTAAGCCTATTTTTTGGTTCGGGTGTTAGCATATTGGCTACCCTCATCGGCGGGCTCAAGCAACTTTTGAGCTCTTTTGTCTCGGCCGATATGCTCAGGCATAATTTCAGTCATTGTGCTTTTTCGTTCGAGTGTTAGCTTGTTAGCTACCATTATTGGCGGGCTCAAGCATCTTTTTAGCTCTTTTGCTCTCGGCTGGTATGCTCAGGCGTAATTTCAGCCATTTTGCTTTTTGGTTCGGGTGTTAGCTTATTGTTTACCCTCATCGGTGGGCTCAAGCATCTTTTCAGCTCTTTTGCTCTCGGTCGGTATGCTTAGGCATAATTTCAGCCTTTTTGCTTTTTGGTTCGAGTGTTAGCTTATTAGCTACCCTCATCGGCGGGCTCAAGCATCTTTTCTGCTCTTTTGCTCTCGGGCGGTATGCTCAGGCGTAACTTTAGTCATTTTGCTTTTTGGATTGGGTGTTACCTTATTAGCAACCCTCATCGGCGGGCTCAAGCATCTTTTTAGCTCTTTTGCTCTCAGCCGGTATGCTCAGGCATGATTTCAGTCATTTTGCTTTTTGGATCGGGTGTCAGCTTATTAGCTACCCTCATCGGCGGGCTCGAGCATCTTTTGAGCTCTTTTGCTCTCAACCGGTATGCTTAGTGAAAACAACTGGGGGAAAGCCATAATAAGATATATGTTGTCGAGGAACACCATCTTTATTGATCATGAACGTTGATCTCTTGTGGCTTGTATATATATTCTTCCTTGAGTTGTTTTCGTGCGTAGAATCTTCTTAGTTGGCTGATGTGCCATGTATTGTTGACTTATTTTCTATCTTCAGTTATCAACTTGTACGCGCCATCAATCGATGTTTCGATGATTTTGCTTGTCCGGGTTGTCTCGGTTGTTTCTATCCGGGAACCTCTCTCGTGTCTTCTCCTCTGCAGTAATCATCTTTTCTACTGTGCGTCTGAATTCTTCATTGTTTCTTGGGTTTTCTTTGCAGAAGTCTTGAAATTGCCACCTAGCCATAATTCCGTGAGAGAAAGCTTCGATTACTTCTCGTTCGGTGATGTCATGTACTTGAGCACGTAGCTCGCCAAATCGTCGATAGTAATTTCTGAGAGTTTTGCCTCTTTTCTGCTTGAGTCCTTTTAATTCTACGTGGGTGATGGGATGCGTAATGATGCCTGTGAAATTTCCACATAAAACTCTTTGCAAGTCCTCCCAATTTCTGATTGAACCTGGGTTTAATTTATCGAATAATTAGAGGGGCATGGTTTCTAGGGCCATGGGAAAGAACAAAGTCTTGATATTGTCGTCTCCTCCGGCTAGTTCGATCGACTGTGAGTAAATCCTAAGCCACTGCCTTGGTTCGGTCTTGCCATCATATTTAGAGTGGTTGGATAGCTTGAACTTGTGGGGTAGTCGTATTGAAGCAAGTCTGCTTGCAAAACAGGGGAATCTATCATGCGTTTCGGCTTCTTTGTATTCCGATTCGGCACCTCCTTCCTGCCAACTATCGTTTTGGTGAGAGTGGGGATGTCTGAATGGGTGCTTCGCTTCTGATCTTCCTTGGTTGTTCGACTCGATAGTTTTGACTATGGTCCCTTCTGCTTTCCCTATTATGACTTCCACTTGGTCCAAGTCTCTTAAAAGCGGACTTCCTTTGATTTTGATCTTCCTTCCTATGAGATGTTGACCTAGCAGGTAGTCTTGAGCGGGTCCTTCCATCATGTGTCCTTAGGGTTGCTGACTGGAGGAGGTCCCAGAGTTGTTCCTGTTTTTCATAGGGAAGTGATGTCGCTCTGAGTTCTTCTAGTGCTCTCGGATCCTATTATAGGGTGTATTCGTCACGCGTCTTTCTTCGACTTCTTGTTCTGATTTTCTTCTGTCGTACTCAACCAGATCTGACTCATATTTGATCTAGGCTTCCTTGCGCTACCTAGCACGGCGTTGGCGTCCTTGTTTCAATTTGTTTCTTCTTTCTCTGGCTTGCCTCTGATTCTCGGTCTCACCATCGTGCCCCTAGATAAAGGGTAATATGTTGGACTCATATTCGTCTGATGACCTGATGTCGGGTGCTTCTGGGGGGACCAGAGGTGATCGAGGATGGCAAACCATGAACACTTCTCATGTGTGAATTGTTCTGTTATTGGTGTTGGTTTCCACACTGTCGGAGTTGTTGATGATTTTAGTAGAGGCTTCAAGGTCGTAGATCGAGTCTCCCTCTTGGTAGGGTAGAATTGCTGTCGTCGTCGTGCTGAATAGTTGGGTACCACTATCCTCAGGAACTAAATCTGGCCAGTGGACGATGCAGTCTTGAGATGTTATAGTTAGTACGAGACCTTCCTAAGCTCCTTTTAGTGGCATTCTAAGCACCGGATCGAGGGATCCTTCGGGCCGTGCCTAATAAGATTTTGCCATGTTGTGGAGTCCAAACAGAAAAGGACTCGACTTCTTGAAAGAACTCGATAAAGACTCCATCTTGGATGCGGAGCCTGTTTGAGTCAGATGCGTGAAGCCGTGAAATCTGAGTTGGATCGGACATCACGAGCTGTGCGGATCTTCCGGTGAGTTGGTCTGTCGTAGTCGCCGAAATAGAAAGGTCTTCAAGGTGATCTGAATCTTTGAGGAGACGGCTTTGGAGCTTGCCATCTTTGCTCGCTTCGCAGATCCATGAACCAAAGATGAAGGTTGATCCCATCAAGAAGATCATGCTATCGAGGTCTGTTGAGCTCTCGGATGTAGTTTCGCCGAAAGCCCCTACCTGGCGCACCAGCTCCTTGTTCCAAATAACAAGAGGCTCGAGGGCTACACTCAGTGAGTGTACTTTTTTCCTTAAAAAAGCGCATGTCACCAAGAAGACTTCTTCAAGACAGACCACTTCAAGGCCTCACGACAAAAAGAACCTGGACCGACCTATATCCGAGTTCTTTTTGATAAAGAACCTGGGTATATGCTCGGGAGCCCTTCGACGAAGAATCAGAGCAATTTCAAGATAAGACCCTCTAGCTCCTTGTTCTAAATAGCAAGAGGCTCGAGGGCTACACCAAGATGGGAGTATTTTTTCTTCAAAAAAGCACACACCACTCAAAGATCCCAAGAAGCGCTACATGGTTTCACTCAAGAAAGCACTCGGCTTTGTCTTGTTCCTTCAGGTCTTGCCGAGTAGGAACAAGCGTCGTTCTTGTGCTTTCTTGAGTGAAACCATGTAGCGCTTCTTGGGATCTTCGAGTGGTGTGTGCTTTTTTGAAGAAAAAATACTCCTATCTTGGTGTAGCCCCCGAGCCTCTTGCTATTTGGAACAAGGAGCTAGAGGGTCTTGTCTAGAAATTGCTCTGATTCTTCGTCGAAGGGCTCTCGAGCATATACCTAGGTTCTTTATCAAAAAGAACTCGGATATAGCTTGGTCTAGGTTCTTTTTATCGTGAGGCCTTGAAGTGGTCTGTCTTAAAGAAGTCTTCTTGGTGACGTGCGCTTTTTCGAAGAAAAAACTACACTCACTGAGTGTAGCCCCCGAGCCTCTTGCTATTTGGAACAAAAAGTTGGAGGGTCTTGAATCTTATGTTGTTTGAAAACTCCTGTCTTGAAGTCTTCTAAGTGATGTGCGCTTTTTGGAAGAAAAAGTGCACTCACTGAGTGTAGCCCCCGAGCCTCTTGCTATTTGGAACAAAAAGTTGGAGGGTCTTGACTCTAAGTTGTTCAAAGAACTGAAAACCTCTTCTGAGGATATGTATGATCTTGTAGACATTCTCAAGGGTGTATCCAAGTAACCCGCGGACTGTAGTAGGCTACCCATATACCATTGCAAGTCAACATAGTTGCGCCACCGAGTACTTTCCATAATTATCTTGCATGCTTGATGTCTTCTTGCATGCTGCTGTATGTCATGCCTCTTCCTTTGTTTCACTTGAGTAATGAAAGTACATATAAATATGCAAGTGCATCCTCATATTCGTGCTCATCTTGCTAACGCAAAATCTTCTCGTTCGACCATGATCCGATCCAAGTAAGGCAACCTAGATAATCCATCAAAAGGCTTCGGGTGGGCAGTCCCCTCACCGGAGACCCCGTATCACCCCCACCTTAGAATTTCCAAATCACCGCAACAAGGTCGACCTTAGCTGTCGAGTAGTTGATCACCCCAACTGAGTAGTTGATCACCGCGGTCGAGTAGTCGGACGTCCTGGCGACTTCTAGAGCAGCAACTGAGTAAGACAGCGTGGGGCGTGTGTCTCACCCAACAAAGTAGTGGCCAAGTAAGGCAGCCAGCGGTGGGCGAGCTCCTTATTTGATGACGTGGTCCAGAAAATGGTTCCCTTTCTGGCGAGTAGGCTTCACGTATTAAGGCCTCAGCAACCCAGGTAAATCAACTGTAGTAGAGCCATAGAGGCATATGGATAATATCCAGAGATATATGATGATTAAAGAATATTTGAAAAAATATTAAACCATGACTTAGCTTGATTGATGGCCGTGTGGTAGAATCAGCGCACGATCCTGACATTTTGCGCTCAGGAGACCCCAGTGGTTGTAGCCCCTAAGCATCAGCTTGCGAGTACTTGGACATGAGCTGTCGAGTAGTTGGTCACCGCAGCCAAACTAGTCAGAAACTGTGACGAGTAGTCAGACAACTGGCATGTTTCAGTCATTTTGCTTTTTGGTTCGGGTGTTAGCTTATTAGCTACCCTCATCAGCGGGCTCAAGCATCTTTTCAGCTCTTTTGCCCTCGGCCAGTATGCTCAGGCATAATTTCAGCCATTTTTCTTTTTGGTTCGGGTGTTAGCTTATTAGCTACCCTCATCGATGGGCTCAAGCGTCTTTTTAGCTCTTTTGCTCTCGGCTGGTATGCTCAGGCATAATTTCAGCCATTTTGCTTTTTGGTTCGGGTGTTAGCTTATTAGCTACTCTCATCGGCGGGCTCAAGCATGTTTTTAGCTCTTTTGCTCTCGACCGGTATGCTCAGGCATAATTTGAGCCATTTTGCTTTTTAGTTCGGGTGTTAGCTTATTAGCTACCTTCATCGGTGGGCTCAAGCATCTTTTCAGCTCTTTTGCTCTCGGCCGGTATGCTCAGGCATAATTTCAGCCATTTTGCTTTTTGGTTCGGGTGTTAGCTTATTAGCTACCCTCATCGGCGGGCTCAAGCATCTTTTCAGCTCTTTTGCTCTCAGCCGATATGCTCAGGCATAATTTTAGTCATTTTGCTTTTTGGTTCGGATGTTAGCTTATTGGCTACCCTCATCGGCGGGCTCAAGCATCTTTTCAACTCTTTTGCTCTCGGCCGGTATGCTCAGGCATAATTTCAGCCATTTTGCTTTTTGGTTCGAGTGTTAGCTTATTAGCTACCCTCATCGGCGGGCTCAAGCATCTTTTGAGCTCTTTTGCTCTCGGCAGGTATGCTCAGGCGTAATTTTAGCCCTTTTGCTTTTTGGTTCGGGTGTTAGCTTATTGGATACCCTCATCGGTGGGCTCAAGCATCTTTTCAGCTCTTTTGCTCTCGGTCGGTATGCTCGGGCATAATTTCAGCCTTTTTGCATTTTGGTTCGAGTGTTAGCTTATTAGCTACCCTCATCGGCGGGCTCAAGCATCTTTTTAGCTCTTGTGCTCTCGGCCGGTATGCTCAGGCGTAATTTTAGCCATTTTGCTTTTTGGATCGGATGTTAGCTTATTAGCTACCCTCATCGGTGGGCTCAAGCATCTTTTTAGCTCTTTTGCTCTCAGCCGGTATGCTCAGGTGTGATTTCAGCCATTTTGCTTTTTGAATCGAGTGTTAGCTTATTAGCTACCCTCATCGACGGGCTCAAGCATCTTTTCAGCTCTTTTGCTCACGGCTGGTATGCTTAGGCATAATTTCAGGCATTTTGCTTTTTGGTTTGGGTGTTAGCTTATTAGCTACCCTCATCGGCGGGCTCAAGCATCTTTTCAGCTCTTTTGCTCTCGACCAGTATGCTCAGGCATAATTTGAGCCTGCTTTTTGGTTCGGGTGTTAGCTTATTGGCTACCCTCATCGGCGGGCTCAAGCATCTTTTGAGCTCTTTTGTCTCGGCCGGTATGCTCAGGCATAATTTCAGCCATTATGCTTTTTAGTTCGAGTGTTAGCTTGTTAGGTACCCTCATCGGCGGGCTCAAGCATCTTTTTAGCTCTTTTGCTCTCGGCTGGTATGCTCAGGCGTAATTTCAGCCATTTTGCTTTTTGGTTCGGGTGTTAGCTTATTGTTTACCCTCATCGGTGGGCTCAAGCATCTTTTCAGCTCTTTTGCTCTCGGTCGGTATGCTTAGGCATAATTTCAGCCTTTTTGCTTTTTGGTTCGAGTGTTAGCTTATTAGCTACCCTCATTGGCGGGCTCAAGCAGCTTTTCAGCTCTTTTGCTCTCGGCCGATATGCTCAGGCGTAAGTTTAGTCATTTTGCTTTTTGGATTGGGTGTTAGCTTATTAGCTACCCTCATCGGCGGGCTCAAGCATCTTTTCAGCTCTTTTGCTCTCAGCCGGTATGCTCAGGCATGATTTCAGTCATTTTGCTTTTTGGATCGGGTGTTAGCTTATTAGCTACCCTCATCGGCGGGCTCGAGCATCTTTTGAGCTCTTTTGCTCTCAACCGGTATGCTCAGTGAAAACAACTGGGGGAAAGCTATAATAAGATATATGTTGTCGAGGAACACCATCTTTATTGATCATGAACGTTGATCTCTTGTGGCTTGTATATATATTCTTCCTTGAGTTGTTTTCATGTGTAGAATCTTCTTAGTTGGCTGATGTGCCATGTATTGTTGACTTATTTTCTATCTTCAGTTATCAACTTGTACGCGCCAGCAATTGATGTCTCGATGATTTTGCTTGTCCGGGTTGTCTCGGTTGTTTCTATCCGGGAACCTCTCTCGTGTCTTCTCCTCTGCAGTAATCATCTTTTCTACTATGCGTCTAAATTCTTCATTGTTTCTTGGATTTTCTTTGTAGAAGTCTTGAAATTGCCACCTAGCCATAATTCCGTGAGAGAAAGCTTCGATTACTTCTCGTTCGGTGATGTCATGTACTTGAGCACGTAGCTCGCCAAATCGTCGATAGTAATTTCTAAGAGTTTTGCCTCCTTTCTGCTTGAGTCCTTTTAATTCTACATGGGTGATGGGATGCGTAATGATGCCTGTGAAATTTCCACATAAAACTCTTTGCAAGTCCTCCCAATTTCTGATTGAACCTGGGTTTAATTTATCGAACAATTGGAGGGGCATGGTTTCTAGGGCCATGGGAAAGAACAAAGTCTTGATATCGTCGTCTCCTCCAGCTAGTTTGATCGACTATGAGTAACTCCTGAGCCACTGCCTTGGTTCGGTCTTGCCATCATATTTAGAGTGGTTGGACAGCTTGAACTTGTGGGGTAGTCGTATTGAAGCAAGTTTGCTTGCAAAACAGGGGAATCTATCGTGCGTTCCGGCTTCTTTGTATTCCGATTCGGCACCTCCTTCCTGCCAACTATCATTTTGGTGAGAGTGGGGATGTCTAAATGGGTGCTTCGCTTCTGATCTTCCTTTGTTGTTTGACTCGATAGTTTTGACTATGGTCCCTTCTGCTTTCCCTATTATGACTTCCACTTGGTCCAAGTCTCTCAAAAGCGGACTTCCTCTGATTTTGATCTTCCTTCCTATGAGATGTTGACCTGGTAGGTAGTCTTGAGCGGGTCCTTCCATCATGTGTCCTTAGGGTTGCTGACTGGAGGAGGTCCCAGAGCTGTTCCTGTTTTTCACAGGGAAGTGATGTCGCTCTGAGTTCTTCTAGTGCTCTCGGATCCTACTATAGGGTGTATTCGTCACGCATCTTTCTTCAACTTCTTGTTCTGATTTTCTTCTGTCATACTCAACCAAATCTGACTCATATTTGATCTAGGCTTCCTTGCGCTACCTAGCACGGCGTTGGCGTCCTTGTTTCAATTTGTTTCTTCTTTCTCTAGCTTGCCTCTGATTCTCGGTCTCACCATCGTGCCCCTAGATAAAGGGTGATATGTTGGACTCATATTCGTCAAATGACCTGATGTCGGGTGCTTCTGGGGGGACCAGAGGTGATCGAGGATGGCAAACCATGAACACTTCTCATGCGTGAATTGTTCTGTTATGGGTGTTGGTTTCCACACTGTCGGAGTTGTTGATGATTTTAGTAGAGGCTTCAAGGTCGCAGATCAAGTCTCCCTCTTGGTAGGGTAGAATTGCTATCGTCATCATGCCGAATAGTTGGGTACCGCTGTCCTCAGGAACTAAATCTGGCCAGTGGACGATGCAGTCTTGAGATGTTATAGTTAGTACGAGACCTTCCTGAGCTCCTTTTAGTGGCATTCTAAGCACCGGATCGAGGGATCCTTCGGGCCGTGCCTGATAAGATTTTGCCATGTTGTGGAGTCCGAATGGAAAAGGACCCGACTTCTTAAAAGAACTCGGTAAAGACTCCATCTCGGATGCGGAGCCTGAGTTTGAGTCAGATGCACGAAGCCGCGAAATCTGAGTTGGATCGGACATCATGAGCTGCGCGGATCTTCCGGTGAGTTGGTCTGTCGTAGTCGCCGAAATAGAAAGGTCTTCAAGGTGATCTGAATCTTTGAGGAGACGGCTTTGGAGCTTGCCATCTTCGCTCGCTTCGCAGATCCATGAACCAAAGATGAAGGTTGATCCCGTCGAGAAGATCATGCTGTCGAGGTCCGTCGAGCTCTCGGATGTAGTTTCGCCGAAAGCCCCTACCTGGCGCACCAACTCCTTGTTCCAAATAGCAAGAGGCTTAGGGGCTACACTCAGTGAGTGCACTTTTTTCCTTGAAAAAAGCACATGTCACCAAGAAGATTTTTTCAAGACAAACCACTTCAAGGATTCATGTCAAAAAGAACCTGGACCGAGCAATATCTGAGTTCTTTTTGATAAAAAATCTGGGTATATGCTTGGGAGCACTTCGACGAGGAATCAGAACAATTTCAAGACAAGACCCTCTAGCTCTTTCTGCCAAATAGCAAGAGGCTCAGGGGCTACACCCAGACAGATGTATTTTTTCTTCAAAAAAGCACGCACCACTCGAAGATCCCAAGAAGCGCTACACGGTTTCACTCAAGAAAGCACTCGGACAACGCTTGTTCCTGCTCGGCAAGACCTGAAGGAACAAGATGAGGCTTCCAGAGCTCAACCATGAAGTGCTCGGGGGCTTGTCGATACGGGACCCACGGGATACCCCATAAAGAAGGGAGAAGATTTAGTCTAACTAGGATTTCTTTCCCTGTAAACTTAGTACTAGTATTATTCTATAATCCTACTAGGAACCTCATTGTAAACCGACTAGGACTCTGACCTCATGACTATATAAAGGAGGGTGGAGTTCCTGGAGAAACAACGGATAACACAACGCAACACTTTACAGTCAATCCAACGCGAAAGCTAACGCCGAGTGGACGTAGGGCTATTACTCGATCACGGTCGAGGGCCCAAACTAGGATAAATCGACTGTCTCTTGCATTTACCATCGAGTTCTGCATACGCTGAAGCCTGAACAAACTACCCCGGATACCCCCGTGGCAGAAGTCTGAATTCTTCATTGTTTCTTGGGTTTTCTTTGCAGAAGTCTTGAAATTGCCACCTAGCCATAATTCCGTGAGAGAAAGCTTCGATTACTTCTCGTTCGGTGATGTCATGTACTTGAGCACGTAGCTCGCCAAATCGTCGATAGTAATTTCTAAGAGTTTTGCCTCCTTTCTACTTGAGTCCTCTTAATTCTACGTGGGTGATGGGATGCGTAATGATGCCTGTGAAATTTCCACATAAAACTCTTTGCAAGTCCTCCCAATTTCTGATTGAACCTGGGTTTAATTTATCGAACAATTGGAGGGGCATGGTTTCTAGGGCCATGGGAAAGAACAAAGTCTTGATATCGTCGTCTCCTCCAGCTAGTTTGATCGACTATGAGTAAATCCTGAGCCACTGCCTTGGTTCGGTCTTGCCATCGTATTTAGAGTGGTTGGACAGCTTGAACTTGTGGGGTAGTCATATTGAAGCAAGTCTGCTTGCAAAACAGGGGAATCTATCGTGCGTTCCGGCTTCTTTGTATTCCGATTCGGCACCTCCTTCCTGCCAACTATCATTTTGGTGAGAGTGGGGATGTCTAAATGGGTGCTTCGCTTCTGATCTTCCTTTGTTGTTCGACTCGATAGTTTTGACTATGATCCCTTCTGCTTTCCCTATTATGACTTCCACTTGGTCCAAGTCTCTCGAAAGCGGACTTCCTTTGATTTTGATCTTCCTTCCTATGAGATGTTGACCTGGCAGGTAGTCTTGAGCGGGTCCTTCCATCATGTGTCCTTAGGGTTGCTGACTGGAGGAGGTCCTAGAGCTGTTCCTGTTTTTCACAGGGAAGTGATGTCGCTCTGAGTTCTTCTAGTGCTCTTGGATCCTACTATAGGGTGTATTCATCATGCGTCTTTCTTCGACTTCTTGTTCTAATTTTCTTCTATCATACTCAACCAGATCTGACTCATATTTGATCTAGGCTTCCTTGCGCTACCTAGCATGGCGTTGGCGTCCTTGTTTCAATTTGTTTCTTCTTTCTCTGGCTTGCCTCTGATTCTCGGTCTCACCATCGTGCCCCTAGATAAAGGGTGATATGTTGGACTCATATTCGTCTAATGACCTGATGTCGGGTGCTTCTGGGGGGACCAGAGGTGATCGAGGATGGCAAACCATGAACACTTCTCATGCGTGAATTGTTCTATTATGGGTGTTGGTTTCCACACTGTCGGAGTTGTTGATGATTTTAGTAGAGGCTTCAAGGTCGCAGATCGAGTCTCCCTCTTGGTAGGATAGAATTGCTGTCGTCATCATGCCGAATAGTTGGGTACTGCTGTCCTTAGGAACTAAATCTGGCCAGTGGACGATGCAGTCTTGAGATGTTATAGTTAGTACGAGACCTTCCTGAGCTCCTTTTAGTGGCATTCTAAGCACCGGATCGAGGGATCCTTCGGGCCGTGCCTGATAAGATTTTGCCATGTTGTGGAGTCCGAACGGAAAAGGACCTGACTTCTTAAAAGAACTCGGTAAAGACTCCATCTCGGATGCGGAGCCTGAGTTTGAGTCAGATGCACGAAGCCACGAAATCTGAGTTGGATCGGACATCATGAGCTGCGCGGATCTTCCGGTGAGTTGGTCTGTCGTAGTCGCCGAAATAGAAATGTCTTCAAGGTGATCTGAATCTTTGAGGAGATGGCTTTGGAGCTTGCCATCTTTGCTCGCTTCGCAGATCCATGAACCAAAGATGAAGGTTGATCCCGTCGAGAAGATCATGCTGTCGAGGTCCGTCGAGCTCTCGGATGTAGTTTCATCGAAAGCCCCTACCTGGCGCACCAGCTCCTTGTTCCAAATAGCAAGAGGCTCAGGGGCTACACTCAGTGAGTGCACTTTTTTCCTTGAAAAAAGCACATGTCACCAAGAAGATTTCTTCAAGACAAACCACTTCAAGGATTCATGTCAAAAAGAACCTGGACCGAGCAATATCTGAGTTCTTTTTGATAAAAAATCTGGGTATATGCTTAGGAGCACTTCGACGAGGAATCAGAACAATTTCAAGACAAGACCCTCTAGCTCTTTCTGCCAAATAGCAAGAGGCTCAGGGGCTACACCCAGACAGATGTATTTTTTCTTCAAAAAAGCACGCACCACTCGAAGATCCCAAGAAGCGCTACACGGTTTCACTCAGGAAAGCACTCGGACAACGCTTGTTCCTGCTCGGCAAGACCTGAAGGAACAAGATGAGGCTTCTAGAGCTCAACCATGAAGTGCTCGGGGGCTTGTCGATACGGGACCCACGGGATACCCCATAAAGAAGGGAGAAGATTTAGTCTAACTAGGATTTCTTTCCCTGTAAACTTAGTACTAGTATTATTCTATAATCCTACTAGGAACCTCATTGTAAACCGACTAGGACTCTGGCCTCATGACTACATAAAGGAGGGTGGAGTTCCTGGAGAAACAACGGATAACACAACGCAACACTTTACAATCAATCCAACGCGAAAGCTAACGCCGAGTGGACGTAGGGCTATTACTCGATCACGGTCGAGGGCCCAAACTAGGATAAATCGACTGTCTCTTGCGTTTACCGTCGAGTTCTGCATACGCTGAAGCCTGAACAAACTACCCCAGATACCCCCGTGGCAGGCTATCGGTGGTAAAACGTCGACAGTTGGCGTGTTCGGGTGCCCAGACATCTGCCGTCTCTACAAATGGAACAGCAGGGGTGGCTGGTGTTACTAGCCACCCCTACAAATGGGGTCTGATTTGTAGGGGCGACTCAATCTCCAGCCACCCCTAGAAATACTATTTATAGGGGCGGCTGATGATTGAGCTGCCCCTATAAATGGCCCCATATTTATAGCTCCGATTTATAGGGGCAGCTCAATAACCAGCCGCCCCTACAAATGCCCCCCATATAAAACAGATGCAGCACATTTTTTCTCCTCGGGTCACTCACTCCAACCCGTGAAAGAAAGGAGGAGAGGCCTTTGGGCACCTCCCAAAAATTGCTCTATTAAGGGGGGAAGGTTTTGGTCTCAAATCCTTTGGTGGAGTGGTTGTAAAAGATAAGAAAATACTATTCTGTACTTTTTTAAAAGTTTTAATGGTTGGTTAGTGACTAATTAGAGTTTTGTTTTTCTCTCTCTTCTATAGTGCTTGAGCTACTTATGAAGCAAATTAGACCCTAGTTTTAAATGTACTAAGGTAAATTAGGGAGGGGAACAAGATCATACCCTTATTTGGTCCATGTTTCTTGATTTTAGTGAACGATTAGTTAGTTTTATGGATGTTTCATGTGCATGTGGATCTAGATCTAGGGTTTGGTTTTTTTATTAATTTCGTTTTTGTAAATTTATGTTTGATGAAATTGGACTAGGGTTTGTATGAAAGATATTGGGTAAAGTATAATTATTGCTAATTGTTGTCTTTGAAATTGTTTATTGTAATCAATAAATATGTATTTTAATTATTTATGGATAAATAGGCCATTAATTAATTTTCCATTACCATGGTGTGTTTGTATGCTTCATGTAATTATATTAGATTTATATTCATATATATCTGAAGTATATACAATTATTCTCAAGTAATTATTAATTTGTTTCATTTTTATATATATCTGAATAAGTAGTCCTTTAATGTTTGTTTTGTTGTTGCTGTAAAAGATGGAGTACAGGAACTCTTTGATGTATGGTTCATTAAGGTTCAAGGCAGGTTTCCGTGAAGAGGTGGATAAATTTATTAAAGCCGCAAAGAAGCATGCAACGACATTGAAAGAGAATAAGGATACAATTATTTGCCCATGTAAAGATTACAAGAACCATATGGCATGGACAGATATGACTATCATCAGATCACATTTGATTATGCAAGGATTTGTTGAGGACTACATAGTGTGGATTCATCATGGAGAAACGGTTATTGTTAACGATGAGGATGAGGAGGAATACGACGACGAAACCATAGAATCCATGTCCCAATATTCAGCAAAGCTTGATGCACGAATGGATTTCGAGTTTGGCAATGAACAAGGTGGTGATGCTGGTGGTTGGGATGGTAACGACGAAGGTGGTGCCAATAATGATGGTGGAGCACATGTCAGGGATGAAGATGATTTGGAGGATATGATTCGAGCCCTTGGACCAGAGATTTTACTAAATAGCCCAAAAGGTCTAGAAAATTTGGAAAGGGTGACAAAAGCATCGAAAGAGACTATGTATGCTGCTAAAAAGGGTTGTCCGACACATTGGACATTGCTACGTTTTGTGCTTGAGCTACTCATCCTGAAGGCTAAGTATGGCTGGTCAGAGTGTAGTTTCAATGATCTATTGCATCTCCTGTCATGGGTGCTACCACAACCAAACTCAGTTCCCACCAACACATACCAAGCAAAGAAAGTCATAAGTCCATTGACAATGGAGGTTGAAAAAATCCATGCATGCCCCAACCACTGTATACTTTTTCATGGTAAAACATTCAAGTCACTGGATAAATGTCCCCGGTGTGGGGCCAGCCGGTACAAGAACAATGACCTTTACGGTGGGGACAAAGCCTCCACGGGGAAAAAGAGGAATAAGAAGGGTACAAAAAAGATGGTACAAGAATCTTAGCCCCCAGAGGACACTCCATTAGGCAACGATGCAAAGCAGAGAAGAATTCCTGCCTTGGTAACATGGTACCTGCCAGTGACCGACCGCTTGAGATGTATCTTCCTAAACCCTAAAGAAGTCGCACTCATGACATGGTGGGATGATGAGCGCAAGGTGGATGATGATAAGATTGCACACCCGGCAGATTGTAGTCAGTGGCAAAGGTTTGATGAGAAGCACAAAGAATTCAACGATGACCCAAGGAATGTACAGTTTGGCTTGAGCACCGATGGAATGAATCCCTTCAATGAGAGGATGAGCGACCACAGCACATGGCCAGTGATCTTGACCATGTACAACATCCCAACATGGTTGTGTCAGAAGAGAAAGTACCTTCTCCTCACTATTCTTATTTCTAGCCCTAAACAACCAGGCATTGATATAGACGTGTTCCTCGAGCCTTTGATGTAAGAAATGGAGATGCTATGGAGGCATGGGGAGCAGATGTATGATGCGTTCTGAAAGGAGGACTTCATATGTAGAGCAATAATATTTGTTACTACCAATGATTACCATGTGCTGTTTGCTTTGTCTGGATAGATCAAAGGGAAGACGGGATGCTTGGTTTGCTTGGATGGTACTACATGGATGTACCTGGATGCATCCAAGAAGATAGTTTACCTAAGAAACCGATGCTTCTTAAAGACAAGTCACAAGTACCGCAGCAAATTGTTCTTTAGATTTTATGACAACGCCCTAGAGATTGAACCCCCTCCGGAGAGACGTCATAACAGAGAACACGTGTACAGAATGGTGAAAAACATACATGTCGTCTATGCAAAGAAGAATCCGGATGGGACGAACAGAGATAGAAGCACACCTCCTATCGAAGGAGTACCTTTCAAGAAACAATCGATCTTCTTTCAGTATCTGCCTTATTAGCCAGACTTGGAGGTCCCCCATGCCATTGATGCTATGCACGTGCAGAAGAATGTCTTTGAGAGTCTCATTGCTACCTTGATGGACACAGGCAAGTCAAAGGATGGTATGAAAGCACGGAAAGACATGGTGCAGCTAAACGTGATGCCATAGCTTCACCCGGTACCTAAGGCTAATGGAAAATACACTCTGCTCGTGGCGTGCTTCAACCTAACACTAGACGAGAAGAGAGCTATATGCACTTTCCTGGGGGGATCAAAGTCCCAACTGGGTTTTCAGCAAATGTGAAGAAGCTAGTGTCGATGAAGGACTTGTCAATAACACACTGCAAGGCTCACAATTGCCATGTGATGCTGACAGTGTTTCTACCTATTGCAATCAGGGCTATAAAGCCAGAGTTCTTGAAAATGGCCATCACCTGCATGTGCTACTTCTTTTCAAAGATCTCACATAAGACGATTGGCAAGCAAGAGCTGAGTGACCTACATAAATTTGTGGTGGAGACAAAATCAACTGAAGATGTGTTTACCTCCTACTTTTTTTTTGATATAATGCAACATCTCATGATTCACATGGTTCATTAGATACAGGCGCTGGGCCCTTGCTACTTGCATGAAATGTGGTCCTACGAGTGATTCATGTTGGTTCTAAGTCGATACATGCATAATCGAGCATACCCAGAGGGCTCCATGATAGAGCGTTATAGTACTGAAGAAGTCGTCGAGTGCTGTCAAGAGTACCTAAAAGTACAGAAAGGGATTGGTAAACCTGATTCTCGTCACAAGGGTAGGCTGGCTAGGAAGGGCACCAGTGGTAGAAAAGTGTTCATCGACCATGATTACAAAGAGGTGAGTCAGGCGCATTACAATGTCTTGCAGAGTACACAACAGATGTAACCATACATTGATGAACACTTGGCTATCATTATGGCAGAGAGAAATAGCCATTCGGATGATTGAGTCATGAAACAACACAAGCAATGACTAACTACATGGTTAAAGGACCAAAACATACCACCTGGAGAAACTATAGACTCTATTACCATCAGTAGGTTAGCGGAGGGGCCATCGAGACAAGTGACATCTTGGAATGCTTATGACATCAATGGGTATACATACTATACCCACGCAAAGGATAGTAAATATGTGAACCAAAACAGTGATGTTCGAATAGAGGCTATCGATGGATTGGGGCAAAAGATCTAATACTTTGGCATCATTGAAGACATATGAGAACTTGACTACGGAAGGGATATAATAGTGGCCCTGTTTCGATGCCGCTGGATCAAACAACACCAACTGAACGAGATCAGATTGAGAATCCTGGACCTCGAGAATCTAGGCTACCAAGATGACCCTTGGGTGCTCGCTTCACGTGTCGCACAAGTTTTCTATATGTCTGACCCACAAAGTAACCTCCCCTCGAAGAAGACAAAGCACATGGTTGCCTTCAGAAAACAGCACATTATTAGAGTTGATGGCGTGGACAATGTTGAAGCTTACAATAACTACGATGAGATGCCGCTATTCACACTTTCCTAAAAAGATCAGTGTTGTAGAAAAGAACCTCCCCAAAGACATAATATCATCGGAACGAAAAGGTGTCAAGGAGAAAGTCATTACAGCGGGCTAGCTAGTTGTTGAATGTGTAGTGTTTGTGTAAGTGTGTGTTTGTAAGACTTCATTTATGCATGCGTGTGAGACTATATATTTATGTACGTGTTTAAGACTATATATTTTTGTATATGTGTGAGACTACATTGTATGCATGTGTGTGAGACTACCCTTTACAACATCCAGATGACTCTATTTGAACATCCACTCTATTACTACTAAAACTTTATAAAATCACTTAACACTTTATGAAATGAAGAAATGACCAAAATAAAAGTAGGAGATCTTGATGAGTTATATAACTTTTATATTCATCATCTTTACAGCTGAAATCATTTAGTGTTCGAAAATCAGGTTTGAAGCTGTTATTTTCTAAAATTTAAAATTTAAATTGTTCAAAATTAGTGATAAAGATAGATGACTAGACTAAAATGATACAGCATGATTTTAGAAAAATTTAGGAAAAAATCATCATATTTGGAGTTAGTATGAGGGAGAAAAACTAGTTACAAGTTTCAGCCACAGATTAAAAAGATAAATCACACTTGTTCATCATTGATCATCATGAACAGCTATGATTTTTCTTTTTAATCTCTGGTTAAAATTTGTAACTAGTCTTTCTCCCTCATACTAACTCCAAATATGATGATTTTTTCTAAAATTTTCTAAAATCTTGCCCTATCAAGTTAGTGTGTTGATTTGGTCATTCTTTTCATTTGACAAAGTTTGAGCACTTCAATTTTTCAAATTTAAAAAAATGATAAGTTTGAACGAGATTTTCATCCATTAAATGATTTCAGCTGAAAAAGTGATGAATACCAAAGTTGTATAACTTATCAAGATCTACAACTTTTATTTTAATCATTTCTTCATCTAACAAAGTGATAATAAACATTGTTCATAAATCAACATGTTTCTCGTGTAGTTCATGAAACTATGAGTCATATGTGAATTTATGAACAATGTTTACTAATACTTTGTCACATAAAGAAGTGACTAAAATAAAAGTTGTAGATAGTGAGGATTTCAACAACTTTTATGTTCACGACTTTTATTGTTGAAATCATTTAAGGTTTCAAAATCTTGTTTGAAGTTGTCATTTAGTGAAATTCAAAATTTCAACTGTTCAAATTTGGTCAAATGAAAATATGATCAAAATAAAAATTGTACATATTGATGAGTTCTACAACTTTGATATTCATGAGTTTTTCATCTGAAATCATTTACTCTTTCAAATTATTGTTTTAAGTTGAAATTGTTTGAATTTCAAAATTTGAATCGTTCAAACAAAGTCACATGACAAGATGACCAAAATAAAAGTTGTACATGTTGATGAGTTATACAACTTTCATGTTTACAATATTTTTATTTTATTTCATTTAATGTCATAAAATTATAGTCGAAGTTTTAAAATTTAAATTTTTAATTTTTATTTTTTTTGTTTTCTATATTGTTTTGACTACAATTGTTTATATATATATTTCTTCATATATAGAATAATACAAAATATTATATTTGTGCATATACATAATTTTTTATATTACTTTGTGTTTTTATGATATAAAAAATATAGAATTTATAATTTAAAAAAACAGAAAATATTTGTAGGGGCGGCTGAATCAGGAACCGCCCCTAAAAATGCATTTGTAGGGGCGGCTGGATCAGGAACCGCCCCTACAAATGTATTTGTAGTGGCGGCTGGAGTATAAATAGGAAGAAGCGCATGGGAGTCATCGTCTGGGCGCTGTCTTCTTCCTCCGACGCCGTCAGGCTGCCCGCGCCTAGGGTTTCCGCCGCCGGTCCCGCGCCCACCCACACTAGCCCCCGGCGCTCGGCGTCCCGCACCCGGCCCCCGGCGCCCGCCCCCGCGCGCCGAACCTCGGCGTCCCGCGCCCGGCCCCCGGCGCCCGCCCCCGCACGTCGACCCCCGGCGTCCTGCCCCCGCACGCCCCCGGCGTCCCGCCCCCGCACGCCAGTGCACATCGTCCATCTAAACCGGTAAGTGTCAGATCTCTGCTTGCTCTACGAACTCTGCTTGCTCTATGAAGTACGATCTCTGGTTGCTCTACGAACTCTGGTAGCTAGGTTCCATCGCCTGACACCTTGCATATGCTCGATGAAATGCCCAGCCAGTGCCTTGTCTTGATTGGGCAGTAATGTATCTTCCTTCCATGATCGTTACAACAATGGATTAGTGACACAGATGGAAAATATAGCACATGATGTAGTAGATTGGTTTGTGAATCTTTTTCTAAGAAGTCCTACTAATATATAAAACTCCTTTCTTTACACTGTCTTTTTTGTAGCACTTGAAGATACCTCGATATCAGTCTAGCTATAGCAGACCATGTATGTCAATCTATAGCATCAGTAATGAATTATAGATGAAATAGGACTCATTTTTTTTTTGCATTGATGTCGATCTAGCTATAGCAGACCATACATGTATCTCTAGCATTAGCAAAAATAAATTGTAGATGAAATACAAATGTTTTAGTTTAGTTTTAAGCATATCTTTTTCTGTTCAAAAAGAAGTATATAGTTTTTTGGACTATATATTTTTAGCCCTTTATAAAGACATTTATGACATTAATCTAGCCAATTTTATATAGATTCAACTTGGAGACATTATGACATAATTACATCCAGCCATTTTTATATAGCTCTATCTATTTTTGTATTGGTCCCGCCTATTTTGTCACTCTATACCTTTTTGGTACTTTTAAGTACATTGACATTGATACCTGTTATTTTTGCACTGTTTGCTTTCTGGGGATAGATGGTCCTTATTTTTTTCGACCACGGTAAAGTCCTTCAAATCTTTCTAGAACGGAACTATGACTAAAACGCCCTAGTTTATTAGATACAAGTATAATAATTCAACTAAAACGTATTAGATACAAGTATAATAATTACTTTAGAAAGTATCTAAAGTCCTCTTTGCACAAGCCATCCACCTCTGCACTCTCCCCATCCAGGACTGCTGCTGCCCTTGTAACCAACACACCAGGCTTGGAACTGCTCCCGCCTGCAGCATGAGATGGCCGCTGCCACTGCCACTTCCACTTGGATGAATCACTTCTAGGAAAAATCAATTCAGCAAACCTAAGTGTGATTGGTGATATATTGCATATATGAAATATATATATACACATATTGTGTGTGAGTAGTAGAGGATGCAACATTTTTTCTGCCTATCGATTCGGATGAGGCAAGGAAAATATTAGGAGTAAAACTCTGTAATGGCTGTTGAAGTGTGTATATTCAGATGCAGAAGTATGACACGAGTGATGAGGAGAATTTCAGACTGATCATTTTACAATAATTCACATATGACTTCTTTCTCTCTCTCTCTGAGTCTCTGTACATTCATAGTAACAGAACAGTGCCTGTGTAGATACAATAATTCAGAATGCAGAGGCTGCCATCCGGATGCAGTACCGGTCCAAATCCAATCATTTTTTTTTTTTGAACGCAAAAATCCAATCATGCTATTTATTCAGGAAAGTAGGCATGATAGTCACATCCAAGCATCTCTTCTTTACTATCATCTTTCTTTTTCTGATATATTGTTGCGATGACAAGCATAATAATCAAGCAGTAAGTTGAGAGTTCCTGGATTTCCACTGCACTATTCCTGATGTGCTGCTGGCCAACTGCATAATCAAGTGACCACTGATGACCTGTCACCTGTGTGCTTCATTGCACCTTTCAGAAAGAGGCCTCCATCCTAACTGATGCTCTTGCTGTACCTTATGTCATCAATAAGTGGGATTTGCAAGAGCAAAATGGCAGAAAAGAAAGAGCAGTCGTCTCTGTACTTGCATCAAGGTGGCAGCTTCTAGATGCTGAAACGTCCCAGTCTTCTCTATTCTTTTTCATGCCAGTTCATCGCATGAACATATAACTAGACTCTGATTTCTCACTTTGTTATACTACTGAGGTACAGCTCATTCGAAGCAAAAAAGGAACTGGTGGTGATAGAGCAAATTTACTATTGTTAGGTCTAATCGGTTGATCATGTTTTCCTATTATAGCTATATTTTTTTTCGCGAACGTGTCCTTGTGACATGTGTTTCGTTAAGTAGAAGTAGATTATCAGGTGAGATCCCCTCCACACTTGGTCAGTGCCTTCTTTTGGAGTCACTCCATTTAGAAGCAAATAATACGTAAGGAAGCATCCCAGATTCTTTCATCAACTTAAAAGGCATCACTTTGATGGATCTTTCACAGAATCAGTATGCAGTCACCTTTTTGGTACTTTTAAGCATTTGTCAGTATTATTTTTCTTATATTGTAGAAATAATCCTTGCATTTATATTATTCTTCTTACATTGTCATTTGTCAGTATTATGATGATTCTCAAGTTTTAGTAAAAATTAAAAATACACTATTGTGGCCGGTGGCTACTAATCTTCTATGTACTTGCTGTCTTCTTTGTACTCCTCTTCTACTACTACTCTCTACTCCACTCTACTCCTCTCCTCTCCTAAGCAGCTGTTGTTTTTTTGCTACTTCTACTACTTCCCTACTACTACTGTCTACTACTTTTGATTGTCCGATCTACTTATTAGGTTCGGAAGATATTAAGCATATGATGTTCTTACATTGTCATGTTGCTTTTTCTGGGAAGCAGCACCTGCTTTTTTTTTTGCCAAATCTCTACTCTCCTCTATTTGTTGCCACCTTTCCTATCCTCTATGTTTTGGAAGCAGCACCTGCTTTTTTTTTGCCAAATCTCCCCTCTCCTCTCCTCTCCTTTGTTTTGCCGATGATGAAATTGTCCAAGTCCATACATTCTATGGAATATGAGCTGATGATCAAGAACTTGTGAGGAACTTGGCATTATTAGTAGCCGCCCCTACATTACCTTCTCCTCTCTTCTCTGTTATGATGCCTTGATGCTCCAAGTTCATGATTAAATGATGATTGACATGTTTCTGAGGCATCTACTACTGCTACTACTCATTTTTTTGATATATTGTTGTTTTATAGGACTACTTTGGTTTATAGACCTTTTTTATTTCTTATACCTTCTCACGTACCTAAAGCACACTTTCTTGCATATATTAGAATAAAGCGCGAAATAATATCGCAGACACCAGACAGTGCAGCCCGATGCTCCGAGCCTAATGAGCAGCCAACCCTTGAGGAGCAAGCACTAGAGGACCAGCTTACTCAAGAACAGTTCGATAACGAGGTAGAAAAGGATCTAGAAGTGATACTTACTCAGGAGTAGTGTGACGAGGAGGAAGGCCCCGAAGGAGAGGCTGCTGAAGGTGAAGAAGAAGAGGAGGATAATGATGACTCAGAAGAGGGATATGAAAGTCCCGAGGATCCTTTCCCACGTGAAGCCAGAAGGAGGCCAACGGAGGAAGATTTGGATAAGGATTTTGACCCGAACGAGGAGGTAGGGAAAAAGCCTTAGCTTGTAAATTTTTCTAAATCTTTGGTTGTGTTACCTCTGCTAATACTTTGACCTGTCGTATATGCAGGTCCCTCCTGAAACTCGGAAAAGACGACGACGACGTCCACGACATCTCGCTGGACAAGACGGAGTAGAGGAAAGGAGAGCAGAGGCAACAGCCACAAAGATAGATCACGATGC
This sequence comes from Miscanthus floridulus, assembly GCF_019320115.1. Classification (NCBI taxonomy): domain Eukaryota; kingdom Viridiplantae; phylum Streptophyta; class Magnoliopsida; order Poales; family Poaceae; genus Miscanthus; species Miscanthus floridulus. The sequence continues at coordinate 37,605,500 of NC_089595.1, forward strand.
CTCTGCTCCACAAACTCAAGACACAACCACGACTACCGAGCCTAAGAGGAAACGAGGGGATCGAAAAGAAAATCTATATCCAGATAAGGCATGCTATGTGATAACGGAGGTCGAGCCAGCAGGGGAGATCCTTGAGCCGACGGAATTAAGAGAAAAATTCCGTAATACGATTGGGGCCCTTGTAAGAGATAAATTGAACCCAGCAATCCCTAACTGGAAAGAGATAGCAGAGAACACAAGGAATGGACTATGGGATAGGCAGCTAAAGGTCAATTTTAGATTTCCGGAGGGTAAGCACGAATTGGTAAAAAAATGCTATCAGGATGATGGGAGAGTCATTCCGACGTTGGAGGTCGGAGCTCAACACGAAGTATATCCAAAAGGGGTTAACTCCCTTCAACGAGTTCGGTAAAATAACTCCTAGTCAATAGGAGGAGCTTGTGGCTCAGAAGACTTCACCGGAGGCATTAGAGCTCAGTGCCCGTAACATCGAGCTGGCGAAGAGGAACAAACACCACCATCATCTAGGCCCCGGTGGCTACTATGCCAAGGAAGAGCAGTTTAGGAAGATGGACGAAGAGGCTACAGTTGCTAGGAATACCAATGTGACGAATTTGAAGGTACGCTCAAGGAACTAGATATATGCGAGGAGTACAGAATTATCCATCAGTAATCTTAAGTTTGATAAGCCAGAGACCCAAGAGGCGGTATCAAGGATATTGAAATATGCTGAAGACAAGGAGAAAGGCTCATTCAATCCTTTTAGAGAGAGGGACGAGCTTAGCCTTGGCTTGGGAAACAAGGAGCACACAGGCCGCACCAGGGGTCTAGGGAAAAGGACGACCTGGAAGCAAGGATTCGAAGAGGACAGGCACATGTATAAAAAACTTGGCCGAGACCAGGAGACTAGTCTTGGGTTCCAAGTGAAGGCTCTAGTTGCGAAGGTGCTGGAGGAGCAAGGACTGTCTACGGAGCCACGGATATTAGTGACGTCGCCGGGAGAACTGGCATTAGTTGGCAGCCCTCCGAAAGTCCCTAACAGCCAAGGTTCCACTACAGCCACAACCCCAGTCGATCACATACGGGAACCAACTAGTTGCACCTTGGTGTTTCTCAGCGGCCGACAGAACACTGTGATGGAGGTGGCAACGGGTATGGCACATCCTCCCGGTGGCTTACACCACAATAATAAGATACCGCCGGACTACACTAGGGTCGAGGTGCATATAGTGTAGCCTGAGTTCATGCAGTGGAGGATAGACTACGCAACTCCCGAGGGGCTGGTGTTACTCGGGGACGTTATGGGACAGTCCATCCTCTGGCACAAATGAGACATTATATTGACTTCTTCTTTGCCGCCTCCCCCTCTCCTAAATTTGGAGCGAGTTGTTGAGGTCGGGGAGATATTTTCACCATCTCGTGACCCCCACATTCCTGAGATGCCACATTCTTCCACGCCTCCTAGCGAGCGTGTGCCTGATGAGATGCCACAACCTTCTCTAGCTCGTACCGAGCAAGTAAATGATGAGATGCCACAGTCTTCTCAACAAACACAACCGATACATGAACAACGAGTGCCTCCTGAAGAAGGTGATGCACAAGAAGATGAGGACGTGCCTGAATGAGAACTTCGAAAGAAGATTCCAATTAACATAAGGCCAATTTATGTTCCGATCAAAGATGTCTCATCGGTGTCCAAGTGGTATTCCCATGACCAGTTCAAGCCTGAGAATCAAGTTAAAATAGTCCCATCACGGGGTTCTGAGGAGGCCGTCACTAGCAAACTCCATCAAATTGCAAAGCAGTGTCCAAATGTTGATGCCATCAAATGGTCAAAGGATTGCCCAAAAACATATGAAAGAGGCAAGCCCTTCCTACCAAACCGGGACATCCAACGCCTACCACTTGGAATGAGAAGGTTCCATGATTGGTACTTGCGTGTTCTCCCAACGAGCATAGATATCATACAAGCATGCTTCCCCACCGGCACATTTGGAAGCCTAGCCGGGAAAATTGTCTTTGACTTCAATGACATGCACACATGCTTTCACCTGGGAGAAATAGAGATGAATCTAATTCGCACGTGGTGCCTGTAAGTCCTTGTCCTCCCGATATGATATGAATATAATCTTTGAATTTTGTTGTAACTAACCAACACCGTGATTTGTAGAATGTAAGTGCACATTGTCAAACAAATGCTAAGTGTGAAAGCCGGGTATGTAGACCCTCAAGCTATAGCCCAAACAAATTTTAATTACCCTAAACGGTGGACACTGGATGCCAAAGAGCTACCTGCTGCAAAGACTCTTCGGGAGAAAGAGCGCATTCGTACAGCGAAACTAAGGGAAGAGTCCCTTAAGGTTGCGGCATACATTGCCCTGGCTTCCAAAAATCTCCAACAACACTCTACTATATGGCTACCATACAACTTCGAGTAAGTTCAACTCTATACTTAAAGCTTTGTTTAATATATTTTATTCGATGCAAAAGAGCTTATCTAGTTCTATGATTAAATCCATGCAGCAACCACTGGATTTGTATAGCCGTCGATGTCGGGAGAAGCATGGCATGGGTCTTTGATTCATTAGATAAGGACACGGTGACATACAAAGACTTCATATCGATTCTCAAGACGTATACATATCGACAATCCTTATTAGCTTATATGTTTGCATACATACTTGTAACGTTCACTTTTGGATACTAACAAGTTGTATTTGCTAAAATAATTCGAACATGGCATTTAGGTTCTGTCACTAATCATCATGGAAGGCATGATCCAGCAAGGAAGGAAAAGCTGGCTATAAAAACACTATGTGCGGTAAGTGTAACTTACTTCTTCAGTACTCCGTTACATGGCTGTGAAAAGCATTACTTAACACTTTCATATGCAAAACACACAGTGCCCCAAGCAGAGACCTGGGAGTGTACATTGTGGATACTATATATGTTCTATGATGAGTAATACCGGTGCCTACAGGAGACACCCCTTAAGGGTAAGTTTAAACCTCTTCACCCGTAGTATAAAAACTTCATACATGGTATGAAATACTAAACCGAAACTTGTTCTCTTATAGTGGAGAGAAGAGAAAAGAATGAAAAGAGACCCATACAAGGATGATCAACTCTTAGAGCTCGTCGGCGACCTTTGCAACTTTATATTGGACCAGATTGTACACGTCAGAGGCGCCTGCCATGACCGAGAGTCTGAGTTAGGTACAAATCCTCAGTATCAACACCTTCGTGAGATTGAAAGGCTACCTCTAGGACGTTGATAACAATATGTATGGAATTTGTATATTTAATGATAGATTGTATATATTCTTTTGAATTGGACTTGTAATTGTAGTTTATAGAATACTCTTGTGCTTGTAGTCGCGGTTGCGGGGCGTTCGGCAACGCGGACGCTGGTCGCAGGGCGTTCGGCAACACGAACGCGGTTCGGAACGTTGGTCGCGGGGCGTTCGGCAACGCGAACGCGGTTCGGAACGTTGGTCGTGGACGTTCGGCAACGCGATTTTGAATTGTAAATTTGAATTTTTTTTGTGGGAAAACGTACTGTAGGAGCGGTTCTAGATTGAACCGCCCCTACAAATAGCTGTTTGTAGGGGCGGCTGGTACTACAGCCACCCCTACAAATCGATTTGTAGGGGCGGCTGGTAATACGAGCCGCCCCTACAAATCGACAGCCGCCCCTACAAATCGATTTATAGGGGTGGCCTGGGAACTGCCCCTACAAATGCATGATTTGTGGAGACCCTTGTGTAGGGGCGGCTGGACAAACCGTCCCTATAAAGGGTTACCAGCCACCCCTAAAAATATTTTTTTTAGCAGTGAGTTGTTCTCGAAATAAATCTAGACAAGCACTTGTCCAGATTCATTTCTAAAATGACAGTCTTTTTAGGATAAGGGAGTAGTTTGCAGCGCTACACGGTCCTGTTTTGGTTGTGTCCCCAGACAAGTCTACCTAGCCAGACACGATTCTCGGCCGTTGGATTTCGGGTGTCTGGGGCTGAGATCATTGCCTGGCCAGCTTAGCTGCCTGGCAGGCGCGATCCAAACAGCCCCAGGTACCTGCAGCTGCTACCGGTGGCGGAGCTACAGGGTATGCCGGCTATGCCCCGGCATACCCTGTTTTCCCGATGCAACAGCAAATACATATATGTATATTTAATAAAAAAAAAGAAAAAAAACTCATCCGTGATGCGATTGTCAGGGGCAAGCCACAGGCAGGCCGCGGCGTGGCTCTGCGAGCGTCACGCTCAGGCCCACGCGGCCCATGCAGCCAGACGCCCAGACAACCACTTTGACGGGATTACGGAGCCAATACCGTAGTGCACAGCGCATCTGTTCGACTTCAACTATTCCGTCGTTCGCCCTGCTCGTGCCTGTACGCGGCTACGCCGTCACGGCGTCTCGCAGACGCACTCACGCCACCGAGTTGCCGATCGCTGTCGCAGACGCCTGAGTCGCCGATCGCCGACGTCCGACGCCCACGCCCTACGGCCCTATGCCCTACGGTAGTACGTATACGCAATACGCCAATACGGATCAGATCAGATCAGAACTGTTCTCGTGATCTCGTCTGGTTTGGTTTAGGCTTCAGGTGAGATTCGTGTTCTTCGGATTTTTAAAAATTTATTTGTACATCAATTGCTAATTTTTTAGCGCTAAAATTATATAATAATCTTTCACGCAGCGAGGTGGAGGATTTTTCCCAACATCTGAGTGGATATTCTGATCTATTATTCAGTAAACATATCATGTAAGTGATCCATAATCATATATGTGAATTCAATCGTGCAAGTATAATTTATTTAAATATTTGGCTCTGTTTTCTTTGTTAATTTTATGCAGTTATGAAGAGAACCGGGAATATTGCATCTATTTTTCAGAAGCATGATGAAAAGAGGAAAAAAGAGGCAGCTGTTGCCACTTGTAATCGCTCTTCTGATCCGGTTGTAGCTGTGGTGGAATAGCAGAGTCATGAGAGAGTAGTTGAGGAAACTCAAAATCCTGTGCTACCACCGCCACCGCCACCACCACAGCCGTCTTCAGTGCCACCAGTTTATGACATCAATCGCCTTCCACATGATCCAGGTGAAAGACGTCCCATTCTTAGTTATCCTGTTAATGATCAAGATGCAATTCGAAGAGCATATATTACTAAAGGTCCAGTCAAACCTTTTGCACATGATTTTCCGAAAACAAAGATTTCAGGAAAAGATCATCAATTCAATTATTGTTGGATGTACAATCATGAATGGCTTGAGTATAGTATTAAGAAGGATGCTGTATTTTGCTTTATATGCTACTTGTTCAAGAAGGGCGCTGGGTCAGAGGCATTTATTGTTGATGGATGGAATAATTGGAATATAGGAGAGAATGCACTTCTCAAATATTTGGGTTCTAAGGCACATATTGCAGCTCAAGAGAGATACATTGGCTTTATAAATCCCAAGGTAGCAATTGATTATAATATTCAGAAGTGGAGTGATGAGGATCTTCGACTTTATAAGAAAAGGTTGACTTATTCACTTAGGTGTATCAAGTTTCTTTTGCATCAAGGGTTGGCATTTTGTGGACATGATTAAAGTGAAGAATCTAGCAACAGAGGGAACTTCATTGAACTTTTGAAATTTCTTGCCGAAAATAGTGAAGAAGTGAACAAATATGTTTTGGACAATGCTCCAGGTAACTGTACCTTAACTAGCCCAGACATACAAAAGCAAATTATTCACTATTGTGCCCTAGAAACTAGAAAGAAAATAATTGAAGAACTTGGTGATGAGCCCTTTGCAATTTTAGCTGATGAGTCTAGTGATATATCACATAAAGAACAACTATCTCTTTGCTTGCGTTATGTTGACAAATTGGGAAGGCTATGTGAGCATTTTATTGGAGTTGTTCATGTAGATGATACTACCTCTTTATCACTGAAGGCTGCAATTGAAGCTTTACTTGTTAGTCATGGCTTGAGTTTGACTCAAATCCGTGGTCAAGGATATGATGGGGCTAGCAACATGAAAGGAGATATTAAAGGGTTGAAAACATTGATCATGCAAGAATCACCTTCTGCTTATTATATTCATTGTTTTGCTCATCAACTGCAATTGGTTCTTGTTGCTATTGCTAAGAGAAATACTGATTGCGGCTCTTTTTTGATCAAGTATCTATCTTGTTGAATATTGTTGGAGTTTCTTGTAAGCGTCATGACATGCTTAGAAATGCTAGGCTTGAGAATGTCATACTCGATGGGGATCTCATTACAAAACTATATGCAGCATCATTACTATGTATGAATCAATCCATGATGTACTGGTTGATCTTGGGGATGATCCGACATATAAGGATGATTGGACCAAAATACATTTTGTGACCGGAGCATTTGAGACCTTTGAGTTTGTTTTCTTTGCACACTTAATGTATATTATTCTTGGATACACAAATGAGTTATCTGAGTGTTTGCAAAGAAGAGAGCAAGATATTCTTAATGCAATATCACTTGTTAATGTGGCAAAGAAAAGAATGCAAGAATTGAGGTCTGATGGTTGGCATAATTTTCTTGAGAGGGTCACCTCATTTTGTGATAAACATGGTGTTGATGTTCCTGCTATGGATGGTGATTATGTTCCTTATGGAAAATCAGTAAGGAAAGCTCGTGCTCGAAAGCAAACCAATGATGACCACTTCAGAAGAGAGGTATATATTGGTGTCATTGATCAAATAAGTCAACAACTTGATAATCGGTTTGATGAGATTAATATGGAGTTGTTGTCTTGTATGGCAGCCTTCAATCCTTCTAACTCATTTGAGTCTTTTGATGCACGGAAGCTACGTAGATTAGCTGAATTCTACCCAAAAGACTTCTCAAATAATAATTTGCTCAGACTTGAATTGCAGCTAGATAATTATATTGATGACATCAGGCAGGATGATAGATTCAAAGGTCTAGAAAATATTGTTGATCTCTCAGTTAAGCTTGTTCAAACAAAGAGGCATAAAGTGTATGATATGGTTTATCAGCTTCTCAAATTGGTATTGCTTCTACCTGTGGCAACGGCAAGTGTTAAAAGGGTATTTTCTGCGATGGTTTTAGTGAAAACAAAGCTACGAAATAAGATGGGAGATAGTCTTTTGGATGATTGTCAGTCACTTTCATTGAGCGAGATATTTTTTTTGAAGTTGATGAAGATGATATAATTGAGACATTTATGTCCCTTCGAAAGCGTCGAATAAAAATGTCGGCAAAATAACACTGTAAGTCTCTGGTACTCTATTATGCATATATTTCAGTTATCGGTATGGCTTTTGAAACTATTTATACTATATTTAGCAGATACGCTGTCCACTTAATTCATGATTATAAGCCTTAATACCGAATTGGTAAATGGATTTACCGAATTATGTATGAATTTTTTTTGAGAGGCATACCCTAACCTAAAATCCTAGACTCGCCACTGGCTGCTACATACCCACCCGTTCCAGTTGTTTCTACTTTGCCCTACACTACTTTGCAGTTAATATTTGTCAAATACGACTAACACTACTGGAAACTCGAATACTTCTGTGGGTGTTGCATTTTTCTGTGTGTGTTTCTCTATACACACAGAAAAATTCATTATTTTTCTGTGCGTTTCAAAAATCCCGACAGAAATATTCGAAAACCCACAGAAAAATTATGTGATTTTTCTGTGCGTGTCAATACACACAGAAAATTTGACATTATTCTATCGGTTCATTGAAAACGCACAGAAAAAATACATACATGCACACGAAAATTCTACCGGATAAACCAGCCCCTGCGCCGCTCCGAGCACCCCGCCCTTTTCTCTTCCGCAGCGCCCCTCCCCTCCCGGCCCCAGCACCCCTCCTCTCCCTTCTTCCCCGCGGGCGCCCCGGCCCCAGCGCCCCTCCTCCCCCGTAGGCGCCCCCCTTCTTCTTCCCCGGCGGGCGGCCGCTCCTCCCCTCCCCCTTCTTCACCCGGCCGGATCCGGCCCTCCCTCTCCAAGATCCGGCCGGTGGTTGTGGTGGTGGTGGTAGTGGTGGCCGGTGGCGGGGCGTGGCGGCGGCGGCGGCCCTCCCCTCCCCCTTCTTCTCCCTCACCGGCGCCCCTCCCCTCTCCCTTCTTCTTCCCCGGCGGGTGCCCCTCCCCTCCCCCATCTTCACCCTGACCGGATCTAGCCCTCCCTCTCCCGGATCCGGCCGGTGGCTGCGGTGGTGGTGGCGGCGGCCCTCCCCTCCCCCTTCTTCTCCCCCGCCAGCGCCCCTCCCCTCTCCCTTCTTCTTCCCCGACGGGTGCCCCTCCCCTCCCCCATCTTCACCCGGCTGGATCTGGCCCTCCCTCTCCCAGATCTGGCCGGTGGCTGCGGTGGTGGTGATGGTGGCCGGCGGCGGGGCAGTGGTGGCAGCGGCGGCCCTCCCCTCCCCCTTCTTCTCCCCCGCCGGCGCCCCTCCCCTCTCCCTTCTTCTTCCTCGGTGGGTGCCCCTCCCCTCCCCCATCTTCACCCGGCCGGATCTGGCCCTCCCTCTCCCGGATCCGGCCGATGGCTGCGGTGGTGGTGGTGGTGGCCGGCAGCGGGGCGTGGTGGTGGCGGCGGCCCTCCCCTCCCCCTTCTTCTCCCCCGCCGGCCCCCCTCCCCTCTCCCTTCTTCTTTCCCGGCGGGTGCCCCTCCCCTCCCCCATCTTCACCCGGCCGGATCTGGTCCCTCCCTCTCTCGGATCTGGCCGGTGGCTGCGGTGGTGGTGGTGGTGGCCGGCGGCGGGGCGTGGTGGTGGCGGTGGCCCTCCTCTCCCGGATCCTGGGAAGCTGTTCTTGACTCCAACGAACGGACGGTTGTCGATTTCCTAGTTGTTGATTTTCTTTACTAGAACTGTGGATGTTGTTTGCTGCTCTTGCTTTAGCTGATGGTGTCCTATCTATTTGCATTCTCTAAGCTTTGTAGAATATATTTGAACCGGAGATGCTTAGGTAAGAAGTAAGAAATACACTGCCCAATACCCATGAATCAAAACATTTTTGTTCTGGAATTGTTGCAATCACTTGCTCTTGTAAACCAAATTATGCAGATTGATATTAACTTTTAATCAGATGTATGCCAAGCTGCTAGCTATCTGTATGTGCAGATATTTTTTGTCTATTGAACTCCTAAAGTGAAAAATGACTAAACTTGCTAGAGATGGAACACAAAATTAACTAATCTAGGATTGTCTACAAGTAGTCTTGGGCAATGATAGAGCTCTGAAAATTTTCTAGTAACTACTTGATAAAGGTGCAATCGGTTTGTTGAGAAGTTGTCTAGCTTTTTATTTAGATGACTCTAATCTGCGATGATGTTTTAACTTGTTTGTTTTGTTACCCTGGTTGCTTTTCAGGTGAGATGCTATGAAAACAGTATCTGGAGCTGAGATGATATGAAACCCCAGTCTCAGTGCCGTGCTGCTCTCCCCTTCCCTAACTATGCCTTGTGACTTTTTTTGTTTTGTACTACTCTTGAGTGGATGTGATGAATCAAGTTTCCATTAGAGAACTTCTACACTTTAGCACCTTATGAGCTGGTACTTGGGATATTTTGTTCTGTTTGCTGCTTAACTAGGATGACTTGTACCAGTACAAGCAACCAGTTCTGTGGCCAGTTCAATTCCCATTAGAGAGAGAGAATTAAATTAATTTCCAGGTGAAATTAAGTTGCAGTTGTCATGCTGATAATGGGTAAATCTGAGCTATTTCTCGAGTTCTTTTGCTCTTGTTCTTTTGCTCCAGGTGAAATATATGTAGTTCTTGTGCTTTTGTGCTCCGATTGATGCTAAGAGTTAGGACTTGAATGTTTGTTCAGATTGGATCAGGTTTGGCTCCTCTTTCTTGTGTGACAATTTGACTGTCGCCACCTATACATGTGTGCATGACCAACTTTGGGTCTGTCAGTAGGGTATCGGGGGCTTGGGTCTGTCAGTTAACCTTGTCCATGAGATAAGTATGTATGCAACACCAAAGTTTCTGAAATATGAATCGATGATGTGGTCTAGCAATGCACTTATAAGGTTTGCCATACTTGATTGTTCAAATAAGAGCTGGAGATTCCTGCTGAGCAGGTTGCAGCTTTTGAACATCTTTGTAACCGGTAGAAACAACAGAATATTATGGGTTCAACTTCTAGAAGAATAGTTCTTCTCCTCTATTGTTAGTTCAAACTGTTGTTCCCAACTTGAGTTCATTGTTGTGCCATTTCTTCTCCTCTACTGATCACTCTTATAGTGAACTACTGTAACTCTCTTTTCATTTCTTGAGAATGAAATGTACATCCTATTTAATTAGATGTGTGTCTATGGTAAGAAGAGTCCATGTTTTCTATGTAATATATATGCACTTGTCTGTATACTTATGAGTTGCTACACTGTGCCAAATGGGTTTCGAGTATAATCTTATAAGCTGGAATTGTTCTTATGTCATTCTATTGCACTTGTCTGTATCGGATAAGAACCTTTCTGTTGCTTTTGTATTATTCTTATGTCATTCTATTGCTTTTGTACTTTTATCAATGGGATGTCTATGATTGCTAAATTGGGTTGTTTTTGTGCTTCTAGGGTTTGGAAATGTATGCTGTGTGGATGTGGACTACTTTTAATTATGCCACTAGTAGCTCACTACCTTGTGGTTGTGGATTACTTCTAAATTCTAATGTGGCTGGCTGGTTGTGGACCATATTAACTATGATGCTACTTATGCCATATTTTATTCATCCATGTTCCTGTTATTTGATTCCTAGCTTACACAACTTGTTTATATGTTTGCTACATTCCTCGTTGTTTCTAACGTTGCTGCATTCCTCATTATTCCTGTAGCTTGTGGCCTGGGAGAAGAAAAGAGAGGTCACATTAACAAGGTAGACTTGATCCATATTTACTTAGCTAATTCATTGGATTATAGTATTATACAACTTGTTTCTGTTACATTCATCATATAACAAATATGTTTTGACTTGCAAGGGGCATTGTGTGCTACATGTAACAAGAGGCAATTGGAAAGAGGAGAGCTCTACAATCAACATCAACAAGGTATGATTTTGCTGCTCCATTGTTGGTTAGGACATGTGTATGGCGTCGCCTCGCCACGCGCCTTAAACGCCTAGTCAACTCGAATTGGTGGGTCGGCGCGCCTCGACTTACCGCCTTAAAAACAGTGATCCTAGCATATCTATTTCTTTATAATAGTGTAATCCTTGCATGCATGCTGTCTCCTGTTACCTTGCTCACAGCTTGGCTTGTGGTTGGGTTCATAAACTTACTGAAATTTGTGGACTAGTGCCTAAACACTATCTTGAGTTATGGTTAATTCAGTTCAATGTCTATTTGAAATTACTTTTCTCTTTACCTCTGAATATTTTTTCCTATTCACAAGATTACTCTAATTAATGAAAAATGGTCTTTTGCAGGAGGCTTTGGGAATTTCTTAGTATGAGAACAAATTGTAGATATGTTGATCAGTAGTTGTGCTTTGTTTATATGGTTTCAATAACATTGTGTTTTGTAACTATATAATGACATTGAAACATTGAGTCCATTGTTATGAACAACAATGATATGTAACAACTTTCATGCTGATTATATGTATCGAGATTGCTGAATGTAACATGTTGATGCATGGCTAAATAATACTATTCATGTATGATGAAATATGATGATAGTCATTAGTTATGAGCCGTGCTTGTAGACTTCATTACTGTATGGACAATATATATTTTAATACGTTGTTGCTACTGTTTTAAAATAATTTTTTTTGTGTGTTTAATTCTTTTTTTCTGTGCATTTATTTCTTTTTTTCTGTGTGGATTAACGCACGGAAAAATTAGTTTTAATCTGGGCGAACACAATTTTTCTGTGCGTGTGAGACCTACGGAAAAATTGTTTCTGACGGTGAACCCACGGAAAAAGTCGATTTTTCTGTCATTCTATTTCTGTGGGTTATTTTCTGACGGTACACCGTCAGAAAAATATTTTTCTGACGGTATTCGAATTTTTCTGTGGGTTTTCGCACCCACAGAAAAAATCGAGATTCCAGTAGTGTAATAACTAACGGCATATATAGTACCGGCTATCTATCCATGCGTATGCGTATCTGCTAGCTAGGTAAGAAGGCCAGATGCTCATGCGCGAGGCAATCTGTCTAAGAAATAACAGAACGTAGATAATAAGCTAAACACACACGTTCTTGCACAGTGTCAGAGAATCTCTCCGAATTAACGACGACCACCACAAACTAGTCAATCAATTCCAACAACAGCAACGTTGTTCGGTACTGTGTCCATGCCAGTATGCCCACACAGACAGAAGACTCCATCAATATGCTAGCTTTAGTTTAATAATGTGGTGGTCGATCTGATGCATGCAATGCAACATACGTGTCCTGGAACATGGGTTAACAGCAACCAGCAGTCATGTGACGACTGACAGAGAAATGGGACGCTAAGGTCACGTCGTCGGACCAAATAAAGCGGGTAAAGCCGCCGTTGATTAAGGCTCCTCTTGATCTCCTTTGTTTTTTGTGGTTACAAGCGATAGATGATTAGTGAGCCCTCCTTGAGCCACGTAAGTTTTTTGTAGATAAATTAGTACACATAATTAGTAGTCAATCCTTCAACGCTAATCAAGCAATCCTGACGATCTTCTACTCAAAACATCTCCAAGTAAAGTATCATTCCTTGCCTAAAGTGTTCGTCAACACTGGCCGGCGGCTCTTTATTTGAAGCAACATGGGATTACAGCTGATCCTTTTTTTTCAAGTTAAAATTCCATTGCATCATAGACAAAGTACAGATAAGGGGAGAAGATTATTCCCCAGTCGAAATGGTCTGGACCTTGAGCGACATTATATATTGGATCTTGATGGACGAGAGGTTTCCCACTTGACTGTAATCCAGAAAATACCTGATGGACTCTACTCTGAGGTGTGTATGCTTGGTGGGGGTGAGGGGAGGGGGCAGCACAAGGGCGAAATGGGTATCCCACTACGTCTTAGTGTTTGGTTCATGGACAAATAAGATAGAATTGTCAAAGGGAGGAATATTCTACTGAGAAGTTGTTTCTCCTCGTCCCCTCTGAAAACTGAGATACCGTATCGTCCCTCTTCTGCGATCTCTCTCTCTCTCACTCTCGCTCTCTCGTGGATGCGTGCCTCTGCTCTCGTTAGCGCGCGGTAGACTGCACCACGCCCCCGTCGATCTGGCCTGGCCCGTCCTCATCGTGGCCAAGCACCACCACGTCGTCGCCGTCATCATGATCCATCCCCAACGCGTCGAGCTTGACCAAGGACACCACACCGCCGCCGTTGTGCCCTGTGCGTCGTCGGGCGAGTCTCGCGCCCTCGGTGGGGGTGTGCTGACTACGCCCTTCCGCACAGCCACTGATGAGGCCACACATGGCGGGCCCTTCTACATTGATGTTGGCTGAGGGTCTGTCACGCCACGCCACGCACGATCTTCTTGCCTCAATCCCTGTCCTGCGAGCACCCCCTCCCTCTCTGGACATGGCCTTCTTCTCCGTTTGTGTGTATGACAATTAGTGGCAACTAATGCTAGTTAACAGAAAAGGAAAAAGTTGTTTATCTCAGCTCTCTCCGTCCTTCCTACCAAACATGAAACTGGAAGGACTCCATCCCCACAACCAAACGTAGACATGGGACCCTCTGACCCAAAAAGACTAGGACGGATCCAAGTACCCGACCCATCTCACCTCATCCCAAAACTAAACGAACCCTAAGGAAACACAATCTAGCAGCCTAGCTAGAACAATACCTCACAAAGAGCAACTCCAACAGAGTGGCCACCTCATCCCAAAACTAAACGAACCCTAAGGAAACACAATCTAGCAGCCTAGCTAGAACAATACCTCACAAAGAGCAACTCCGACAGAGTGGCTATTTACGTTGTGGAATCTATTTTTAGGTATTTTCGCAAGAATTAAAAGTCCAACAGCTATTCTATCGTGTCATCCAAAATAACCAGTCTGCTATCCCGTGTTTCTAGCTGGGTAAAGAAAGCAAGCTGTAGAGGCTCGCCATCGGCATATCCGTGCATAGCGCTCGCGATAGGTAGTGTTTGGCACCACGTAGAAAAGGTTTTTAGGGGCGGCTGATAACCCTCTGTAGGGGCGGTTTTGCCAGCCGCCCCTATGAAAGGGTGGCTAAAAATCACTGATTTGTAGAGGCGGTTCCCAGGCCGCCCCTACAAATCGATTTGTTTGGGCGGCTGGATATTGAGCCGCCCCTACAAATCAATTTTCAGAAACCACGAAAAAGGGGCAAAAATATAGCAATTTTTTTTAACCGAGGAGGTCCCCACCGGCAGCCACACACACCCTCACTCTATGGTTGCAGCATTTTTTCACGATTTTTGCACACTTTGCGTCGGCCGGGATTCAAACCGGCGACCTCTCTCTCGCGCGCCATCTCCTCTACAACTACACCTCACATTCACTTGTCCACAATCCATTTTGATTCCCCATGTATTATACAAAATTGAGCATAAATTGATTGTTTGAGGCCCTAAACTAATTCAAATGAAAAAGTTGTCAACTACAAAGTTTTAAAACTTTTCGAGATCTACAACTTTTATTTTGGTAGTTTCTCCATCCGAGGTCACTTATAAAATTTGAATTTCAAATAATAGAAATTCAAACGTAGTTTTCCATGACAAGATGGTTTCAAATGAGAAAGTTATCAAGTACAAAGTTTCATAACTTTTCAAGATCTACAACTTTTATTTTTACTGTTTGTCCATCCGAGGTCGTTTAAAAAATTTAAATTTCAAATTTTTTTGACATTCAAACATAGTTTTTCTTGACAAGATGATTTCAAATAAAAAAGTTGTCAACTACAAAGTTTCATAACTTATCGAGATCTACAACTTTTATTTTGGTTGTTTCTCCATCCAAGGTCGTTTACAAAATTTAAATTTCAAATTTTAGAAATTCAAACGTAATTTTCCTTGACAAGATGATTTCAAATTAAAAAGTTGTCAGCTATAGAGTTTCATAACTTTCCGAGATCTACAACTTCTATTTTGATCATTTATTCATCCGACATAGTGGTAGTAACATTGTTCACAAATATTACATATCCCTCTTATTGTTTATGAAACTATAAGAGAGATATGTAAATTTTGTGAACAATGTTATTACCACTTTATCGGATGAAGAAATGACCAAAATAAAACTTGTAGATCTTGATAAGTTCTGCAACTTCTATGTTCATGATTTTTTCATCTAAAATCAATTAGCGTTCCAAAATAACGTTTGGCCTTCTTTATATGCTCCTCTAGATATTGTTCCTCTTTTGCCTCTCTCTTTTTTTATATTTTTTTGGCTGTCGTTGTTTTTTGGGAAAATTTTGACTTTTCTTTTTATTTTTTGATATTTTTCCTTCACTTAGGAGCACAAAAGAAGTAACCACAGAAAATATGAGCTCAAACAAGTGAAAGACGTGGCCTGTGGAAATTTCAGAAGATGTGCTCAAAATCGA
Source organism: Miscanthus floridulus (assembly GCF_019320115.1). NCBI lineage: Eukaryota > Viridiplantae > Streptophyta > Magnoliopsida > Poales > Poaceae > Miscanthus > Miscanthus floridulus. The sequence continues at coordinate 37,621,014 of NC_089595.1, forward strand.
CAAAAAGATTGTGACCACGAAAAGATGATCTTGTGACCAGTTTTTGACCAATTTAAAATTCCCCGACCCCGACAAAGCAGGGGATGGACGGATCCAAAAAAATTTTTGATCGATTTTGATATAGGGAACGTCGAAATTGGAGTTCGTATGCGAAAACTAGACCAGTTTTAAGAATTGGCTCTGAATTAGAGGACAAAACGGGAACAATAATTTCAAACAGTATTTTCAAGTAGTAAATGATCTCAACTGAAAAAGTTGTCAACTACAAAGTTTCATAACTTTTCGAGATCTACAACTTTCATTTTGATTGTTTTTTCATCCGAGATCGTTTACAAAATTTAAATTTTAGTGCTTACTTTTTAATATTCGGCGTCCATTTGTAGAGGCACTTCATTGTTGAGCCGCCCCTACAAATCAATTTGTAGGGGTGGCTGGATATTGAGCCGCCCCTATAAATCAATTTGTAGGGGCTACAAATCGGGCCATTTGTAGGGGCGGCTGATAACACCGGCCGCCCCTACAAATTCATTTGTAAGGGCGGCTCATTTGACAACCATTTGTAGGGGCGGCTCTATCACCAGACGCCCCGACAAAAAATTTGTCCCATTGCTAAAAAAACATTTTTTACGTAGTGTGGTGGCATGCAAGCAAATGGTGGGAGTACACAAACCAGGGAAGTGAGCCAATCAGAGCATGACGTGTGAGTTCTAAAAAATAGATGATGAGAATTTAGAAAGGCTGTTGCATTACTCTGTTTTTTTAGAGGAAGTTTTATTTTGGACAATGGCTAAATCAATGGTTTTAGAATCTTATTTTACATAATCTCTGGGAGTTGCTCTAAGAGAGAATTGTTATTTTCGCAAAGTATATAAATGAACGACGAAAACATAAGTCAGTGAGAGTTAGGTGAGCTAGCACGCTTGTTGCGTGGGCTAGCTTATTATTACATCATAGGTCATATACCAATAACAACTTGTTTGTTCCTACATTTCTAGTTAATAACAATAATTCGATCTCCTTTCTTGATTTCTTGATGAGATGGTCCTTTCGCTTGATTCCAAAAGGGTTGGGTTAGTACGAAGGCATTGCGTGTGCTTAATTTGCTGTTTGTGTATCCAAAAGAGATAATCAAGCGCGCCGGCTACGTTGGATTGATCCGTAGCGTGAGGGGACCACCCATGCAGTTGGCCCGACCGCACCGGCGCGCAAGGCGACGACAACGGGTAGCTCCTCAACTGTAGGTGGTGGTTGGTTGGCTGCAGACGGTAGGATGCGCCGCCATTACCGGCAGATGCGTGAAGGTAGCAAGATGGCTCTGGCGGTGCTGCCCCGCTGTAGGCGGATCCACTGCCTCCTGAAGTCAGGCTGCGGCGGTGGCAAGTCTGGTGACTGCGGGATTCGAATGCACGCCGGCGCTAGTGGGAACGTCGGCCACGTCGTCAAGTCAGGCGCCGTCGAATCAGAGGTCAAGCCAAGCAGCACCGACTCAGCTGAGGAGGCGTGGATCTACGTATGTGGGTGCCGAATCAAGAGGTCTGGCCTGCGCCTGCGCTTCAACTCCCAGGGCGACGTGTATGTCCCTAACTCCGAAGATGTTGAGTCCGGTGCGGATCTGGCCCCTGCCGTGGCCGCGAACGGGGCTGCCCGCACGGATCTGGCCCCTGCGGTGGCTGCGGATGGGGCTGCTGGCGTGTAGCTGGCCCCTACGGTGGCCGCGGACAGGGCTGCCGGCATGGACATGGCCCCTGTGGTGGCCGTAGATGGGGCGGCCGGCGTGGAGATGAAACCGGATGTAGCTGCACGCCTGGCCAAAAAAGGTGCTTGGCGAGGACCTGCACCCAGAGGTGCCTGCACGCCTGGCCGGGGTGCTTTCCAGGATTGAACCTTTCTGCCACGAATGGTTCATCGGCGCATACAAGGTTATGGTGCCTCTATTCTAGAAACTAAAAATTTCCTGTCGGTATAAACGCAACCGACAGAAAAATTATTATTGTACTGTTGGGTGAGAAAAAACGATAGGAAAATTAACCAACCGATAGAAAAATTATTAATATCCTGTCGGTTTTGCACACCGACAGAGTAATTATATTTTTTTCTGTCGGTATATTTGATAGACACAGTAAAATTTATTTATTTTCTGTTGGTGCATATTTTTTCTGTCGGTATATTTTCTAACACACAAGAATATTATAAGAAAAAATCCAACGCGCCTAAATTTGCCGCCAGTCCAGACATTCGGCGCCAAGCCAAAACCCAAAACCATCTGGTCTAGCCTCAGCTCGTACGTCAAGGCCCACAGCTCGTACGTGAAACCCATGACTCAGGTTAATAAAAAAAATAAAAGAACTCCCGAACGCATACTTCCTCAGGCCCGCATCGTGACCCCATGAAGCTACAGCTCCAGTTCGCGAACTTGCGTCATGTCTTCCCTTCTACGCCGCCTCTCTTCCTCACACCACCCCTCTCCCGCGCCGCTCGGCCGCGTGTTGCCAGGCTGCTCCCCAACGCCCTCGCTCCGACCTAAGGCGGTAGCTCGCTCCCTGCGCTACATTTGAGGTATTATCCTCTTCTTCGGTCTCTACTACTGTTGTGTTCATGGGATCCTCAATCCCGCGACCAAGTCATTGAAACCCATAACCCTAATCCCTAGATCTGCTTGTGGAGGAGTTTGTGACCACGAATCTGCTGTCAGAGGAGCCCGTGGTGGAGCCCTAGGTGGAGGAGAAACATAGCAAAGGAGCTAAAGTAGCCCCAGCGAAGGAGCCGGAGCAGCCTGTAGCGTCGACTCATATTTTGCTACTTCCACCTCAAAGGGTAAGCATTGTTTCTTTCTCATTTTGCTGCAGTTAATTGGCATATTGAATAAGTAAAATGTACAATTTATATGATCTGCAACATGTTTGAGGTATCGATGGAAATGAACTAGGGTTTCAGCACTATGTTTTGAGGGTTACAGAGAGTGTATGGAGAAGCAGGTAGCTTTAGTTTACTTTTTTTTAATCTTAACAGATGAATATTTTTGTTGATGGTTAGTTCATGTGTCAAAAAATCAGTAGAACAGTGATATGCTTGGTTAAATTTGATATTGTGTGCTTCGATTGAGGTGCTCTATGGATCTGCTTGTTACTTTGTGTGTTTGTCCTATTTTTTCTAAAACACTACAACATAAAAACAATGTGATGCCTACTAATTTTAATCTTTCAAATACAGTTAGTTAATATGTCACACCGCACTTGGATGTATAGTGGCTGGCAGCGTGGTAAAGCGCCCTCTAGTGAATGGATTAATGAAACCACTCAATTCTTGGACCATGCATTTCCAATGTGGAGGTAGCTACAAATGACACCATCAAGTGTCCTTGCGCCATGTGCCGAAACTATTTCCGCCTCAAAAGGGATACTATAGAGATGCACGTGTGCAAGCATGGTTTTAGGGAAGGCTATGAAACATAGACGGAGCATGGGGAGACTCATATTGGGCATGATGAAGGTGATAGCATAGTAAATGGGGAGGGTTTTGATGAGGTTGATCGAATGGATCAAATGCTGATTGATCTAGCTAGGGACAATCCACCTATAGTTGATGAGCAACCAACACCATTTGCCACTGCTTTTTATAGGATGGTTGATAGTGCAAATGAGTTAGTGCATGAGAAGACCACACACTCTAGGTTATCTAATGTGGCTCGCTTGCTTGCCATAAAGTCACGACACAACATGTCTGAATATGATGATATCATAGGCATAATACATGAACTTCTTCCTCTATATTCTAATTTACCTAATGACTTCTACCAATCAAGGAAACTACTATAGGGTCTTGGCATGCCGTATGTGAAAATTGATGTTTGTTATAACAATTGCATGCTCTTCTACAAAGATGACGCAAGTAAAGAGATATGTGATATTTGTGGTGCCAACCGATATGAGGAAGGCCGCCGAACAAAGGTTCCACGCAAAGTTCTACGGTACCTACCCATCACAGAGAGGCTGCAAAGGTTGTATGCGTATGTGGATGCAACCAAGCTAATGAGGGCACTTAGTCCATCAACGTCTGGTAAGATGGTGCACCCTTGTGATGGAGAAGCTTGGCAGCAATTTGATGAAGACTTTCCAGAGTTTGCAAGGGATAGAAGAAATGTGCGGCTTGCTGTAGCAACTGATGGTTTCACACAATTTGGTAGAGATGTTGCCCCGTACTCATGCTGGCCAGTCTTTGTGCCGCCATTAAATCTACCTCCTGGAACACTCTTAAGGCCAGAGTATATATTTCTTGCCCTTGTTATTCCTGGCCCTAAGCATCCTGGTAAAAATTTGAACATTCTAATGCAGCCCTTAGTTGATGAATTTAAAACAATGTGGGAAGGGGTTGACACAATCAATGCTTCCATAAAACGTAGCTTCAAAATGAAGGCAGCATACCCATTGGTATGTACATGACTTCATGGCATATGGAGACTTCGCTGGATGGAGCACCCATGGTAGGTTGTCATGCCCGTGTGGATATGGCTGCCTAGGTTTTCAACTCCGTAATGGTCATAAGGCTTGTTGGTTTGACTGTCATAGGCGCTTCTTGCCTATGGATCATGTGTTTAGGAAACAAGCTAATGCATTTTGTAAGAACACAAGGGTGTTGGATGAGCCACCTAGGAGGTTGACAGGGGAGGAACTCTAGGCCAACGTGACCAGATTTGCAGGTGACGACACCTTTGGTAAATTGCACAATTGGACACATGTACTTTGCTTTAGGCAACTTCCATTTTTCTCTAAGTTACTTCTTCCACATAATATTGATGTGATGCACAATGAAAAGAATGTGAGTGAAGCCATATGGAACACATGCTTTGACATAGGTAGTAAGACCAAAGATAATGTGAAAGCTAGGCTAGATTTAGCTATGATTTGGTTATGTACAGGCAATTTGGTTATGTCAACTACAACTACAAGCCCCCTTATAGATACACTACTCAACTTAGTGTCATTCTCAAGAGAGAGTACCTAGGTTTGCTTCAAGAAAAGGATGAGGATGGTGTACTGATCAGGGACCAAACCTCTTAAGAAACAGTGTTTATGGTATTACTTGCTGCATTGTTCACTTGTTCTATGTGTTAGCCATGTGTGTAAAAATGTATTGTACCTGATATCTACTAAGTTTGTTTTAGAAATGAAGCTAAACTTTAACCTTGAAGTTACAGTTGTATCCTGTTTGTCTTTTCATGTAACATGAAAGCATGCCACTTTTAAATATTTGGTTGTTCCACAGTCTCACTGTCAGTAATGTTTGAAGTGCTTATTTGTTTGTCATGGTTATGGCTACTAGTGATAGACTTCAATTTTGTTCACTTTTTATGATCAAGTTGGCTTATGGCTGTGTGCTTGCATTCAGTAAGACAAGATTACTAGAACTAGAATGTCAGTAAGACAGTATGGCTACTGCTCATAAGCTTCTTCAAGGATCTCCCTATCCCATAGAAATGTGCAAGTAGTTGTGGCTACAACCTGTTTTCTGATGACTGTAATTTTTCTGACCTTCGAACTCTAAATATTTTTCTAATATTATTGAGTGGCATTGATGACAAATGGGAATTGTATGATTTTTTTCCTTATGGATGAATAAATATTAAATGAAATAATAAGATTAGCATTTTTTAAGAGGTCTTCTGTAAGACTGTAATATTGCTTGATGATAAATTTTGTGAGCATTATTTGAAATTAGTGATTTGTTCTGAGTGTATGCTTTGATAGATCTATGGTATAACTACAAGTACACCTTGGGATGGACAATTGGTGGTACATTTTTGTTTATGTATGGCTAATTGGTAGTACATGCTGAAGGCAAATAATCTCTTTGCTTCCATCTGGAATGTGTTTACCTACGGGCTGTTGTTAGAATCTGGAAGATTACTACTACCTGTACCAATCTAACTAATATTTCTCTTCATATATGTATAGGCCACTGGTTCTTCTCATGTTGGCTCGGAATCGACCAATGATGACAATGCCACATATGGCCACGATGAAGACAATCTCAATGCCGCATATAGAGCCGCATTGGAAACACTAAACCGAAACCATGCATGAAGGTGGGAGTCATCACAAACAAATAATGCCATTTTGTGTTTGTAGAAGCTGTTGGTAGTTGCCACTTCTAACCTTTAGCTAGTAAAGGTGCAGCCAACAAGTTGATACTAGTTTTTGGGAAAGACAATCAACTAGTTGATGCTTTTGTGAAATTATTATTTATGTAGTTGTGGATGCAAGATCTATGGACATCTTAATTATGTAGCTATGGATGCAAGACCTATGGGCATCTTAATTTGTGGCTGTTGATGCCAACCGTGGGCATCTAATCTATGTATGGCATGTGGATGATGACAAATTGATGCAATATATTTGTGTTCTAGTTGAAAACCTTATAGAATCAGATGTCATGTTTGTGCCTATACTGTTATCATGAATATCGTATGAAATTATAAATAAATGAGGTGCTTCTGTGGCCTGGTGACTGCAATTATTTTCTGTCGGTACGTTATAATTATACTGTCGGGAGAGGATGACAGGGAAACCGTAATTCTCCTATCGCGGCTCCGTCGATAGAAAAACCAATATTTCCTGTCGGTACGAGTTTATTTTTCTGGCGGTTCAACACCGACGGGAAATTTTATTCCCTATCGGTACACATATTTTTCCTGTCGTCATTTACCGACAGAAGCAAAATTCTAGACTTGGCGACCCACAATTTTCCTGTCGACGCCCACCGACAAGAAAATAGTAAACCGACTGTAAAATAATACAACTGACAGAAAAAGTTATTTTCCTGTCGCTTTAGTTCTGTCAGAATTTTTCTATCATTATACCGACAGAAAAATTATTTTTAATTTTCCTTGTCGGTTTTTTGCTTTTTTCTGTCGGTTTTTTACCGACAAGAAATTTTTGGTTTTCAGTAGTGCACCCCTGCCCCCTAGTTTATTTGCTGCTAAGTATAAATTGAAATCGTCTTGATGCGGGTAGATGTGGTGCTTTTGGTGCCATTATGAACCGACATTTGTGCTATGAAGTATATGCTATCACTTTGTGTAGCTCAAGTGATTTTGTGTACTAGGTGTAGGTTGTCATTTCATGTACATGACGACCTTTTGGTCCCCTAATGAACTGCTGTTAGTGTAATTATGAAGTGTGCTTTGTGTGATCAACTGATAATTAATGTACATGTGTCTTCTAATTTATAGTAGTACCACACATGATTAACATGACCATGTTCACATGCTGTACTTACAGCATTCGTACACATTATACAGTTTCCAAATTAAAAGCACCACCACCCATGGTTAACATGAGCAAGGACTCATGCTTTATTTACAGCATTAGCACACATGATTAGCACCATATTAGACTCCCAAAATTCCCAATATCACAACATACATGATATAATTAGTTTCCCAACAATGCCAACACATCCTCATATAGTTGTCGAACACAACCAAGGCTTTTAGGCAGTATGCCTAGTGCCTCTAGCCGATCTTTGTCAATGTGCAGAATCTTGTATCTATTTCCTCCACCATCTTTCATCATCTCAATCAAACACCCTTGTAGTGTCAGGAACACCCTATTCAAAGTGTCTGGATCATAATTATCAAACTCATGTTGTACGTTCGCAATTAGGTCATCCAAGTTCCTAGAGATCCTGTCATAGGTTAAGGATGGGAGAGAATTAAAGAACCCTAGGTCTAGCACATTCAAATATGGGGAATTGGTAGGTTGGTTGAAGAGCCACATGTCTAGCCCAGTCCGTCTTACAGCAGCAACAAATTCTTCATCATTTACTGGCACATGTGAAGGGGCATTATCTTGCTGAATATAAATGGTTTTCCCTGCATGTTACCGTGGCCACCGTCAAACAATAGCGTCCAGAACTTTATTGATCAAATATGACCTCATAGTAGCCCGATCTACCTTGATAGGTTTGGTGACTTCAGGCCCCCTTCCTCTATTACGACTTCTTCTTCTTGCTTGTTCCTATAGTAAATGAAACCAAGTAAGGATCACAAATTTATAGCACAAAAACTTGTGCAAGAAAGTAAAACAAGTGTATGTTGTACCTTTCTAACAAATGGCCACACTCCTAGCTTCCCATCAAAAATATAATTACCTACATCATCATATATTGGTCTTCCTACTGCTGACAAGAACATAACTTTGCCAATGCAATTCTTATTGTGCACAGTCCTGTGTGGATCATCCTCCTCGGGAAGCATATAATACTTCATGTACTTGGATGTGGTGTTGAACCACTTCTCGTCCATGTGGATGATGTTGTGCATTTCAAGGAACTTGGGTTCATTTGGCAGGGTTCGGCGATCTAACATGGAAAGACACCATCGTAGCCTGTCTTTCTTGTTATCTTCCCTCAACAAAGGCTTTAGTGTGCTGGAGTGGTATCATAGTAGGCCGTCCTTGAATCATCTATGCAAGGTGCTCTTCTTTACACCAATAGCATTGGCTAGAGATCGTATAGTAATCCTCCTATGCAAGGGAACTCTTAGAACATCTGATAGATTAATCTGTATCCTTTTGCGGCCACAATTCTTCCTCCGAGATGTAACATCTACCGGTCTGCCTTGTGCACGGCACTGCTTAGCTCTTCGCCAAACACGATGCACTTGATATCTACTGATCTGAAACATCTGAGCTACTATATTCGTAGTGTTCTTTTTTAGTTTTCTACGATTACTTCTCTCAAGCAATGCTTCATATATTTGTTGTCTTTCGGTGTATGTCAAATTTCTGAACTTATGTGAATTATTTGCGTTTGTATGTTCATCTTCCACATCTGAGTCCTCCAACTCCTCATCAAATACTATATCCACAACATCAGCGTACACACCATAGTCGTGCATGTCGTTGATCATATCTGCAAAAAAAAGTGTGAGATAGCACTAGCAAAATGTATTTCAGATTTTGCAAAAAAATCATGCTGAAATTTGTTGCTAAAAACAGTTGAGGCAGCAGTACGTCTTCATTGTTATTGAACTGCTTGAAATAGTGTATGAAAGTTATTGCTATTGTGGGGAATTAGATTGTTTCAAACTTTTGAGGGGTTTCATGTAGATGTCAACCGAGTGAGTCGATATGATCATTGAAATAGTAAGAACAAAAAAGTTCCATTGGCGCTTACTGATCATTTGTTGCAGCTCATTTTGGTGATAAACAACTTCTAAGTTGAGGTCAAAACCATCCTGTACATGTGGAGCATTAAAGTTGAAATCTCCATCTTGTTGATGGTCGTCCTCAACAGCAAGAACTGCAATAGGGTGGGGCATAGAACTTTAATTAAGGCAGAAAGTTATTTTTACACAGTACACTTATTTCAGTAAAGAAACTAAGACAAACATTACCTTCATGAGATTCTTCTTGTTGCCCCTCAAAAGCACGAATATTGAGGTCTATGTCATGCACACCACCATGCTGCTCTTTCTAGACATAGTGGGACTGACCTTTGAGTGAATGCACTTGTGCTTCTTTGATGGAATGAAATTGATCTCCATCATCAGCAGGCTCTTGATTTAGGTCTGGTAAGGGCTCTTCACTTCCATCCCCTGGTACTTTGTTTAGATCTATGGCCATGGTTGAAGATGAAAGTGTCCTGCAGGCTATGGAGGGCTCTTCACTCTTTTCACCTGGTACTGTATTTAGATCAATGGCCATGGTTGAAGATGGAACTCTCCTGCATGCTATAGAGATTGGCACATTTGGGGTCTGGATAGCTTGCGTCGGGTTCATCAGGAGCATGTGAAGCCATTTTATAGTGGGGCAATGGCGCCAAGCTTGCTGATTCAAATTTTGGATGTGGAGGCGCAATGACGCAAGTGCTAGAAGTTTCTTTATAGTATCTGAGTGCTTATTCATGGACACGTGTTGTGTTGTTAAAGCCATTGTTTTTCTGTGAAATTGTTGACCACATTTCTTTTGTGTCAGATTTGTATTTTTGTAGTGCAAGTGTAATCATGGTGTTCTGACTATTCGGTGGATGCTAGCTCTTCTTTATAGGGGCGGTATGGTAATTTCATAGCCACACTAAGTTTCTCCCGCATAGTTAAATTTGGATGAAGGAATCCTTAACTATAGAATAATATTTTTTTCTTATAATAAATTAGTCTTATAAACCAGCGGCAGCCCAACAGTTAGCATGTTTATTTATTAGTTTCAACTCCATCTAACCAACAGTGCGCCAGTACCGGTCCAGCCGAACAGCCCGACAGGCACAGCGCGTCCTCTGCGCAGAGAGGAGGCGGCCTGGCGGTCGGCGGGAGGGTACGCGCGAGCCACATGGAGTACGTACCTTTGTTTGCATTGCGAGCTCCACACGCATGCAGTTCCGATCCATCTCTTCTCGAGAGATCGGCAGATCCGTCGAGCCCATCGTCGTGGTACCCGTGCGCCCTGCCCCTGCGCGCCACCGCACCGTCCTTGCCATCATGACGTGTTGCGTGTGCCACCAGCTTTCACTGAATAGATAAATAATGGCAAAGCAAAGACGACACAGCTACGCGCGCGTCTATTCTCCTCGCAAGGGAAAGAGAGAAACAGCAGTGGGCCCCGTTCCCGGACACAATTTGGCTCTTCCTTTGTCCACGCGGCCGTGTACGTGGGTCCCAGCTAGGTCCACGCGGCCGTGCATCCTGCCATTGTCGTCTAGTGCGCGTCCTAAATGAATTGATCAACAGTACTTTCAGTCATAGCTTATAAGTCAAACTAGTCTAAACAAACATAAGGTTGAATAGATTTGAGGCTAACTAGGCTCCCTATCGGTACACTGTACCCTGCGTGCTCGTACAAACGACGCGGAACCAACCTCACGCTTCCACGTCTCACCATTTATTGGTGCGGTCACAAGGAAATATAGGTACTCCGTGCTCCTTCCGTCACAGTACTATTCTCGTTTTTCGAAAAGTCAAATATTTTTAATTTTGATCAAATATATAAGAAAATATTTCACCGAGAAATGTCTTAAATGCCTAAGTGAATAGAATTCAGAAGCAGCACGTATACATTTTTTTTTGAATCAGCAGCACGTATACATGCTCATCTCAAATGACGTTGACAGCATTATTCCACCGCGATCTGGTTTGTGCTTGGCACTGCACGGCATTCGGCCCCTCCCAGGCTCCCACGGCACCACTATCCTGACGTCCCTAAGCCAGACGGCGGCTACCCTGCCGTTCATGTGTTTTGCCGAAAACCCTGCGACTGCTAGCACCACAACCTGCGCTAGGCCCACGATCACAGACCGAAAAGCGAAGCCAATGGCCCATTTAGGGCCTGGCCTGCGTGTCTTTAGAAGTGAGCTAGCCGTAATGTGTAGTAGGATTTAACTTGACACCGATTTGTTATTGAAGTACTTCAAGTGTGTCATATTTTGTTTGCTATTTATATAAATATTCGCAGAAAATACAATGGGTCAACCAATAAATAGTAAATTCAAAAGTGTCAAATATTGTGAAACAAGGTTGGTACATTATTCTTGGAACACACTAATCATGACCATACTCCAAATACAAATCTAATAATATTGCTTTTTGTACAATGAAGTTTAATTACACATATTGTAAGGATAATTGTTAGTTTCACAGATGCTTATAAGGGTACAATGTGTGTAGTGTATTTTATATGAGTGAATGCGTATGTATATGTGAATGATTTTGTCTACACCATGATTTATTAAAAAAATATTGTTATACTTAAAACTACTACAAATAAGCGCACCTATTATATTATAGAAATACGGAGAGAGGGGAACATTCTTCCTATCTGACGTGTGATAGTTCGATTTTTCTTTAAACTATGCTACAACCTACCAGCATTGCTCCTTTGTGTGATGTTTCGATTGTTTTCGTGAATTGTACTACTCGTGTCGCTATAGTATTATTTCACTACGTTTATAGAAAAAATTCTATCTTTAAATAATTTTATCATCAAAATAGATTTAACAATTTATCTAATGATATTAGTTATGCACTATAAATATTAGGTCAAAATTAAAAGCGTTGGAGTCCTCGATAAACGAGAACGACAGCTATTTAGGACAGGAGTACAAGCATTGTCCCTTTATATTTGAAAAAAAAAATCCTTGGTAAGTTGGACTCCGCGGTGCACATAGCAATTTGATCTCCTACAGTACGTCTAGCGAATCCGCAGGCGGCGCAACGCCCCAGAGGCCACAACGTGTCCTGGACCGGTTGCGCCCACGGTCCACGGACCACCCTCGCCGAGCGCATGCCCCGCACAGCCGCTCCCTACGCTCCACGTGTCCTGCTTGCCCGTCGCCACCACGAACCGACACGTGGGTCCACGTACAGGCGGCCTCACGTGTCAGAGACGCTCCCCACCTGTAGGAGTCTGCCTACCCTAGGATAAGGCCACCAAAGCGAGACGGCGTCAGTTTGCCGCTCCCTCAACACACGTACACCTCGCTCCCGTTAGTTAACTGCGGTTAAGTTAACCACGGTTAGGTAGAAAACAGCCCCAAGGATAACCCCGGTTAGATGGCCTGTTTATAAACCAGCCTCCCCTTCTCTTCCCGTGCCACGGCGAAGCTCCCCGAAGCCAAAGAAAGCTTCCACTAGAGCACGAGATCGCAGCAGCCACAGGCCAATAAAAAAGCAGCAAAGCAAAGCTACCGTCACTGACCGGCGTTTCAAGAAACGAAACGAGCATGATGATGATGGGAGAGGGAGCGCACGCACCGCCGTGGCAGCAGTCACCGGCGGCGGCCATCAGCAGCAGCATGATGGACGCGGACGAGGCGGCGTCGCCGTACGCCCTCCTGGCGGCGCTGCAGCATTATCTGCCGTCGAACGAGGCGGCGGCGGCGGCGTACGACGAGGACGACGAGGAGGCGGCCCTGTCGGCGGCGGTGGACGCGTACGCCTGCGACGAGTTCCGGATGTACGAGTTCAAGGTGCGGCGGTGCTCGCGCGGGCGGAGCCACGACTGGACGGACTGCCCCTACGCGCACCCGGGGGAGAAGGCCCGGCGGCGCGACCCCAGGCGGTACCACTACTCCGGCGCCGCGTGCCCGGACTTCCGCAAGGGCGGGTGCAAGCGCGGCGACGCGTGCGAGTTGGCGCACGGGGTGTTCGAGTGCTGGCTCCACCCGTCCCGCTACCGGACGCAGCCCTGCAAGGACGGCACCGGGTGCCGCCGCCGAGTCTGCTTCTTCGCGCACACGCCGGACCAGCTCCGCGTGCCGCCGCCGCCGCAGCAGTCCAGCGCCAGCCCGAGGGGCGCGTCGGTGGCGTCGCCGCTGGCCGAGTCGTACGACGGCTCGCTGCTCCGCCGGCAGGTGTTCGAGAGCTACCTCACCAAGAGCGGCATGATCATGTCGTCGTCGCCTACCAGCACGCTCGTCTCGCCGCCAAGGTCGCCGCCGTCGGAGTCGTCCCCGCCAATGTCGCCGGACGCCGCCGCGCTCCGCCGCGGGTCGTGGCCGGGTGTAGGCTCGCCCGTCAACGAGGTCCTCGCCTCGCTACGCCAGCTCCGCCTCGCCGGCGGCGGCGGCTCGCCGAGGTCGGCGCCTTCCGGCGGATCGTCGTTTTTGGCCGGCGGCGGCTACCCGTTCGGGTCCCCGAAGTCACCGGCCGGGCTGTACAGCCTCCCGTCCACGCCAACATCCAGGCCGTCCCCGGTCATGGAGAGGGTCGAGTCCGGGAGAGCCCTCCGCGAGAAGGTGTTCGAGCGGCTCAGCAAAGAAGCCACCGTGCCCAACGACACCTCCGGCGCCTCCGCCAACGTTGAGGGAGCGGCTCCGGATGTCGGCTGGGTCTCCGACCTCATCAACTAAGGGAGACTCATGAAACTATCAGCATCAACAACCGTGCCTCCTCTGGACGGTGCTTGTCCATGGTAAGTGCGTGGGGAAGCTTGGATGGAGGCATCACTGCACAACAGGAGAAGAAAGTTCAGGAAAACCAAAAAAACAAAAAAAAAAGTTTTTTTTTAGATTTCTACTAAGATTCTCCTGATCCTTGTACATACGTATGTTCCTCCCTGTGTGAATATTCTTGGATGGCTGTTGAAGGGAGGGGAGGCAGAGGCAAGGGAAGGGTTTGTTTGTTCTGAGGTTTCAGATGATGGCATGTCAGCGAAGGTAGGAGACAAGGTGGCAGCAAAACATGGTGGAAATGGATCAAGAAGACATGGCAGGCGACCATGCAGGTATATGAGTTATCTAGATGTACAAAGTGTCTGTTCGTGTGCGTGTGTGTGTGGAGGTGTAGCGTCGGAGGCGATCCAAGACCGGAGACGATGACTGGATTTGTCACCGCCGGCGCCTCCGGTGACGTTTCCGGCAAGCAGGCCTGGAACTTCTAATTTCCGCGAGCGATTCCAGAACGTACGTCGTCTTGAGTTTATGTTTACTCGCGTTCCAGCAGCGTTCATTCTGCTGTTTGCCTTTAAGAATTAAGATCCACGAGTTGTTATTACTGCTCTGTAATTTTCTCAATGTATTTCCTTATTGAACTACTGCTTCTGCTTATGGGAACATGTACCTTGTACCATGTAATATTTTTGCTGATAAGGAATTAATTAAAACCGCCCTTGTTAATTAATTACTGTACCATCTAAAAACATAGTGATGCCTTTTCATGTGACTGAATCAAATGTGCCCGATCTGTGGTGAATCTGGATAAACCAGGCGGGGCCTGGGCTCATCGATATTCAGAAACTACTGTGCTATCGTCGTGCTTGATGGGTGAATGATGCTCCCACACGACAACGAGGCCCAGTTCGGCTTATTTCGTATCCGGCTGTCACGTTCGGCTTTTTTTTTTTTTCTATGAGAACGGTGTTTTTTTTTCTTACAATATTTCAGTCAAAAACAGTATTTTTAGTTAATTTTAGTCAAGATTCAGCAAGTTGAATGGGACCGATGGACAGTGAGACTATCTTCAACAATAATACTCAAAATACAAGATCCAGTTGACATTTGAGTAGTGCTATAGCTAAAGGGTTCAATATATATTTGGCATATTCTCCAATAATAAGACTTAAAAGAGAATCCTTTTTATAAATGAGTTTTTGAAAGATGGGTAGCGCTATAGTCAAAGAGTTCCATATCTATTTGGCATTTTCTTCAAAAACATGATCCAAAAAGAATCATTTCTACAAATGAGTTTTCAGAAGATAGAATGTTTGTATTTGGGTTGTGTATATCAGATAACTCAAAATAGATCTTCTATAAGTAGTCTGTTGAGGACTAATTTTGAGTCTGCTAATTATTTTGGATTTATGTATTCATATGAATCTCTTGTTACAGAGAGTATGAGGTGGATTGCTTCTCTCTAGTACGGGGAGCTGTCGGGGCGCCGTTGTCCGGGGCACGGAGGCCCGGGGTCTGTTGGCGCTATATATGTTCATGTAGCCCGTAGCCCAATGACATGACCTGAAGTACGTTTCTTTAGCCCGTTCTAAGCACGGCACAGTCCGATGACCAGGTGAAAGGTTCTAATATAGCTAAAGGGGGATGAATAGCCTATTTAAAAATCTACAAATCAACTAGAGCAATTTGATTAGTATGACAAATAGCGTAATGCAAACTTGCTCTAGCTCTACAAGGGTTGCAAGCCACCTATCCAACAATTCTAGTTGCAATGATTACTTAGACATACAAACTTGCTATGTAATTACTCACTAAGAGCTCTCAACCTTGCTACTCTAAAGAGCTCAACTAGATGAATATAAATAATAAAGCAAGCTCTCAATTCTAATTACACTAAAGAGCTTGTGTCAACTAGTTTGCAAGAATGTAAATAAGTGAGTAGAGTGATTATATCGACGTGTAGGGGATGAACCAATCATAAGATGAATATATAGCCAATCACCGGGAGAATGCCAAAAACAAGAGACAATCGATTTTCTCCCGAGGTTCACGTGCTTGCCAATACGCTACGTCCCCGTTGTGTCGACCAACACTTGGTGGTTCGGCGGCTAAGAGGTGTTTCACAAACCTCGTCCACACGATTGGACACCGCAAGAACCGACCCACAAGTGAGGTAACTCAATGACACGAGCAATTTACTAGAGTTACCTTTCGGCGCTCCACCGGGGAAGGTACAACTCCCCTCACAATCACCGAAGGCGGCCACGAACAATCACCAACTCGTGCCGATCCTTCACCGCTGCTCCAACCGTCTAGGTGGTGGCAACCACCAAGAGAAACAAGCAAAATCCGCAGCGCAACACGAATACCAAGTGCCACTAGATGAAATCACTCAAGCAATGCACTTGGATTCTCTCCCAATCTCACAAAGATAATAAATCAATGATAGAGATGAGTGGGAGGGCTTTGGCTAAGCTCACAAGGTTGTTATATCAATGAAAATGAGCAAGAGTTATCCCTTGAGCCGGCCATGGGGCTATAAATAGAGCCCCCATCAAATAGAGCCGTTGTACCCCTTCACTGGGCAAAACACGCTCTGACCGGACGCTCCGGTCATACCGACCGGACGATGGCCCTCAGCGTCCGGTCGCCCGATGGACGCCATGTGTCACCAGCTTCAAACGCTGTTCGTCAGATTTCAACGGCTACGAAGCTGACCGGACGCTCCGGTCAAAACTGACCGGACGCTGAAGCTCCAGCGTCCGGTCGTTTCCAGTAAGCTCCCCGAGGCATGTTTTTTCGACCGGATGCGTCCGGTCCACCTTGACCGGACGCAGCCAGCGTCCGGTGCTCAACCCTTAGCCACTGTGCAGACCCGTCAGTTTGACCGGACGCAGAAACCAACGTCCGGTGCATCTCAGGTCCAGCGTTCGGTGCAACACCAAAACTGGTGACCTCTCTGCCAGCTCGACCGGACGCAGCCTTTCAGCGTCCGGTCGCTGAGTGATCCAGCGTCCGGTCAGTAGACCGACGCCAGCATTATTTCGACCAACTCCATTTCAACTCTAACTTCTTCACCCTTGCTCAAATGTGCCAACCACCAAGAATTTTGCATCCGACGCAATAGAAAATAGACATTTCATTTTCCCGAAAGCGCCGAATCCTGCCGAGCAAGCTCGGCGGGAGGGAGAGAGGGACCCAAACCCATCTCAACCCTGCAAACACCTTGTGCACATGTGTTAGCATATTTTCACAAATATTATCAAGGGTGTTAGCACTCCACTAGATCCTAAATGCATATGCAATGAGTTAGAGCATCTAGTGGCACTTTGATAACCGCATTCCGATACGAGTTTCACTCCTCTTAATAGTACGGCTATCTATCCTAAATGTGATCATACTCACTAAGTGTCTTGATCACTAAAACAAAATGGCTTCTACATTTTATACCTTTGCCTTGAGCCTTTTGTTTTTCTCTTTCTTCTTTTCTAAGTTCAAGCATTTGATCATCACCATGCTATCACCTTTGTCATGATCTTCGTCATTGCTTCATCACTTGGAGTAGTGCTACCTATCTCATAATCACTTTGATAAACTAGGTTAGCACTTAGGGTTTCATCAATTAACCAAAACCAAACTAGAGCTTTCACCAGGACCGTGCCTGGGCCGCACCCCAGACACGCGGGCTGGCACGGCACGGCCCGCATTTGAGGCCGACCCAATAGCGGCCCGATGACCACCCTGGCGGCCTAGCCTGCTAAGAGCCCAAGCCTCCTACCTGTGCACACTAACCCTAACTTGCTCTCATGATCTCACGGTTCCCACCCCAGCGCCGCTCTTCTTTCTCCCGACGTGTTCACGCACACACTCCTCACTCCCCCGAGTCTGACCCTACCTTTCCCTCTCCTCCCACTATTCTCTCTTTCCCGAATCGCTCATCAGCCTCATCTCCGCAGCGGCGCGACCCTTAGCACCAGTAGGCCAGCATCGCCGGGCACCTCCCCCACGCCCCAGCACTGCCACGCGGCAACCTCCTCACCGCCCCTCCAACACGCGACCATGACAGCCGGCCTCGAATAACAGCGGTGGCCGGCCTCGAGCGGTGGCGGCATTGAGTGCGGCTGTCGGCCGGCCAGCCACCTCCTCCTCCATGCCCCCGCGCAGCTACACCGCAAGCGCCGGCCACCTCCGCCTTCTCCCGAGTCCCGACTCCGATCTCGCTCCCCCTTTCTCTCTGCCGAGCTCTACCGTGTTGTGCCTTGTCGTGCCGTACCTGGCACGGGCCCATGCCGTGCCGGGCCGGGCCGGCCCGATGGACATATAGTTGGCGCCTTCCCGGCCGGCGACGTCAATCCATTACCAGCCCGCTGTTACGTGTGCGATTAGTACTTGTGGGTCGTCTCGGACTCTCGAGTGGACAAATCATGGATACAATTGACTTCAACCACAGATGCCTAGTAGTACGTACCATCGTCCCTCAGCCTGTTCGGTTGGCTGGTTCATATCGTTGCTGGTTCGTGAAGAAGTACTGCTGGCTGGTTTGTGTGAGAGAAAAATACTGTTTCGGCTGAAAATTTACGATCGTTTACGACAAGCCACAGCCAAATGAACAGGCTGCCTGTTCTTGGCCTTGGCGGACCACAGATCTAGCACCCCGAGCAAGGTGTGTCTGGCTTTGGCAAATCAACATCTTTAGCTTCTTCCTTTCCACCTGATTGCCTGCCTTGTGTTGGTACCGGATTTTTTGGATGTTTAGTGCAGTGTCCTGTGAAACTTGGTATGATTGTATACATTGTTCGATCGGTACGGTTGCTTAATTATTACCATTAATCAGTCTGTTCGTTTGCTCGTAAACGATCGTACATTGTTCGATCGGTACGGTTGCTTAATTATTACCATTAATCAGCCTGTTCGCTTGCTCGTAAACGATCGTAAATTTCCAGCCGGGAACAGTGTTTTTCTCTCACACCAAACCAACCAGCAGTAAATAATCCACGATACGATACGGCCTCCCGAACAGGCTAATTGTCCGAACCTCTGCATGCTATTCTTGAACCAGTGGAAGGCTAGGTTGAATGTGAATGTGTAAGCTGGTTGAGGTACTTAGTAGTATAAGTAGTGTCACGTACGGGGAGTAATTTGCTCCCGCAGGTACTAGTTTTGGTGATGGTGACTCACGCCGTCTACAGAGCTTCACCAAACGACTACTTCGGAAGGTTGCCTCTCAGCTCTTGCCTCGCGCGCTACTCTGGTACTCCTAAGGGGGGCTCAAGTCCTCTCTCGGGTGCCTGCTTCGAAGCGAGGCGAGGTCCTCATCATGCAGCGCATGGGCCTCACCACAAGATTTCTCACGCCAAGCGCGTTGGGAAAGAAGGCATACAAGGACCTCTTCAAGGTGGACCCGACTGCTTCCAATTGATATCGAAGCGTTGCGTGCCCTATTTCTAGACAGCGGGGTAGGGACGTGCAAGAAGTAGCGTCGATGGAAGGCTGCTTCCTGAGTCAAAGGCCGCTCATCATAAATCTTTTGCGTATTCGAGAAAAAAACTAGTTTTGGCCCCGTTCGACTTACCTTAAAAGTCGACTTGTTTGGCTTCTTTTTTTAGCCGGAACAGTGTTTCTCTCTCACAACAATTCCGTTTTGGCTTGTTTTTTCAGCCAATTTCAACCAAGCGAATGGAGCCGAAAAAAAGTTCCCCTGGTTTGCTCTCACCGGTCGGATAAACATGTCATTATAATCTCATGTGTGTGGGGACAATGGAAAATGTAACCGACCAATTTTAGATGTATAGAAAGAGAAGATACTATTCCTTACATAGCTAGGCACTAGCTAGTCAGCAAAATGTGGTTAGGAAATGTACCCAAGAAGGAAATCCAAGGCAAAGACAATGTTACTTGTAGGAGGTCCACTGTGATGTGATGTTGTGGCACCATCATGGTCCAAGGAGTTGTAGTAAGCCTCTTGCTGCTTTTTTATTCAGGGAACTCCTAGATGCGTCTTTCCTTGTGCTTGCTGCACTCCATCAACCCCATGCATGCTTAGAGTAGAAGGTGTGGGCTGTGGGGTAGGGTTGTGTATATCTGAGCTAGCTGTTGCATCCGAAGAGGAGGAAACATCTAGACGTAGTGCTGGGTTCCCAGAGGCAAGGTAGTCTTTATTAGTAAGCACCACTTAACCTTTACTCCTCCGTTGATTGAGACGCTCTATTTGCTAGGGACACCCACACCAACACCTTTGCTGGTTTTTAGCTGAGCCCCTCCTCCATGTTGAACTTAATCCGTTGCAACAGCACTAGACAGATAGGCACCGCGAGCCAGGAAAGTCATGGCGTTCTTGTGAGCGAAGTAAAGGAGGGGTTGTATGTACTAGCAAGCAGGGCCGTGCGCCGGCATGGGATAGCCATCAGACGGCCCCTGATATGCTTGGCAATCAATGGAGTCACCGACCTTTGCTTGCTTTCCTGCAACGAGCTAGGGACCATGTCCTGGGGCGCATGGGTGGACCCGTAGAAGGCCAAGGGAGACGAACTTGGTGCCGGTACGTGATTGAGGGGCCTACGCCTACTGCTACATTATACGGAGATGCAGCTCCCAAGACCAAGAGGCCAAAGGCAAAGCGGCGTTGCAAGCGGCTGATAAGCCGACTAAAACTATTTTATTATGAGAAAATAATACTGTAGATCTAGCTAATAAGCCGACTAATAAGTCCCGGCAAAGGACGATGGATTTAGAGCGGTAGGCTGCGTGCATCTACTGTACGTCCGTCGTAGACCTGTAGCTCCCCTTTCAAAGACATGTACGTACTGCATCTTTGTGAAATTACGGTTGTTGCTCTGTTGGTTCCGGCCTCTTGTGAATGTGAGTTATGATCTTCAAGCACATAGTATAATTGTACAGGGTGTTCGGCTGGTAGGTAAAATAGTGTTCTGTGAGAGAGAATAAACTAAAACAAACTGAGACCAGAACAGCCGAACACCCTCGTAGTTTTTCCCCCTCTTAACTAGTACTCCATCCGTTCCAAATTATAAGATATTTCAAGAATCTTGAAGAGTCAAAAAAATCTAAAGTTTAACCAAAATTATAGAAAAAATTATAAAAATTTATGATATCAAATAAGTATACTATAAAAAATATAATTAATGAGAAATCTAATTAACATCATAAATATTATTATTTTATCATATAAATTTGGTCAAACTTAAGATTTTTAGACTCTCCAAAATTTATAGAATGACTTTTGATTTGGGATGGAGGGAGTAGTCACTATCGATGTTTGTATTGTATCCACAAGAAGCGAATGGATGGCTAATCTTGTTTGTACTAAGCTTTGCTAGCTAAACTCACAAAGTTGTAAACCTTATAATCTAGTACACAAGTTAAATTCTAAAAAAATTAAAACCAAAACTAGCAGGGTTATTACACATTTACACTAGGTTATGAGCAAGGTGATAAGCTTTTAATAGGACCTATTGTTGACAGCCAAAAGGGGTCAAAGGAAGTTACATTTTTATTTGAGAGGTTGAGATGTTGGAAGTTCCGATGAGAAGGTTGCATTTTTACTTGGGAGATTGAGATATCAGAAGTTCTAACGCATGTCGGAAGTTCTGACCTGAGAGGTTCCCAGGTCTTGGGAGTTATGCGTCGAACTATCGACATTCCCTATCCGAATCCAAATGTTCCTAATTTCGATCCAAACTCCCATGATCTCGTGGGAAACTTGCAGATTGGCGCCACAAGGAGTTGATGACAATGCAACTCGGTTGGTTGCAGCCCATGTAGACTGGCACCATGGTGGATGGTCAAGCATGTCTACGACCAATCTTGTCGGGTATCGATATTAGGGATACCCAAAGCAAGAAAGTTAGCATCCACGCTGACTTCCCCAGATGGCTCAAGACGTATTAAAAGGTCTCGCCCGACCCCTTAGGTGCGAGCTCCGTCTCGCCCGACCTCGAGGACGCGGGCTCTGTCTCGCCCGATCTCGAGGCCACGAGCTCCGTCTCACATGACCCCTTGGGTGCGTGCTATGTCTCGCCCAACCTCGAGGATGTAGGCTTTGTCTCGCCCGACCTCGAGACGGTGGGCTCCGTCTCGCTCGACCCCTTGGGTGCGAGCTCCGTCTCGCCCGACCTCGAGGACACAGGCTCTATCTCGCCCGACCTTGAGGCCGCGGGCTCCGTCTCGCCTGACCCCTTCGGTGCAGTCTCTATCTCGCCCAAGGTCACGGGCTCTGTCTCACCCGACCTCGAGGATGTAGGTTTTGTCTCGTCCGACGGAGACCCATATCGTCGCCAACCACTCCAGGTCCAAGCATATGGGCCTGGATCAAAACTCTGACTCTAGGGAAGAGGCTGGCATGCCTCGATGTAACCCGTGGCCATGACGGGCCATACGTAGGATTCACATCAAGAACAGTGTTGGACGTGCTAGTGTTGTTCTGCCTAATCCTCGTACGGACGCTGATAGGTGCGTTAGTTCACCATGACGTCCGCCGAGATGGAGTGGAACACCATGACCGACAGATGACGCATGCGCATGGTGCCAGTGATGAACAAAGCCACGACATGGAGCCATCCCTATTGACATCTACAGGATCAGCAGGACCCGTATGAAGAAGAAAAAAGACCTACCAACCCTAGAAGCCTTCTTCTCTCTCTTGTTCTTCTCCTTTTCCTCCTGTAACCCACGATTTCCCTTCATCACTCAAAGGGGAAGTAGGGCACCCCTCGCTGGAAGAGGGGAACACAAGAGTACGACACGAGCATATGGCTGAGCGACAATCGAGCTCTCAGCACCCGTTCACTCCTTCCACCAGAGACTTGGGATCCTTTTCCTCTCTCACCTGTTTGTAACCCCTGATGCAAACCAAGTGCTGGTAATACGAGCAGCAACGAACTGGACATAGGGATGTTCCACCCAAACCAGTATAAACCCTTATGTCCTCCGAGCACACCATCTAAGCCAGATGTGTAAATACAAATTTACTCATCGATGGTCCAAAAACACTGACAATTGGTGCGCCAGGTAGGGGCTTTTTGCGTGTCTCGACATTCACATCAGGCCTCGGATGGCTAGTCATGGTGTCAGGTAGGTCCTAGGCGTGCACATGCGCTTCAGGAACCTAGACTCATCATTATGACGGAAGGAGAGTTGGTGCAGGTTCCCGTCGCCGTCCAACCTCTCCACTCCACCAGCCTCGACATGATCACCAAGGCACTTGAGGAGTTGTAGCTGAATGCACTGGAGGCCTGCGCCCTCAGGAGTGACTAGCTCCTCGTCTTCGATTACGGGAGGCTAGAGCGCCAGCTCGGCGCCTTCCTAGGACCCCAACCATCCTAGGAGGACCTACACCGCCTCACCTTCTCGTTCACCAACGTTATGATGCAGCTTGCTGGAGGAGTGCCGCTCTCCCTAGAATACCTCATTCGGAGCGCCCCGACAGCGCTCCCGTTTGGTCTGCGCAACGCCGTAGAGATCGTGGGCCACCTTGTGGCGCAGCGCACGCCCCCATCCTCTACGAACGATGAGTTTGTGGGGATGACCAAATACATCACGTAATCTTTCCATGACCTTCTCATGGGAGAATCAGAGTCGCCCTCCGACTCTGACTCCAGCAGGGGGAGCCATCACACCTCGCGAGAATGTTTCATGGCAGGTACCCCCGAGGGATACATCAAAAGCATCCATAAGGGAGGGGCTACCCCAACAGATGACCTCAATGATGAGGTCAAGGGGGATGTAGGGGCCCCACCTCACCTATAGGTAGAGTAGCTGAGGGTGTGACACCAAGAGCTCGAAGAAGCACGACTCCAGCTCAAGTAGGAATGCGCATAGCTCGAGCACCATGGAGACGGTGGGCGTGCATGCGTTGTGGCCTGCGACGTGAACCAGAGGATCATCGAGGATGACAAAGCCTTCCCACACTTCACTCGGGCAAGCTAGAACATCGCTACCACGGCAGCCTTGCTCTGGGGGCTTCCAGGGCCCATGACCCTCGAGGATCGTCGGGCCCATCGTGAGATTCACATGCTACTTGAGCGTGCGGCAGTGGAGCAGGCCAAGAGCTTGCTATCCCGACAACACAAGCTCGACGCCAACCAACACGTGCCCTCAGAGTGACCCAACAGGGATGTGTTAGCCCACTAGGCGTAGCGAGGCAGCAGGCCACGCGCCACGGCCCCGGTGCATGAGCATCTTAGCCTCCACCGTGATACACGCGACACCCTAGATGCCCATAGGCATGCCCACAGCAATGAGAGGGAGGAGGCTAGCCATGGCTACCACCCTCGTTATGGTGGATGCTACAACAGTGGCGAGGACCAAAGCCCAAGCCTCTACTTGCCGGGACCTCAGGCCTTTGGCCGACACATCCTCAACGTCGTCTTCCCACCGTGGTACCGATCGCTGAGTAATATCCTGAAATACTCTAGGGAAGCAAACCCCGAACTGTGGCTCAAGGATTATCCGCTTGCTTGCCAAGCCGGTGGAGCGGATAGTGATAATTTCATTATATGCAACCTTCTATTGTTCCTGACTGATTCGGCATAAACGTGGTTGGAACACCTTCCACCCAACTGAATCTAAAGTTGGGCGAACCTAAAAGAAATTTTCATGGGAAACTTCCAGGGCACATACGCGCATCTTGGGAACCCATGGGATCTCAAAAACTACCAATAAAAGTTTGGGGAAACTCTTTATGGGTACATCTAGCGCTTCTCCTGGTAGTGCAACGAGCTGCCCAATGTCGCTGACGCCGACGTCATAGGAGCTTTCCTATCCGGGACCACCTGTGAGTCCTTGGTTCACAAGCTAGGACATAAGGGCCTACGAACCACCAAGGAGGTCCTCGACATCACCACCAGCCATGCCTTGATCGAGGAGGCGGTCGAGGCGATTTTTGACCGCCCCAAGGGCAAGGCAAAGTGGGACGAGGACACTGGCGAAGGCGCTTCCAACTGCCCCAAGAAGAAGAAGAACAAGCAGCGGCGCAAGGGCTCGGTCATGGCCACTGCCAACCGCAAGGGGGGTCGGAAGCCCACTGAGGGTACCTCAGACCACTTTGAGAAGCTGCTCGAAGGGCCATGCCCAAACCATGCTTTCCCCGTCAAGCACCTATTCAAGGACCGCATCCTCATAAAGCGGTTCTTGTCTAGAGGCTCCAACAAGGAGAAGCATAGGAAGGAGCCCAAGCTAGCCGTAGATGATGTCGAGGGGAAGGACGGCAGATTTCCAACGCTAGATGGTTGCCTCATGATCTTTGAAGGGTCGGTGGCCTATGACTCCAAGCACCGCCATAAGTTGCGGGCCGCGAGGTCTATATGGCTGAGCCGATCGAGCCTTCCTTCCTCCGATGGTCAAAGTCTGCCATAACCTTTGATCGGACTGAACACCCAGAAAGTGTCCTACAGTCGGGAAGATATATGCTCATGGTTGACCTAATCATCAGCGCAAAGTGGCTCACCAAGGTGTTGATGGATGGAGGTAGCGGCCTCAACATCATGTAAGCTAAAATGCTCGACACCATAGGCATCGACTGATCGCGCATCTAGATGATCGAGGTGCCTTTCCATGGCATTGTGCCTGGAAAGCAGGCCATGCCACTTGGGCAGGTCAATCTACCCATCACCTTCAGGAATCCGACCAATTATAGGATGGAGACCCTTACCTTCGAGGTAGTCGGGTTCCACGGGACCTACCACGCCATCGTGGGACATCCATGCTATGCGAAGTTCATGGCCATCCCAACTACACCTATCTAAAGTTGAAGATGTCAGGTCCATGTAGGGTCATCACCATTGGCACCTCCTTCCAGAGCACCTACGAGTGCGAGGTCAAGTGCTGTGAACACGCCACGACAATTGTCGCCTCCAAAGAGCTTGTGGCCATCAGGGAGGAGGTCGTCAAAGAAGTGCCCGACCCCAAGCGGTCAACCGGGTCTTTCAAGCCTATAGAGGGTGCCAAGGAGGTTCTCATAGACCCCAGTGGCTCTAAGGGCAAAGTGATGTGCATCGGCACCACGCTTTCCTCTAAATAGGAAAGCACGCTCGCTGACTTCCTCTGCGCCAATAGAGACATCTTTGCGTGGAGACCCTCGAACATGCTAGGCATTCTAAGAGAAATCATTAAGCATGCCTTGAAGATTAGGCTAGGCTCCAAGCCAGTGAAGTAGCGTCTATGTCGCTTCAACGAGGAGAAACGTAGGGCCATCGGCGAGGAGATTGCGAAGCTTTTGCCAACCGGATTCATCAAGAAAGCATACCACCCTGAGTGGTTAGCCAATCTCATTCTTGTATGAAAAAAGAGTGGGAAATGGAGAATGTGTGTTGACTACATAGGTCTTAACAAAGCATGTCCAAAGGATCCATTTCCTTTGCCGCGCATAGACCAAGTAGTCGACTCGACCTCAGGGTACAAAACCCTTGGCTTCCTTGATTTGTACTACGGGTATCATCAAATCACAATGAAAGAGTCTGACCAGCTCGTGACTCTTTTATCACCCTATTTGGATCGTTCTACTACATCACAATGCCGTTTGGTCTAAAAACACGGGGGCTACGTATCAACGTTGTATGCTCAAGTGTTTTGGGGACCTCATTGGGCGAACCATTGAGGCCTACATGGACGACATCGTGGTCAAGTCCAAATGGGCTAACCAGGTCATAGCTGACCTAGAATAGACCTTTATGAAACTATGAGCAAATGACATCAAACTCAACCTCGAGAAATGTGTTTTTGGGGTCCCAAGGGGTATGCTGCTAGGTTTTATCGTCTTCGAGCATGGCATCAAAGCCAACTCAGAGAAGATGTTAGCCATCACTAGGATAGGCCTGATTCAGAACATAAAGGGTTATAGTGAGTTACAAGGTGCCTCGCCGCACTCAGCCATTTTATCTCATGCCTAGGTGAACGAGATCTCCCCCTCTATTGACTTCTAAAGAAAGCCCACCGTTTTGAATGGACACCCGAGGCCCAGGAGGCACTTGATAAGGTCAAGCAGCTCCCAATGAAGTCCCCAATCTTGGTCCCCCCAATTGAGGGGGAATCGCTTCTGCTCTACATTGCGGCCACCACGCATGTGGTCAGCGCCGCCTTGGTGGTAGAGCAAGAAGAAGAGGGACACACCCTCATAGTGCAGCATCCCATGTACTTCATTAATGAGGTCTTGTCTGATTCCAAGACTCGCTACCCCCAAATCTAGAAACTCCTATACGCCATGCTTATTGCTAAGAGGAAGTTGCATCACTACTTCGAGTCGCATCCGGTGACAGTCATGATGTCCTTCCCTCTCGACGAGGTCATCCAAAACTGGGATGCCATGGGAAGAATTGTGAAGTGGGCACTTGAGCTGATTGGTTAAGGCATTTCATATGCCCCTCCAACGGCCATCAAGTCCCAAGTGTTGGCTAATTTCATTACAAAGTGGACCAAGATTCAAATGCCACCAGCAGTCATCGACCAAGAGTACTAGACGATGTACTTCAACGGGT
Source organism: Miscanthus floridulus (assembly GCF_019320115.1). Lineage (NCBI taxonomy): Eukaryota > Viridiplantae > Streptophyta > Magnoliopsida > Poales > Poaceae > Miscanthus > Miscanthus floridulus. Next base: position 37,648,379 of record NC_089595.1, read on the forward strand.
CACTAATGAAGAAAGGTGCCAGCGTGGGGCTAGTCTTTGTTTTGCCCCTTAGGGTACGCATGAGGTACATGGTTCGCATCTATTTCCACTCCTCCAATAATGTGGTCGAGTATGAGGCACTCATTAATGGCCTACGCATCACCATCGAGTTGGGTATCCGATGGCTTGACATCCAGGGCGACTCCTAGCTAGTTATTGACCAAGTCATGAAGGAATCAAGCTACCATAATGCCAAGATGGCTACATATTGCTGAGAAGTCCACCAGCTAGAGGACAAGTTCCATGGTCTCGAGCTCAATCACGCCGACACGCTGGCAAAAACGATGTCCGACCGAGAGCTGGTGCTGATGGGCGTCTTCGCCAGCGATCAGTATAAGCCCTCGGTCTGCTATGAGGAGCCAAAATAGACCTATGATGGGCCGCCTACCCTAGGCTCAGGGGCTAACCAGTTGGTGGCTCCATACGACCCCAAAGTCATGGAGGTTGACGAGGATCCAGCAATAGAGCCCAACGCTCTGGCCAACTGGAGGACATCTTACCTCAACTACCTCCTCCATGAGGCGCTGCCGATGGACAAAATGGAGGCTCAGTGGCTCACGTGTCACGCTAAGTCCTTTGTTGTTATTGAGGGCAACCTCTATAGGCGAAGCCACACCGGGATCCTATAGCGCTGCATCCCCATCGAACAAGGGAAGTAGTTGCTGAGTGATATCCATGGTGGGGTCTACGGGCACCATGCCACACCTAGGACCTTAGTCAGAAACACGTTCCAACAAGGGTTCTACTAGTCGACTACAGTAGCTGATGCTAAATAGATTGTGAGCACCTATGAAGGGTGTCAATACTATGCTCGATAGACCCACCTGCCGGCCCAAGCACTCCAAATGATCCCCATCACATGGCCGTTCATGGTCTAGGGGCTCGATCTAGTTGGACCTCTCAAGAGGGTGCCTAGGGGCTATATGCACTTGCTTGTTGCCGTAGACAAGTTTACAAAGTGGATAGAGGCTCGACTGATCTTCGTGATCAAGTCCGAGCAAGCCATGTTGTTCCTCCTAGACATCGTCCATCGCTTTGGAGTCCCAAACTCCATTACCATGAATAATGACACGTAGTTCACCGGGAAAAGTTCCTCTGATTCTACAATGAATACCACATCTGCATTGATTGGGCCACCATGGCGTACCCCCACATGAACGGGCAGGTCGAGCGTGCGAACAACATGGTCCTACAAGGCCTCAAGCCTAGGATCTTCAGTCAGTTGAACAAGTTTGGTAGACGATGGGTCGTGGAGCTTCTGGTGGTGTTCTGGAGCCTGAGGACGACCCCTAGCTGGGCCACCGTCTACATACCATTCTTCATAGTCTACAGTTCTGAGGCTATCCTCCCAACCGACCTCGATTATAGAGCGCTGAGGGTCAGAGCGCATGATGAATAGGGAGCCAAGGCATCCCTCGAGGATGCCATGGACTACCTAGATGAAGCATGTGATGTTGCCCTCCTCTACTCGGCCAAGTACCAGCAAGCATTGTGCCGATACCATAGCTGTCAAGTACGGGGTTGGGCCTTCAACGTTGGGGACCTAGTGCTCTGCCTCGTCCAGAGCAACAAGAACTGCCATAAGCTCTATCCGCCTTGGGAGGGATCATATGTCATCACGGAGGTGCTCTGACCAGGCACCTATAAGCTCAAGACCATCGACGATGAAGTCTTCATCAATGCCTGGAACATCGAACAACTACATCGCTTTTACCCTTAATCTACGCAAGTTTTCTCTTATCGGTTTTGCTATCGACTCCTCAATCTTTAGTGACACCTGACTCCAGCAACGGCAAGGGGTCGAGCCTCACTTGGGGGCTGATAAGAGCATATCTATCTGGTAGACATTCTCTATGCCCAACCCTCTCTCATGTTAAGATCTAGAAGCAAGGGTGTTGGAAATAAACGTTGAGTAAAACTGGTCGGACCGCACGAAACCTATGCCCCAGTGGCTATGACATTTTTTGTCACCAGCGTGATCAGAGTTTATTGCCCGCACCCTGAGCTTTTTAGCCTTAACTACGGAAAGAGTCAGAATGCATTAAAAAGTATATCTATTCAGTAGACATTCTCTATGCCTGACCCTTTCTCATGTTAAGATCTAGAAGCAAGGGTTGTGGAAACAAACGCTAAGTAAAACTGGTCGGACTGCAAGAAACCTATGCCCCAGCGGCTACGGCATTTTTGCACACCAGTGTGATCAGAGTTTTGTCACCCGCACCCCAAGCTTTATAGCCTTAATGATGGAAAGGGTTAGAACGCATTAACCTTTTTATACAAAAAGGGGAGAAGAGCTAAAAATCTATTTGTCCATAACGAAATTTAAGAGCTTCTCCAATTATTACAAGTTTGCCTCCTGGCTTATCTACCTAACTAATTTCTTGGAGGGATGATCTCATCCTCTATCTCGGTAGGTAAGTCCTATGCCAAAGGGGCCACCTCCTTCTCGATGTCATCCACCTCGGCGTCGGTATAGACAGGCGTGAGAACCGTCATAGGTAAGAAGGGATACAGAGCTAAAAATGCTCCTATGGCCCATTCAGGCCTAGGAGTTTGAAGGCTGGCCCTCTGATGGGTTCATAGCCACTCTGGTGCGCTCTTAGAGTGAGGGGTGGAAAGGGATGGGCCCACTAGCGGCCCACATTCGAGTCTTGATTGGTTCCCAGTCTATGGTTTTTCCTCAAAGAAAGGCAACGAGCCCTTAGGACTGGTTGAACAGATCCGAGAACTATATGGATTGGCCATCGAGAATATGGAGTCGGTCACTAGCTAACCCATGCCGAACCCTTGTGAACGGGAAGCTGGGGCCCCACTTGAACAATCTTGTTAACATCTCACTAAGCACCATGTTTCATCCATCGAGGAAAAATGTGGCACGACTCGGCCCCTCCATTTTATTGAAAAAATGCTTGAGCGATGATGATCACAAAGATGAGTTGACCCCTCGACTGGACCCCTGCAATGCATAGGGGCTCGAGGGAAGTTGGACTCACAAGGAGACCAAATGCGCGGTCATAGGACAATGGCTCAGATCCTAGGGAGGGGTAAGTCCTATGCTAGAGGGGCCACCTCCTTTTTGATGTCATCTAGCTCAGCGTCGGTGTAGACTAAAATGAGAACCGTCGCAAGTAAGGAGGGATACAGAGCTAAAAATGCTCCTATGGCCCATTTAGGACTAGGAGTTTGAGTGCTGGCCTGCCGATGGGTTCACAGCTACTCTGGGGCACCCTTACAACAAGGGATGGGCCTACTAGCAGCCAGTACCTAAGCACATGAGCGCCGTAGGCATCTTGGCCCACGTTTGAGTCTTGGTCGGTTCCCAGTCCATGGTTTTTCCTCGAAGAAAGGCAACGAGCCCTTGGGACTGGCCGAATGGACCCAAGAACTATATGGATTGGCCACCAAGAGTCTGGAGTCAGTCATCAGCTGACCCATGCTAGACCCCCACAAATGGGAAGCTAGGGCCCCACTCAGACTAGCCCGTTAAAAGCTCATCGAGCACCATGTTTTGTCGATCGAGGAAAAATGTGGCACTGCTCAGACCCCTCCATTTTATCAAAGAAACACTTGAGGGATGATGATCACAAAGATGAGCTGACCCTCGACTGGACCCTTGCTATGCATGTGGGCTCAAGGGAAGTAGGACTCACAGGGAGACTGAATGCGCGGTCGCAGTACGATGGTGGACCGATCGGATCCTAGGGGACTGGAATCAAGAACAATCTTTCCGACCTCCTGAATCCTACGATTACATGCCCCCTAGAAGGCCAATAGTGACAAAAGGGAATCGCTGTCCTACTAGGACATGCCATAGGCTATAAAAAGAAGGCCAAGGCCCTTAGAGTCCTCCCATCCAGAAAAGCCTCCAAAGGAGTATTCTACTCCTCCATTGGCTCGAGGGCTACTGTCGGGTATCGATATTAGGGATACCCAAAGCAAGGAAGTAAGCACCCACACTGACTTCCCTGAATGGCTCGAGATGTATTAAAAGGTCTCGCCCAACCCCAAGGCCATGGGATCCGTCTCGCCCAACCCCTTGGGTGCGGGCTCCATCTCGCCTGACCCCAAGGACGTGGTTTCCATCTCGCCTGACCTCGAGGACACAGGCTTTGTCTCGCCCAACCTCGAGGCCATGGGCTCCGTCTCGCCTGACCCCTTGGGACATTCTGCCCGAACCAGTATAAACCCTTGTGTCCTCCAAGCACACCATCTGAGCTACATGCGCAAATACAAATTTACTCGTCGGTGGTCCGAAAACACCAACAAATCTCCTACAGCAGCAAGAACTAGTAGAAGGTGACTTTTCGTGTCTGGCTACATGTGTGGGGAATCAGTGGTGGAGCCAGGAATTATGCATAAGGGGGGCGGTCAAAGAGTTTCAACATATGAGAACTTAGTGTAGCTTAATTGATTATATTTTTATTTGGAGGTTAAGCTCTATTTTTCTAGATTTGTTCCAGTATTTGATGATTTAAATTTTCACTATTTTTCCTATAGTAGACAACTATGTTTGTCGAAATTGGGGCACATATGATGACTAATGAATATTATAATCTACCTACTTATTATTTTGGAATTGCTCGTACCTATGGTAGGTGACTGTTGTGTCCACAACACGCGGTGCATGTGGATGACTCATGAATCCTAAAATCTAGCGTCTTAGTATTTCAAAAGTGCTCATAGTGAAGTAGGATGTGTGTTTGTTCATAGAAGTGAGTGTGCGAGCATATATGTGAGCGTCTACATCTATAATGTGATTCACAGTAAAAAAAGAGATGATCACCAATTGTTATTGCTAGTCAAGTATGTGTTCTATAAAATATAAAGTATAATGCAACATAAGTATTCTAGTAGAACAAAAAAAATCAATAGATATATATGTCCTAATATGGTAGACAAACAAATTTAGATAAATCAAAATATTTATTATAATTGTATTATATTCAATTTTGTTGTCTAGAGGATATTAGTAGACATATATAACAAGATTTTATGTATTATACCCTTTTAATATAAAAATAGACTATTAAACTCCATATATATTATAAAAATGTTTGTATTGTTAGGGGCAGAGCCATGGCCCTTGCTGCCCCCTTGCCTCCGTTAGTGTGGGGAATCGACATTGATGGCCGCACACTCGTTGGTTGGTCTAGTGCAGCGGCTATGGAGGAGGTTGTAGTAATAGCTTGGTGTGGCGACACATGGATATCCGATGTTTGGTGGGATAGTTGTGGTTGTGAAGCTGAGCCATGTTGATATACTACTACACTCGGACCTTTCACAGCCATGTCGTAACCCCCATCGCAGTCCAATTTTGGCCTCGACAGTAAGCTATCGGCAGTGATAGTCATAGCCATCACCGTCGATATTTGAGACCAATTGGGGTGCACACTACACCACCATATTGGCTTATCATCTGTCCATGATAAGGTCCTTACTTTCATGCATTGGAGCATGACCCGCCTGTGTGGGTATGCACTAACATCACCACATGGCTTATGATCCATCCGTGATCAGATCCTTATTCCATCACAATGGAGCATGACCCACCTGTGTCAAGGCGAACATCACTGTCACTTCAGCATATGAACCGTCTAGTCATAGGGCATGATCACCATCATGTTGCAGTATGATCTGCCCGTGATGATCCTTTAGTCAGTGTCGGGTTACTAAATGATGCAGCGGTGATACACTATTGACCCCTGCCGAATCAGATGAATAGTGGCAGTGAGGGCCGTATGCTTCACCAACGGCTAGTGGTATGGCGGTGATGACAAAACAACCAATGGCCCTTACATCCGACAGTGACAGAATTACATTCGGTTTTCATAGTGTATTTACTAATTTAGCTGGGCCTTAATAACTTAATAAACACACACTATACATATATAATCATTACACATCATTCATCATGTCCACAACGAAGAGTACTTGTTATAATAACAATACTCGTCACTAACATAACAACTGTGTCAACTAATGAATTAACACAAGCGGTACATAGATAGCATAATAAAGGTTATGCTCCCAATAGACTTACATAACTAAAACAAGGTAGATGTGCTCCGCTCTTTTAGATTGGCACTCCTTGATTAGCTTGGCAACCAATGCACCATGGAACCCCTCTTCTTCGTCCAATAGCCATTGCAGGAGAATTGTTCAAAAGCACTGACACTCCAAAACCTACACAATGCAAAGCTTTACTGCTCTAAACAAAATTGGACTATATATATAAACTCAAAACAACTCCCTACGTGAACAAAGACATGTCCTAACAACAAAATACAGCATATGCACCTTTACTGCTTTGCTAATGACTCCATGAACAAGGGAGCATAAGGCAGATAGTGAGGTCCATTCAAATAAATACTCTAGGTACTTCTAGGATATCAGACGACTCGGGTAGGGAGCATAGGAACTTTTATGCGACTCATGTCATATGCCATCATTGTTCTATCCTCCCCAACAAGGAAAATCAAATTCCATTCTAGGTGAACTGCAATGACTCTGTAGTCCGCATTGGTAGCCTCGGAACCGAGTCAAATATTGTTCAGTCTAAATAGCTACAGCGTGTTCACCGTATGCTTCAATGTCCATTTACTAGTACCATAGTCTTCAAGGATTCAGATTGAAAGGTTAGATCTATTGAAAATATCAACAATACATAGACACAACTAACCCTGATCTCTATGGATGGATATTGTAGGACCTAGTGGCCTAAGAATTTTCCTCCATGTCTTTCCCTCCATATCAACAACAACTATCTAGGACACCTCTAGCATGTGCATAAAACCATTAAGAAACACAGTTCCTAAAAATTTGCATACTAGAATATACTCTCCCCATTTGGATTCTTTACACATCTATACTTTAGTTTTGGATGAGTAGGTGCTGACAACTAACACCCCAGGAGACCTTACCCACAGTTCTACCACATGAACATGCGAGGAGATTGTGGGATCGAACCCCAAGCGAGTTGAACCATAACAAAGGTTGCTATATGGCAGTACCACTGATTTGCTAGTCACTGGATTGTAGACAACATAGCGAAGGCCAACGCACTAGCAAAGGAAGAGGCCTCTACAACAATCTAAGATGACTAAATTCTGAATGGGGAAGGGTAAGAAGGAAAAGGAGGGGTATTCATTGGTGAAGCTGGCAAATCGGCGTATTGCCTTTCTAGTTGCCATACATGAATCCGGCGACAAACTGGGGCAACTCCTTATAGTACTCAGATTCGGAGATGAGGCGGTACTAGGAGCGACACACACTTGCAGCTACACAAGGTATGGGTGGTGAGGTGGCGCAGGACAAGGACCAAGACTTTATTTGTGAGGATGTCTACTTTGTTCCTCTTGTTGGTGGCCTCCTCCTCCATCTTGACTAGGATGTGGTATAGTGGGGCCAGCGATGGAAGCAGCGGTGCTGTCGCCTGAATCAAAGTATGAGTGCCTATAGGGGTGTGCTCATGAGCTCCTTAATGATCAGATGGAAGCTTGATTCATACTCTGATGAGATAAGAGGGTGTCAGTGTCTGATGACCAACAACTCATTGGGGGTACCCGGGACGATGTTCGGTGGGCTTCGGCGAACTTAGGAACTCAACGGTAACGCAAGAGACAACAATTTTACATTGGTTTGGGCCCTCGAAATCGAGTAAAAGCCTTTACGTTCAGTTGGTGTGAGCCTTTGCATTGGATTGCTTTGTATGATTATGTGTACAAGGGGTGCCTCTAGCCTGTCTTTATATAGGGTAGAGGGCAGGGCAGTTATTTTAGTCCTAGTTGGTTATAATTTGGAGAGTCCTTATTCTATTGTAGAATCTAGCTTTCCTAGTAAGCCGTCTAGGTCGGTCCTTGATGGCTTGAAGTCCACACCACCTTACTTCATGTCCTTCAAGCAGACCATAGGCCAGCCATGGGCCCACTACAAAAGTTGACCCGATAGGGAACCCTAAGGGTCCTACATCGATAAGCCCTCAAATGTTTCATGGTTGAACATGGAAGTCTTCTTGTTCTTCTAGGTCGTGCCATGTAGAAAACAAGTATTATGAGTACTTTCTATTAGAGAAACCATGGAGTGCCCTTGAAATTTCCTGGTGATGTGCACTTTCTTGAAAAGTGCACTCACTGAGTGTAGCCCCCGAGCCTCTTGCTATTTGAGACAAAGAGTTGGAGGGTCTTTTCTGCAAATTCTTGAAAAAGAATAAAAAACATCCTCTGAGGATATGTATCCCACAGCCTTTGAGCCTGTGTCCGAGTACTAGTAGTTGGCATTAGGATCTAAAAAGAATATACTTAGGGATGCTGAAGCAATTATTGTTAGACTACTTTTTAGAAAGTAGGTGAGGCAATGTACAGTGCTCGCAAAGAGTAAATCCAAGCTAACGCGGGAGCAGGATATGCTCCAAATATGCTGCCCGAGTGTACTGTAGCTTCACGGGCACTGACAGGATGCACTGTAAAGGTGTAGTAGGATGCATTGTACCCTATAATGTAGCAAGTAGTCCTATACTAAATAGCAGGAACTGTCGGCTCCACACTTCATGAACCCAATCCATGAACACCATGTTTGGCCTATAAAAACCCTCCTAGCGAGCTCTTGCGTATCAACTGAGGAATAGCACAACAACTCTGAGTCTGTAGCTAATAAATATGGTGGTATGTGAAGTAGAACAGCCCCCAGGTGTTGTTGAAAGAAGTAGTAGATCTTGCTATAGTTAGAAGAAGTCTTGTGAAAGAGACTAGAGGTAGGCTAGTCTCATGGTGGTGTAAAACATACCGGTCTATTGAGGCAAGTAGAAGAAGCCTTGTGATGAGAGACACGTTCCCTCATCCTGTAGTCCCATGTCAGTTCTTCAAGCATGCCTGTCGACATCTATCCTTTGACAATTAGCTGCTGGTCCGAGTGGCAGTGGCATAGTTGGCTTGGTAGATAGATACCAGAAGAAGCACTATTGCTACCCAAACCTGATAGACCAGGAAGTTTTGTACCACTGACACCAATCTTGGATGTACTGTGTTGTCATAATGAAAACTATAGCAATGAGTCGGATGTGTCCTATTGAGTAGTAACTAGGAGCTTTGGTTTGAAAAATGGTTACTGAGACCGAGTAGTCAGAATCTTGTAAAGTGTCCATCCCTGTATCCATTGAACTATTGTTGAATAAAAAAATCTTTGTTCGAGTACTATGTTGCTTAACTCCTACTATCGAGCAAGTGTATGAGTACTATAGAAATCACCCAAGTACATCATGATGTGGCCATGCAGACAATGGTCGTATCATGGCAAGTACCCGATAGGTGGGAATCCAAAGGATAAGTCTAAACACAGTGTGACACGTCAGAAATCGAGAAAAGGGGCGTGCAGCCGTTGTATCAACCACGTGGCATCATTAATAGTGATAAGGAAACCAAAACACCACAACCCTTGGCATGATTATTGGGGAACCCTGTATAAAAGGTAACCAACCCTTAGCGTCATCTACATCTACTCCATTCGCTTACTGCTTAAGCCCCCATGCCAGTGAGAGCGCAACCAATCTTGCATCCTCAAAACCCTAGATTTGTGAGAGCTCTGCTTAATGGGTAAGGGCAAGAATTCAAGCGCTGCCGCCAAGAAGACTGTTGAGAAGAGGGCGCTAGATGTGCTGGAGATGGCCGCTGCCACCTAGATCCGGCCGGTGCCAAGCATGAAATCAAAGCACCACCAAAAGCACCACGAGTAGGGGTACCTGCTAGACCAAAAGCTTGGGAAATGGAGGGTTTCTTGAGAACACCGCATCCCAAACATTGAGTCGGGTGAGATTGTACTTTTTGTTCCTTTCATCCAACATAGGTTAGGGTTGCCAACTTGTCCCTTTTTGCAAGGGTTTTTGCATTAATATGGCATAACCTTGAACCACTTGAATCCAAATTCCATCCTACATCTATCAATCTTCGTCCATCTCTATGAAACATTCCTTGGCATACCCTTTCCATCACTCTGTTTTACTATTTCTTCAAACTAAAACTGCAACCGAACGCAACAAATCCTAGTGTTTTAGGGGGCGCCGGTATCCAATTTTGGGTAGGGAAGAAAAATGAATATCTCCACTACACCTTGGTTGATTCTATGAAGAGTTGGAGAGCCAAGTGGTTTTACATGGGGAACATGTACCCGCCACTAGAGGTACATAGCAATGCTGCGCTGGTGCCCAATTCTCGTTGGGAAAAGGAGACTGTGAATGCGACAGAGCTAGAAGGGATCCATCCATTCTTAAGACAAATCACAGCCATGAAGGACCAGGGCCTGAATAGAGTTGGAGTAGTCGCCAGCTTCATCAGGCATCGAGTGCAGCCACTACAAGAGAGGCTGCACTATGGCTTCGAGTACACTGGGCCAGAAGATCCTGCCTGAGTGACAAATGTTGAATTGACTGAGGATGAAGTCCTGAAGAGGATTCACGGTGTACTCCAAGCAGTATCGGTAATACCGTACCAGTACCCTGAATGTGACCATGAGAACCTACCAGCTAGTGTAAGTATCATTATGTGTGTAATCTTGAACTTTCTTGATATTTGTAGAAATTGATGCCTGTAAGCTGTTAACTATTGATGCAGCATTTGGGGCAGAATTTTGATGACTTGCCCACACTGCCTCCGTGTGCTGGCTTTGAAGGAGCTGATGGAAGTAGGACTGCATCAGTAGGAGTAGGCAAAGGAATCGCTACCTCAGCTATCCCTATGGACAATGAAGGGAATCTAGATGACTTTATAGTTCAACCCATCCAGAGTGTGAGGTAGGGAACTGTTAGCAAGAAGCAGTCGTTGGGGGCTGATGTTGCTGCTAGTGCGAGTGGGATGGTGCCTAAGAGGCCCATCAAACCTGCACATTGACATCAGGTGAGGGTAGTCTGAAGTAACTCCATGTATTCTAAAAGTTATTTTTGTCCTAAAACCAATCTTGAATAGCTTTAGGTCATGATGCTGTTGAGGAATAGCCAAAGGCAAAAGAAGAAGAAGACACATCATTTTATGTCAGACTGTGAGTATGCTTTCAAGTAGAATTCTATATCGAACTCTGTCATGGATATACTTGATGATGTTTGCTCTTTATAGGATGCTGCCTCTAGACCTACTAAGTACCCGGGTGCTAACCTAAGGCGATGAAGGGGTACCCGAGCAAAGTTCACATGCTGTGTGTTGGCAAGATGACTCAGTGTTGTCCACACCAGTATTGAGCTTGAAGCTGGATCGGTCGACTAGCGGCATGACACTAGGGAGACCCATCCTAAAGAAGAGATCCTTTGCTAAGTGAGTGTTTGTAGCTTTCTATGTATTCTTTCACCATTCCAAAAATAACAATTGACTCTTCACATATTAGGGTATGAAAAACACCGAATACCTGGACACATAGCGAAGAACTTCGGGTTGAAGAGAATCTGTGTGTGGAAGGTGACCGAGTGGAAGGAGGCCTGCTAGATGGGACTGTGTCCCCACTCGAGCCCACTGGAATGCCACAGCCACATAGTCTGACATCCCATGAGGGTGGAGTGGAGCCACTTGAACAGCCAAGTACCACAGATCATGTGGAAGTGCCATAGCCACAAGTAGTGACGTCTGCTGATGGCGAAGCTCACCAACCGCTAAGATTGAAGCCAGCAGAGTCTACTATTGTTGAAGATGGTCATAGCGCCAGAACTAGCCTGAATGCTCCTATTCCGAGTGCACCTACCCAAGTGCACCAACAACAAGTACTCGGTTGGTAGAGGAGGAGGAAGTCATCCCAGTTACCAGACCAAGCACCCAGCTCCAGGCATATAGTACAGGGTTTGTCGAGTTGATGAGGTCATGGTCGGGGTTGCTGAACCAGGCCTCTGTCTTTGACAGCTAATTGAAGGTTTGTACTGCGCTTTGTCATTTCTTGCTATTGGCATTGTCTAAGTTCTTATTTCTAGAAATAGTCATATGCTTAGGACACGGAGCTAAAGGCCTTTATCAAGGTCTAGCAAGTCTAGGAGGAGCTCACCATGCTAAAATAGGAGCAAGTCAAAAAAGAGGCCGAGTGGAAATTAGAGCATGAGCGCCACGAACAAATCTCTGTATCCTCTGAGCCTAGATTGGCGAGACCAAACGCCAAAAAGCAGTTGCTGAGAAGAAGAAAGGCGATGCTTATGACTCTTTGATGAAGATGACAGAGAAGTCCAAGCTCTTCAATATCAAGCTAAAAGATAAGAGAGCAGTATGGCTTCCCTATGGTTCTTGAATGTAGTGGTCGGTGATCATGTGTGTTCCTCTTTGTAGATGAGCAGGTCAAAACCAGGCAGCTAGAAGGCATGATGAAGGAGTTGAACAAAGCCTAGAAGACCACGCATAACCAAGCTGAAGAGGTAACAGAACAAGTGAGTGAAGAACTCGCTCAAGCTAAGCTGATAAAATGTGGAGGCGATCAAGATCTGATGCAGGCTCTGAAGTCGGTAAAAGACCTGAAGGCCCAGCTAGAGACGATGCAAGGGGAGCGTAATACACTCTAGGAAGCTATGAAGCCACTTGCTCTCCTCTTCCATATCCTAGAAAATGGGGATAGAAGGTGGGTGGACATAGTGAAACATATCCCTAGCCGGTTTGAAGGTTATGTGCATGGAGCCGCCAAAGTTTGTGTTCAGAATATACTCAAAACTCTTCGAGTGTTATATCTGGCTGTAGATCTCCATCAGGTGACTGAAGAATTTGATAGCAAAGAGCACTTAGCCACTGTGGAGAGAGCTAAAGAAGAACTTGATGGGCTGGCTACCACCATAGCAAATGATTTAGACCTATGGATCCAGAAGCCTGAAGAATAGGCTTATGTAAGTTTGTAGAAAAACTTGTGTAGGCATGAGTGTGCTGAGTAGGCACTTTGTATGAAACAATGTTCTTTTGCTTACACAGGATTATTAGTTTAATAAAAAAAACTTTGCTTGTGAATATCAGATGTGATGCATCTTGTTAGGGCACTTAGGCACTTAAGATGGTTTACCCGAGTTAAAGTAGTCAGCGTAGTTGGGACAGTTGAAAAAAATTGTGAACAACTGGGTAGTCGACATTTAAGTGCATGGGCACTTGTGTTTAAGGGACCTTGGTGACCATCTTCTTTGAGCACACATGCTAGAAGGACTAGTTAGTCGCCTTGTTTCAGAGAAATCCTTTCTGGGTTGACATGTGTTAGCGCAGGGCTACATGTCATGGGTGCGACAGAATAATTAATCATAGAGATGTGAGCCAACTGAATAGTCGGCGTATCCCTGTTAGATGACTTTATAAGTCAGAGGTGTATACCAGCATGGGTAGCCAATGCATCGCATGGAAGGGTAGTATGACCACCCAGATAAGGTGTGAACAACCGTTAGGCTGTGTACCTTGTAGGTTAAGTAAGAGACAGTTTCAATCTGGTGAAAAACATAAGACTATTATATTAACCAGGAATCTGAATTACACAAGCATGAAACTGAATCTACTAGACAATACTAAGACTACTACTAAGCGTAAAATCTCCGAAGCTGATTGATGTTCGATGAGTTTTTGACTGGATCACCACTTTCAGTCATCAACTCAAAGGAGCCTAGTCAAGTAACTTTAGAGACAATGAAGGGGCCCTCCCAAGGGCTAAGTAGCTTGTGTCGACCATCAGTCTTTTGGATGTGACAAAGGACGAGATCACTGACTTAAAAAGTGTAGGGCTGAACATTTTTGTCATAGTGGCGACACATACCCCAAAGGTATTGAGCTAATTGGAGGGCAGCATTGATTCTGACTTCTTCTGCACTATCTAGTTTGAGCCGTCACGTGTGTTCTGCCTCTCCTTTGTCATATTGCTCTATCCTTGGTGAGTTCCAGATCAAATCTATAGGTAATTGCTTCAGAACCATACACCAGAAAGAAGGGTGAGTATCCTATTGCTCTGCTAACTTGCGTGCATAGTGCCCAGACTACTTTAGGTAGCTCATCTATCCACTTTGAACCATAGTCCTTGAGTTCCTCATACAATCTTAGCTTGAGTCCGGCCAATATGAGGTCATTAGCTCGTTCAACCTGTCTGTTGGCTTGGGGGTGCACAACTGAAGCTTAGTCAATGTTGATGCCGCAATCCTGTGCCCAGCTCTTGAACTTGATGGCTATGAAGGGGGAACCTAGGCCCATGATGATCCGATTGGGCATACCGAAGAGATGCATGATATCCTATATGAACTCGACTGCCTTAGCTGAACCAAACTTGACAAGTGGTTTGAACTCTATCCACTTTGTAAACTTGTCAATGGCCATGTAGATGTACTCAAAACCACCTTTAGCTCGCTTGAGAGGTCCAACCATGTCAAGCCCCAGCATGAGAACAACCATGATGGAGGAATACAGATGAGATTATGCGCTAGGACATGAGCCTGTCTTGTGAAGAATTGATAGCCTTTTCAATGTTTGACTAGGTTCTCGGTGTCTTTTAGCGTAGCCAGCTAGCAGTACCCAGATCGAAAGGCTTTGCCGACTAAAGTCCTAGAAGTGGCATGATTGCCACAACAGCCTGAATGGATTTCATTGGGAATTTGTTTGCCTTCGTCTGCTAAAATTCACTTAAATAGGACACCTAAGGATGCACCACGTCGGTATAGCTTGTCCCCAACTATGACATAGTTCTTGCTTCTACGAATGATTTGAGCGGCTTCTCCCATGTTAGCTAGCAATTTCTACTCTCAGATATAAATGATAAATATGTGGGTCTAGGCTAGTATGATAGTCAGGACCTGTGTGTCGGGTGTGGTGCTATCAGAAGTGCTGGCTTCGTGTCACTTGATGGATGGTACTGATAGTTCTACAACAAATCCACTGGCTGGAACCTATGCCCTGGTTGATCCTAGTTTGGCCAAGACGTCTGCTGCAATGTTGAGATCACATACCACGTGATGGATTTCTAGATCTTGAAAGTGTTTTTCCAACTTGCATACCTCTACGCAGTAGGCGTCCATGGTTTTTTTGGTGCAATCCCAATCTTTATTAACCTGATTAATGACCACAGAGGAGTCACCATAAATGAGTAATCGCTTGATGCCAAGTGAAGCCACAACTCAGAGGCCGTGGATGAGGGCCTCATACTTGACTTCGTTGTTCATTGCTAGCCAGAGGATTTCGAGAACATACTTAAGTTGCTTCCCATCTAGTGATATAAAGAGGACACTAGCGCCTGTGCCTCCTTGCTTGAGTGAGCCATCAAAGTACATCTTCCAATGATCAAGAATAGCTTTAGGAGTAGGCTGCTAGAGTTCCATCCACTTAGCTATGAAATCGGCCAGAGCCTGAGACTTTATAGCCTTGTGGGGGTGAATTCAATGTTGAGTGCTCCAAGCTCAACTTCCCATTTGGATATGCGTCCCGTAGCATCATGATTGCATAGGATGTCGCTGAGTGGGAAGTCAGTCACCACTATAATCTTGTGTTCATCGAAGTAGTGACGGAGCTTGCATGAAGTGATCAGGAGGGCATAGAGTAGCTTTTGTACATGGGGGTAGCGGATCTTGGAGTCTGATAACACCTCGCTGATGTAATAGATAGGTCATTGTACCTTGTACACATGGCCTTCCTCTTCCCTTTCCATAACTATTGCTGTGCCGACCACAATGGTTGTCACTGCAATGTATAGCATCATATATTCTCATTTTCCTAGAGGGGTGAGGATGGGTGAAGAGGTGAGATATGCCTTGAGCTTTTTGAACGTTGTGTTGGCCTCCTCTGTCCACTTGAACTTGCCCGACTTCTTTAGTAGCTTGAAAAAGGGGAGCCCCTTTTCTCTGAGGCGAGAGATGAATCGGTTGAGGGCGGCCATGCACCTTGTTAGCTTTTGGACATCCTTAACATAATGGGGAGGGCCCATCTTGGTGATTGCATGGATCTGCTTCATGCTGGCCTTAATCCCACGATGGCTGATGAGAAAACCTAAGGGCTATCCAGAAGGGACACCGAAGACACACTTAGCCAGGTTGAGCTTCCACTGCCATGCATGAAGGTTGGCAAAAATCTCTTTTAGGTTGTTAATCAGAGTAGCTAGATCCTTGGTCTTGACCACCACATCATCAACATAGGTCTCTATGTTATGACTGATCTATTTACTTAGGCAAGCTTGGATGGCACATTGATATGTGGCTCCAGCGTTCTTGAGCCCAAATGACATAGTCGTATAGCAGTAGGTGCCAAACGGGGTGATGAAGGAAGTCTTGCTTTGGTATTCTATGCAAAGATCAATCTGATGGTAACCCGAGTAACAATCTAGGAAGGATAGAATAGCTAATCTAGTCATGTAATCCATAGTATGATCAATGCGAGGTAGACCGAATGGGTCCTTGGGGCAATGTTTGTTGAGATCCATGTAGTCGACGCACATGTGCCACTCAGTTGAATTCTTCTTCAATACTAGAACAGGGTTAGCAAGCCAATCGAGATGCAATATCTCCTAGATAAATCCAGCTGCCAAAAGCTTTATGATCTCCTTCTTAATGGCTGTCTTCTTGTCTGGTGCAAAATGGCATAGTCATTGCTTTACCGGCTTTGAGCTAGGGTTTAGATCTAATCTGTGCTTAGCCAACTCTCTTAGGACTCCTGGCATATCAGCCAGTTCCAAGCAAAAATACCTTTGTTGTCCTAGAGAAAGTTGGTGTGCATGAGTTCCTATTCCTTAGAGAGATGGGAGCTGATGGTCACCGTCTCGGAGGGATCACCAGTACCCAGATCGATCTTCATAACATCTACATCCTATGGTGGTGCAACGATACCCTACCTAGTGCACCAGATGTCGGTGTCTCTAAATCTTTAGGGCTAGTCTAGCTAGCAAACACGGCGATCTCCTATGCTTAGAGTGTAGCTTGAGCTTTAGCAGCGATTTGAATGGCTTTTGTGTCATAGTATTATGAGCGTTTCAAGTCACCTCAAAAGGAGAGTATTCCATTAGGACCTAGCATCTTCAACAGAAGATACGGGCAATATGGTACTGCCATGAATGTAGCCAGAGTTGGGTGCTCAAAGATGGCATGATATGATGATTCAAAGTCTACCACCTTGAATTTGATGAACTCCGTTCAATAATTGTCTGGGGACCCAAACATAACTGGGAGCGTAATTTGTCTAAGAGGCATAACACCTTTGTTGTGTACTATCCCATAGAAGGGGGTGTCTATAGGTGTGAGTAAGATGGTGAAGTTGAGACCTATCTTCCTCAAGGTATCAACAAACATGATATTTTATCCTACGCCACCATCTATCAAGACCTTGGTGACTGTCATGCCCGCAATGGTTGGATCTAAGACTAGCGTGTAATGTCCAGTGTTGGATACGTTGGTCCATTCATCCTACCTTAAAAAGTGAATTGGGTACTTGGACCTATTGAGATATGTCGAGGTGGTAGGTTCTGCTGCCATGATATCCCATAAGGCTAGCTTGTCTTGCCGCTTGTTCTTGGCAGTCAGAACTCCGGCGAACATGACACTAACGACGCCTTTGGGATGTTAAAAGCCTTTGTCCCCCTAGTATTCCCTATCTTTCTTGTTATCATCCTTGCCCTTGCTCTTGTCATCCTTGTGATAGAATCCCAACTCCTTCAGTTGTTAGCACTAATCTGCCGTGTGCCTAGCACCCTTGTGGAAAGGGCAAGGGAATCCGCCTAGATCTTGAAATTTCTTGGGCTTATTGGACGTCTTGGGTTTGTTAACGGAGGCCAGGGTGTTGTTAGGTCCTCGCTTCCTGCTTGGCTGCCCACCCTAGTTGCCTCTATTATCGTGACCCCCTGTTGTCATGGTTATCCTGCCGATTGTTCTCCTAAAATCTCTCTCGAGTTCTTTCCTCAGAAGCGATCATCTTCTGCATAGTGCACTTGAACTCATCTGCTATCTCTGGGTTGTCATTACAGAAGGCTTGAAACTACCATTTGGCCTTGACCCCATTTGAAAAGTGCTTGATTACCTCCCTCTCAGTAACATCGAAGACTTGGGACCATAATTCTGCAAAATGACAATAGTATCCCCAAAAGCTTTCGTTGGGGAGTTGTCGGTAGCTTCTGAGCTCTATTTGACTACTCAGGTGGGAGAGGACTCTCGCAAAGTTGTCATAGAACTTTCTCTATAGATCCTCCCAACATGTTATCGAGCTAGGACGCAACTGGTCAAACCATGCGAGAGGTACTAGCTCAAGGGCCTTAGGAAAATAAAGTGCAGTGAGGTCATCGTCTCCACCTGCCTATTCGATTGACTGGGAATAGATGTGAAGCCATTGGTTCAGCTCCATGTTTCCATTGTACTTGGAGTGGTTGGATGGCTTGAACTTGTAAGGATGCCGAGCAGCAAGTAGTATGTTGGAGAAACACGGGGAGATGCTGGCTTCCCTATGCTTAGACTCGCCTCCATCCTCCCTGTTGTTGTACTGGTACCCTTGATGGTGGTAGGCTGATTAGCGGCACCTTGGTTCCTATTTTGGTTTCCTTGCGGCCCTAGACGGGAGTGGGATGGTACTCGGTGACCTCCTCCTTAGTTACCCTATGGGCCCAGATAAGAGTGGGCTAGAGCCCGCTGATCTGGCCCTTGAGAAGGGTTAGCTTGGGAAGCCTCCTTTGCTGCTTGCATCTAGAGGGTTGTGGATTCCAGAATGATTTTGAGTCATTGCTGGTCTTCTATAGGGTTTTCTATGGTGCCATCTCATTTGCTAGGGCGTAGACATTGGCGTAGGGCATAGTGAAGACCCTATGGCCAGCTACTTCCATGAACTCTACGTCAATGTTATGTGAAGCAGAGGCCTTGTAGGCATCATGCTCTCGACGTTGTCATTCTCTTTCTTCATCCCATAGGCATTGTTCATATGCTGCCTCTATAGCCAAGCGTCATTATTCAACATACTGGTAGACCAAGTGATATCGCTCCCACTCTTCCTTGCGGTGTTGGGTGCGGTTACGTTTGGCCTTGTTCTTCCTTTCCCTAGTCATTTTCTGCTTGTCGGCTCTCCATTGGGCGCCAGAGTGTCTGGGGAGATGTTGGACAGAGCCTCCTCTCCATCTTGAATGTCTGGTGCTTGAGGCATAGGGATGTGTGGTGGGTGACTGGCCTTGAAGACTTCTCTAGAGTGTCTTGGGGCTGAGTGAGTTCTAGATTCTATAGTTGTTGCACTGTCCAAGATCTCTGTAGAACCATGATTATCGTCAGCTAGGAGAGTACTGCCATCTTGATAAGGCAGGAGCTCCACCATGCCTACCATGCCAGATGGATCTATAGAAGAAGTACTGGGTCGAGCACCCAGCCAGTGTACAATGTAGCCTTAAGGAGTGATAGATAGTACAAGTCCCTTCTGAGCTCCCGTTAGAGTGATCTCTTGCTCTGATTAAATTAGATCTTGGATCGACTCCTGGTAGATAGAAGTCGGATTACGTAGTCAGAGTGGAAAACAACTCTAGTCTTCAGTTATGGAACCTAGATGGGACTCTGAGTCAAACAAGGCTAGCATGTCTGAGTTGGAGTCATGAATCACGATGACTCTCAAGATCTTAGTTGGATCAGAAATCGAGAGTTAAGAGAACTTCTCGGTGAGTTGATCTAGCATGGCTATGGAAGCGGCCGTAGTATCCTAAGGTGCCTAGGTCTCCATGAGATGACTTTGGATCAGGCCGTGGTCATCAGCGATGCAGATCTAGGAGCCAAAGACGAAGGTTGATCCCGCCAAGAAAATCATGTTAACGAGGTCCACCGAGCTCTCAAGCATGAATTCACCAAAAGCCCCTACCTAGCGCGCTAGCTGTCAGTTTCTAATGACTAGCAACTCATCATGGGAGTCCCCAGAATGATGTTCGATGGGCTTCAGTGAACTCAGGAACTCGACGGTAACACAAGAGACAGCGATTTTATACTAGTTCAGGCCCTTGGAATCAAGTAAAAGCCTTTACATCCAGTTGATGTGAGCCTTTGCATTGGATTGCTTTGTATGATTGTGTGTACAAGGGTTGCCACTACCTCTCATCATATAGGGCAGAGGGTAGGGTGGTTGTTCTAGTCCTAGTCGGTTACAATTTGAAGAGTCCTTATTCTATTACAGAATCTAGCTTTTTTAGTAAGCCATCTAGGTCGGTTCTTGATGGCTTGAAGTCCACACCACCTTGCTTCATGTCCTTCAAGCAGACCATGGGCTAGCCAAGGGCCCGCTGCAAAAGTCGACCCGATAGGGAACCCTTAGGGTCCTGCATCGATAGAGGGTTACAAAAAGCCAAGAAACATGGATAAAAGAAGTGCGACAAAGCATTACCCTTGCATTTGGATCTTGCGGCAGTGAGCTCAAGCGACTACGATAGTGATGAGTACCAGTCTAGTCACTGGTGGATTTGTGCGGGCGTGCCGATGAGGCATACCGGCGTGGAGCACTAGCTTGTCGATGGTGAGTGGCGGCTTGCACGCCGATGAACAGGTGATGAATAGCAACACGTGAGGAGGAAACGGTAGGGTGGCTGGGTGGGAGCGGTCTTTGTAAGGTTACTGTAAAGTAGGACTTGCGGGAAAAGAAATGTCCACCAAAATTTCTAAAAACACGCGGGAGTCTCACGCTGGCTTGCAAATTTTGACGATATCAGCGATGAAGGCTACCGACGTTGGTGATTGGGTCTTAAAGGAGATGGGACCGTAGCACCTAGCAGTGGTGATACTTTATATCTGATAGTGACAGAATTGTACAATGCTAATACTAATTCAGCTAGGCCTCAATAGCTTACTGAACACATAGCGTACATTTTACAACAATAATGGACGCTAACATGACAAAGTTTATCAGCTGATGTTGCATAATAAAGGTACTGATCTCTATAATAACAATGGATGCGATAACAAAGCCGTACCATATAGTAGTTTGCACATACAAAGCAACACTCCACCAGCATCTCAGTGAGGTAACAACGTTCAAAATCAATAAAAGACATTCATTTTTTATTAACTATGTTATAGTTTTCATTCACCAGGCGTACAATAACAAGGATCTATCAGCAACTATAGTTATGATGAGAAAAACCTTGGCCCTGTTCTTTAGCACTACTTCAGCAGTACTTTTCAACGAACGAACAATGTTTTTCTCACACAACAAATTAGTATTTGCATCAGCATAAGCCAAATTTCAGCGATGAGTGTAGGTTTATCCCTGCACTTAGCGATGGACATCTTGTTAAAGCATAGAAGCTAGACAAAGGCATAACTAAACCTTCATCGCACCTCCAGATCTTTGCCACAAGCAGGGACGACGCCTGGAAGAAGCCTTGGAAAGAACCACCTCGATTGTGCATCTTGTTGGGTCCATGGTATTTTCATCTTCATCCTCCAACTCTGAGTCATATGATGATCATGATGTCTAGAATCTTATCCGTGAAAGGAGGGAGACCAAAAACCTGTATTCTAAAGTAATGTGTGAGGTAGGTCAGCTCGAGCTATGTCTCGATGCTGTTAAAACAACCTTCTTTGCATCTGAAGAAGAGACCAATGTTGCTCAGATGAGGGCTGATGAAGCTCATGCTAGGGAAGTAGGTAAAATTTCTTAGAAGAGTCTTTCCTTTTATATTCATGACATTATCCGATAATCCTTCATTTTCATTAGATCTTGAGGAACAATTGGCTACTTCTCATCGTGAGATTGAGGAGGCTCATCGCTGGGAGATTGACCTAGAGAGTCACCACGAGATCCTCCAACAGGCAGCATAAGGCGTAGTTATAGCAGTCAATGCCAGGGGAGTTTTTCTTAAAGATCGCCTACAAGATATCCCAGTTTGTGCCAGAGAAGTGGCAACTCATGGGGTCCTCTATGGTGCCGGTGCTGCTCTGGCTGCAGCGCAATTATGTTCAGGGTACGAGCTCCGTCACCTAAAACCTAGTTTTTCGAACACTGATCGGCTAGAAGATCAAGAGGACCTGATTGGAGATTTCACTAATGTTGCTGAGGCTATTGCAGTGATCATCCATACAGAAGATGTTGTAAACAATGTTTTCTCAAGGGTCTTATAAGTAAAGAATCTACTATTTGAATGTCACTTTTTATCCTATCTTTTATTGTTATTTTTTGTTCTAAAGGTGACACTCTAGGTATCAGCTATATTTTGAGCTGATAAGACTCGGCTATCAAGCATGGACCCAAATACTTGGGTATAGTACGTCTTTACGTATTTTCCATTGAGGTCTACATGATAATAGATCTGTATCATACGGCAGTTTGCACATACAAACCAACAGATCTGCATCTCGATCCTCCAAGGTAGAAAGATCATTGAATCTAAAGAATGACGTAGCACATCGCAAAACTTCACCCTTAGTGAGGCGCTCTACCTTCCATCTTGACCGTGAGAGCTGCAAGATGGAATATAAGCACCTAATCTTGAAGAACGACTGAACGAGCACCTCGCATACTTGAAGCACCCCCAATCAAGTATGGAGCCCCTAAACAGGAGAGAACAAGATGATTACAGATCTTCTGTTAACACAAGATCTGTAAGAAGATCTGTAATCATCAAGGTCAAGCTCCTGTTCAGCGGTAGCACCTCACCAAGGATGGAGATGGAGCACCTGACAAAACTTGCACCTACATCTCAGTGAGGTTCCTTATATTCCATAATTTGCTACCTCAGCGTCAAGGGATGCAGATCTAGATCATGATGCTAAGGGGCAGCAAGGTTATGGAATCTGAAGTAGCCAATCTTAAAGGCCTTCTCCAAACACCCTGTGAGGTGCTTTATCTCCATAGGATGAAGACAAAGCACTTCTTGGTGATGAGGAAAGATATTGTAGCTCACGAGTTTGTAGATTCAAGAGTGTGTGGATTGAGCCCAAGAGGTGCATCTAGACCCTGGTTAAATAGGCCAACCTTGAAGATAGAGAAGTGCAAGTAATAGTGATGCAACTGTGTCGTGGGTAGTTGAAACCTCACCATCGATAGACCAAATAGTTGTGGAGGGCCGGCGGCCATAACACGTATCCTAGTCAGCTTGGCTTTTCATACGACTGAGAAAATACCACTGTCACATCTATTATTAACCTGTCGGTGGTAGAAGCTTCAACTATCGGTTTCCTTCCTCAGGAGGCCTCGCCATCGGTCCAACTGGCGATGGAAGTATAACACCGTCGCTTCTATTGCTATGGCAGTGAAAGTGGCTATAGTGAAATATCAATCTGTAGTAGTGATAAGTTGCGCAGGCTTGCTTGATTAGCATAACAACATCTTCCCACTAATGGCCGCATGCTATGGACATTGCCTCGGTGGCTAGCCTCACATGGCATGGACTAGTTTGGTGCGGCAATGGAGGAGCCTCTTGTTTTGGGGGTTGAATTGGGACATGTGGGGTTTTCAAACTCAAAAGCCCTACTCGACTCTGTTAATCCAGCATTTGTGATGCTTTTTGTGTCGTGTTTCTTGTTGGAGGCATTGTCATGAGGTCCTTCATTTCCTGGGTTTCTCTCGGTTGAAACACCTAGTGCTGGTCTCTCGATTGACATTGGCTAGGTCTAAGGATGTTGTCACATCCTTGGAGGCGTCATTGTTGAGGACCCCTCCCGTAACTGAAACATGCCTCACCTGCATGTTAGAGTGCACATTAGATCAAGACCCAATGGGATCTACTAACCGCATAACGTGGAAGCATAACCATCAGAGAAAAAATACGCAAGCGAGAACGACACCAAGGCACGATGTTTTCTACGGCCGCTCCTCCCCATATACGGCAGCTACACTGGCATCCTAGCACTCCTAAACTTGTCGCCAAGTCGTCTCTCGATAACAATAGGGGTTGCATAATATTTATGGTCTCCTAGGATACAAACTTCGACTCCAACTCTACCCTAGCCCCTAATACAACTCAAGTCATAGCATAACCAAATTGTACACATATTCAACACATTTCTAACAAACTCCACTTTGTCGAATATGAACGTCACCTTGAAGTCATCCATGCGCGTACCTCCATGTACACCAACTTGATTTGTTGACAAGAACCTCAGTTGTTCCTGCAACTCCATAGTCCATGACTCTACCTGTAGTTATGCACCCTTCTCTTCATCACCACAATATCTATTGAGTAAAATTAGATTCTTCTCCAACCCTAACATGCCCAACTCTCTGAAGCATGTCTACTCCATGTTAGGCACCACATAAGCTTACTGAATCTAATATCATACTTGATCTGACTGCACATGTGACAATGAGAACATCACAACCATTATTTGAGCCACATATGAAAATTAGCAGATTAGCTTTTCTACGCCCGACGTCTTACACCGTACTATAGCCTCCTATAGTCCTTATCAACCAGATTACTTAGTTGCAAGTACTGACATCAGTCATTTATACTCCCTTCCAATTTAGCCCCTGGCGTCATTCAATCCAAACCCCCACATGCGATTGAATCGATCTGCACACCTTGCTTTCAAGGAAGCACGCAGACCCCTCCGATGCAAACCCACATCCTAAGTTCGCGCCACGTGTCACCACATCATAGAGAATTAAAAACTCCATCAACCGCCATGTTCCCATGTTGCCATCGATCATTGGTCATGTCATCATCTCTGCCCCATGAGATGACTAGCATGTTATTGCTATCCTCTCTGCCATAGTCGCGCTGCTCACAAGCCCCGTCGACTGTCCTACCAATTACACATGACAAAATCAACCTGCTTGAGCGCCACCCGTTGTTCGTCTTCAACCGTCACAAACAGTCATGACGATTGCCATTGCTACAACCTCTTCCATGGACTTTTCATGTTTTTATGGAGACCCAACTGAACACGAACACCATTATCCAGATCGATCCGGACTCTCTTGGTGTCCCTTCCTTGTTACCGTAGCCTTTTCCATAACATAGGTGATCTCCTAGGTCTGCGCCACCTAGACACCGTCTTCATTCCAGAAAATAGCATGTCCATCGCCTCGCCACCCCCAAACCAGCCACCAAGTCATCTCCCGGTTTCAGCAGGAGTTGCCTCATATTTATGGCCCCTAGGATATAACGTTCGACTATAACTCTATCCGCCTCTAATACAACTCAAGTCGTAGTGTAACCAAACTGTATACTTATTCGACATATCTAATACCGCATATGGTGATCCTTCAACCTCGGTGCTTAGGTTTCTTTGGTTGTTGTCCTTTGTGTGGGTCTATGGTGTTATATTTTGTAACCTTCTCCTTTATCAATACATGACGGGGACAACTCTTGACGGTAGTTGTTTGAAAAAAAAGATTTACTAGATATGCTTTATTTATCGCATTTGGGCAACCCTCCCATTAGCAATTAAGAGATCCATAACAAGAACATGGGAATTGAGGTCTTCCCTTCTAGGCCCTTCTTATTACTTCAATGAATGATTTTTTCTTTGAACACAATTACTCCCTCCGTCCCAAAAATTCTCAGAACCCTACATAAGTTGATCAAAATATGATTTTTGTAAATTGCCTATTAAATCATTCTCTATTGATCTAAAGACTATGGATAAGCACTCTATACTCAGTTACATTACTGATTACATGTTGCAATAATAAGCGTTTATTATATCAAGGGGTCCCTAATTTTAGTTAGGTGCCTTTAGAGTCCTGTCGGTCTGGATAAAAAGATCACAACTGTTTTATTGGATTTTGGCATTCTAAAAATCTATGAGTTAAAATTCCTCTAAAATCTACATTGTTTGGTTGAGATACTAGGATGCTGGGATTTTGTCTATCCAGATTCTCATTATCCAAATGATTCAACCAGGACCATTTACAGAGCTCCTCTGGCCTTGTTGCACTCTCCTTGCCAGGCAAGAATAGGTGAAGGGGGCAAAGCTATCTGTGTTTGGTTTTTTGTCTTGTCATATCCTCTCAGTACTAGAGAACAGACTTTAGAATGATGTCTCAATTTGGCATTAGCCTCGACATTTTTTGCCCCTGAGACTAAAGGTTCCTACCCAACGGTCGTCCGTGGGGCAGGGATCTTTAGTCCCAGCTGGTATTTCCAACCAGGACTAAGGTTGGTAATACCAGCCGAGACTAAAGCTTTTAGTCTTGGTTTGGGTGATGCTCCGGGAATAAAGATTAATCTTTAGTCCCAGTTTGGCCCCCTAACCGAGACTAATTATCCCGGCCTATAGACCATCTCATTTCCTCCTCCCCGAGCCCAAGCCATTCCATTCAAACTCACTGCCTCTGTTCTTCAGCTTGCTGTTGTTCTTGCTCTCTCCCCCTCTATTGGTGTTGCTCTTCGATTTTGGAGGTAACAAACTTAATCCTCTTATGTTTTATCAGTAGCTTATCTCATTTTGCGATGTAGATGCATGTGCAACTTTATATGTTGGACTTTATTATGATTTTATGTCATTTTTAGCTCAAAATCACATGATGATTTGCATATATGTTTAGATAAACAAAAGTTAAATTAGTTCATCAAAATAACTTGATAGTTTAGTATTGCTAGTATATGTAGTACATTTCATGGTTTAGTTAGATAAATAAATATTTTTATTTTTTTAATATATTACTTTAGAAATGAGAAATTTACAATAGTTTGTAAAAATAAGTATAGAAAGTAACTTGATATGGTGGATTTGATTATGATTTCTATGTCATTTTTAGCTCAAAATCACATGATGATTTACAATAGTAAAATCACTTGATAGTTTGGTATTTTACTATTATACATACTACATATTTCATGGTTTAGTTAGATAAATAAATAATTTTAGTTTTGTTTAAATATATTATTTTAGAAAATGTGAAATTTACACTAGTTTGCAAAAATAAGTATAGAAAGTATATGACAACTGGTACCAGATCCTTGGCCTCTCGTTCGGTTGCGAAACGACTGAGGCCAGAACTCCCTCTCATTATCTGCAGCAAGTGTGAGCAGAAGATTATGATGGAGTACCGAGTCAAGAGACAGGGACCCAACAAGGGTCGTGTTTTCTACAAGTGCCCGGATCGCGATGTGAGTTTCTTACGCATTTGATTATTATGGCTAATTGACCTACTTTTCTTGAATATTTTTGACTAAATATTTTTTGGCTTTAATTATAGTGGGAGGGCAATGGATGCGATGGTTGGTACTAGGAGGAAGATTATGCTACATACGTGTAGAATTCGAGTGCGCTTGAGGTAGCGGCTGCTGATGATGAGGCAGTGAGCCAGCAGGAGAAGCTTATTGATATTCAACAGACGAATGATTTGTCTGTTTTAGTTGCGTATGGTCATGAAATAATTATGTTACTGAGGTGCATTGTAGTTTTAGTTTGCTTAGTGATAGTTGGGATTGCTTACGTTGTAGCCAGGCTTAGTTAATTAATCAACCGTGTGTGTGTCATCTATGTTGTGTAATAAAATACTTAATTATGTTCAAGGTTTTCATAATTTGTCGTGTAATGCAGATTATGTCATGCCATTGGATGTACAATGCCGATCGCCGCTCTCAAGACTTTATTGAGGGCGTGCACTATTTCTTAGGTGTGGCTGAGGCAAATAAGTGGAATGGTTTCATGTGCTGTCCATGTGCCCTATGTAAGAATTTAAAGGAATATTCAAGCTCAATGAGTCTTCATTCATATTTGCTTAAGTCAGGTTTCATGTCAAACTATATATGTTGGACTAAGCATGGAGAAAGCGGGGTCATGATGGAAGAAGCTGAAGGAGAAAATTTAGACATTGATGACATTATTGCTCAGTATGGTGCCTTTGATGATACTACAATGGGGGGAAGATGAAGAAGAGGTAGCGGCAGAAGATAATCTTGGTGATGCTCTTGGCGATGCCATTCATGATGCACAACAAGAATGCGAAAGTGAAAAAGAGAAAGTTAAGTTTGAGCGCATGCTTGAGGATCATAGGAAGTTGCTATACCCGATGGCCGAAGAGGGGCAAAAAAAGCTAGGTACAACACTGGAATTGCTACAGTGGAAGGCAAAGAATGGTGTATCCGACAAGACATTTGGGAATTTATTGAACCTCATAAAGAAGATGCTTCCGAAGCCAAATGAATTGTCCACCACTACGTACGAAGCAAAAAAGGTTGTCTGCCCTTTGGGATTAAAAATCCAGAAGATACATGCATATCCTAATGACTGCATCCTCTACCATGGCAATGAATACGAGAATTTGGATGAATGCCCGGTATGTAAAGCATCGCGGTATAAGATCAGGTGCAATGATCCTGGTGATGTCGAGGGTGAACAACGTCCTAGAAAGAAAATCCCTGCCAAGGTTATGTGGTATGCTCCTATAATACCATGCTTAAAATGTTTGTTCAGAAATAAAAACCATGCAAAGTTGTTGTGGTGGCATAAACAAGACCGTAAGGTAGACAATATGCTGAGACACCCAGCTGATGGGTCCCAGTGGAGAGCGATAGACAGGGAATTTCTAGAGTTTGCAAATGAGGCTAGAAACTTAAGATTTGCCTTAAGTACAGATGGTATGAATCTTTTTGGGGAGCAGAGCACTAGTCATAGCACTTGGCTAGTTACTCTATATATCTACAACCTTCCTCCATGGTTATGCATGAAGCGGAAGTTCATTATGATGCTGATCCTCATCCAAGGTCCGAGGCAACCTGGCAACGACATTGATGTCTATCTGAAGCCATTAGTTGAAGAACTTCTAGTTTTATGGAACAAACCAGGTGTACATGTCTAGGATGAGTACAAACAAGAACACTTTGACCTACGAGCAATGTTGTTCGTAACAATTAATGATTGGCCTGCTTTAAGTAATCTTTTAGGTCAGACAAACAAAGGATATAATGCATGCACACATTGTTTTAATGACCTTGATAGTATATATTTGAAAAGATGTCGAAAGGTCGTGTACCTTGGCCATCGTCGATTCCTTCCTTTGAATCACCAAGTAAGAAAGAAAGGGAAGCATTTTAAAGGTAAGCCAGACCATCGGAAGAAGCCTCATAACTGAGCCAGGGAAGATGTACTCGCAATGGTCAAGGATGTAAAAGTAGTATTTGGAAAGGGACAAGGTAGTGAATCTGTTCCCAAAGATGCTAAGGGACACGCACCCATGTGGAAGAAGTCCATCTTTTGGGAGCTACCCTATTGGCAAGTCCTAGAGGTCCGCAACACAATTAACATGATGTACCTAACAAAGAATCTTTGTGTGAACTTGTTAGGATTCATGGGTGTGTATGGGAAGCCAAAGGATTCACTTGAAGCACGCCAGGATTTGCAGGGCATGAAAGAATGAGACAACCTTCATCCAGAGAAGACAGATGATGGACATCATTACTTAAGTCCTGCTAGCTACACGCTTAGCAAAGAAGAGAGGGACAGCATGTTCGAATGTCTAAGCAGCATCAAGGTCCCATCAGGATTCTCCTCCAATATAAAGGGTATAATAAATGTGCCAGAGAAGAAATTCCTAAACTTAAAGTCCCACGACTGCTATGTGCTTATGACGCAATTGCTTCCAGTTGCTTTAAGAGGAATTCTACCTCCACATGTACGTCTAGCCACCGTGAAGCTATGTGCATTCCTCAATGCAATTTCTTAGAAGGCAATCAATCCAGTGGAACTAGCTACTCTATAGAATGATGTGGTTCAATGTCTTGTTAGCTTTGAGTTGGTGTTCCCTCCACCCTTCTTTAATATCATGACACACCTCCTAGTTCATTTGGTGAAGGAGATTAGTATTCTTGGACCTGTGTTCTTACATAACATGTTTCCCTTCGAGAGGTTTATGGGAGTCTTGAAGAAATATGTGAAAGTCTATTCTAAGCCTAAAGGAAGCATCGCCCAGGGCTATAGAACAGAGGAGGTCATTGAGTTCTATGTTGACTTTATTCCTGACCTTGCCTCGATTGGTGTTCCCAAATCATGACACGAGGGGAGACTCAGTGGTAAAGGAACTTTAGGGAAGAAAACATATATTGGCATGGAAGACGATTATTTCAATAAAGCACACTACACAGTTCTTCAGAACTCGTCATTGGTGCATCCGTACATCGAGATACATAAGGAGTTCTTACGATCTAAGTTTCTAGAGAAGACTGAAACTTGGATTAGGCATCAGCACATGGAAAGTTTTAGTAGTTGGTTGCGAAAAAAATGTCAAGGCGATGACAATATTGATGAGCAACTGTATTTGTTGCCTAGGCAACCATCGTGGCATATCCTCACGTACCAAGGGTACGAGATAAATGGGAATACATTTTACACAGTTGTCCAAGATAAAAGGAGCACCAATCAAAATAATGGTGTTCGCTAGATGGCACAGATCCAAATGGGAATATACAAACATATTATGGCTGCATAGAAGAGATATGGGAACTAGACTACGCACCCAATTTTAAAGTCCCTTTATTCCGGTGCCAATGGGTGAAGCTGACCGGAGGAGGGGTAACAGTCGACAAAGAGTATGGAATGACAACAGTGGACCTCAATAATATTGGGTACAAAGACGAATCATTCGTCCTTGCTGCCGATGTGAGTCAGGTGTTCTATGTGAAAGACATGTCTACAAAATCAAAGAGAGGAAAAAACGAAGACATCAACTCAATGATCAATGAGCCAAAGCGCCACATAGTTCTTTCTAAGAAAATAAATATAGTGGGAATTGAAGACAAATCAAACATGTCAGAAGATTACGAAAGAAATGTCTGAATTCCACCCTTCATAGTGAAGAAAGATCCAAGCATCATGTTAAATGATGAAGACACTCCATGGTTACGACAAGATCATAACCAAGGGTCATACGTCAAGAAGAAATTCAATGTTGTGCCCGCATGATACAATGATGCATGTTTAATATATTATGTTTTAGAGATGGATATTATGTAATATGTTATGACTTCACATTGTAATATGTTTAATATATGTTTCAAATTTCACAAGTGTGTGACATAGTTTCAGAAAGTCTATATGACATTCAAGAATTTGTGACTAGTGTTTGATAAAACTTTCTCAAATGGGAAAATGAGCTATGTAACAATTGTAGATCTTGCTAAGATAATCAAACTTGGTATTCAGAGTTTTTTCATGTGAGGTCATTTAGTGTCTCATTTGAGCAAGTTTGACCAACTCAAATTTGGTCAAATAAAAAAACAACACTTTGACTCTAGTATTATGAACTCTACATGACTTCAAATTGAAAAGTTTTGAATACCAAGTTTGTTGAACTCATCAAGATCTACAATTGTTGTTTTGGTCAACTTTCCATTTGAGATAGTTTGGATGGTTCAAATTTGTGATTTTTAAATTTTGATGCCTACAAACTAGTTTTCGGAACCCTAGATGGTCTCAAATTCAAAAGTTTTGAATACCAAGTTTGTTCAGCTCAACAAGATCTACAATCCTTATATAGGCTATTTTTCATTTGAGAAAGTTTGAACAAAATGTAGTTCAAATTTCACAAATGTGTGACATAGTTTTAGAAAGTCTATATGAGATTCAAAAATTTGTGACTAGTGTTTGATAAAACTTTCTCAAATGGGAAAATGAGCTATGTAACAATTGTAGATCTTGCTGAGATGATCAAACTTGGTATTCAAAGATTTTTCATCTGAGGTCATTTAGTGTCTCATTTGAGCAAGTTTGACCAAGTCAAATTTGGTCAAATGAAAAAATAACACTTTGACTCTAGTATTATGAACTCTAAATGACTTCAAATTGAAACATTTTGAATACCAAGTTTGTTAAACTCATCAATATCTACAATTGTTGTTTTGGTCAACTTTCCATTTGAGATAGTTTGGATAGTTCAAATTTGTGATTTTTAAATTTCGACGCCTACAAACTAGTTTTCGGAACCCTAAATTATCTCAAATTGAAAAGTTTTGAATACCAAGTTTGTTCAGATCATCAAGATATACAATTGTTGTTTTGGTCAACTTTCCATTTGAGAAAGTTTATATGGTTCAAATTTGTGATTTTTAAATTTTGACGCCTACAAACTAGTTTTCGGAACCCTAGATTGTCTCAAATTCAAAAGTTTTGAATATTAAGTTTGTTCAACTCATCAAGATCTATAATCCTTATATAGGCCATTTTTTCATTTGAAAATGTTGTAGAACAAAAATACTATATTTTCTTTATTTTTATAGGTTCAACAAAAATTTCCTGTCATTTTGGTCAAAAACCGAGAAAAAATTAAAACATTGATGTTACAATAATGTGATAATAAATTTCCTATCGAATAATATTAGTTTTGTTAATTTTAAGTTACAAATATATTTTTTGCATTAACAAAATACTTAGTATTAGTAACATTTATATTCTATATTCATAAAAGAAATTAAAAACTTTAGGTTACAAAATTTTCCTATTTACAATAAATAATTAGTTACTCAATAGTATTTTTTAAAATAAATATTGCAAAGTATTGAAGTTGCTATAGAATTAATTGATTAACCTAGTATTAAACAAGGAGAACAAAATCAAAATCCCAGGCCTTTCCAAATACTCTGGCGGGGTGCCAAAATTTTCAGGCCTTTAGTCCCAGCCCAGGCCAGGAACCGGGACTAAAGGGTGGGCGGAGTTGTCCGCTCAAAAATACCTTTAGTCCTGGCTGGTAACACCAACCGGAACTAAATCTCCTTTAGTTCCAGCTGGTAAGCCAAGCCGGGACTAAAGGGTTGGACCTTTAGTCCCGGTTCGGCTTACCAGCCGGGACTAAATGGCGTTTAGTCCTGGCTGATGTTACCAGCCGGGACTAAAGGGTCCCCGGTTCCTGTCTGTTCATCTTCTACTTTTCGATCTACACGTCGATCTCGTCTCTGCCGCGCCCGGCCGTCGAGCTCGTCTCTGCCGTGTCGCCGTCGTCATCTACCCCCGCCCGGCCGCGCCAATCCGCCCGCATCGCTTCCCGCCCAGCCTCGTCATCGAGCCCCGCTCGGCGGCCGTCGAGCTCGTCTGCCGCGCCGCGCCGTCGTCGTCCCTCGCCCGGCCGCGCCAATCCGCCCGCATCGTGATCTCGCCGTCTCCGTCGTACGTCGTCCTCGCGCGAGGTGCTCAGCTCGGCCCCGTGGCCGGCCAGCACGCCCTGCCCGGCCCGCCATCCGCCCCAGCTAGCCTTCTAGCTAGCTGCTGATCTCGGCCATATTTTTTTTACAAAGTTTCTAGTTTTTTTAGATTGTTTTTTATATATATGTTAGAATAAAATGTATGTTAAATTTAATTACTAGTTTATTTAGATAGTTTTTTAGATATTTTTGATATATTTGTTAGATTAAAATGTATTAAAATTTAATTAGTAGTTTATTCTTAGTTTTTTAGTTAGTTTTTAGATAGTTTTTGATATATGTTAATTAGATTTAAATGTATTATATTCTATCAATCTATATATATGTTAGATTTAATTTTGTTTTAGTAATTGACACATGCATATTTTATTAGTAATTCTATCTCTATATCACATGCATATTTTATTTTAGTAATTCTATCTATATATCACTTGGATATTTTATTAGTAATTCTATCTATATCACATGCATATCTAGAGAGAGATTCTATATTTATACATATGTACTTAATTATTTCTATGTGTATATATACATGTACTTATTTCTATGTGTTGAGAGAGAGAGAAAATTGTATCTAGAGAGACATTCTATGTGTTATCTCACATGCATATCTAGAGATATATATACATATGCACTTATTTCTATGTGTTGAGAGAGAGAGAAAGTTGTATCATTCTATGTGTATATATACATGTACTTATTTCTATGTTTTTGGATCAAAAGTGTTTTTGATTCGATTCCAAAGCCTATACCTTATTATTGTTTATCCTTATGAAATATTATGTGTTATTATATTTAATTGGATTTAGTAATTCTATATGTGTTATACTTATGTTATGTGCCATAGTAATTCTATCTATGTGTTATCTTGAAGATACAAATGGCTGCTCCGGATAATAACTTGAATGATGACATAATGGCGGATATTATCAACGCTGGCACCAATGCGGATGTAGATGACATGAGTCAGTACTTTGCTGATTATGAGGATATCCTGAATACCCCGGTGGTTGAAGATCAATAAATTATCGTGCAAGAAAATACTGGCGAGCTATATTCAATTATCTATCATCTCTTATAGATGCATGCGTACGTATATTTGTTGTTAATCGTTGTGTTTCTACTCATGTAGCCGGTATTTGGATCTACATCAACCACCGGCAAGAGTAGGAAAGTCCGAGGGCCAAAAAAGCCATTAGAGGGCCGTTTCATAATATCAGAATTCGACATCGACACCGGCAAACCATTGGGACCACATGCTCAGACATATGTCAATCAATGTGGGTTCATTGTAAGGGATAGGATCCCAGTTAGTGCTCATGAATGGAAGCAGAAGATATCCGCTCCTAATGTTAGTTTTGTATCTGATCGTGACAAGAACCTAGCTTGGAGAGATATCACTCAGCATTTCACATTACAAGCAGATGATGCTTTGAAGGAGCTAGTGAGGGATTGGGCAATGAAGAAGATGGCAACATTGTTCTAGAGTTGGAAGAAGACATTGTATAAAAAGTTTATCTTGAAGAATGATACGCCGGATTTCAATGCTAAGGCGTTTGTCAAGTTGGAGTCCCATTGGGATGACTTCATACAATACAAGACATCTCAAGAGAGTGAGGAACGTGTGATGAGGAATCAGCAGAATGCCCGACAGAAGCAATACCATCATCGCATGGGATCAAGTGGTTATAGGAGTGCTATTCCCAAGTGGCAGAACCTAGAAGTAGAGATTACTACCAAGGGAATCATACCTGAAACAATAGAGAAGAACTGGCCTCAACACGCGAAGAATTGGTTCTACGCTCATGGGGGAAGCCTAGACCCAAACACTGGCAAGCTAATTTTTGGCCAAAAAATTGAGAGAGCAACACAGAGACTAGCTCGTGCTAGGGAAGAAGCTGATAGTGGTGTTTTCAAGCCCAACAGAGAGAAGGATGAATTGACATATGCCCTAGAGAATCCTAAACACGGTGGTCGAACAAGAGGCTATGTGGCGGTTCCGTGGCTACAAGCATTCCCAATAGACAAGGATACCTATAGAAGCCGCCAGAGAAAGAAGGATGAGGAGGCAGACCGAATTCGTGTATTGGAGCAATTTGTTAATGAGTCACAACAAGCATTGCTTGAATCATGTGAACGAGAAAAATCTCTTGAGGCAAGAATGCAGGAGGAGATCAAGAGGCAAGTGCAGCTAGCAATGAGGCAAGTGTAGCTAGCAATGAGTCAAATGCAATCGCAATCAACGCCGGGAGTCACCATTAGCCTCGTTGATCAGATGAAAAGTAGTTGTGCTTTCACGAAGCTGCCAGTTATTCAAGATGACGCTGGGTTGCACTTCCCTATTGATGACATTACCGAGCCTCTAACAACATGTGAGCTGCACATTCCAGATGGTAATAATGCATCAATCATGGTGGCTATCGGGGTTGTATCTCCAATAGACCGAACGAAGACACCAAGAATCCATGGGTCAGTTATTCAACCTGGATATGCTAGCGTCTCGGTCGATAGAGTGCTCAAAGGTTACAGCAATGTTCCTCTTGACATTTAAGGCGGTGATGGGGAGAAGACACTAGGAGAAGCAGAGAAGACATTTATTCAATGGCGCAAACGCTTCATCATCATTCTTGGGGCGCCACCGCTTCCCCTACCTCACCCTAGGTATGAATGAAAGTGAATGAAATATTATTTTCCATTAATTTTATATTGGCTTCAAAAATAATTGACTCACAACTTATTTTTGTAGCAGGGTCTCCCCTAGCCTAGCCCAATCATTCATTCCCCATCTCATCACAGCGTCGCGGGGGGGCGAGACGACTTCATCCTCACGGCGATCTCCAACTCCTACACCAGCCCCATCGCCTCCACAACGATCTCCAACTCCTACATCGACCCCACCGCCTCCACAACGATCTCCAACGCCTCCACGTCGGTCTCCAACACTGGCCTCATCGCCTCCACGCCGGTCTCCAACACCGCCCCCACCCCTTCCACAGCGACGCACTACAGAGACGTCTAAGGTCCTAGCGGCAAAGAAGACCCCAAAAAAAGTTATTTCTCAGGAAATACTTCCTGAAAAGACTGATGAGCAAATAGCAGCTGAAGAAGACAAAAAAGTGAAAGATTTTTTTATAGATATCGAAAAGTAGAGACAAGCAAAGCTTAAGGAGAAGTCGTACTTTTACATACCACGAGATCTGCTGAGGCAGAAGGTCGAAGCTCATAAGAAAAAGATGCTTAAACTTCGTAAGCCTCCGCCACTATCAGACTATGACCGCTCCCTCGTGAAGTCACATGATGCAGATAAGAAAAGGAAAAGAGCATCAGGGAAGGATGTCCCATAGCTCGGACAACAGAAGCAACTAATGCAAAATCTTGTTGTTGCTAATGAATATGGTTCCAACATAGAAGTCTATCGACCAGACAACTCTGGAGAAGTGTTGGTTCAAGACCTTAATGCTTTTTTGAACTAACTGGTTTAACCTTGGATCAATTGACGGGCAAAGCTCCAATCCAGAACCTGGAAGTTGATACCTGGAAGACTTATAAATTTGGCAAAAGTCTGTACAACCCTACGGCTCTAAATGAATTGGGTACGCAAATGTACTTGCTCAATAAGTGGTACATGCAGACGTGTGGCAGGGGTGAGGAGTGGATCTTTGTCAGATTTAGAGACCATCATTACTTCCATGGCGATGACATCTTATATATTAGTTTCGAAGAATTGCATCAACTATACCACATGGACGCTCTGGACAAATCAATCATTAGCTGCTTTTGTTTGTAAGTGATTCTTACTTTTATTTAATAAACTCACTTTCATGCATACGTGTATATAATTATCCTCACATGTAACTTATATTTATATACAGATTCCAGATGTAAGAGCTCCAAAGAATACAAGACACCAGTGTTGGCTTCATTGATCCTTATATCGTATTCAAAACCGATATTATTGTCAAGGAGCAGTGGGTATCTGAAGCACAGAAGAATATCATGAGGTTCTTCGTGAAGCAGCACGACAAGACAATAATACTTTTCCCGTACAACTTTGAATAAGTGTTAATAATAATATAGTCTACATATTTTATGTAATATCAATACAGCTTATATGCATGTATGTGTGTGTATAAACCAATGCAGGTTTCACTGGATGCTCATTGTCATTGAGTTAAACTCAAGTCGGTTAGTAATCTTGGACTCGTTGAGAAAAGAGCGGGCACTATACCAAGATATGATAGACATTATCTAGGGGTAATTTCGATATCGCGCACAACTATTATTGAATAGACTTTGCCATAATTTATTAACGATCGTACATTATTGGTCGCATAGGGTTTGGAAAGAGTTTATTCGGCAACACCGCAAAGATTGCAAGGCACCACTTAATGTAGTTGAAATACCAGTAAGTTGTACTATATATACTTCCCCACGTGTTTAATTACTATATCGTACTTCAATTTACGGTGAGATGATGAGAATAATCTTCTTCTCATACAGTGGTGTTTGCGGCAGCAACCAGATAATAACTTGTGTGGATACTACGTTTGTGAATTTATCATTGCACACATAAGAAGAACTCCTGAAGATGTGAGTACGTATATATCAATTTTTTATTTATTTTTAAATGAATATATATATATGTATTAATACTTTTCCTTTTATTTCAAATGCAAGACTGAATGGTTGAAACAAAGGGTCATGCAAAAAGACCATCTGAAAGCAGTTCAAGAGTCAATAGCAGGATTTCTTCTAGAAAAAATGCTAAATCCCAATGGTGAGTTCTACTTTGATCCTAAGGAATAAATGATGTAAATTAAATGTTTATTGATATTGTTATTTTCGAGAACAAGATTATAAAAATGTTGTATATATACATATATATCTATAATATATATAGTTTTATACTTTATTCGAATATAATAATGCTCAAGATGAGAATTAGATGTAATTATATGCGTGCATATATTTATATTAGCAGCGTAGAATACTTACATAAAAACATATTATATATTAAACAAATATGTGTAACTGAACTGAAAATAAATTAAACAAAAAAAAAGAAAAAAGAACATTTAGTCCCGGTTGGGGTTACCAACCGGGACTAAAGGGTGCGGCCACGTTTACTCGGCTGGAGGGCTTTTAGTCCCGGTTGGTAACACCAACCGGGACTAAAGGTCCCTCTTTAGTCCTGGCTCGATAACCCGGGACTGAAGGTTTCACCTTTAGTCCCGGGATCGTTGCCTCGGCACGGTAACCAGGACTAAAGGCCGTTACCGCCTGGGACAACAAGACCATCCTGTAGTATCTCTTCCCATTCCACCGCTTTGGCTAAACTGACGATTAGAGCAAGCAAAACTTGCCATCTCGGGAGAGTGGATTCGGCTTGCCTGTGCGGGCAAGGAAAACCTTGCTAAGTCAAGCTAGCTTGTCGAGCAAAGCTAATTTTTAACTCTACTGCCAAACATGAGCCAGGCAAAAACAGAAACGGGCAAGGAAACCAAGCAACCCCTTTGGATGGGGGCTGTGTACAGCGCTTCTAGAGGCTTCCGAAATCTCTGGTCCATCGTCATCAGGATTCCACAAGAGGGGTGGAAAAACGAGGCATGAACTGTACCCGTGCTCTGCATGCTCACCGTCGTCAAGGAAAAGTCAGTAGGCTTGTGCATCGATCGCGCATGATGCGCCTATTGTCCGCGCTGACGGCGACCATCTCGAAAGGGATTCACGAAAACACTGTGACGCTAACCATTTCGCCGATCAACCTCTAGTATGATCAAGAACACGACTTCAGTATTCGTTTGTTGGCCACAGCTAGATTAACGTTTTCATATGTTTTTGTTCTGAAAACAAGCTAGCGAAATCGACGTACAACAAGCAATGAAGCTTGCATGCAATCTCCCTCTCCTCCATGCTTAAGTAGGATCCTTACCACCATTTAATTCCTACACACAGCAGTTCATTCATATAATAATAGACACGAAAATACACTAGAGATAATCTGATCGATACAGTGAAAACTGACGTTGAGTTCACATCAGGGTATCCATCGGATAACTGAGAACAGATCGTTGAGCATCACTGTCATGGCTTTCTTTTTTGACCAGCTTGCCGCCTGGAGGCAAAGCATGCATATCCGGTCCTATGCTCTCCTCCAACCAAGATCGTGCAACCAGCAGTACTTTACAGTTGTACAAGGATAGGATTGCTACGTACCGCTGCATGCCAACTTGGCAAACATAAATATCTCCTACGATGAACATTTATTTTATTAACCTGTGCCTGTTGCCAACAATTTCCTACTTCGTCCCATATATAAGTCCATTAGGGCATTGACATAATCTCTAGTATGACAATAACAATCGATAAAATATATTATCTTAAAGAAAGGTTTATGGGTTTTTAACGGAACCTGGCCATCTGGGTTTTAGTTCCTCCAATAGAGTAGAAAATATAAGTCCATATTGGAGGAATTAGTGGACAGCGATGTGTGCTGGGAAAGACGACAGTTGAGGATTTCGCGCGGGCAAGGTTGTCACCATCTTTCACGCCAAATTTCTTCACCAGTTACTACTGGTTCAAGGCTGTTGGGCAGACCAAATATCTAATGCATGCAAGAGCTTTCAACTGCTTCAAGGCTGTTGGGACTTGGGCAAATCTATAGTAGTAGTAGATAAGCATTGGTGATCGACTTCTATCAGTTGTAGGGCCTAGGAAGAAATTTAAAACACAGAAACAAAATCATCAAACATACGGTGGAAAAACAAAGAATAAGATGACTATCTACTGCCATGTAGGAGTAGGTGCCTAGGTCAAAACCAATGCAAACAACATCCGCTGTTTGGCAAGCCGAGTGATGAGTAATCCAGCACAGACAGTCCAAGCATCCATAGTTTGATGTTTATCCGAGGATTCATCCCTTTTTCAGCACACATAATCCAAGAATCCAGTGTCTTCTGCACTCAGTTTGGTGACGACCAGAGCAATTTTTGTAATGCAGTGGGCTTTAGCTCCAACTGGCTCTTTTCTCA
This sequence comes from Miscanthus floridulus, assembly GCF_019320115.1. Taxonomy (NCBI): domain Eukaryota; kingdom Viridiplantae; phylum Streptophyta; class Magnoliopsida; order Poales; family Poaceae; genus Miscanthus; species Miscanthus floridulus. Next base: position 37,688,422 of record NC_089595.1, read on the forward strand.
TCTATCGACTCAAACAGAGGACTGTGTCATTGGAGGAAGGTAACAACATGCTGCTGCTTTTACTTGATACCAACTACTTGTAGATCTAATGGAGTGTCGTTCATCTTTATCGACGTCTCATAAAGCACACAACTTGCTGCGTCGACTATGATTGGGAATCATTGGACACCATGCCAGCTGGTGCAGGGCAGCAGCAGGCAGATGGATAAGAGTATCCCATCAGTCAGACGCCCCTAGATCACATAGAACAAACAGTTCGGTTCCTCAGCAGTCAGCACATCGCTTTTCTTAAATGCGTCTGATGAGAAGAAAGGGCGGGTGAAACTGCTTCGCGTACTGCGTTTTTTCTTTTAGAGCTACAACCTACTGCTGATTTCTGGCTATTATTGGCTTTCCATAAGGTGACTGGTACTGCTATTTGCACAGCAAAAGATTCAGTCTTGTTATCTTTTTTTTTTTTACAATCTGAAGTCATTCGGCCTGTTCGCTGGTTAGTTTCTAGGCTGGCTGGTGCTGGTTTATTGTGAAAGTAAAACACTGTTGGCTGGCTGGTTTGGGCTGGCTGAAACCAACAAGCGAACAGGGTGATTAACTTGACACATACAAAATTTCAGTGATAACGAAGTAATAGCTTGGGTGATTAGCGGAGGTGGGTTTGTTAGGTTGATTTCCACCAAGTTGGCCCAACGGCCAATTTGGTCTTTTGATCCGCGCCTTGATCGGGGGCGCTAACCCAATCATGGTTGGTGGGCCCCCGTCACGCAGCGCTATAAAAAGGAAGGTGGGGGCTGGGGCACTGGGTACGAGGTTCACCGCAGCCGTCAACTCTCCACCGACATCCTAACCCTAGTTCGATCGAGAGAGCAGCGCTGACAGCGGCGGGAAGCGCCACTGCCAGTGCCACCGCCCTCACCATTGGATCTACGCCGTCGGGACGAGCACCTCAGCGCCTTCACCGGAGCCACTCACCCCGGCGTCGACCTCGTCACCGACTCCATGGCTTCATCAGCCTCCAAGCAGGATGGTCAGATCCATCTACCCCTCTTCCCCTCTCTTCTTCCTCTCTAGTTCATTTACTAGGATAATCTACTTGTTTATGCCATGATTAGTGAAGTTTCCACCCGCTAGATCTGCTCCTAGTGATCCTATATTTTTAACAATGGTATCAATCGCCTCACTAGTGTGTAGGTCTAGTCTTTGGGGTAGAAATTCAAGAGAAATTAGAAGGAGGTGATTCAAATTTCGTTTCGCTCAAACCCTAAACCTAACACTAGAAGACAAGGATGGAGTGGAAGGGGGTCCTACCAGGGGCCCGCCCCCCGCCATCACCACCAGCTTTCCCTAGGACATCGTGTGGGAAGAACTTGAGCCACTGAGCGGGGAGGCCACGCCACCGCGCGGTCTCCGCCTCGGGCTCAGGGAGGGAGAGCAAGGGCACCATCGCAAGGCTGCTCGACGGTGGCGTGCTCACCCTCGGGCGAGCGTGCGCACTGGCGAAGGGCCCCATGGCGGCGCCATCACCTTTCTTCGGTCGCCACGGGCGGCTGCCTCTCGCTCGATGCGGGGCTAGAACAAAGAAGAAGGGGAGGGAGAAAGATCGGTGGGCCTGGTCGGAGACACGTGGCGGAGGCGGCGGCGCCACCTCCTCGTAGTTGCTGGCGGCCACCACCACCGCTCCTCCGCGGCGGCCTCGACTCGCCTCGGATTGCAGGGCGGAGACAGAAGGCAGAGGGAAAAATGAACCTAGGGTTCGAGGGAGGCGGCCGGGTGCCGGTTTTGATCCCGCGAGATCGGCAGACAGCCGTTCGATCAAGATAGACGACTGGGAGCACGCCGGGGGCGACTGGGCCACTTACAGCCCAGGCGGGCAAACATTTTCTCGGCCCAGGCCTAGGTTGCGGCCTGGGACATGGGTGCGCACTGCGCAAAAGTGGCTCGCGGGCCTATTTAGCCACTAGGCTGAATAAATAAAGAAGAAATGAAGTTTAAGTTTTATTATTTTTCAGCTGCTTTTCCTTCATTTATTTGATGAATTTTTAGACAAATTTTTAAGTTTAAATCTCTGGTAAAATTAGCACTAGCGTGATGAATTTTCAGAGAGTAGTTGAGTTAAAGGAAATGCTTCTGAACAAGGAGGATATTTTGATTTTTCACGTTTCTGCTGCTATGATTAAGTTAATCCTCTAATTAAATTGGAACCAACGGAAAAATTTTAATTAGAGGAGTAGTCAAATATGTTTAAGTTAAATTATGATATTGTTATTTTTCTGACCAACATTGATGATAACAATATTATAAATTTATTCATGAGTTTTTCCATGCATTAATTCTATTTCTACCCAACAGTGATATAGAATTAGCGTAGAAGAATGTTATATGCTTTAATTTTGACCAACATTAAATTAAGGCATGCAATTATTATGTCATGTGTTTTCACACTTTTTCTGATGATGTTTTCAGGCTACAACCCAATGATGTTTATCTCGTCCATTCCGCCTCTCAATGGGAGCAATTATAACACATGGCTAGAGAAACTTGAGACAGCACTTGCGCTCTCTGACAATGATCTAGCACTTATATTTTCGTGTCCCACTGAGCTTGTGGACCCGGTGAAGGTAGAAAATGAGACCGATGCAGCTTTCGCTACTCGGCAGCGTGACCATGCAGAAGTGAGAATAAAGTACAATCTTGATCGTGCGAAGTGGGATAGTTCAAACCGCAAGTGTTTGATGGTGATTAAAGGCTCCATTGAGGATCCAATAAGGGGATCAATCCTAGAATATACCACCACCATTGAGTATCTCAACAAGGTGGAGAGTCAGTTTACTGACTCTTCAAATGCTTATGCAAGCACTCTCATTAAGAAGTTAGTTAATGAGAAATACTCTGGTAGAGAGATTAGAGAGCACATATTGAAGATGAGCACCACAATATCTAAGCTCAAGCCAATGAACTTGGGACTCAAGGATGAGTTTCTAATTCATTTGATTTTTGCTTCTTTGACCAAAGAGTATGAGACTTTTGTTGTGAACTACAACTTACAGCCAAATAAGTGGGATATTGAGAAACTCATTGCAATGTGTGTGCAAGAACAGGAGAGGCTGAAGAGCTCACATGGTAACTCAGCCAACCATGTGAAGGAATATAAAAGGAAGAACTTTAACAACAAGAAAGACAAATCACAAGGGAAACCTCAGTGGGACAATAGCTCCTCCTCTAAGTCACAAGGAAAGGCATCATAGAAAGATCACCATCAGAAATCCAACTATGTTCAAGTAGACAAGGACACCTGCAAATGGTGCAAAAAGACTGGATACTATCAAAAGAATTGTCCAGGTTTCCTGAAGCACCTGATGAGAAAAGGTGAGGACATTATTACATTCATAGATGAGTCCTTGTATTTAAGTTATGTAAAATCTACTTGGTGGATTGATTCAGGTGCAACTATTCATGTTGTAAATTCATTACAGGGATTCCATACGATAAGGACCCTGCAAAGAGGAGAAAGACACATTAAGGTAGCAAATAGAGTCAAGCTGAAGTTGAAGCCATTGGAGAACTCCCATTAGAATTAAATGGTGGCTTTGTACTTAAGCTTATAGATGTCCTTTATGTACCCTCTTTGCGTAGAAACTTAATAAGTGTTTCACATTTAGAGGATGATGGATTTGATTGCCATTTTGGTAATGGCAATCAAATGATGTCCTTTATGTACCCTCTTTGCGTAGAAACTTAAATGATTGCAATTTTGGTAATGGCAAATGTAAGATAATGTTTAATCATAAGTGTGTTGGTCTTGCCTTCCGACAAGACGAGCTTTATTTGTTATCGCTTTCTAAGAATGTGAATGTTGTGAGCACTGAGAATGAGAATACATCCACGTCTATGAATGCAAGAAATAAGCGGAAGAGAGTTCATGATGTATCATTGAAATTATAGCACTGTCGTTTAGGCCATATTTTAAGGGGGAGAATAGAGCGATTGATTAATAAATCAGTTCTTCCGCCATTAGAATTTTCAGACTTAGAACAATGTATTGATTGCATTAAAGAAAAGTATGTTAAGAAAATAAAGAAAGATACGAAACGAAGCGCAGGAATTTTAGAAATAATTCACACAAATATATGTGGTCCTTTTTCTGTGAAAAGTGTGGGTGGTTATGATTCATTTATAATATTCATAGATGATTATTCTCGTTATGGCTATATTTATCCAATTAAGGAAATATCAGAAGCAATGGATAAATTTAAGATATTTAAGGTTGAAGTAGAAAATCAGCACAATTTAAAGATTAAGATAGTAAGATCCAACCGTGGAAGGGAGTACTACGGTCGACATACCCCATATGGCTAAGTTCCTAGACCTTTTGCAAAGTTCTTATAGGAAAATGGTATAGTTGCCCAGTACTCTACACCGGCTGAGCCTCAGCAGAATGGAGTAGCTGAAAGATGCAACCGTACCTTAATGGATATGGTGAGAAGTATGATAAGTTACTCCACTTTACCGATAAGTTTGTGGATGGAGGCCTTAAAAACTGCCATTCATATTCTCAATCGAGAACCAAGCAAATCGTTGCCCAAAACACCATATGAGTTGTGGACAGGAAGGGAACCCTTACTTAACCATTTACGTGTGTAGGACTGTCCAACTGAGGCTAAAGTATTTGACCCAAATATTGAGAAGCTAGACTCCAAGACAATCAGTTGTCATTTCATTGGCTACCCAGATAAGTCAAAAGGTTATCATTTCTACTGTCTTGACAGACATACAAAGTTGTAGAAACAAGACACGTTGTGTTCTTAAAGGATGATATGGTCAGGGGGAGCATGGTAGTGCGAGAAATTAACTTTAAGGATAAGCGGATATACATGCCCACTTTGATGGTTTAGGAGTCATTTTCTCGCTACCTGTTGTTGCTGCACCAACAGTACAGGACACTACTGTGACAGCATCTGTTGTTAGTTCTCCCGTGGCAACAATAAATAAACATGAGGAACATGTCATTTAGGATCCTATAGAACCCATTGTCACACATAAGGAAGAGCAACAACAGCCCCATATGGAACAAGTGCCAACTAATGAGGCCCTCAGAAGGTATCAAAGAGCTAGAAAATCAACCATTCCTGATGACTACGAAGTTTATAAATGCAAAGAATTTCAAATGGAGGGTAATCCCACCTCATTTGAAGAAGCCATGAGAAGCGCTCACTCAACAAAGTGGCTTGAAGCCATGCAAGATGAAATGAGATCAATGAGCACCAATGGTGTTTGGAACTTAGAAAGAATTCCTAAAGGAGTCAAGACAATAGGTTGTAAATAGGTCTAGAAAACTAAATATGACTCTAAAGGGAATGTTGAAAGATTTAAAGCGTGACTTGTGGCGAAAGGTTTTACGCAAAGAGAAGGAATAGATTATAATGAGACATTTTCTCCAGTCTCATGCAAGGATTCTTTTAGAATCATAATGGCGTTAGTAGCACATTATGATTTAGAATTACATCAGATGGATGTAAAGATGGCTTTCCTTAACGGAGATTTAGATGAGAATGTCTACATGGCACAACCAAAAGGTTTTGTCGTGAAAGAAAAAGAACGTATGGGATGCCGCCTGAAAAAATCCATTTATGGCTTAAAACAAGCCTCTAGACAGTGGTATTTAAAGTTTGATGGAACGATAAGAAAGTTTGGGTTTAAAGAGAATGTAGAGGACAATTGCATTTATACAAAGTTCAAAAATGGGAAATTCATTTTCTTAATCCTGTATGTGGATGACATCTTACTTGCTAGTAGTGATGTTAATCTACTACTAGAGACGAAGAAGTTCTTGTCCTCAAATTTTGACATGAAAGATCTCGGTGAAGCTTCGTTCGTTTTAGGGATAGAGATTCACCGAGATAGAAGAAAGGGGGTTTTAGGATTATCGCAAAAAGCATACTTGGAAAAGGTTCTAAAGAAATGCAGTATACATGCGTGTAAGCCTTCACCTGCTCCTATAGTCAAGGGCGATAGTTTTGGAAAATTCCAATGTCCCAGAAACCAATATGAGATCGATCGAATAAAAGAGGTTTCATATGCTTTAGCTGTAGAAAGCTTACAGTATGCTCAAGTATGTATACGCTCTGACTTAGCTTTTGTTACCGGGATACTTGGTAGATATCAGAGTAATCCAGGAATAGAACACTGAAGAATGGTAAAGAAAGCTTTGCGTTATTTGCAAGGCACAAAAGGTCTCATGCTAACGTACAGAAGATCTAATTCCCTACATATAAAAGGGAATTCATATTTAGAATTTGCGGGAGATGTAGATGATAGAAAATCCATATCAGGTTATGTATTTACTCTCGCAGGGGGAGCTATATTGTGGAAAAGCTCCAATCAAATTATCACTGCATCGTCCATGATGTATGTCGAGTTTGTAGCATGTTATGAGGCAACAGGGCAGGTGAACTGGCTAAAGAAATTTATACCCGGGTTGAAAGTGGTCGATGACATTCATAAGCCACTCAAGTTGTACTGCGACAATGAGCCAGCAGTATGTTATGCTCACAACAATAAGTCAAGTGATGCTGTCAAATACATTGATATAAAGTTTTATGTTGTGAAAGACAACGTCCAGAATCATTCTATTAGTCTCGAGCATATAAGTACAAAGAAAATGCTTGCGGATCCGCTTACAAAAAGCTTACCAGCCAATGTGTCTAGAGAACACTTAGCCGGCATGGGTTTACGGAAAAGCCTATGATTCCTTGACAATAAGGGCCTAGTGAGAATCTGTTTCAAAACAGAGAGGTGTGTTGTAGCTGTTAATCCAATAGTACTAACTGTTGTGACGAGGCACGCTCTATGCGCTAATCTGTGATAGAATGGGAAAAGAAGATAAGTATTTTAAGTTTAAGTCATAAGGTGAGATCAAGGGGAAGAATGTTAGGTTGATCTCCACCAAGTTGGCCCAACGGCCAATTTGGGCCTTTGATCTGTGTCCTGATCGGGGCGTCCAACCCAATCATGGTTGGTGGACCCCGTCGCGCAGCTCTATAAAGAGGAAGGTGGGGGCCGGGGCACTGAGTACGAGGTTCACCGCAGCCGCCAACTCCCTACCGATATCCTAACCCTAGTCCGATCGAGAGGGCAGCGCTGATAGTGATGGGAAGCGCCACTGCCAGCGCCACCGCCCTTGCTGCTGGATCTATGCCGTTAGGACGAGCACCTCAATGCCTTCACCGGAGCCACTCACCCCAGCGTCGACCTCGTCACCGACTCCATAGCTTCATCCGCCTCCAAGCAGGACGGTCAGATCCATCTACCCTTGTTCCCCTCTCTTCTTCCTCTCTAGTTCATGTACTAGGATAATCTACTTGTTTATGCCATGATTAGTGAAGTTTCCACCCACTAGATCTGCTCCTAATGATCCTATATTTTTAACAGGGTTGACCCAATACCATGAGGCATGAGCAAACCAAATCCTACGTTGACATTTATTTATGTCTCGCTGCGTTGACATTTATTTATGTCTCGCTGCATTAACACAGTGGCGAAACTAGAGCAAATTAGAGGGACTACACTTACCCCCATGAACACATAAATACATGGTGAAAATTTAGATATAATCACTGTTTAACATTTTTTAGGGAGGGGGTGTATTTGCACCCCCTAATATATATGTAGCTCTGCCCTTGTCTAGAGATCTTTGTAAGTTCTCAAACAGTTGATATAAACCATGGAGTGTTGTAGGGCCATGCAAAATGTCAAGATAAATAATAGTGATAATTGCAAGATATATCAGGTAAAGTGTTACCCAGGACACAACAAACTTGTCTTGGACAGAACGCTGTCGAGCTGCTGTCAGTCCAATGGGTCTGCAACTCTCTGCGTGCATGTTCTTTCACTCCTTCCGATCATATCAAGCCAGATATCCTTTCACAGTGTACAATACACAACAAAGTTGAGCGTTAAACACAAGGTTCTGGGTGAGAAAGAGTACGGCCTTCGAGTAAGTGCTGATAAATATAGCCGGATACTGGTGGTATGAATTCTCCAGCCTATCTCTTAGCCCACTCATATATGTTACTTAAATGTAATTGTTGAAGTGACAAATTTATTTCAAAATGGAGGTAGCGTAGACCAAACTAGATGTTTTTCATAGTACGAGTATCTTTCACAGGTATCCATTCTATCCCCAAGCAACTCGCTGTGCCATCAATTGAAGTTTGTGCATGTCAACTTCGGGAGGGGAGGGGGTGGGGAAGTTAACCCTAAATTTCTAAGGTGGTCGATCAAGTTGCAAGGACTTAGATTTATCCACCCAATCAACTTATATACTACTACACATCACATACAAAACGCAAATTGCAGTAAAAATAATTATTAATAGCGTCGTTTCCCTGGTCAGGACAAATGTGTTTATGGGTACTGAGGTCTTGATAGTAACTGCCTGGTCACCTATCCACAGTCTATGAATACACAGAGAACTGCCCGGTAACAATTAACCAAGTTGTTTCCAATGCATTAGGCAAAAGTAGTAGGATATTTCCTAGGGAAAGAAGTTGTAAACTATTCTACTACCTTCCTTTGAAATTATAATACGTATTTTGTTTTGCTAGGATATAACTTGAGCCACCAATTAATATGCCAGTTATGTGATACAAAATATAATCATAAATTTTAATAGGGATTTAGTGACATAAATTTTGCGTCACAAAACTATTTATTAATAAAAAATTATTGGACACAAATTATGCTACCGACGGTATACATAACTTCTAACGACTAATGACCTATTTAGATACACTAGCTACTAATAGTTAGTGTCGCGGGGTCGAAACCACGGCAAACATGTTGTTCGAGTCGGTGTCAGAGTACGGATCTCTGGTGGCTCGGGTGGACTCAGGAACACAAGAATCACATAGAGGAGACGCGATGGTTTATCCTGGTTCGGGCCAATTCGGTCCCTACGTCCAGCAACTGATGATCCTTATACTCAAGAGCACCCAAAATCGAGGGTTACAACAGAGTGTAAAGGATGAAGATTTGGTAGGAGTTAGCTCAGTGTTAATCTTAAGGTTGCCTCACCACCGGTGGAGCCTTCCCCCTCGTCAGAGAGGAGGAAGACGACATGATGCGGTGGAGGGGAGGCTCTCAGTGCCCCTCTCCGGGTTGCCTTGCTCTCTGTGCAAAGTGGAGGCCGATGGAACGGAATGTCTGGTGATCGAAAATAGGATCCTCCCCCCTCTAGGTCCGACCTTATCCCTTATATAACGAGATAGGTCGGGTACATAGCGGTTTGGGGATTTAGTCTATGGTATACGTGTGCCGTCTAGGAGGGTCTTGCAGCAGTGCACCGTGGACCGTAGCAGTGTCTTGGAGCCGAAGAAGCCTTGAGCGTTGTTTGGCTGCTCCATTATGACACTCTGCGTGCCAGGCGGTGTTAGCTTGAACTGGCCTGCCCTGGATGAGACCTTCTGGAGTCTTCTTGGTGGCAGAGGAGGTAGGCTCCAAGGGCTGACACGTGGGACTAGAAGCCCACGAGCCCTCAGAGACCGTGGGAAGCTTTGTCTTCTTGTGTCACACCCCGAACGTGACCCTATAGGAGGAGTAGTTAGCAGGGCCACGCCTAGGGAGCAGCGCCGAGGAGCCGCCGAGCATCGATAGCTCGGGGCCTGTCTTCTTGTGTCGGGGCCTTGATAGGCATCGTGAGCCTTGCAGGAGCCAAGGACTAGGCTTGGTCGTGCCATAGATCGGGAGCCCAAGGCTCGGGGAAGCCCCCGAGCCCTAGGCGAAAGCTGCAATCGAGTCAGACTCGGCTGGATCTCTTTGCCAGAGGGCATGCGTGAGCGTGCCCGATGGGCATAGCCCCCGAGCCCCCTAGCGATCCTAAAGGGGTTAGTCGGGGGTCTTCTTTGTTCGGGACCCATTGTACCTAAGTCTTAATATACATGTATGTTAGGATCTCGTTAGGAGCCCCTGAGACCTTTGTGACCTTACCTAGCATGATGAAGACAAAGGGCTAAATTCGATCATCTGGTGGCCGAACCCTCCTTAGCGGGGACGTCTTCCGCTGGCGGGAGCGTTGTGCCCTGCTTGGGGCCTTCTTCTCCAAAGTGATGGGCGTTGCTCGGCTATCGGGGCTGAGCAAAGATAGTATTGATCCCATCATGAGCCTATGTTGCTTGGGTCTTTGACTCGAGTGAGAGCTCGGTGAACTCATCTAGGAGTTGCCGACTGTAGGCCCGGGGGAGCCCTCCTTTTTTATCGGAGCCTACCATGGGCTGGGTGATCAAGAGCGCTGAGCTCTGGCTCGGTAATAGGTCCTGATCTTCTCGATTCGGCCTTCTGGGGCTGACCCTCTGCGGCCATAGGTCAGGGAGATGGGAGCATGCCAAAGCTTGGACGGAGGCCCTCATTATGCCCACTGCTCAGCGCCTCCCGACCCAACTCTAGGGAGTTGGTTGGTTTTTGTGGGATACGCCACCCAAGCGTCCATCAATCGAGGGGTCAGGCTGCTCCGTCTAGGGAGCCGGCGTAGCCCCCGAGACCATTGTGGGGCCTTCTTGCCAGTGGAAGGGGCGGCTTCTATGCATGTCCCATCCGCTAATGCCCTTGCGTAGGTCGTTGATGGTGTCTGGACCATTGTGCCTGGTGGAGGAGTTATGGCGTGTAGCCCCCGCATCGTCCTACCTCATCTAGGAGATTGGACGTTGGGGCCACGTGGAGCAGATCTGGTGGAGGAGGAGCCGTAGCACATGTTGTGCATGGATCCAAACCATCGATGATAGCCGGTGGGCTAGGGGGGAGTCGGATCCCCCAAGTTCTACGAGGAGGCATGCGCGGAGTGGGCAGTGCGCGTGGTGAAAAGCGGAGAGGGGACTTGACTCATTGTCAGCGGTTCCCTGACTCTGCCTTTATTGCACAGCCGTCATTACGCAACCGCCTGGAGGCGTGCTATGGGGATTCAAGGGATGCCTAGCCAGTTCCCCAGGGCCCTTTCTAATCATTGATGGTTGATCGGAGGGGCTAGAGCTACTCACAGCACATCATCCAGGCTATAAAGGGGAGCCCCTAGGGGCGCGATGTGTTCAATCCCTTCCTCTGTCCCCCTCTCTTCTTCTTCCTTAGATCCATCTTCTTCAGCGGTGATGGCGGTGGCGATGGAGTGCGATGTTTCCCTTCGAGTGAGCTTAGTGTTGTCCATCAGGCAACTGCTTCTTCGAGGGTGGAAGGACTACAGTGAAGGAGGGGCGGTGACTCGACGCTAGAGGTGTCTGTCACGTCCTCCCTCCGTAGAAGGTGTAAGGCTCCAGCAACATCATTGGAGTCCTTGTACCCTTTAATGGGGGAGGGGGATTGTGATGTGTCGATTGCTGCCCCCCTCCCCGTCCTGGCGATGGCAAAGGATGGTGGGCCCCGCTAATGGTGCGACGGTCAACATCGCCTGACCTTAGGCCTTGGGAGGGGAGCCCCGAGGGTGGCCCTCCTGCCCAAGCTATGCACACCGCAGGACCCCGACCCATAGGTCGAGCATGCCCTGTGGTTTTTGCCATCGTATAGACGGCAGTGGATTGCGGTTTCTACCACCGTATATTGTAATTGGGTCGTTACCTAATTGATGAAATGAAATTACTTTCATTTGCAATCCCATTTTGCTCTTGAGTCGTGCTCAGAGACTTAATCCCTCATTGAGTTGGGCTGTTACGACGATGGCCTTGTTGGCCAAGATCATCGCGCCCGTGCTGCTAATGGGTAAGTCCATGAGAAACCTGGGTTTCGATTGTTTCATGCCCCGGTTATGTCCCCCGGAGGGGAGATCCTTGGCTTCCCGACCGAGCCACTCATATAGTTTCTGAGTCCGTCTGTCAGTACTTGGGGGCTCACTGCCTCCCTCATTGGGTCACCACGAGCAGCCCTAGGTCAATACTCGGACATCGCTCATCCAAACGGTCGGGCGCTTCTGGGCACCCCGGCTACAGCCGTGTGGGCTCATCTCCTGACCATCCATGGCACTTTTGGTTGCTTTGGGCAACCTTGAAGCCTTGAACCCTAGGTGATGCCCCTTCTGGGGGGCCTAGACCGGCATGCGGTGGGGTGGAACGATCTGATGAAGGATTGGGAGATAGGTAGATATCTAAAAAGAAAATGGAATCGACACAAGAGAGGGAAAGAGGACATAGCTGGTAACGCGATGGGTGAGGCCTCTCCATTAGCGCCTTGCTAATCTTTTGCCTACTCCTCCTGTTCTGCCCACCCTTCCTTGCCTCACTCGAGGGCCTTCTGTAGCAGTTCTCCTTCAAAAAGGTTAGTAGATGGTTAGTTTAGCCGATCCTATGGTGCAGCTAAGCTTCCGCTGGGGTCGCTCGAGTTAAAGGAGACAATGACTGAAGCAAGAGAAGCAAGAGCATTGGGAGGACAGGACTTATCTTGGTTTTTGTTGTTGTAGAGTTAGCCCAGCAAAGGAGGTCGGTAGGTGGGCCTTGGCTCAGGAGGCGTCACTTCTGGACAGATGGCTTGGCGATGGCCTTCCCTCATGGAGAAAGGTTAGAACACACCTCAATCGGGTCAACCTCTTCTAGGGGACCAAGCGCCTAGATGGAGGGGCCAGCTGAGCCACCACTATCGCCAGAAGCCTTGGGCGCCTCACCAATGCTCGGTCGGTTGAGCACTGCCGTAGCCTTGGCTGCTTCTTTCACCGATGCCCCTTCTGTGTTGTGGCCTAAGCTATCGGGAGCACAGGGGGTGATGACAGCGGCTGCTTAGGCAACACAATCTTGCTCGCAGTAGTACACTTGCTCGAAGCTACCCTCGACGGTGATGACCCCCTTCGGGCTAGGCATCTTGAGCTTTAGGTAGGTGTAGTTGGGGATGGCCATAAACTTAGCAAAGCACAGTCGACTAAGGAGGGCGTGGTAGACACTGGGGAAGTCGATGACCTCGAAGGTGAGTGACTCCTTATGGAAGTTGTCTGGCTAGCCGAAGGTGACCTTGAGCCGGATGCGCCCAAGGGGCACAACTTCCTTCCTTGGCATGATCCTATAGAATGGCGCCTTGCTAGGGCATAGGCTGCTCCAAGGGATGCCCATCTTATCGAGGGTGCTGGTGTAGAGTATGTTGAGGCCGCTCCCCCAATCCATCAGCACCTTGGAAAGGTGTGTGGTACCCATGATCGGGCTGACCACGAGCAGGTAGCACCCCAGATGAGGGACGTGGTCGAGGTGATCTTCCTGGTCGAAGGTGATGGCTATCTAGGATCATCAAAGCTATGTTGGGGTGGTGAGGGTGTGGATGGCATTTACCTCCTACTCGGTGATCATTAGGCAATGCTCAGGCTTAGGAAATTTGTTGTCTTCCTCCTGGGCACCGTTTGCTGGGTCGCTGGCATTTGGGGTAGGCTTTTGGGCCTTGCCCTATTGGCTGAGGGTGCTACGGATGTAGCCCTTCATGGTAGCGTAGTCCTTGAGGAGGTACCTAGCTTGCCCCTCGTGGATCTAGCAGGGGGCTTAAGCGCCTTCTCGAAGTGTTTCGAGCATGCACCGCACCCACGAGGCTATAGTCTAGTGGCATAGTTGGCCATTGCCACCATCTCCTCCCTGTGGCTCTTCCAGTCCTTGTTTCGCTTGTCGTGGTGTCGCTAGGATGAGATAGGATCATCACTACCGTCGCCACCACTGAGGTGGCCAGTGGCCTTGACTTTCCCGCTGAAGTTGGCCTAGACTGCCTCCTCGTTGGTGGCGTATTGGGTGGCAACATCCAGGAGCTCCCACATTGTGCATGGGGTCTCACGGCCAAGCACATGGACAAGGGCCTCGTAGGTCATGCCACAAATGAAGGTGTTGATGACATCAGCGTCGGTGATGTTGGGGAGGTCATTATGCTTCTTGGTGAAGCGTTGAATGTACACCCGGAGGGTCTCATCGGCCCTCTACCTGTAGTTATGGAGATCCCAGGAGTTCCCTAGGTGGGTGTAGGTACCCTAGAATTGGCCGATGAAGACTGAATGGAGATCGCCCTGCCAGGCTCGAGCTGCTTGAGCTAAGCTTTGGTCGAGCTCAACAGAAGCAGAGGAAGGTACTAGATGACAAAGTCATTGTCTGACCCCCTAGCCTTCATGGCGAGGCGGTAGTCATCTAGCTAATGGTTTGGGTTGGTCTCACCGTTGTACTTGGAGATGTGCGTCGGTGGCTGGAAACGCCTAGGGTAGGGGGCCTCCTGGATCGCTGTCCTAAATGCTAGGGGGCCAAAGTGATCCGGGGTGAGGCCCCCATCCCGTCGCTCAGGGGTACGGGACTACGCCTGAGTGTGGCGCCTGGCCTCGATGGTGTCACGGACGTCATGGTCGTCGTCGATCTAGTGGCGCACGGGGCAACGCCGAGGAGAAAGGTCATGCCTTCTCTCCTACCGAGGCTTGGCACCCAGAGCCCACGGTCGGTCGGAGCTATTGCCGGAGGTGTCATCGCTGCTTCCCCCCGCCAGTGGGGCGTGAGCATCAAAGTGGTCCCCGTTGGTGATGGCCATCATCTGGGGTGGCCGGGAGAACGCGGCGCGACGTCGTGATGCCAAACTCTCTGCCTGCTGCTCAAGAGCGATGTGGATGAGCCGCTTCGCCTTGTTCAGCCGCTCATTGGCCTTTGGGTCTAGCATGTCAGAGATGTCTTCTAGGTGGCAGGCGGTGGCCACCATGTTGTATGCCGCACTGGGGAAGCAGAGGCCGCTAGGAGCCCTCGTGCGGGCATCGTCATCGTCGCTGAGAGGGTACGTGGCTTGCTGCCATGCAAGGTCCCACATTTGGCGCTCGAGCACTACCTCAGCGGCATCCATGTTCACCTACCGAGCTCAAAAGAGGTCCGCCTTCTCCTGAAGGTAGGCCACGCAGCTACAAGGACTCAGATCCAGTGGCGTGAGCCCAAGCGCCTCCTCAAGTAGAACCTCATCCTCGATGTGGTAGCACATGCATGGAGGGGTGTTGTAAACGATGTCGTTAGAGTCATACTCCGGGCCGTTCCCCGAAAGGATCTCGAGGAATGTGTGGAGTAAGGGGATAGAGCGAGGGGACATCAGTCCCTAGCATGCCAGAAGGATGGCGCTTCGCGACGCCTCATGACTGATGAGGTACTCCTGCTCTAGTTAGAAGGACGCCGCCGTATTCTGTATCCTGAAAGGCAGGTCCGAGAGGTAATACCAGAAGCAGTCAAGCGGCGGGAGCACCTCATTGGTGGTGATCTGGTGGTGGATGTTGGCCAGCATGTAGAACATCTGACTATGGTCTGACATGGTGGGGTTCGGGCCTAGACCACACCGGATCTGGCCAGCCAGAACCTCGAGATCTACTCCCAAGAGTCCTAGCAGAGGAGGAGGCACTAGGGACTTGTTGTCCACCGATGCAACCCCATGGAGTGGACAAAGCTCA
Organism: Miscanthus floridulus; assembly: GCF_019320115.1. NCBI lineage: Eukaryota > Viridiplantae > Streptophyta > Magnoliopsida > Poales > Poaceae > Miscanthus > Miscanthus floridulus. The sequence goes on from NC_089595.1 coordinate 37,703,816, forward strand.
TCGTAGCAGTCGGTGACATAGTCTAGGGTCCCAAAGTTGAGGACCTAGCCCAGAGCAAAGGCGCCTGCTGTGACGGAGAGCTCGCCGGGGAAGCGAACACCACCATCTGGGATGGTGCTACCTGTTACGGCGATAAGGTGGGTGGCTCCAGCCACCGTAGAGCTAGAAACGCACTTGATGTTGCCCCCTACCTAGCATGCCAGTTGTCGTGGGGTCGAAACCGAGGCAAGCATGTTGTTCAAGTCAGTGTCAGAGTAGGGGTCTCTGGGTGGCTCGGGTGGACTCAGGAACACAAGAATCATGCAGAGGAGACGCAACGATTTATATAGGTTTAGGCCAATTCAGTCCCTACATCCAGCAGCTGATGATCCTTATACTCAAGAGCACCCAAAATTGAGGGGTTACAACAGAGTGTAAAGAAAGAAGATTTAGTAGGGGGTTAGCTCGGTGCTAATCCTAAGGTTGCCCCGCCGCAGGTGGAGCCTTTCCCCTCATCGGAGAGGAGGAAGACAATGGGATGCAGTGGAGGAGAGGCTCTCGGTGCCCCTCTCTGGGTTGCCTTGCTCTCTATGCAGAGCGGAGGCCGATGGAATTGAGTGTCTGGTGATCGAAAATGGGATCCTCCCCTCTCTATGTCCAACCTTATCCCTTATATAACGACATAGGTCGGGTACATGGTGGTTTGGGGGTTCAGTCTACGGTCTACATGCGCCGGAGTCCAGGAGGGTCTTGCAGCAGTGCGCCATGGACCATGGTGGTGTCTTGGAGCCGAAGAAGCCTTGGGAGTCGTCTGGCTGCTCTGTTAAGACACTCTGCATGCCAGGCGGTGTCAGTTTGGACTAGCCTCCCCCGGGTGAGACCTTCTGGAGTCTTCTTGGTGGCTGAGGAGGTCGGCTCCAGGGGTTGATGCGTGGGCTCAGAAGCCCACAAGCCCCCGGAAGCCGTGGAAAGCTTTGTCTTCTTGTGTCACACCCCGAATGTGACCCTATCGGAGGAGCAATTGGCAGGGCCACGCCTGGCGAGCGGCGCTGAGGAGCCCCCAAGCATCGGTAGCTCGGGGCCTATCTTCTTGTGACTAGGCCTTGGCTGGTGTCGTGAGCTGGGCAGGAGCCAAGGACTGGGCTTGGTCGTGCCGTAGATCAAGAGCTCAAGGCTCGAGCGGAAGCTGCGGTCGAGTCAGACTCGACTGGACCTCTTTGCCAGAGGGCGCGCACGAGCGTGCCCAATGGGCATAGCCCCTGTGCCCCCGGGTGATCCTGAAGGGGTCGGTCGGGGGATCTTCTTCATTCGGAAACTATTGGACCCGAGGCTTAACATACCTCTATGTTAGGATCGTGTCGGTTAGTCAACTAATAGGTTTTCATAATATTAGATAGCTAATTATCAGCTACTTAATATTAGTTAGCTATCTATTAGCTAGGTACTGTGTTAGGATTTAGTAGCTAAAAGGTGGATGTGTCGCTGTTTTTTTTCTGTAATGCCCTTTTAGCGGCTAATGGAAGAGCACGTGGATAGAAATGGATGAAAGGTAAAAAATGGCCTCTGTCAAAATATCACCTGCTACTCGCTCTATCGTGAAAAGAATGCAATTCTACATAGAGTGCTTAGAATGTTTGGTTTGAGTAATATTTTATACAAAGATACTAATATTTGAGGTCATGTCTGAATCCACCCAGCTAATAATTAGATGCTAAAGTTAACAGAAAAAGTCTACTTTTAGCCACTGGATTATCGTCGAGTCCAATTTGGGTACTCACACTCCAAAAAGAAGATGTCTTTGGCCATTGAACCATAAAAACTAGATAACTTTGGTCCTCAACTAGTTTCAAATGTGGTTTTTCCTCTATATGTATTTTTCTAAAAACAATAAAAATATGGTTAACTATCTAAAAGTTCATAAGTTATTCATCTCATATCAAAAACTTACAAAACGAGTTCCAATGTTTCTTTTAAAATACAGTCTATCTATTGGTGCTCTATTTTGAGTTCTCTAGTCTTACTCATTGTTGTTGTTAGCTCATAGTCATGACCTTTAGATTTAAAGTACCATTTTGCATTTTACTTTATATTGATTGCATGATATTGGAGCCCCTGCCTTGTTTGAAACTTATTATATGTAATCTAGCAAACAGAATAATGTAAATCAATAGCAATGTAATGTCTAACTAGGATCTATACATAGTGGAGCATGGCATCTGTGAGATTGGCATCCTTTTTAAATCTTCCATGTACTCATAATCCATTAGATCCTTTCGGTTAGTACTAATTTCATATTTTGTGATTTAAGATGAATTGGTTATGAATTTTTAGAGATTTAATCAATTTTTTATTATTTTAGAAAATATATATAGGAAAAACCACCATTGAAATCAACCTTAAGGTCAAAGTTGTTCGACCTTAATAGTTCGACTGCAAAAGCTATCTACTTTTGGAATTTGATGGCCGAAATGGAAGTCAGATAATATTTGATGAGCAAAAATGGACTTCTTCCAAAATTAGTGGGTGGCCCCAATCAATTAATAGATCAGGTACTTGTTAGTTTGGTCATTAGCTAACAACTATCTCATTGGCTATTCCAACCCAGCTACTAGCAGCTAAGAGACTATGAAAACACAGTTTTACCCTCCCACATATACCTCTATCCACATGCTCTATCAATGTTTCTAAAAGGTGAAAGGCATTATAGACAAAACAATCATTTTATCAACCTTGTAGTAGCTCTGGATCCAAAAAAAACACCCAGCTAATGTTAGCTAATTAATATTAACTATTAGTCAGCTAGTCATTAGCTTCTAGTAGATCTGACATGACCTAAGTATCATTAGATTCACCATGACATATGTTTTTCATAGTATACCTATTTGAGATAATAACTCTTTATAAATTTAGTTACAATTAAAATTGTTTGACTTAGACCAAATATAGAATTATATTTTTTGAGAGGTTAATAGTATTAGTTAAGTAGTGAAATACTAGTTGTTAGGCGGGGTACCTAGCTGACAGTTGGCTGATCCACAAACATCCCTTAAAACACGTTAGGAGCTTAAAAATGGAGGTGGCATAAATAAAGAAATGAAAAGGGTGACTTGGTTAGATCTCGTGTGTCGTGTGATCGGCCGGCAACATCGATTTCGATAAGCAGCGGGAGAAGACCAAATTGGTGAAAGTGACAACCATGGATGGATGAGGACACGAATTTCATAGGTTTGAAAAGAAACAAGAGGGTTAGCTTATTTAACTAGACTAGCCTTAGAAGCTAGGCGCACCTCTCTCTCTCTCTCTCTCTCTCTCTCTCTCTCTCTCAAAGCCAGTAGGCCTCCTGTTGCAACTCAGGGCGGGCGTTCGGTTCTCGATTCGGTTTCGGTTCGGTTATCTCGGTTATTGATGAAATTCGGTTCCTAGAAAACGGGAACCGATCAGTCCCAAAAAAATTTAGGAACCGAGCATTTCGGTTCTCGGTTATTTTGGTTCGGTTCCGGTTCTAACCGAACTAACCGAATTTTTTCAGAAGACTTCAAGACAATAATAAATATATTTGTTCTAAAGCAAATTTATGCAACACTATATTCATTTTTAATAATAATAATATATAAGAAAACAATAGCAACATAGTAACACAAATATATAGCAGTTCAAATATAAAACACTACACATAAACCAAACATAATCCTACAAAATGCAAGTAAGTGAAGTATAATTCATGTAATTCGGTTATTTCGGTTAATTCGGTTAACCGAGAATAGGAACCGAATTTTCTTCGGTTATTTCGGTTCCTCAATATCAGGAACCAAATTTTTCGGTTCCGGTTCTTTCGGTTTCGGTTCCGATTCTTTCAGTTCGGTTTTCGATTCTCGGTTAAATTTGCCCAGGGCTAGTTGCAACCGAGAAATTTGTTTGGAACATTATACGGCTTGTTCGCTGTGGCTTTAAGCCGTTGTGGCACGAAGAAATGCATTGTACCAAGAAATGCATTGTCCAGCGTCACTCCGCACATGTCTTCTCCGCCACGAGCTCGCGCGTCACCGTCAATCCTGGGAGGCTGATAGCTGCTGGCTCGTTCCTCCGATCACCTCCTTCCCCTCCGGACGACGCGCTTGAGATTTTGGGGTGGAGGGGAATGAAAGGGAGAGACAAGGCTAGGTGGGATTGCAAAATTTACACCCACCCCGGCGTGCACGTGACAAACAGGTGAGGTCGGCTACCACCACGGACATGCCACGTCGGATCTAAACCTGTTCTCAACCGTACCAGTATGGGCCCATAGTGTACTACATAAAAAGAATAGGGTTCCAAAACTGCACTTTGAAAGATAGTGGACCCAGATGACATAGAGGCAAAAGTTAATAGACCAGTGGTGCATTTTACTCTTTACGTAACCTTCCGACTTCTGAAATACAGCACACCAACATGTGCAAAAATCAAACTGAGTCATGTTGCTAAGATTAAAAAGACAATCCAATTGGTTTCTTTGCAAGGCTTCTATAGTCGTATAACCCTTTTGTTTTGAACTTTAGGACTAACCTATAACTATAGAGAAGTAAAAGGTGCTCGTGGAGAGGTTTTCTCCCAAGAAGAAGAATGAAAATACTACTCTATCCGTCCCAAATTATAAGTCATTCTAACTTTTTTGAAGAGTCAAATCATATCAAGTTTGACCAAATTTATATAATAAAATAATAACATTATGATAACAAATAAGTATTGTTAGGGTCTTGATTAATTATATTTTTCATCTCATATATATTTTTGATGTCATAAATATTTGTAATTCTTTTTATAATTTTGGTCAAACTTTAGATATTTTGACTTTCCAATAAAGTTGAAATGACTTGTAATTTGGGACGGAGAGGGAGCAGTGACAAGGTATAATTAACTAACCTTGCTGTTGATTATAACTAAGGTAGACAAAGATGTAATAAAAAGAACTGGGGTTAGGGCAGGCAGATTTAATTCAAGACTAGTGTCTCCCCCCCTCCCCCCCCTCCCCCCCCCCCCCCCCCCCCCCCCCCCCCCCTCCCCTCTTCCGGTGCACGATCTCTTTACGTCCATCGTGCTTTTATCTTTTCACCAGTAATCCATAGGAATAAACAATAACCACGCACGATAACACAATATACCTCACCGGCACTCTGATATGGCACAAGTAAGCAGCAATTCATAGAGGTTCATATGTGCCACGTTGGCACTTGGCACGTGTATGTTACGGGGAAATTTTGGAGGTTAGGGTGCTGATTTGCTTTGATGACTTTAATCTCTGCTTTCTAAGGGCACTAGTGGACTAGGAACTGCCCACATACATAATATGTTGTGATCATAAACAAAGTCCAGACCGGAGTTTTTCACATAAAGCTTGAAACTCTTCTTGCCCACATAATTCGTCACTCTGATTTTGACCAAATAGTAGTTGGATTAGCACTTTGATTTTGACCAAATAGTAGTTGGATTAGTTGCCTAAACATGGTACCACAGAAACTGTCGGGACATGCAGAAAGGAAACAACTACCATCAGACGAGTTAAGTTTATTTTGTGGGCAACCACAAGATTCAGATCGAAGCCAACATCAGGTCTCAGTACCTGCCCTGTAATGCGAGACACGATGGACGTGGAATGCCTGAATGCTATAGCAGCAGGATTGAAGGTTAAAGACCAAACCAAATATCAACATCTACAGCATGACACAACAGGATATGATAAGATTGAAAATAGCTCCGATAACGCTGTCCAAATTAATAACTATAAGTGGTAAGCAGCAGTTATCTCTCTGTAAATTAAAGTGAACAGAATATGAGACAGATAAAAAAGCCAAAGAAGAATTTGGCAGCAGCAGCGACGTCAACAGATCCTAAGAAAGGATGAGACGTAACAGTTTCAAGATCTGCCACTAGTGTTCCTTTCATGCTTTACCTCTATCAAAATATCTCAGCAGTGCACATGACCATAAAATCAATCAGATAAGAACAAAAGTACATTACAAAACATCATGCTACCACCAAAGATTGACACAATCCAAAAACATAGGGCAGATAAATTTTATTATTCAAAGTATCTATCACCTGGTAAACCTTGCAAAGCCACCACATCATCAAAAGGACGAATTATCCTTTAACCCTGCTTAACCGTGAAGCTCCCTAATAACTGGATGTAGATTAAAGCACCATCACGCGATAACTGGCTTTCTTCATCCACCAAATACTGTGTCCTGATTAGGTATTTTAGTGCTCAACAGTGAGATCCAGACACTTAATTTGGTCCATCCTCAGGAAAGCAACCGGCAGCAGCTCCAGTCTTATTTCTGAACTCTGAAGAAGCAAGCAATTGAAGGCACAAGAATCCGTCAGTTATGCATCGATGTAAGGACAGACTGGTCAATTATGTATCTTAACACTGCTGCTGGATGCTTCTGGCTACTTTCAGATTCCAAAGATGCCCCCATGTACATGATGTACGCTGAATTATTGCTGTGGTACTGCAACTACACCGGCAGATGCAGGTGTCACCTGATGAGTGCACAAGGTTTTGCAGCCGTTGGGAGGTCCAAAGAGTACATGTCCGTCGCTTTCGGAGCAAGGACCCTGCATTCTGCAAAGAAATAGACAGCTGCGTCATGTTCATGCGTCAGTGATCCCGGTCCGTCCATCTGTGGCACATTTAGAGGGCAACATGTTCCCCAGTCACCCGGTGAGATTGGAAGTGCCACATCTTCCAATGGTTTGAGTCCCTTTCCGGGTCAGGTAAAGCGATCGTCAGTGAATAAAATAATCAATGCAAGAATCAGCTCTTGTATTTCATTTTCAAGAGGATCTGATCTGGTGCTGGTAAACCTGTTGTCTGCAATGTTCTCACGGTAATGGAGCAGAGGTCCATGTGACTGCTTTGTGGACAGAAGTTATCTTAATCCTGAAGTTATCAGAGGTATCAAATTCTATTAAGGGCTATCAAACACGACACACCAGAATTCGATGACAAAATATCAAGGGCGGTACGATATGCATGATGCTGCTAAAGTGGAACTGGGAGGGTCTGGCATGCTAGTGCAGTGACTGCCTACCTTGAGAAAGAAAAATTGTCGTGATGCTCAATGTCTGCATCGCACGGTGAAGCTGCTTTCAGTCAGCATCACTACTACCATCAAGCACGATCTGTTCATGACACCTAGCGTACCAGGAATCGACGGAACATGATTAATACAGGTAATTCATCATGCTATTGAGATCAACCAGTTTAAAGCCTTCTGCCAAGCCAATAATAGTACGATGAAACACTTTGCTACTGTTGTACAGTCTACGCTAGTTCAGTTTCTTTGATACCATCTGATTAAAGAACTGTTCATGAAGATCAAATAGACGAGAATGATAGTTAAAATTACAGATAGATTACTACTATTTTCATAAATCTTAAGCATAAAGTTGAAGAGGGTATCAGGACATGCCCACCAGACAAAACTGTATGTTATCAAATAAATGATCAGACCCCATTTAATAATTTCTCTACAGAGACAGACCATCTAGTTAGATCCAAACCATGCAATGAACAACCAAGACATAACTCCTTGATATCCGGGGGCGTCATAACAGGTGTACGGAAAAAACACATGAGCAGCAGTCTGATCATATTGCTCGTCATTATCCTCAGTGCAGTACTTTTGACATAAAGTCTCTCCAAACGCCATGGTCCCTACACTTGTATCACCTTTGCTCACTTTATTGTGTTACCTTGCATACCAGTGGCAATGTGTGGCATGTGCACAAAGGCTAAGAAATAACATAATTTTCATTTCATTCAGAATGGCACATGTTCTTTTTCTGTTCTTGTTTCAAAACAAAGAACCATAGCTACTATTATCAGTTGATAAACTGTGGAACTGAACACAGTATAGACATGCTCACATGCCTCATAAGCTACTCCCTCTTATAACACATACAAGTCCATCTAGGTTTGTCCTAAGTCAAACTTTAAAACTTTTACTAGTAATATCTGTCTTCAATGAAAATAATTATTCCTTTCTAAAAAAAATAATTATATATGGTGAAAGCTTTTCATAGTGAATCAACCTTGTCTTGTCAATCAATCTATATAAATTTTAGATATGATGGTCGAAGCCCAAAAATATTCACCAGGACAAATCTAGATGGACATTTATTTGCAATCGGGAGAAGTATATATCTTGATTTGATCAAAACCTAAAGGGGAGCGCTATGGCTATGAACCCTTTCGAATGGATGATTTATACTTTTTCCTTCTTATTTAGTTCATCAAAAGGTTTTTCGGATTACCAAAATTTACAGTACCAAACTTTCCATGCGAGCGTACACGGGATCATCATTTCTATGCAAGCAGGCATGAGATTCCAGTAAATTAGCTACGAAGTTTCAGTTAACCTGCTATTCTGTTTATAGTTAGGGTCTACCTATAGCATGCCTACTAAGTAGACCATGGCATTGAACGGAAATTGGAATGGAGATCCCTAAATATTCCAAAATTCTGTTGAATTAAGCGGTTCAGTCACTGTAACTTGCAAGATGCAACTAATCCGATCCATTCACCGTCCAGGCACAAGACAAGATCGAACGTCCGCACATCAGCAATCGCCGCAAGGGTAGGAAGTGAAGGAGAACTAGAAAGGAATCGCACGCACCTCGCAAGCCGCGGCACAGGAACAGGACGCAGTGCAGGGAAACCCCAAACGGGAACAAGTATGTCCTCGGCTTGCCCACTGGCTCCATTGGCGCGCGGCGCTAAGCATGGACGGAGGCAGAAGCAGCCAGCAAGACGAAAGCCGAGCAGCCGACCGCGGAAGGTTGAGCGGCGGCGCCGAACGATGGCCTTTCCGGCCTTCCGGGCCGACCCTATGTGAAGTAGTGGGCCTTCTCCATGGTTGATAACGGCCTTATTTACACAGGAGGTGTATAACAGCACAAACAGTGCGACACGAGTGCAGTCCAGCCCATTACAGTCCACTGGGAGACAAGGAAGCCCATAAACAGGAACTTTTTGTTTCCCCTTTTTCAGCATTACCAAGAGTGTTAGTATGTTTATGGGCCCATTATAGTATGTCAAACACGCACTATAATCCTGCCCAATTAGGATTTCAAGGGCCTAGGATTAGGAAACAGAGCAGCTCAGAAACAAATGTTTTCTGGACCGGATCATGATCCAGTTATGGGCCGAATCATATTTTGTTAGGAGGTAATCTTGTTTTGAAAAAAAGGTCCACGTTAGAGCAGCATCTCTAAGCTCCTTAAAAACTACCCTCTCTTTATAAAAAAAAACTACTCTCTCATTTCTGAATTATAAGACACTTCGGTTTCTAGATACATTATTTTTACTATATGCTTAAACATAGTTGATATCTAAATATTCCATCCTTCCCAAATTATAAGACGTTTTGGTATTTTTTAGATATGTAGTTTTTGTTATGCACTTAAATGTACACTATGTCGGTATGTGATAAGGCCATGAGAAACATGCAGAATCATTGCTATATTTTGTGGCTTGCTGGCATTAGTATTTATGGTTGCAGCATTCATATGCTATATCATTGGAAAGATATACGAATCTATTTTCCAACGCAACAAACGGTGCATCATTTGGACTTTCAAGCTAGGAGTTATGGTCATTTTGGTGAAGACTGCACAGGTTGTTGGTGGCTACGCGAGAATGAATGAAGATTCCTCAAATACTCCATTAAGTGACCTTCCACTTGCTTTTATTTATGCTTATGTTACACCTAACTAGGAGGGATGTTCCTAGTAGTTTATGTAATCCATCGTTTGAAGGAGGGTTGATACTGATATGATGTGAGAATTGAGCATGGCTCTTCTTTGAAAAACCCATAGAGTAATCTCCGGTGCTAGTTGATCTTGTTGAGTGATCTCTGAGTGATTCTAGTTTTATCCTATCCATCACGTACCCTTCCGTGAGTTGATCCTTATCAATATTTGTCTAGATACATAGCAAAAAAATATATATCTAGAAAAGCCAAAGTGTCTTTAAAATTTGAAATGGAGGGAGTACATAGCAAAAACTATATATATTAAAAAACAAAAATTCTTATAATTTAGCACGAGGGAGTACTGGTTAACTAATGAATTGGGATCTCTATTTTTGTCATCTTCGAGTTAACTTCCTAAAACTCGAAAATGGCACAAAGGAGCAAAAACTAGGTAGAGAGAAAAAACACACGAAAACCATGGTGCAGTGGGCCCTAGAGAAATAGCAAATCGCACACATATTTTTTAGATGAGGGGAAGTAGGGAGATACAGGACTATTGGGTAATTTTTTTTTATTTTTTTGCCAAATAAACCAATTAAGAGCAATTTTAGCAGATCGGCCCCTCCTACTCTACTTTTGAGTGTTAGTGAGAAAAAAAACTCACTCCAATAAGGCCCCTACTCAAACCCTTAAAAGTAGGAGGCCCTTAAATTCCATCCTCAAACCCTTGTTCCTAGGGGCTCTAGAGGGGGCTCCTACTTTTTCTGTTGTCACCGTTTCACTCTCTCCAAGCACAACCAGTGTCAAGGTTTCATAGGGGATTAGAAAAAGGTTGATGATCCATGTTAATGCTCATGTTCGTTTTGCTGAAAAGTCATGGCTGAAAGTACTATTCATCGATTTGTTGTGAGAGAAAAACACTATTCGTTCACTAAAATAGTACGGCTCGTAAGACAAGCGAACAGGGCCAATGTTGGTTGTTCACCGTGAGGGCAGAGGAAGCAGACGAGCATCATGATGGTGAAACAATCGTAGGCGACTAGAGGGATAGAACAAATCGGGACTTGCTCCCAAGTCCCAAGTGAAGATGACAACTTCGGCTTGCACCTTAGAGTAACTCTAAGGGCCCGTTTGGATTCTTCGAATTGAATTCATTCTAATAATTACAATTTATACATAGATTAATTAAGTTAATATAGTTGTATATAAAATATATTTGTATATTATTGTTAGGCATACAAGGGACATACTTATATGTTGCATTTCTATTATAGGGAAGTGAGTTGAAGAGTGCGCTATAAGTTAGAGAGTAGAATTATAGCACAGTGACCTATAGAATCCATTTCCACCTCCCACCCTATGAATTTGATATAGGCTTATTTGTGAGTTTAGAAAAGTTATGAAATGTTAAATTCCAAGCCAAATAGTCTAATCTATTAAGTAGATTACAATTCTTCCAAAGTAAAAAGATCCAAACGCCCCTAAGACTCTTTTTTATAAACTTTCATAGTAATAGTAATATATATTTTGGTGGAAACAATCCATCACCAACAACTTTTTCCAATTAAATATCTAAATACTATCACGCTTTATTCCTAGCTAGCTAGTTTATGGCTCGTCAAGGACAAAGAGTGAAACAGGCTCTTTAAAATGCCAAAATCAGATAGAGATAAATTGTTGGTGGGTGGAGAGAGATATTGAATGCTTTTTATTGGAATGGCTTCTTAAACAAAGATTTAGAGAGTGAGTTAAAAAAAATATGGATGAAGATGCTCTCACGGTCGAGAAGAGCGTTGGTTGTCGAAATTACGGCCTTACCGAAAATGGCCCTTTAATCTTATTATTATTATTGGGTCGAAGGAACCTTGTTTCGTTTTAGTGGGCTGACCTGCCACTTGCTTTAGCACGGCCCAACACAGCGCCGCCGCCGCCGCACCCCTACTCACGACACCTCCACTCGCGCCTACAAAGGCATCGCTTTCGGCGGCGCCGCCTCCCCCCGCCCTCCCGGCCTTCTCTCGACGCGCATCCCCCTCCCATACCCATGACCACCGACCGTCTCCTCCACTTTCTCCGAGCGCCGACAGGTTCTCCGGCTGCCGCCTCCACCCGCGCGGTTCGCTGGGGTCCTCCACAGACGCAGCGCGTTCAGTTCTGTCAGGGTGCTGCGGGGATGCGGCGCGCGTCCGTATCCTGCTCGAGCGCTGGCTCTGGCGGGGAGGGAGGACTAACGTACAAGGATGCCGGCGTGGACATAGACGCCGGCGCCGAGCTCGTGTGCCGCATCGCCAGGATGGCACCCGGGATTGGCGGCTTCGGCGGTCTCTTCCCCTACAGTAATGCGCTGGCATCATTTCATCTCTGCTAACTTACCCACTTTTTTTTTTTTTTGATTTGAGGATTCTTCTACATGTGCCGCGATTTGCAACTCAAGCAGGGAGTGAGCAAAAATAAGTTGGGTGAAGAATGGTTGTTCATTAAGTGTAAATTAATTATCAATTTTAGCTGGTGAAAGGTGCAAATTTAACGCTCTTGTTAGAGATATGTCAGTGCGACAATTGTAGGAGAAGTCTGCAGTCTGGACCATGTAGTTGGATGGTTTATTTGCTACTGCTCACCTGATGCAGCAATATAATACCAATTTTGTGATCGTTCCTTGCGCTGCTAATTCTGAAATTTTGCTTTCCTGTTGCTTTATTTGAACAGATGACGATTATCTTGTTGCTAGCACCGACGGGGTGGGGACAAAGCTGAAGCTTGCTTTTGAAACTGGTATTCATGATACAATCGGCATTGACCTGGTATGAGCTTAGTTGCGATGTACGCTGTTTTCCTTATCTCTGTCGCAGATTGATTGAATGGATTTAGGTTATTGTGGCAGGTGGCAATGAGTGTCAATGACATTGTAACTTTAGGTGCAAAACCATTGTTCTTCCTAGATTACTATGCAACGAGCAAGCTTGATGTTGATCTTGCGGAGAAGGTACTTGCACTTACATTTTGTTTTCTCACCGAAACAAAATATTTTTGCCCTGCTCATACTTATTTACTTGGTCTTCTGCTCAATTTGCTCATAAGTACTGTATAAATTATGTAGGTTATCAAGGGGATTAGGGATGGGTGCGAACAATCAGATTGTGCTCTCCTAGGAGGCGAGGTAACATTTTCTGAAATTAAACTACCATGACTTAGCAATTCAACCATGCGGTATTGCAGTATTATCCTTGTAAGTTCAGTAGCTGTATATGAATGGATCAAATGTCTCGAACTGCCAGACTGTCTACCATTGCTGCATGTTTGTTATCTTATAATTGTTTGCTCGATTATTTATCTGGAATCATTTGCATAACTCCCTTTACTAAGAAGCAGGGATTTTAATGTTTATGCTTGTTGATTAATAATATCAGTGTAACAAAATATTCTGATTATTTTTGCTTTTTATACCTTTAATTCCATATCAATTCAAATGAATCCACATGAAGCATTTCATTTGTATTACTTTTATGAAAAGCCAAAAACAGTTGAACTGATCATTGAATAATTGATCATTACAGACAGCAGAAATGCCTGGTTTCTATGCAGAGGGTGAATATGATCTAAGTGGTTTTGCTGTGGGTGTTGTGAAGAAGGATAAAGTCATTGATGGAAAAAACATTGTCAAGGGAGATGTCCTTATAGGTCTTCCTTCCAGTGGGGTTCATTCTAACGGGTTCTCTCTTGTTAGAAGGTATTGTACCTTTTTGAATTCCACTTGTTTCAAATCTGTAATATATCATTGGATTTATGAATTTATTTATTTATCTCTTCCTACTTCCTATTTGTTGAACATTATATGTATCTGGTTAATGATGGTTGAAAATCCTTAATTTTCAAGGGTACTGGAGAAAAGCGGACTTTCCTTGAGTGACCTGCTCCCAAGAAATGATGGCATAACAACTACTGTTGGTGAAGCTCTAATGGCACCAACTGTCATCTATGTTAAGCAGGTTGGGTTTTCATCTATATCTCATATTTCCTTCAGACTTTTACAGAAATTTTAATCTAAATTGTTTGAAATGAAAAAAGGTGCTTGAGATTATTAAGAAAGGTGGTGTGAAAGGACTAGCCCACATCACTGGTGGTGGTTTTACTGACAATATCCCAAGAGTATTTCCTTCTGGACTCGGGGCAAAGATTTTTACTGGGTCATGGGAAGTGCCTCCTGTCTTCAACTGGCTTCAACAGGCAAGAACAAATGATCCTCAAGCTTCACCTATGATTTTCAGCATCTGCATGTGCTGGATAGATACTCTGTACCTAGATCTAGATACCTTTAACATCTATCATTACATATTTTGTAGGTTGGAAACATTGATGATGCAGAGATGCGGCGAACATTCAATATGGGCATTGGAATGGTTCTTGTGGTAAGCAGAGAGTCAGCGGACAGAATTATCGAAGACACCCATGTATCAAATCCTGCTTATCACATTGGAGAGGTGATCGAGGGTGACGGGGTTCAGTACGTCTGACCTTTTATGCCTTCATTGCTTGTAGTGGCTTGAGACTTGTTGGCCGGCTGGGCAAAGCAGCCCAGTTTATGTAACAACATAATCTTGTGGGGTTAACTTCTGCACCACTACTCCCGGTAGAAAGCGAAGGGTAACCAAATAATTATTCGAGTGGTTCCACGGGAACTTGACCGTGAACGGCTGACACTGTTATTTGGGACATGGTTCTTTTGTCCAGAGAAGGCCACTGGGGGGAAATTCAGATGTCCAGAATTTTCATGGCGAGCGGTATCAGTTTCGTTTGAGTAAATTTAAATAACTAAATTTATTCATTTGGTACATTTTAATCGATTGCATGTAACTGCACATACTTGGCCTGTATTATCACAAAACAAAACGTACAACCCTGGATGTGCCAGAGACATTTGAGATCAACACAAGCAAGTGGAACACTGTTCTGCGGAATGGCGATTTTTCTCAGATTTATTACGGGAATCGAACCAATCCAATCTGAAAGTACAGTGCTCCAAGGTGAGACATTTTCTTTGCGATGAAAAATGAACTTAGTTTGGGTCTGGCATAAGGTGATATGACGCTCAAAATATTGGTATTTTACAAGTTGTGACTGTGTTGTCAGAGTTAAAAGGAAGTGCAGTTTTGTGACAAGTTATGTCAATTCAGCATAGTATTATGTTGTGAAACAGGTGCCTCTTCGAACACGCACCTCTTCCAAATGCCTCTCCAAATAGACACCTCTTCGGGGGTGATCTCATTAAGATTGGAGTAGGCATTAGTAATTGTCTTAGATAGTTAACATAGCCACAAAGGGGCATGTCCTTTGGCACAGAGAGTGGGAATGGTTTGTCTCGTCTTTTCTTGACAAGACACCCTTTAACCACACCGCTTCACCTTGTATTGTATAAATATTCGGTCTCAGATCAATGCAAAACACAAGTTCTTTCAAGCACTTGTTCATTTACATTTCACTTCTAACATATCATCAACACTTTGCTCTAAGAAACAAGAACGAGAACAACAGTGGCACAAAGGCCTCCCTACCATCACCGCACTGCTTCGCTCTATCTGCACTCACTCGAAAGGGAGAGGCAAAGGCCATTCCATAGAAGTAGATGAAGTCCGCAAGACGATGGAAGGGCTCTACTGAAGTCTACTTCACCAACAATGGAATAGGTAACCATTCATCATTGCCACTAATTAACGTTGATGGTGTAGATATCAATGGTTCGCACCCTATAACAAACCCATAACATGCAAACCCATCGACTACATCACGAGGTACGTGATTTGGCCCCTTAGTTCATTAATTAATCGATGCCACTTTTATCTCTGTGATTTGGCCCCTTCGGAAGATGCGTCTTCATGCACTCACTGGTCGCACCTCCATTGCCGTCTTCATGCGCCCTAACAATGGCACCCATGTCATTGTGCAGACCTCCACTAATCAAACCCATGTGTTGCCTAACATCCTACGCTCCACTGGCTTGCTGCCAAAACACCCATGACATCAACTTTTTGGAGGTGTAGCGGCACTGACTAGACACCGACTGTAACCTCCATGGTCAACATACAAGATCAAGGGCGAGCGAGGAGCGATGAATTTTCCCCCAGGTGAAATAATCCCTGTGGTGATAAGGTTATGAAATAGTTCAGGGACCATATTTTAGTACCTCTATGTTTTTAGTCCCAAATATCCTATAAATTTATTGTAAAAGAATGCAAAAGATATAACAGAGCCCATTCTTGGGCTAAAAACAAACCATAATGCACCATATTTACCTATGCAATATTCATTCAGGACTCATTGATCTTCCGAAGTTGCATTATAACTTATGCCATTGCATAATGTTCTAATTTACCTCATGTAAATTCGCTATCCAGATCCTATGTTTTTTGGATTTTTTTTTAGCATTGCTCAAAGCATTTGTCCAAATTGGCAAACCCAATAAACATGTACTATTAACATTACATGTTTAAAGTGTTTGTCCAAATTGGAAAATCCATTAAACATGTAGTATTATCATTACATTGCTCAAAGTGTTTGTCAAAATTCACAAACCCAATAAATTAACATGTAATATTATTATCAGGACCCTTTTATTGCAATTACTTTGTTATTTGCAAATTTTATTTTATGTTAAGCACATTTATGCTTTATTTAAAGCTCAAAGTGCTTACATTTTTATTGTAAACTCCATTAAGTGTATTACCAATTATTTGTATTGTATAACACAAATATTCCACATTGTATGTTGACCATACACAAGGTAGCACCATAGTACTGCAGGATTTATACTAAGTTCTAACTTAGTGACTATCATCAACGTGCGTACCCAACATAAAAAATTAGAAAATACGGTCTCTACATCTTTTCACAAGATGACTATTATTAATTCGTATTTCTATTAGCCATACACAAGGTAGTACCAAGTTACTACTGTGGGATCTACATTTAGTTCATGACTTAGTGACTATCCTCAACGTGCGTACCCAATTTGTTTGTGAATTACCAAGGTCTACATAACCTTTTGATGATTACCTTAAAATGTCTTTACACAAATTGCATACACTACTTGGCATCTATTGTACATACAGATGATGTCCATATCATTAGAGGTCTACAACTTTGACTACCTCCAAAGTGTTAGCATAAATATGATGTTCACACCATTGGCGATACAAGTCTTATTTTGTTTCTAAATTTATTTTGTATTAACTAATACAACACTACCGTAACAATTCTAATTTTACTTAGGGGCTGTTTGGATCATTTTATTTGGAGGAATTGAAATCTACTTAATAAATTAGGATAGAATTTGACATTCCACCACTTTTCAAAGTTCACATATAAGCCAATCTCAGATTCATAGGGTGAGAGATGGAAACTGATTCTATAGATCACCATCCTATGTTTCTATTTTACAACTTATAACACGCTCTTCAACTCGCTCCTCTATACCCCTACAGTAGAAATATAACACATAAGTATCTATCTCGTATAGCCAACAATAATATACAAGTATAATCCATATACAACCATATTAGCTTAACTAATATGTGTCTAAATTATAATTATTAAAATGAGTTCAATTCCAAGGATCCATACGCGGCCTTAGCGTAAATATTATACATTTCCTATTAAATGCAAGGGTATAAGTATGTTATCCTCATTAGGATACGGTGCTGCTACCATGGATATACCCTGTATCAATGGGACGGAGAGAATGTACCCTAGTTATCTACTATCTATTACTAATAAAAGCCACTAGATTTGAAAATTCCATGGCCTATATCAACTCCGTTCGCTTCGCTGAAAAAACAAGCCAAAACACTGTTCCGACTATTTTGTTGTGAGAGAAAAATACTATTTCGACTGAAAAAACAAGCTGAAGAAGACGGATTATAAGAGAAGCGAACAGGGCCATCTTTTCATAAGGCCAGTCTCAGCCTCCCAGTTTCCAAGACATGACATTAGGAATGAAACAGGGTCTCTCAGGCCAGTCTCAATGGGGTTTCATCAGAGTTTCATGAGCATTAAATAGGCTGATGTGGTACCGTATTGATGAAGAGAGAGATGATAAAAGTTTCATGGGAGTAGAGAGAGTTTTATGGGGATAAAACTCTTCTACACTATTTTCAAAATATAGATATATTAATAACAGGGTCATAAATCTCCACTGAGACTGGCCTCACTACACAGTTTCGTCTCTAAGTTTCATAGAATAACTTTCATCTCACACTAAAAAACAAAAGGAAAGGCCCTCAGTGCGGGTGTCATCCCATTTCTGACGACTTGGAAACAGAGCCCACTCGTTTCGTGGCCAATGAAACGTTTTTCTTTTCTCTCCTCATCACTCTCCTCATCAATAGGGACAAAAACTCTATTTTTCTGATGTACCATATTTGATGTCCATAAAACTCCCGTAACATTCTATTGAGACTGGCCTAAGCGGTTCAAAATTAATGATTAGATATCTTTGTTTTTTTATGAGACATATATAATATACTAATTATTATATTATAGATTTCTTATTAAATACAAGGGTCTATGTATGTTATCCTCGTTGCGTACAGTGCTGCTACCATGGATACTACAATTCATTACATATCCACTGATCTCTCTTACTAAATCCTAAAATATTAGTATTTTTAGGATGAAGTATACCCTATATTTATCGGACGAGAGAGAGTATACTCTAGTTATCTACTTCCTCCGTTCTAAATTATAAGTCGCTTTGACTTTTTTCATACATTCATTTTGCTATGCATCTAGATATAATAATATAGAAAAATGGATGAATAAAAAAAATCAAAACGACTTATAATTTGGAACGAATATCTATTACTAATAAATGCGACTAGATTTGAAAATTCCATGGACTTATATCTTCCATAAGCCATTCAAATTAATGACTAGATATCTTAGTATTTTGGATGGAACATATATAATACTCTCTCCATTCCAAATTATAAGTCATTTTGACTTTTTTTTTGCTCATCCATTATGTTATGTATCTAGACATATTATTATATCTAGATGCATGATAAAATAAGTGTGCCAAAAAAGTCAAAACAACTTATAATTTAAAACGGAGCGACTACATAACATAATTATTATATTCTAGATTTCTTATTAAATGCAAGGGTGTAAGTATGTCATACTCGTTAGAATACAAGTGCAGCTACCATGGATACAACAATTTATTTATCCATTAATCTCTCTTACTAGATCCTAAAACATCAGTAATTTTCAGATGAAGGAAGTATACCCTGTATTTATTTTTTATTTTGTTTGCGAAAAGTATACCCTGTATTTATGGGACGGAGAGATCGAGCTAATACACCCTAGTTATACACTATCTATTTGAAGATTCCACGGGCCTATATCTTTCGTAAGAGCATCTCTAAGAGCTATCTTTTCTAAATCTCACTCTCTAAATCATTATTTAGAAAGCCATTTACATAAAAATCGCTTTCTATATCTTTTCACTCTCCAGCAGTTTTTCTATATCTTATGCGCACTCTAGAGAGTCATATCCGTCTTCTATTTTTGGCTAACGAAAAATCCAGAATAAAAGATGACTATACTTGGATGACTATTTAGAGAAGCTGTTGGCGGGTAGTTTTTTTTACTAAAATCTCTATTCCTAACATTTAGGAAGGATATGGAGAGTCTCTTGAAGATGCTCTAAGCAGTTGAAATTAATGATTAGATATCTTAGTTTTTTATGTAGCATATAATATATATGCTAATTATTATATTTTAGATTTCTTATTAAAAGCAAAGGTGCAAATACGTTAGGATACAGTGATGCTACCATGGATTCCATAATAACAATACTAAATAAAAACAAATAGATACTGATTCCATTAAAAGGATCTGCACCGCACTGCCGTGGTATATATAGAACCATAGAGTGCATAAGTCATCTGTACAGAAGTCTCAAAAAAATAAGTCATCTGTACAGCAAGATGGGTAGTGCTAGAGCGACAGGAGTGTACATGTGCATCATCCTCGTCGTCTTTGCGATAGTCTCTTCTAACTCCAGCGCGTACCAGGTGCTGGACGTGAAAGACGACATCATGCAAAACTGCAGGTTTTACATCTTCAAAAATCTCGGTACACCGGACCCGAAATATAGCAGCCTCTGCTGCCAGGACGTACGACGAGCAAACGTCGTAAATATTTGTCAGCAGTTTACTGACCAGGACAAGGCAAAAATTGATCTATGGAAATGGGCTAGGGTAATAAGAATGTGTGGGAACGCCTTTTGGCCATAGGAACCAATTGTGCAGGCTACGTTGTTCATTCAGCTGCAGAGTGACTGGCTTTATGTAACGCCACTTGTGGCAATATAATGGAATAAAGGTCTATATATGATTTGAATGTGTATTGTACCATCTGCATAACATATTATGATTTCCCCTAAAATCAGCCCTTGAGTTTTCTTTTGGACACAGTTGCCTAACGCACGACTGTCGTGTACTCACTCTTTCCCAAAATAGAAGTTATTCTCGCTTCCCAAGAAGTCAATTTCTTTTAACTTTGATCAATTATATTATATGTAAAATAATATTAATAATTATATTACATAATTAGTATCATTAGATAGATCATTGAATATACTTTCATAATAAACTTATTTGAAGATATAAATGTTGCACACATTTTCTACAAACCTAGTCAAATGTGAGAAAGTTTGACCTGCACGCATCCCATAACGACTTTCTTTTTGAGATGGAGGGAGTACTTCGCGCCACCCCCTTCCCCTTCTTCCTCCTCGCCGGCGACCCTCGCCTCGGCCGCGGAGCTCCGGCCAAGCCCTAGCGCGCTCACGACGACCACCTTCCCCCTCGCCGGAGCTCGCCCGTCCTGACCTGGCCCAGCTGCCTCCACCGCCGCCAAGGCCCCTAACTTCCCTCCAACCGTCCCCTTCGCCTGGTCAGCCTTCCTCCCCCCCCCCCCCCCCCCAAAAAAAAAACCTTTCCTTCTAAGCCCGTCGGAGTTGGAGGAGACGATAGGGAGAGCTCGCCGGAACTGCCCTCCAACCATCCCCTTCGCCTGGTCAGCCTACCTCACCGGATCCACCAAGGCCGCCGCCGAATCCGCCATGGTCGACGCACTGTGGGGGAAGGAGCTCAGCGCGGGTGGGGGGAGGAGCTCGTCACGGTCATGGGGAGGAGGTGGGGCGCGGCGTGCGGGGAGGAGCTTGTCGGGCACAGGAGCGGCCGTCGGGAGGAGGTTGCCTGGGAGAGGGAGAGAGAGAAGAGGTGGAAGACACGGACATGGGGAGGGAGTGGCCATGCGGGGCGACAAAAAAAAAAACAGATAGCCGTAATTAAGTCATTAGCTTTTCTTTATGGAAAGAATCATATTTGGCAGGTTATATTCGTGATCGACATTGTTGGCACTATTCGTTGTGACACCATAACAAAGGCCTGCTTGGCAAAGCCAAGGTACTTTCCATAGGAGAATCATCAATTCAAAGGGGAGATCATTTTGATCCGTCGCACTGTGGTGTTCAATTCACCCTAAATATGCGATTTTCACCACGTGAGAATAGCTAAATAGCAGATTTGAGATACTCTTTTAATTTGAGTTGTCTTTAAAATAAAGCTACGGTCACAGTAGAAGATCACTTATAGACTAAACAAAACATATATCTATGCTCATCACTATATTTCTAGGCCCCCTAGGCACTTGTTCATAATGTACAAAAAATTACAATATTTTGTTTCCAGTATTTTTGCTAATGTCTTGCTTATCTTTTCTCAGGCTCCACATCATTTGGTCAACATTCTACTTTTGCTAAGAATTGAATGTTCCGTGAAATAAACTGCTCCTTTTTTGCTGCTGGATTTGGCGGAAGAAACAGAAAATGGATTTTGATGGAATAGATAGGATGAATTTCATTTGTTGAAAATACCTAGCAAAACTATGTCAAGGTGTTTGTGAAATTTGTACAGAGTTGCTTAATTTTTTTGGTATATATACTATAAACTGCAAATACAGTGAATTATACAGCTATGGAGGAGCGAAACTAGAATACAGTGTTGGCAGCATTACATAGAATTTCTTTTTGTTCGATGCTCTGTTTTGCCGATAAATCGTGTCAAGTTCTGTTGAGCAAGTGAGCACTGTCACCTAGCCGTCACAATGCTGCGGATTCAGCACAAAAAAAGTTATTCTCCTCTTGCCAATACTTGGTATACATCTTTCTACATCAACCAAAGAATAAACAAAAGGAAGCTACCAAGACATCCTACATCACAACCGCATTTGGACCCTTAGTTTTGCAATTTGCATAAACATGTGAACGAATTGGCCCTGCGCCTTCAGGCCGCGCCATTGCAGAGGTGCCCATTGCCGTTGCACATGGACGGGTTCCTGACCAAGGCGTTCTCGCCCTCAGCGAGTGGTATCTGCGGCTCCTCCTCGTCCAGCCCCGCGCCCTCGACGTCCTCGTGCGTCAGGAAGCACGGCTGGTTCGTCGAGCACAGCACCCGCGCCCACATCCTGTCCGTGATCACCACCTTGTTCTGCTTCTCGGTGATCCTCTGCAAGAAGAGATTCAATGGCCGGACAGACAAGGTCAGTTCACTACTGCAGGGAGGGAGAGTAGAAATTTCATGGTGAAAAGCTACTTGGATTTGAGATTGAGGGGGCTTACGTAGAAGGGGATGTAGGCGTGCCTGCCGTTGACCGGCGCGACTGTGAAGCCGGTGTACCCGGCCATGGCGCCGTGCAGGGCGCTGTGCGCCAGCAGCGTGCAGTAGACGTTGTCGGAGGCGTTGGACGGCACGGCGCGGATCATGTACGTCGGGTCGATGTACTTGAGGGTGATGGGGAAGCTGGGCTTCTTCTTGAAATGCTCCTTGATCTTATGGGAGAGCCAGAGCCCGACGTCGAGGAGCACCTTGTTGCCGGAGGCATCGTGGGTGTCGGCGAAGTTCATGCTCTTGGCGATGAGGTCCTGGCCGGCACCCTCGGCCACGACGATGACCATGTGGCCGTTGTCGCGGAGGCGCTTCTCCACGAACTCGAGCAGGCCACCCTTCCCCTCGAGGTAGAAGGGCGACTCCGGGATGAGGCAGCAGTCGACGTCGCGGCTGGCGAGCGTGGCGTACATGGCGATGAAGCCGCTGTTGCGGCCCATGAGCTTGACGACCCCGATGCCGTTCTCGGCGCTCTCGGCCTCGACGTGCGCCGCGTTGATGGCGCGCTGCGCCTCCTCCACGGCGGTGTCGAAGCCGAACGACTTGTCGATGACGGCGATGTCGTTGTCGATAGTCTTGGGCACGCCGACCACGGCGCACTTGAGCCCGCGCCGCTGCACCTCCTCGTGGATGGACGCCGCGCCCTTCTGCGTGCCGTCGCCGCCGATGATGTACACCTGGTTCACGCCGCGGTCCTGGATGCTGTCCACGATCTTGGCCGTGTCCTGGCCGCCGCGGGAGGTGCCCAGCACCGTGCCGCCGCGCTTGTGGATGTCGTTCACGGAGCGCGGCGTCAGCTCCACCGTGTTGCGCGCGTAGAACCCCTTGTACCCGCCCTCGATGCCGTAGATGCTGGTCACGCCGTACATGTCGTGGAGGCCGCACACGAGCTCGCGGATCACGGTGTTGAGGCCCGGGCACAGGCCGCCGCAGGTGACGATCGCCGCCGTCACCTCGTCCGGCTGGAAGTAGACGCGCTGCCGCGGGCCGGCGCGACGGAAGTGCGTCCCGCGCGCGCTGCTCTTGTGCACCACGATCTTCTTCGCCACCGTGTCGTCCGGGTTCACGAAGTACTGCCTGCGCGGTCGGAGCGACGCGATTCAGCAAACCGGATTTATTTAATTGATTTTAACAAGAAACAAGAAATCGAAGACGGTAGAACAAGAATTCGAACTGCTTACTTGACAACAGAGTAGGCAGGGTGGTCTTGCAGGGGATTCGGGTAGCTCTGCACATGAACAAGAATCAACAACATGAACAAACGCAACCCATCTGATTAATAAAGCAATCTTTTCTCTCTTTTGTCAAGAAAGATGATTAGATGAACTAACTTCGGACTCACCTTGAGCTCGGGAAGGTAGTCGGTGAGGTGCGGGACGTCCTCAAGGACGTACCCGCCGCAGCCGCCGGCGAGCTTCTTCTTGGCCGGCTTGGCCTTCCTCGCCGGCGACGGTTTCGCCACGGCGGGAAAGGAAGGCTTCAATTCCATAAGCTTGTGCTGCGGTGGCTGGGCGATGGCCACCGGAGCCGGCGCGACGACGACGGTGGCGGTCTCCATCGATCGCAGTGAAGCAAGCAAGCTCGGGGTGGTTGATCGGCGGACTGACCGATCGGTTGGACGAGGGGCGCTGTCCGACGACTGAATTCGCCGGAATTGATGGGGAGAGCGAGGAGTGCTGCTAATTCTTGTCCTCGTGATGAGACTTGGGATTGTGAGGAGGCGGGAAATCGTGTGCAGGGTTTATATAGCCGGGGCGGCCGGGCGGGGGCAGGACGAAGGGCTGCGTTTGCGTTGCGCGAGCGCGTGCCGGACAAAACAGAGGAGTCGGCGTCTTCGGGATCGGAGTTGGAAAGCGCGTGGGTTTCAGCCCTCGGATTCTCAGCTCACGTCTTTTTCTCCCGTTGTTTGTTCTTTATTACCTTATTTTTTTATATAAAAGAAAAAAAAACTGGACGTTTCAAACTTCTTTGTGAGTTTGTGAAATGATTTGGCAGATTCGATAAATGCTTCTTCGTAGCTAACCATTGTGGCGTTACCTTAATCATACCAATGATATTTCCTAACTATTTTATGATATGTTTATCTTTATAAGACACGGATTTTTATTTTTGAGAATTACACCGTACCACATATAGAAAGTATTCTAAGGCCATTCACATCATTAGTTGGAAAAGTTAGATAGATTATTGAACACTTCAAATTCTTTGTGAAATAATTTTGAAAATTAGACAAATACACCATTTGTTCATCAATGATTACGGGTGTACATCTAATAAAAAAAAATGTTCTTGAATATCTTTAGGGTGTACATCTAATAAAAATATATAAAAATGTCAACCGCAACATTACACGAATCCTATGTAGCGTTTACATCTAATAAAATATAAAAATGTTCTTGAATATCTTTAGGGTGACCATTATTTCAATGTGGACAGTTCCACGCTGTACAATTTACTTTTGCCGAGAACAGTATAATTGCATTTGACAAGAAAATAATATATATTTACTCTCTGTCGCTGCACGATAAGCATATTATGATTAGAAAAATCATATAAAATAGATTTTAATTATTAGTTTGTCTTACGATATGTTACCTTTTGCTAAACAATCAATATAATCTTAGAGCCATTTTGAATATAAATCTTTTGATTTAAGTTTCATGTCCCAAACTTTATACAATTTGACTAATTGTTGGTAAAAATTTGTCAAACTTTGATCTTTTCCTATACAAAATACATTTATAATTCTGTTACAGAGGGAATAATATTTAACTACCATTTTCACATACCTCGTTTTAAATTATACGTCATTTTGGCTTTTCTAGAGACGTATTTTATATGCAATTATATATATATATATATATATAATTTGAAATAAAGGGAATATCAACTATATATATACACACACACACACACACACACACACACACACACACACACACACACACACACACACATATACATATACACACACAATGTTTAGATATATAATAAAAAGAAAAAATGACTTACAATTCGAAATAAAGGGAATATCAATTAAATTTGCATGTCCGGTGGTTCCCATGTTCGTTTCGCTGAAATTTGACTTATGCTGATGCTATTACATAGCCTGTATTTACTGACGCGGTGTATGGGTCACTTTCCTTTGGCCTATGGGCAGTCATATTAATTAATACTCCCTTTGTTCCAAAATAAGTAACGTTTTTTTTTACTTTCAGACATCTAGTTTGACCATTCATATTATTCAAATTTTTTGCATATACATCATCTATTTTGTTATGATTCATTTTATCATTAGAGATACTTTAATAATGATTTATTTATTTTATAATTTATACAAAAATTTTGAATAAGATGAACGATCAAATAAGATGTCTGAAACTAAAAAATATCACTTATTTTAGAGGGAGTAGAATAGAAAATACCGAAAACCCCTCTTTGTTTTGACCGGGTAGCGATTAGTCACGTTATATATCAGGAAGAAAGAATGGCGGGCTGGCGGCCTCAGCAACGGGAAGATGCGGCGAGGGCGACCCACGACGGGCCCCATTGGTCAATCACGCAGCCATCAAGCTTGAAGTTAATTCAATTATTTATTAATTCACTGGAGGGCTGGAGGCTGCAAGCTGCAAGCAGAGGGAGCCGCCGCCCGCCGCCACCAAAGAAAGAGTCTGCCGCAAATGATGCCGTGTCAACTTAGACCAGACTTTATAGAGAGGGACCGAGGAGGGGGTTGGCGAAAAATTGAGTAGACCATGCTTCCAAGTTGTCGGGTAGTATAAAAAGGGGTCTCCTAAGTAAGAGTCGAAAAAATCGCTCAAACCCTTTAAAAATCAAAGCCAAGAGACAACTACTGGCTAACCCCCACCTTGTCTGAGGCTACCGATTCTCCGCCTCGCTCGAGGCCTCGCACGTAAGGCCTTGGACAGGGAACCGATTCTTCGACTTGGCCGAGTCCCCGTCCGGAAGGCCTCGGATGAGTTGCTGATTCTCCGCCTCGCTCGAGGCCGGCTCGGCAAACAACCCCGTCGCCTCTGCCTTGACCAAACTCTCTGACAGGATGTCACGTCCAACCAACGCGTTCAATCGCTCCCGCGATATCAGCCGAACGACGGCTCGACACAGCGGAGTGGCCGACGAGACGTGGGTCATATCGACGCCATGCCGTCCGGGACAGGACTGGGCAGGGGTTACCGCCCGCTGTGCTCGGCACTGTGCCCACGACTGACGCCCGCACTGCACTGTGCTACCTAACCCCTGCTCCAAGGACAATGCGGCATGGGAAGTCAAGTCCGGGTCACTGTAAGCCTCGGAATCAGTGTACAGGACCAACTGCCCCCTCCGAGCCTCGGCAATCCGCTTCAGGGTCTCGGCAACCTCGGGATTCGCCCCCGTCGAGCCCCCCACGATGGCTCGGCGTTGGCACCAACTGAGCCTCGGCTCTTTACGCTGTCGACACACAGCGACCGGCACGTCGTCCGCCATGCCCTGCGTCAAGCCATCACAGGAGCTCCCACGTCGCACAGGATCGGGCGTGACCGGCGCGTCGTTCCAGTGCGTTAAGGACAAGATTGCTCCACCGACCATGCTGCCATAGTAACATGCTACAGGGCTCGGCATGCCGCCTCCGCTCACGAAACAACACACAGCAAAAGCATGTAGCGCCCTTGTGCCTCCCTTCGACTATAAAAGGGAGTGACCGGGGCCATCTCTAGAGACGAGTTCAGGCCCACGAACACGCTCACACGCACAGACATAGCCTAAGACACACACAGATAGACGGACGAGCGACTCACGCCACTACGTAGAGACCTGGGGCTAGCTCCCTCTCTCGCCCTACTTGTAACCCCCTACTACGAGCACCTCGGTGCAAGGAATACAAGATCGATCTCTCAGACTGGACGTAGGGCACCTATTGCCTGAACCAGTATAAACCTTGTGTCTCTTTGCATCACCATCCGGGATTAGGGGCACACAGTACATTTCACTAGTTGGTTGGGGACCCCCCGGGTCCAAAACACCGACAGTTGGCGCGCCAGGTAGGGGCTCTACTGCGTGTTAGCTTCGTCTTCCCAACAAGTTCCGGATGGCAGACCCCGTACGACCACTACGTCTCGGCACGGTGATCTGGTTAGGGAGCCTAGAGTTCATGTCTCTAGGATCTGAGTACGACATGGTACTCCTCACACCCCGAGCCCCACCGACCGACGATGACATCACACACCAGCAGCCCAGGCGCAGACGATGCCTGGGCGGCCGCTCTCGTCGCGCTCGCCAAGCACGACGCGAGCGAGGCCACCCCGACACCGCGCGAGCTCGGGGCGACGCACCGCGTTCCGCCGGTATCCCATGCCCGGCTGTTGGTACGGAGTCCCTGGTTGGGGACCTATCTAGCTTAAGCCTGGGCAAGGGAAAGGTACCGGTGGCATGCTGCGATGCCCTATCATCAAGCTCTACCCGACCACCTCCTGAGGTGTCGCCTCCGGCGGAGCAAGACCCGGTGATGGCACCATCCCCGTACCCTTCAGGTTGCGTAATGCCGCCGCCTATGCTTTCGCCTACGCTTCCGCTCACGCGGAGCCCTCAGGACGCCGCCAACGCTTCGCCCTCGATCTTGACGCCACTACCTCGACCCACACCCACGCTAACTCCTCGGAGGAGGACGAGGCGTGGGCCGGAGCAGACTTCTCCGGGCTACGCGACCCTGAAGCCATGCGCCGCTTCCTGGCCGCAAGCGACTACTGCTTTGGCTACTCCGACTCTGATGACGAAGGCACTTACGACCCCACTCGTGAGTGCTTCCACGTCGAGCTCGGGATGCCGAGCATGGGCAATGAGGATGAAGGGGCAGGTTCTCACTCCCTGCCCCCCGAGGGGGCAGGCGCCGCCGCACCTCCATGCGTCGAGCCTCGTGCAGCACGGAACGAGAACCTTGCCCCCGAGGAACATCGACGCCTTGACTTGGAGCAGCTCCGTGAGCTTCAGGCCAAGGTCGAGCAAGACCGACTCCTGCTGCAGTAGCTCCGAGACACCCTCGAGCAAGAGCAGCGGGGACGCGGCGACGGCGAAGCAGCCCGGCGGAGGGCTCGCGACGTCCGCCACCGCATCAACAACAACGAAGGGGGCGAGCAACCCTTTATCTTCAATCGCGCTAGCCAGAACGTCGCGGCAGCGGCGATGCTTCTTCGAACGATGCCCGAGCCCTCTACCACGATGGGGTGACGAGTACACGGTGAGCTCTGGGACCTCCTCGAGACCACCGCAGTGCAGCAGGCCAAGAGCTCTGCCTCTTGACGACGCGGGGGCACCTCAGAACTACCCACGACATCGCTTCGGTAGGACAGAGAGGCCTCGGTTCGTCCCGAGCCTGCTCGGGCACCAACAGTCAATAGGGCCCCCTCGGTGCATGACCGCCTCGGTGGCCGACGCGAGGCGCAAGGCGACCACGATGTGGTCAGCAGGCGACGATGCCACAATAACGAGGGGCCCACCCGAGGCTACCACCCGCACCAAGGCGGTCGCTATGATAGTGGGGAGGACCACAGTCCCTCTCTCGAGCCACCTGGTCCTCGAGTCTTTAGCAGAGCCATCCGCGGCGCTCACTTCCCGGCCTAGTTTCACCAACCGGCCAACCTCATGAAATACAGCGGCGAGACCAACCCCAAGCTGTGGCTGGCCAATTACTGCCTGGCCTGTTAGCTAGGCGGTGTGGACGATGACCTGCTCATCATCCGTAACCTCCTGTTGTTCCTATCAGACTCAACGTGAGCCTGGCTCGGACACCTCCCTCCCTCACAAATCCACGACTGGCGCGACTTGGTAAGGGTCTTCGTCGAGAATTTCCAGGGCACATACATGCACCCCGGGAACTCCTGGGACCTCAAGAGTTGTCGCCAGTTGTCGGATGAGTCTCTCTAAGACTTCTTCCGATGTTTCTCCAAGCAATGCACTGAGTTGCCCAGCGTTGGTGACTCAGAAATCATCCAGGCTTTCCTCTCTAGCACCACTTTCCGAGACTTGGTCCAAGAGTTAGGCCAGAACGTGCCAACCTCAGCTGTCGCGCTCCTCGACATCGCTACCAACTTTGCCTTGGGCGAAGAGGCCATCGGGGCCATCTTCCCCGACAACAACGCCAAGGGGAAGCAGAGGGATGAGGCCCCCGGGGCCTCGGCTCCCCACCTCCCCAAGAAAAAGAAAAAGGGTCGCCAGGGGAAGCAGGAGGTCCTCGAGGCCGATCTAGTCGCGGCCGCAGAGTGCAAAAATCCCCGAGGCCCCAGGGGCCCCGGGCTCTTCGACGATATGCTTAAGAAGCCTTACCCTTACCACCAGGGCCCAGTGAAGCACACCCTCGAAGAGTGCACCATGCTCCGATGCTACTATGCCAAGCTCGTGCTCCCCTATGACGATGCCAAGAAGAAGGGCACCGGTGACAGGGACAACGACAAGGACGATGGGTTCCCCGAGGTACACAATGCCTTCATGATCTTTGGCCGGCCTTCAACATGCCTCATGGCATGCCAGCGAAAGAGGGAGCGCTGGGAGGTCTTCTTAGTGAAGGTGGCCGCTCCCCGATACCTCAACTAGTCTCGGGAGGTGATCACCTTTGATCAGGATGACCACCCAGATCGTGTCCCGAACCTGGGGTAGTACCCACTCGTTGTTGACCCGATCATCGGTAACACCCGGCTCACCAAGGTGTTGATGGACGGAGGCAGCGGCCTCAACATCCTCTACGCCAACACCCTGGAGCTCGACCAGTCGTAGCTCCAGGGTGACACCGCGCCTTTCCACGACATCGTGCTGGGGAAACGCACGAGACCCCTCGGGCGCATCGACTTGCCCGTTTGCTTCGGCACTCCCCCCAACTACCGTAAGGAGGTCCTCACCTTCGAGGTGGTTGGATTCAAGGGAACCTACCATGCCATCCTGGGGCGGCCATGCTATGTCAAGTTCATGGCGGTCCCCAACTACACCTACCTCAAGCTCAAGATGCCAGGCCCCAATGGCGTCATCACTGTCGAGTCCACGTACGAGCATGCATACGACTGCGACATCGAATGCATCGAGTATGCCGAGGCTCTCGTGGAGGTCGAGACCCTCATCGTCAACCTCGATCGACTTGGTAGCGAGTTGCCCGAGCCCAAGCATCGTGCTAGGACTTTCGAGCCCACGGAGGCCGTCAAGCTCATCCTAGTCAACCCCACCTGCCCCGATGACCGGGCGCTGAGGATCAGTGCCACCCTCAACATCAAATAGGAAGCCGTGCTCGTCGACTTTCTTCACGTGAATGCCGACGTATTCGCGTGGAGTCCCTTGGACATGCCGGGCATACCGAGGGAAGTCACCGAGCATGCCTTGGACATCTGGGCTAGCTTGAGACCGGTGAAGCGGCGCCTGCGCCGATTCGACGAGGAAAAGCACAGGACCATCGGCGAGGAGGTGCAAAAGCTTTTGGCGGCCGGATTCATCAAGGAAGTGTCCCATCCAGAGTGGTTAGCTAATCTTGTATTAGTCAAGAAGAAAAATGGGAAGTGGAGGATGTGTGTAGATTTCACCGGTTTGAATAAAGCCTGTCCAAACGTCCCTTTCCCATTACCTTGAATCAACCAAATCATTGACTCCACTGTGGGATGCGAAATCCTATCTTTCCTTGATGCTTATTCCGGTTACCATCAAATCAAGATGAAAGAATCCGACCAGCTCGTGACTTCTTTTATCACACCATTCGGCATGTACTACTATGTGACTATGCCATTCGGCCTCAGGAACGCAGGGGCCACATACCAGCGGTGCATGACCCAGGTCTTTGGTGAGCACATCGGGCAAACCGTCGAGGCCTACATGGACGACATCATTGTCAAGTCTAGAAAGGCCGGGGATCTCGTCGACGACCTAGAGATAGCCTTCAAAGGCCTCAGAGAGAAGGGCATCAAGCTCAACCCCGAGAAGTGTGTCTTCGGGGTCCCCCGAGGCATGCTCTTGGGATTCATAGTCTCAGAACGCGGCATCAAGGCCAACCCAGAGAAGGTCTTGGCCGTAACCAATATGGGACCAATCTGAGATCTCAAAGGAGTGTAGAGGGTTATGAGATGCCTTGTGGCCCTGAGCCGCTTCATCTCGTACCTTGGCGAAAAAGGCTTGCCTCTGTACCGCCTCTTGAGGAAATCCGAACGCTTTTCTTAGACCCGCAAGGCCAAAGAAGCCCTCACCAAGCTCAAGGCACTGCTCACCAATCCTCCCGTCCTAGTGCCACCAACCAAGGGCGATGCCCTCTTACTCTACGTCGCTGCAATGACCCAAGTGGTCAGCACGGCCGTTGTGGTCGAGAGGCATGAAGAAGGACATGCCCTACCCATCCAATGACCTGTTTACTTCATCAGTGAAGTGCTCTCCGAGACCAAGACATGCTACCCCCACATCCAGAAACTTATCTACGCTGTAGTCTTGGCTCGACGCAAGCTGCGTCACTACTTTGAGTCCCACCCGGTGATCGTGGTGTCGTCTTTCCCCCTAGGAGAGATAATCTATAACCGGGAGGCCTCGGGTAGGATAGCCAAGTGGGCCATCAAACTTATGGGGGAAGCCCTATCTTTTGCGCCTTGGAAAGCAATCAAATCTTAGGTCTTGGCCGATTTTGTGGCTGAGTGGATCGACACCCAACTGCCATCTGCTCAAGTCCAGGTGGAATGCTGGATCATGTACTTCGACGGGTCCCTGATGAAGACCAGGGCAGGCGCGGGCCTGCTCTTCATCTCACCCCTTGGAGTGCACATGCGCTACATGGTTTGGCTCCACTTCACCACCTCCAACAATGTAGTCGAGTACGAAGCCCTCATCAACGGCCTGTAGATCGCTATCGAACTTGGAGTACGGCGTCTCGACGTACGGGGCGATTCGTAGCTCGTTGTTGATCAAGTAATGAAGGAGTCAAACTACCATGACCCCAAAATGGAGGTGTACTGCAAGTTGGTACGTCGCCTAGAAGACAAGTTCGATGGTCTCGAAGTCAACCACATCGCATGAAAATTCAACGAGGCCACGGACGAACTAGCAAAGATGGCGTCGGCATGGGCCCTGGTCCCCCTGAATGTCTTCGCTAGAGACCTCCACAAGCCTTCCATCGACTATGCCTCGACAATGGGAGAGGGCCCACCGGTCGAGCCCACCGTGGGGCCCGAGGCCCCCTCTATCACCGAGACCCCTTCAGCTGAGCCCGAGGTCATGGAAGTCAACGCGGAGCCTCCCAAGGCCAACCAGGGCATAGACTGGCGAGTCCTGTTCCTTGATTGCCTTGTTCGAGGAGAGCTTCCTGCAGACAGGACCAAAGCCCGATGGCTTGCGTAACAAACCAAAACTTACGTCCTCAGCAATGGCGAGTTGTATAGACGAAGCCCGTCTGGCGTGCTCTAACGATGTGTCACCACCAAGGCAGGCCAAGCCCTACTTTAGGACTTGCACGTGGGGGCCTGCGGGCACCATGCAGCGCCTCGGATGCTCGTGGGAAACACCTTCCGCCAAGGGTTCTACTGGCCAATGGCGGTTGCTGACACCACCAAGCTCGTACGCTCCTACGAGGGATGCTAGTACTATGCGCGGCAGACGCACCTCCTGGCCCAAGCCCTCCAAACCATCCCCATTACATGGCCATTCGCCGTGTGGGGGCTTGACATGGTTGGGCCTCTACAGAAGGCCCCCGGAGGCTACATCCATCTGCTGGTAGCGATCGATAAGTTCTCCAAATGGATTGAGGCTCGTCCGATCAATCAAATCAAATCCGAGCAAGCGGTGTTGTTCTTCACTGATATCATCCATAGGTTCGGGGTTCCGAACACCATCATCACCGATAATGGGACACAATTCACCGGTCACAAGTTCTTGATGTTCTGCGACGATCACCACATCCGTGTGGCCTAGTCGGCTGTAGGACATCCTAGGACAAATGGCCAAGTAGAACGTGCCAACGGCATGATCCTACAGGGCCTCAAGCCAAGAATATACAACCGGTTGAAGAAATTTGGCAAGAAATGGCTTGTCGAACTCTCGTCGGTCATCTGGAGCCTGAGGAACACCCCAAGCCAAGCCACAGGGTTTACACCGTTCTTCCTAGTCTATGGAGCCGAGGCCATCCTCCCCACTGACTTGGAATATGGTTCCCCGAGGCTATAGGCCTACAACGAGCAAAGCAACCGCACCACCCGTGAAGACGCCCTTGACCAACTGGAGGAAGCCTGAGATGTTGTGCTTCTACATTCGGCCAGGTACCAGCAAGCCCTGCGACGCTACCAAGCCCGACGCATTCGAAGCCGAGGCCTAAAGGTGGGCGACCTGGTGCTGAGGCTAAGGCAGAGCAACAAGGGCCGCCACAAGCTGACCCTGCCATGGGAAGGACCATACATCATCGTCCAAGTGCTGAAGCCCGGGACCTACAAGCTAGCCAACGAGAAGGGTGAAATCCTCACCAACGCTTG
This sequence comes from Miscanthus floridulus, assembly GCF_019320115.1. Classification (NCBI taxonomy): domain Eukaryota; kingdom Viridiplantae; phylum Streptophyta; class Magnoliopsida; order Poales; family Poaceae; genus Miscanthus; species Miscanthus floridulus. The sequence continues at coordinate 37,737,722 of NC_089595.1, forward strand.
GAACATAGAACAACTATGTCGCTTTTACCCTTAAATTTCCAAGCGTTGTATACATTATTTCTCAAAATACAATTAAGTAGCGTTCTTTAGTTGTTCTAATTTTTTGAGAAACCCCCTGGGCCCATCATGGGCCTTAGCGTTACGATAACACCATAAGGGAGACTCAGCTCTGCCTCTGCAGAGGCGCCCACTGCGGGGCTCGAACAAGACATGGTTCTGCCTCTGTAGAACCGAGCCTCCCTTGGGGCTGGAAGGGGGGAACCCCCTAAGTCCCAGGCACCATTTTTTAATCGTTTTTCAGAAAAATTTCTACACCAAACTCTCTAACGCGCTCTGACAAATCGATCGTAAAAAACCTAAGGACTGAAAGTCTGTCTTAGGGCCAAAAGGCCAGCCGAGTCACAAGACGGCCTACGCCTCCCAGCTACGGCACTCCCTCACCACCTTTTGCCAAGGGGCAGCTTAGGCTCCGAGGAAGTTTTTTGCAAGAGATATGTTCAGAAACGAGATAGAGGGCAGAGGCTCGGAAATACAATAAAAACGATTAAAAAAGGGTACATACGAGTACTTCAAAAAGGCCTCGATGGCCACAAGCGTCACGATACGATAATAATCCTAATCTATTTTACATGGCCCTTTTGGCCCAGGTCAAGGCTCAGGGTCTCCAGCATCGGTGGATGGTGTGGGAGGGACCACCTCCTCTTTGAACAACTTGGCCAGCGCCGTGCTGGGGCCCTTAGCCGCCTCTATCAGCTTCGTGACCTCCTCATTGGCCTCCTCGTCATCCTCGGCCAGGACATAACCGTTACTGATGGCCTCGAGGTCGACATCGGCGTAGTGCGAGGAGATGACGGCCAGGGCGCGCTTGACGCCTGTGTGCAGCGCCCCTCGGAGTCGCTCACGCATTTGGCCGCTCAACACAATCAGGCGGCTCCTAAGGGAGCTGCTTGACTAGGCCCCCTCGACCTCTAGGGCCTCGCAGGCTGTACGGGCGGCGCTCTGCAGCACGTTGTGCTGCCCGATCTCGGCCTCAGGCACCGCCTGCACCATGACGGAAGCCTCAGCGACCCAAGAGACCTCATTCTCCAACCCTACGCCAAGACAAGCAGGATGGGGTTAAGCACAAAAGGAAATACGCCGAACAGGGGCTAAGGCCTATGGGACTCACCCTCGGCTTTCTCTTTCCAGCGCTGGGCCTCGACCCGAGAGGCCTCAGCTTTCTCTTTCCAGCACTGGACCACGACCCAAGAGGCCTCGGCCACCCTGGAAGCCTCCTTCTCTAGCTCTACATCGCATCGGAGAGTTAGGGGTCGAACACAAGAAAAACAAACAAAACAAGGGGGATGGGACTCACCCTTGGCCTTTTCCTTCAAAGCTAGGGCCTCGACCCGGGAGGCCTCGACCACCTTGAGGGCCTCGGCCAGGGCACCTTTCGTCAGCAGGTGCATGCCCTGCTCCACCCCCAGCTGCTCGGCGATGGCCTTGGCAGAGGCCTCCGCTTGTTCAGCCTGGGACCTGAAGGTGTCCCGCTCGCTGGCCGCCCGGGTCAGCTCCTCCTCCAGCTCCTTGATCTGCGCCGCCAGAGGGGCAGCCTGCTCCCGAACCATGGCCACCTCGGCCTTTGCATCGGCACAGCGAAGGCGAAGGTCCTCCACCTCTGCGCTCCGTGTCGACAGAAGCTCATTGGCATCGGCAAGCAGGTCCTTATGTTGCCAGAACTGGTCCCAGACGCCCCTCTCCCACCGGAGGAACAGTGACTTCCTGAGGGACTGGTCCTCGAGCTCCTGGATAGGTAGAACAGACGTCAAGCGCTGCGAGAGAACTCAGGAAAAAGATGACACCTCACGAGAAAAGAAGGCGCGTACCTAGGCGACGCTGGGCAGATCGTCGGCCATGATGGACAGCGCTGTCCGCAGCGACCGCTCCGCCAGACAGCGATATTGCTCGAAAGTGCTCCAGCGCCCCCCCCCTCGGCCATGTCCTCAAGAGCGAATAGAGGCTCCCCCTCAGGGTCATCCTGGCTCTACCACAAGACACGCAGGTGATCCCACCCGTGGGGCTCAGGTTGTACCCGCATGAGGGCCGAGCTTCCCTCACCAGAGGTCGGAGCTGGCTGCTCCGCGATGCTGGCTGCCTCGGCGTCCGCCACCCCCTTCCCCCAGGAAGTATTGTTGGAGGAGATCGAATGGACCTCCACTTCCCAGGTGCTCTTCGGCGATGGTGGCGAGCCTTGGAGCGGGGGTGGTACCAAGGCTTGCACCGCCTTCGTTCCTGCTTCCTGGGCCGCCGGCTTCGCCGCGCTATGCCGGTCTCCACCACCCTGGCCTCGGTGGTCCCGGGGGCTCTGGCCTCCGCCACCTCAGCCTCGATGGTCCCAGGGGCTCTAGCCTCCACCACCTCAGCCTCGGTGGTCCCGGGCGCCCCGGCCTCCGTCGCCTTGGCCTCGGGAATCTGAGGGGCCTTGACCTCGGTCTCGGTGGCCTCGGCGACTGAGGACACCTTGGCCCCATCTGACTCGTGGGCCTCAGCCTCATGGGGCGTAGGCTCCCCCCCCTCCGCTTGCTCTGTGGCCGCCTTGGTAGCCTCTCCCTGGGCGACCGGCTCCTTCAGGTCGGCCCTCACCGACGCCGCGCCATGTTGTATGGCGGCTTGCGCCTCCACCACCCATTGGGCGATGGAGCTGGCGCTCACCGTGAGCGCCTTACATGGCGCCAAGGCGGGCGCCTCCGCATGACGCTTCTAGCTAAAAACAAGATGCTTACGCGGTCAGCATACTACTAAGGAACGACTGGGAGATGCTGCAACTCCACTAATAAAACACTTACCTCGATCGGGGACACAACCGCTTCGGCACTGCGTCCCTCCTCCTTAGCAACGGTAGTGGCGGCGGCAGTGGCACGGCCTCCGTGTCCGCCGGTGCCGGCCGGCCCTCGCCGTGCTTCGGTGCCCCCTCGACTCTCTGCGGGGGCAGTTGCATCGCCCTCGCCGCTGCCCGCTCCACCTCCACTGTTGAGCCCACCGGGCTGACGGCTCGCCTTCCTAATGCCCGTGCCTCGGGCATGTCAGCCTCGGCCCCGGGGCGGGCGATCACCGGCCTCAAGGCATCCTCTCCTCCTCTTCCTGGGAATGCTGGGTTGCTCATCGATGCCCCGGGCGCCATCCCCCCGACGTCAGGGAGATGGTCTAGGGTACCCCGCCCTGCCTCGCTCTTGTCGTCGTCGCTCGAGGAGTCCAACAACGATGGTGATGGGGACGACTTCACCGGGAGGCCATCGTGCCTCTGCTGCTGGCAGTGCTTCTCCAGCTCTTCATGCTCAAGGTTCTTCCTCTTGCACTTTGCCTCCTCGGCGTGCGCCCGGTTCGCCGCCCGCCGCTTTGCATCCTCGGGAATGGGCGGTGGGGAGGCTCGCACATCCCTCATCCCCTACAGGAATGGCGAACACAAATAAGGGAACAGGAAACGGTGAGGAATGAGGAGGCCTCGGGGGCTGCAGCAGCGCGTGACTTACCAGGGAGAGGTACCCCCACGATGGGAGCATCGCGATAGGGGTCAGACCACTGCTCTTCAGCCACCCCTCCATCGTCTCCCTTACTCGACGTAGAATCTCCTCGTCGGAGAGGGCGACGGTAGACATCCAGATGCCCTCGATCGGCTCATCCGGTGTCATGTCAAACAGGCACCGCCGCCGAGCCATCAGCGGTAGCACCCTCCGGCGGTGGAAGGCCGCCACGACCACAGCCGCCATAAGGCCATGGCTTCGCAGCCTCTCTAGTCCCTCTAGGAGCGGCTGTAGCTTGGGCTGATCCTCCATCGGGACGCCATACCTCCACTTCTTCGGCTGGCTCTCCATGACCTGCCCGGTGTAGGGGGGAAGTCCGCCATCGTCGTTGCGGAGGTAGAACCAGCTGCTGTACCAGCGGCGATTGGATGACATGAGCTGGGCCAGGATGTAAAGGTGCTGCCGATCTTGGCACACTTAGAGAGTGCAGCCACCGGCCCTCACCGCCTTCCTCATGCCTGTCGTGCCCATCGGCTTAGTGGTATGCCCTGCCCAGAAGAGGTGGAGCCACAGCTCCCAATGGGGGGCAATCCCTAGGTACCCCTCACAGACAGCAACAAAGATGGCTGCCTATGCGATGGAGTTGGGGTTGAAGTTGTGGAGCTCTACGCCATAGTAGTGCGGGAGCACCCGCATGAACCGGTCCGCCGGCAGGCCAAGACCGCGCTCGTGGAAGGACACGAAGCTCACAATGTAGCCATCGCATGGCCTCGGCTCCGGCTCGCCCCCCGGAGCAATCCACTCTAGTACTTTTGGAGTGCATCTCTGGACTGCTAGCCAACCCCTATCGAATGGGGCACGGGCCTCCACTCGGACTTACCTAATAACAGCTCACCAGAAGTGTCACCGCTCGCGCCCACCGAGGGTAGCCTGGCATATTCCACCCCTCCTTCCAAACGAAAAGGATGCGTGAGGGTCACACAAAAAAGTCAGGGGAACCCCTGATCGCCCTCTCGCTCTGTGCAGAGGCTCAAGGGCTCTTCCTGCAACCATGCCGAGACCTAGAGGGCTAGGCTCGCACCCGATGGCTCGGCAAACAACCCCTCCTTCCGAATGAAAAGGATGCGCGAGGGTCGCACAAAAAGCCAGGGGAACTCCTGATCGCCCTCTCGCTCCGTGTAGAGGCTCAGGGGCTCTTCCTGCAATCATGCTGAGACCCAGTGACTTAGGCTCGTACCCGAGGGCTCGGCAAACAAACCCTCCTTCTGAACGAAAAGGATGCGCGAGGGTTGCACAAAAAGCTAGGGAAACTCCTGATCGCCCTCTCGCTCCGTGTAGAGGCTTGGGGGCTCTTCCTGCAACCATGCTAAGACCCAGCGACCCAGGCTCGCACCCGAGGGCTCGGCAAACAACCCCTCCTTCCAAATGAAAAGGATGCGCGAGGGTCGCACAAAAAGCCAGGGGAACTCCTGACCGCCCTCTTGCTCCGTGCGGAGGCTCGGGGGCTCTTCCTACACCTAGGACGAAGACAAGCAACCCGAACTCACAGGAAAAAACGTGATAAAAGGCACCGAGCCTGTTATGGTCCAGGGGTTCGAAGGCTGGGCCCCCGAGGGTTTTGACAACCACCCCAGGACAACAGAGTCAGGGATGACTATGGGCGAGCCTGTACATGGCCGAGGCCCAAGCAAGCAAATGCTTGGGATGCCCTAAGTTGTGTCCGAGACCAGCAGGGAAGTCTCTGAATGGGATCCCACCGTAGGGAGGCACCGAGCCCCCAGGGCCAATCGAACGGCCCTAGGACCCACTGGAGAAGCCCTTTGGTACTTTTGGAGTGCGTCTCTGGACCGCTAGCCGACCCCTATCAAATGGGGCATGGGCCTCCACTCGGACTTACCCGATAACAGCTCACCGAAAGTGTCACCGCTAGCGCCCACCGAGGGTAGCCTGGCATATTCCACCCCTCCTTCCGAACGAAAAGGATGCACGAGGGTCGCACAAAAAAGCCAGGGAAACTCCTGATTGCCCTCTCGCTCCGTGCGGAGTCTTGGGGGCTCTCCCTGCAACCAAGCCGAGACCCAGCGACCAAGGCTCGCACTCGAGGGCTCGACAAACAACCCCTCCTTTCGAACGAAAAGGATGTGCGAGGGTCGCACAAAAGCCAGGGAAACTCCTGATCGCCCTCTTGCTCCGTGCAGAGGCTCGGGGGCTCTCCCTACAACCAAGCCGAGACCCAGCGACCTAGGCTCGCACTCGAGGGCTCGGCAAACAACCCATCCTTACGAACAAAAAAGATGCGTGAGGGTCGCGCGAAAAGCCAAGGGAACTCCTAATTGCCCTCTTGCTCGGAGTAGAGGCTTGGGGGCTCTTCCTGCAACCACGCCGAGACCCCACGATCCAAACTCGCACTCGTGGACTCGACAAATGCGATAAAACCCTTCGCTCAACATGAGAAAAGCCCCTGGAGGAATAAATCCACTCCTCCAGGCCCTCGGGGCTACACCCGGCGGGTGCGCTCGCGCGCACCCACCAAAGCCTCGAGTACGAAACACCATCCTGTCAGGAGCTATCGCGAGCCAAGTCTCGTCAAAACCTCAGGAAGAGCACTCACACTCTCCCCGAGGCTCGGGGGCTACTATCGGGTACCATAAAAAGGGGTCCCCTAAGCAAGAGCCGAAAAATTGCTTAGACCCTTTAAAAATCAAAGCCAAGAGACAACTACTGGCTAACCCCCACCTTGTCTGAGGCTATCGTTTCTCTGCCTCGCTCGAGGCCTCGCACGTAAGGCCTCGGACAGGGAACCGATTCTTCGACTCGGCCGAGGCTCCGCCTGGAAGGCCTCGGATGAGTTGCTGATTCTCCGCCTCGCTCGAGGCCGGCTCAGCAAACAACCCCGTCACCTCTGCCTTGACCAAACTCTCTGATAGGATGTCACGTCCAACCAACGCGTTCAACCGCTCCTACGATATCAGCCGAACGACGGCTCGACATAGCGGAGTGGCTGACGAGACGTGGGTCACATCGACGCCATGCCATTCGGGACAGGACGGGGCAGGGGTTACCGGCCGCTGTGCTCGGCACTGTGCCCACGACTAACGCCCGCACTGCATTGTGCTACCTAACCCCTGCTCCAAGGACAATGCGGTATGGGAAGTCAAGTCCGGGTCACTGTAAGCCTCGGAATCAGTGTACAGGACCAACCGCCCCCTCCGAGCCTCGGCAATCCGCTTCAGGGTCTCGGCAGCCTCGGGATTCGCGCTCGCCGAGCCCCCCACGATGGCTCGGCCTCGGCACCAACTGAGCCTCGGCTCTTTACGCTGTCAACACACAGCGACCGGCACGTCGTCCGCCATGCGCTGCGTCAAGCCGTCACAGGAGCTCCCATGTCGCACAGGATCGGGCGTGACAGCGCGTCGCTCTAGTGCGTCAAGGACAAGATCGCTCCACCGACCATGCTGCCACAGTAACAGGCTACAGGGCTCGGCATGCCGCCTCCGCTCACGAAACAACACGTAGCAAAAGCATGTAGCGGCCCTGTGCCTCCCTTCGACTATAAAAGGGAGTGACCGGGGCCATCTCTAGAGACGAGTTCAGGCCCACGAACACGCTCACACGCACATACATAGCCTGAGACACACACAGATAGACAGACGAGCGACTCATGCCACTACGCAGAGACCTGGGGCTAGCTCCCTCTCTCGCCCTGCTTGTAACCCCCTACTACGAGCACCTCGGTGCAAGGAATACAAGATCGATCTCTCAGACTGGACGTAGGGCACCTATTGCCTGAACTAGTATAAACCTTATGTCTTTTTGCATCATCATCCGGGATTAGGGGCACACAGTACATTTCACTAGTTGGTTGAGGACCCCCGGGTCCGAAACACCGACACAAGTGCTTTGCTTTTTGTGATATTCTTCTTTAGCTCTTTAAACATGAATATTGTTATAGAAGGCTATCAAAGTTGTTGTAGTCCTTAGTAAAAGAAGGCCTACGCTTATATCCCAATAATTCATATTGCATAAAAGAACCTGAGAATGCCTTTACTTTTTCAAGAAGGGCATCATTATGGCATGTTTATTTGTTTGTTTGAAGTTTGGAGAGTAAAGTGGATTTGCCAGAGAATCATTTTTTAACACTACACGTGTGCATGTTTTGGAACCAGAAATATATAAATTTTATTAAAATAGAAAATGCAGAAGGTACTATACTGCTTATACTCCCACATTGCAATTTACCTACGTTATGTCTAAATACATAAGAAAAAGAGTAAAGTGCACTAACAGTCCTTAAACTTGTTTGATCATGTCATCCCAGTCTCTAAACTTACAAATGACTCGTTTAAATCCTTAAACTTGTTCGGATGTTTCATCACAGTCCCTAAACAAGCAAATCGCTCGTTTAGGTCATCAAACTTGTTCGATCGTGTCACATCAGTCCCTAAACTCGCCAATCGCTCATTTAGATCGCAAATCTATGTTTGAGTCTCAAACAAGTCTAAACTAATTTAGACTGGTTGTGAGACCCGAACAAAGATTGACGACTTAAATGGACGATTTGCAAGTTTAGGGACCAAGATTAAACAATGGAATAAGTTTGAGGATCTAAATTAGGGATTTATAAGTTTAGTGACCAAGATGACACGATCGAACAAGTTTGAGAACCCAAACATGCGATTTCTAAGTTTAGGGACCGGAACAACACAACCGAACGAGTCTAAGGACCGTCAGTGGGCTTTACTCTAATAAAAAATATAAATCTTAAATGGTTAAAATGACTTTTTCCTCAAAAAATGGTTAAAATGGCTTATAATTTGTAATGAGAAAATATTATATTATGATGTTTGTATGCTAATTGTAGAGAATGTTTTTGCATGTTTACCGATGCCTTGGGTGCACTTTGCATGCAGGAGAGAGTCCGAGAGAGTGAGAGACCAAAGAGCCGCAGATACCCACAACATTTCTTTTGACCCGAATAAGGATCTTCTTGTCTTGATACCTTTAACAGTTGAACGATGTAGTTGTTTTCTTCAAACAAAACCAACGAAGAAGAAAACAAGGGCCGCCAAGTTTGCTGGAGGTGCCTATGCCGTACATAGTTCCACTAGGAATAAGAATATAGAGATGCTTTGTTTAGTTTTTGGATGTACTCCACTATAAACATTTGTCCCTCTCATAAATAATGTACTCCAAATTTGTCAAGCGGATCCGTCGATCCTTTAGTGTCCATGCAAAACTAGGCGTAGCCATTAACTCCAAGACCATTTGTTTGATTGTTTTTATAAGCTGTCAAATTCCAAATAAATTTTACTATCAAAAAGGGACTGGTGGACTTTCATTAAACTATGGCCACTAATCAAATGCTAGGTATAAATTACCCCATTTCATAATATTTAATTTAACTGTACTTACATGAAGTACTAGCATCCAAAAAATGATTTCGCGTACTCTTTACAATAATGTTTTATACACAAACATCTTCCCAACAAAAAAAATCAATTGTTTGTTTTGGAATGAAGAAATGCTTAATAATGAAACAATAAGAGAGCGTAGACACCAAAGGACCAGCACATATAAGCCCCGTTCGGCTGACATTAAAAACGACACTATTCAGCTTATTTTTTAGCCGAAACAATATTTTTCTCTCACAACAATTCAGTCAGAACAGTGTTTTTCAGCCAATTTCAGCCAAACGAACGGAGCCATATAGTCTCGAGAGGTCCTCTCATGTCCACTGTTTTTAGCGCCTCTATGACGCGACCAAGAAGAACCATTTAGTCGGCTATTAAATGTTCTCTACCACCTAATAATGTTGCAACGTCTTCTCCTTCAAAATGAAACCATTTTTTTAAAAAAATATAACAATAACTTTAGATGATTTTTCAAAATACAGAGCCATATTTGGATCCAACGTCACTACCGGAATCCAACAGAGACCAATCGACAGTAATGGAGCTTGTCAATCACCGCTGGTTCCAAACTTGGAAGGCATACATACCATGTCAACTATACATCATCTATGGTTATATAACCAATGCTATTCTTTTAATTACACAATTATAAATCTTATATTACATACTTGACACTCTAAACAATCTTAAATGAAAAGGTTGTTAACTATAAAGTTATAGATCTCATTGGGTGCTACAACTTTCATGTTGATATTGTCTTAATACGACATTGTCAACTATTTGAAATCTGATCCGATAACTTATATTAAATATTTGGACATATAAACCATCTCAAATAAAAAAAAGTTATCAACTACAAAGTTTTAGATCTCTTTAAACTCCACAATTTTGGTATAAAGTTTGTCTTGATCTAACTCTTTTTATGAATTTTATGCAAAACAAGTGATAGATAGTTACGAACCGAGATGATAGTTAGGTTTTCACTGCCTATCACGGTCAGTTATAGCCACGAACTAGTAGTAGAAACCTACCTATCACTGCCGGGTGTATCCATGAACTGATAGTGATATATTTTCACTATCGGTTTCAATGACAATGATTACGTATTCAGTAGTAGTACCAGTACCTGAGAAGAGCCGAATTTTTGCATGGAGGCTAGGTTGGGCTGGAAACGATGGAAAGTAAGTGTTCAAAACTGAAATTGCACAGATGGAGGCAATCCTAGGATTTTCAGCAAAAACAAACTTGTAGCGGTTTAAAAGATAGCCTAAAACGGTTTTGGTACTTTGTTAAATATAACGCATGATGAAGGACTCATCAAGACAATTGAAAAACATATATAGAACATTCAATTTGGAGTCTGGATGACAAAAATGTGATTTCGTGGAAGTTTTCATTTCAAAACCAGCACAAACTGGCCTGGGCCATTTTTTCAACTTGCTCAAATTGCAAATTGGACTTCACCATTGTGTTCCCTTGTCGAGATGATCAAAATGCATATATATATTTGGAGTTCAAATGAGAAAATATGCTTCTGAGAAGTTCCACCAAAGGTGGTTTTGGTACTTTTCAAACCGACCTAGGCCGGATTTCCCTGTCAGCTTTACATTTGAGTTGTATTTTGATGTGATTTGCAATGAATTTCGTCCTCCCATAGGTAATTCCACCCTACCCTAGATATATAAAGGGCCACAACTGATTGAGCATAGTACAATCGACTAAATCACAAATTCAATCTACTTTTAATTTTAAGTGGTAGATGATTCGAAACAAACCAGTCCTTGAAATCCGTTTGTAGAATGGTTGGCTAAAGCCTCTTAAGGCAACTGCCCTTGGAAATGCATTTTCTGCCATAGTTGGCTTAAGACAATCGTCTCCTGAAAATGCATTTTCAGAGACGGTTAGAAATCCGCCTCACACATGGTATAGAATTAGTTTTGAAAACCACACATATATAGAAACTAGTTTTTGACCGCTCTACAAATCGTTTCTAAAGCAACGACTACATAAAATCGAGTGCGGTAATATTCCGGCCGAGTAGCTCGCCGCTGTTCCAACAAACCTTTAAATAATCACAATTCGTAACTTGTCTTTGTTATTAGGTCAAGCACCGTAACACTCCTGTTCCTCATAAATAAGTTGTAGCTAGAAAGTTGTTAAGAAGTAAACTTAATTTGCGCTTTCTTTGTTTAAGGTGATGCAATGAAACACACCACGCACATCATCCAATGAATGCATTACGAACACAGACAGAGAGATATTGACCTTTTTCACATCTGTAAATACATTCTCACATTTCTTTTTTGATCTTTTTTAGAATTACCACCCCTCATATACAAACAAAAGAACCTTGCATGTTCTTTTTATTATCGTACACTTGATGGTGCTATCACTAGGTTGCTTTAGCTGACAGTCAACATTAAAAATCATTCATCTCGTATATAACCAATCTGCGCTTCTGCCACATTTCTACTAGAAATACTGCACCGTGTCTAGGACTCACCAAATCATTGTTTCTTCAGAATTTTATACACCATATATATTGTTTACTAAATATGTGTCTTGTACCATCCACTTGTTCTTGTGTCAAAAAATATATTACTTTTGTGAGAATTAATATCTTTCTATATGAAACCTGCGCCCAAACCACGGGCAGACAGCGTGCCACGTCACCGGCTTATATTGTTTTGAAAGCTATGCTTTTCACAAATATTTGTTTTTGTGACGCGAGCATTTTGATTGGTTCCATTAACTTCGTGATTGCGGCTACACGCCGCCGCCGTCGCAAATGACAATGCAAAGTTCTTGTAAAAGTGTTCCACTGGGAGACGGAGTATACTATGGAGGATTCCTGCTAAGAGCAAGGCTAATAATACAGCCGGCTTGCTGGCTGTAAGGTTCCTTGTAGCCTTCTCTCAGCCCACTCATACAGTAGTTAGCTCTTTATAGTTAATATATGGCTCACTTGTCTCTCTCACAGACTTTCTTGGTTCTTGTGCCCAAGCCGGCTGTAAGCTTACAACCCGCTTCTCCCCTCTCTCCTCCACCTCAGCATTTAGTCGGCTTACAGCCTGCTATTATACTTGCTCTAACAACAAACGCCGTTGCTTGGATTATGCTACTGGTCTAAGTAATTAAATGGGCTGTTGTGTTCTCATAGCCGAGGAAAAGCGAAGCTTGCCTGTTGTGGCTCTAGGTTAATGGTTGCTCATTGGAACGCACATAAACGTCAACGATGTTTCCCAACTTGTACACCCTCCGTTTTTTATTAGATGTCATATTAGCTTTGATCATTAATTTCAAAACAATTATATAGATTCATGTCATAAGATTTATATTTTTAGATTCACTATAAGAAATACTTTCATAATGTATAATTCATATGTTTTGAAACTAAGATTTTTTTTTAAAATGGTCCGTCAAAGATAATAATGTTTGACTTCGAACAAAGCTAATGTGACATGTAAAGAAAACGGAGGGAGTAAATTGGATCCACTGAGCCAATATTAAAAGCATATAGATTGACAATATAAACAAGGTTGGCTATGTCAATCTATTTATATATATTGATGCTCAAAATTAGAAAACTTTGATTTAGGAAACACTTAGATGTAATAATTCTATCAACTACTATACGAGGAAGTATGCACATCTAAAGCCAAACGAATATGACCACCATATATAAATGTAAAAAGGGACAGCGCCTTATTTGAAGGTGACAACAGGAATTTCGGCAGAAGATTGAGCCTAAGAGCTCATGTAACTTTTGGTTGTGTATATTTTAAGTGGATGTAGAGGCTGGATTTTGTATCTTTTATCTAAAAAAAGAGAGTACAACGAAAATCGTCAATAGAGGGGAAACAAACAAGAAAATCTCCTTCGCTACAAAATGTCTTCATTCTACTGCCATCTCGACCCATGAGAGGTTTCTTCGTTGGAAAATTCTCCTATTTCTCATGTTCTAGAGTATGTGTCACAGTGGCATTGAAAGCTCAGTGGACTCCTTAGAATTGCGCTTGACAAGTGACAAGAAGCTCCATGCGGAGAGACAATTGATGCATGCACTCCTTTTCTTTTTATTTTCCAAATAATAAGAAGAAAGTGATGCTGTGATGGTGCTAGCTGCATAATGTGACCCAACATGACATTTTTAGAGGGTGAACATTCAATCCCTACATCAGTGAGATAGGAAAAAGAAAAAAGAGAAGAGGCCATAGAAGTCACAGAAACCACATCAATTTTGTACTACTTTCTTCTGGAGCCAAATGTAACGAGCCACACCCACCCACCCACCCAGGGACCAGGGTTTTGTATCCCCAGATGTACGGCGATAAGCGTAACCATGTATCAGAAATTCTCGTGATACTTTGACCCAAATGAAAGCGAGATCTTCACGCCTGGAAGACGAAGAGACGAGACTTCCTTCTTCTCTCTCTCTCTCTCTCTTTTTCCGCTCAAAAAAGAGACAAGGCTTCTAAACCCATGGGGCTCTGCTCGGCTGCCGCTGCCGCTGCCGCTGCCGCTGCTGAGAAACGCCGGCGCCTCCCACCAACCGGAGCCGCAGTTTCTTTCTTGACCCGGGGACCAACCAACCGTCCACGAACACCAGCTTTCCTTCGCGTTCGCCTGCCTCTGCCTTTGTCTTGTGCACGCAACTACCGAGCTTCCAGGCTTCTTCCTCAAACAAAACCAAAGCCAGCCAGGTGTGAACCGCGTGCCTCTTTTCCTGTCACATGACATCACCGCAGTCCGCAGTCAGAGTTCAGAAGCGTTGCAACACGGGCAAGAAACACGAGCATGGGATTGTTTTCTGTTGTCACAGTCATATTAATCTAGAAGACGTTCAGTATCCGTGGGCTGGGCCTGCAGGGCATCCAGTTCGTCCGGTACATGTGTTCCAGAATCCAGATGTTGGAATAAACTTCCAATTGACCTTTTTGTTAAAGAAAAGATTCCTCAAGGGAAATTGAAATTGCACACGGCCAACGATATTGTATATATATGCATATGGAAGTACCATATGATCGTCAACAGGAGCATGAGCATTAGATCAGAATCCTCAGCTGCAAATTCGGCTAACGTTTTCCCTTGTCTGAATTTCTGACGGATGTGCTGGCAATGCAAACACGACGACAATGGAAACAGCGCATATATTGGCAGGTCGTTTAGTTATCTATGTGGATCAAAACCGGATGAATCTCGACACAAGCCTCATTTGAATTGCCTTCTACTCCCGCCTGGGTAGGGTGATTAAGGCACATGAACCAAAGAAGTGCAGTCAAATTTGTCACACCATCATATTCAGTATTTCCTACAAACCGCGGGCTTAGATCGACCTGATGGTGCGCAAGATTCAAGTCAATAAAGATGGGAAAGCAGATTATTAGGCCAAGGTCAAGTCGTGCAAGTTTCCAGAATCCAGCCTCAAGAACCTTCCATCATTTCTTTCTACTTTGAGTGGCAAAAAATATTAACAGGACAGGGGGTGAGATTTTGCAGGTTACTACCAAATTGTAAAGAGTAGTCATAGAATGAAACATGTGATCATTTGACGTACGTAATCACAAAGGCGGTAACAAGAATTATATAGTAGTACTCCTGGAGCAGTGCATCTTTGTTTCCACAAGAAGCACCCACACAGTATGTACAATCCAACTGAAATGATAGAAAAAAAAATCACTAATAAAACTAATGCTCTTTTTTAATAACAAAAAAAAACTAATCCTCTTTGTAGCGGAAACAACCTCTGACTGGAATAGTTTTTTTTTTGAGCAACCTCTGACTGGAATAGTTGACTGAGCGATGGATATACAAATCATTTGGGGTTTCACTCAAAATCAATGACTTCAGCCCATCAAACTGTTCCAATCGGGTGCAAATCCAAGCTGATTGTATGGAGGTGGTTGATACAATGCTAGGTGGAGGTTTCACCTACGGCTTCGGCAGCAATATACGATGAATGTTGTCTGCTCCGGGCGGATTTTGCCGCAATTTCTATTAGCCACTGTAATAGGGAGAGTAATTCAGTAGCTCATTAGTTGGCTAGGCAAGCAATGTTAGAGAAAAGCTCTTGTGTTTAGATAGATGATCCCCCTACATCTATTCGCCAATTACTTGTAAACGATGTAACTATTCTCTCGAATCAATAAAGCTTGCCGAATGGCTTAACCTCAAAAAAAAAAAAAAAAACTGTTCTCTCATCTTTGTGGAGGCAAAACTGTTGGCTCATATTTGTGGAGGCATTGTATGCTTGTCCTCAGAAATGGATAAGCCATAATCAGCAATAAACCATACAAAGCTATTTTTAGGGAAGGAGAGCAACCTTTCAGTGACCAGCCCTTGCTTATTCACAATCACAACTATTTTATCCTTTTCAGGTGTATCATGAGGCTCATAAAAAGAAATAACCATATTCAATCTCATGCAGACAATGGAACGTCATGTAACTTAATAGATGGTTAATTCTCCATCACTCCAAAAGTACTTCTCATTTAAACAGGGCATAAACATTTCAATGAAATACTAACAGGATGGGAATAGAGCTGTAGCAATTCATATATGCATGAACTTACAGGAAAATATTGGGTGCAAACTACCTTCTCAGTGGAATCATCAAAAAGAGCATGGATTCATCCATCTGACGAACAAATGCAAACTGAAAATAGAAGTTATATTTAGTTAGCTAGAAGGAATGGAGAAATTCGTTAAAAAGAATTAGATTTCTGCTAAAAAGAAGCAAGACTCTCAAGCGGGCCACTGGGCCGAGCTACTATGATGAGATTATATGGGCCCTGAGAGAGCAAGTTCAATAGGCTGAAATTGGCCCTGTTTCTCCTACACTGTCACGTTTCGCAGTCGACGCGAGCCAGCTTTCCCCATTCGTCTTCCACAAACCCCCAAAACCCTCGCGCCGCCGCCGCCGCCATGTCCTCGTCGCCGTCTCTGGCGAACCGCCGTCCCGCGGGCCCGCTGGCACTGGGGCTGGAGTCGTCGGCGAACAAGA
This sequence comes from Miscanthus floridulus, assembly GCF_019320115.1. Taxonomy (NCBI): domain Eukaryota; kingdom Viridiplantae; phylum Streptophyta; class Magnoliopsida; order Poales; family Poaceae; genus Miscanthus; species Miscanthus floridulus. The sequence goes on from NC_089595.1 coordinate 37,753,636, forward strand.
TCGGCATCGGCGTGGTCTCCCTGTCGGGGGACATCCTCTCAAACCCGCGGCACACCTACGTGACCCCGCCGGGCCATGGCTTCCTTCCCCGGGAGACCGCGCAGCACCACCTCGCGCACCTCCTGCCTCTCCTCCGCGCCGCACTCGCCGAGGCCGGCGTGGCCCCCGCCGACCTCGCGTGCGTCTGCTACACTAAAGGCCCCGGCATGGGCGGGCCTCTCCAGGTCGCCGCCGCGGCCGCCCGCGCGCTCTGCCCTGCTCTGGAGGAAGCCGCTCGTGGCGGTCAACCACTGCGTTGCGCACATCGAGATGGGCCGCGCGGTCACTGGGGCCGTCGACCCCGTCGTGCTCTACGTCTCCGGGGGAAACACGCAGGTTATCGCCTACAGCGAGGGGAGGTACAGGATCTTTGGGGAAACGATTGATATCGCCGTCGGGAACTGCCTTGACCGGTTCGCCAGGGTCCTTGAGCTCTCCAATGACCCTAGCCCCGGCTATAACATCGAGCAGGTAAACTGTTCGATCAAATGCCAGTTTGGTTATCCAATAGCTGTGGCTTAATGTTGTTTTAATTCTAGCTGTACATGCACATAGATGCTGGTTTGTGCTCGTGTTTTTCTAGCACGAAGCCTTGTCACCATTAGCCACTACATCACATACATGTAAATGCCTTGGGTGGCAAACCATGAGGACTTTAGTATGTAAGGGTGTTTATGAGTCTGGGAGCTATTGGTGGAGCTTTTCGGTGCCTCTTGAGCTTTCTACTGATCCTAGCCACTAGTATTTGGTTGGCAGACCACTAGCTATCAGTGGAGCCTTGGGTGGCAAATCACTAGTATTTTATTGAACAATTGACCCACACAATGAAATTCTTAGGCAGTTTAACTTATGCTGGCTGTGCATTTAGTGGCTAGTTTGTCGACTCTGTCAAACCAGTCGGGTTGTTGTACGTGTGGGCAAGATTACTTTTCTATGTTTGGTTGAAACATTGTAGGGATCATATGGTTATATTTTTGTATTGAGCTATACAATATGCTGGGCAGATCCTTTGTTGTTTTGTGTGACAATGCTTGCGTAACGATGTTCTCCATGGATTTATTCAGTCTATGTGATCACTTGTGTTTCCTCATTTTCTCTTGAACTAACACATGTAGGTAGTCAAAACTATCTCAGTGCTATTTTGCCATCTCATACAATCAGCCAAACAGAATTTAGCTTTTTATATACAGCTGAAGAACATGTATAGGGTGTTTGGTTTGAGGAAAGAGTCCATCATCTACCCATTCCACACTTTTTTTGTTTGGTTTGTGGAATGGAATAGGTTGATGCATCATCACCTTAGTCCTCACAAGCTAATAGTTAGTACTAGTATGAGGAATGGAGTCATTCCGCCAAATTTTAGTTAGGAATGGACTCATGCTGCACTACCTCATCTAGGATGGTTTGATTCCTCAAACCAAACACCCTATTATTGTATGATCATGTCCAGGTCGAGTGCATCCATTGGGTTGTTTGGTCGTTTAGGCACTTTGACCTGTAATGGGATCATAATTAGCTTCATCCCAAGATTATGTATGTTCCGTTATTTCTCAATCCTTTATTAGACTATGTTGAGACTAAATTTAGCTGACTGTTTGAAGTGGGCTGCATGTATTGGGATGGTGTTTGGGTTGGCTGTATGTGCTAATTTATTTGAGTGGGAGGGAGCAGATGTTATTTCATATGCTGCATGTAACCATGCTGGATGACACTGTGCAATAATGGGTTGTGTGTTTCCATGTAGATGGAGGGATAATAGGCTTTTGAGCCCTGGAAGCCTTCCCATTTTATCCCTGGATATAGAGGGCTTGAGCTTATAGGATAATCCCAAGGAAGTCCCAATTTGTTTGGCCTATGTTCGGATTCAACTTCAACTTAGAGGCTAGTTGAAGGTGGAGATAGGCTAAACAGGTTGGAGCTTTATGCGTAGCGTAAGCATATAAGCCATGTGGTTCGAGAAAAAAAACCATATAAGCCATAAGGGTCTTCTTAGTCAAGGGCAATATCTGCTTAATTTATCTCTCTGTAAATGTACTAGAAGCTATGCTACACTCTGTTTCTGGATTGCTGATTGACATGTCATCGGATACATCACTAACATCAGTGCATGATAGTTTTTTATTTATACTTATGTTTGCATTGCAACTTTGCATCTGAATGTTACAAGGGTCTGTACATTCTGATTATCCCTGTGCTGCATGTCATCATTGGGTTAGCTATGTTTTGGAGGTTGATCGTTGTCTACGGGTGGCATGATGGGCCCTGCTCTCGTGGAAAGGTGTGTGTTAGGATGGTAGTTAGGTATACATTGGTCTGTAGGATTGGCTGAAAGCATGGTAAACTGTAAATGGTCTGTGATCTGAGCAGTGATTATATAAGTAATATTGTTTTATATGGTGTTATTCTTTCATGGAATCACCACAACCAGTGAGACACAGTAAAGGGATTTTGCTTAATCCCAGTCATAATTTTGATTATTTATTACAGCTGTATGCCCATCGGCCAAAATAAGTGTCATTTTTGGGTCGTCTACAGTTAATGCATTCAATCCTTTGATCACCAATATATTTTCAAATATTTTTATGAAACTTTTGAAAATGGGCATGTCTAGATTTGTCTTCAAAAGGAATATTGTAAGCTTTATATATTTAGCACTGATAAATTAGCAGGCTTTATATTAGTAATTAATGGTCAAGATAGTGTCTTTGTGACCATGCAGCATTGCATCTGTTCTGAACAACACTTAGTTTTGACAGGATGTTTTTTTTTTTAAAAATAAGCTCATAAAAGCATTTTGCTATTTGTTCTGATCAAAGTTGGGCCAAACTATAGAGTCTCCTTCATGAAAGCCTGAAATGCTGCTAATTCAGTTCTCTTCCAAGACAGTTCACTTCTTACTTGATCCTAGAGGATAGTTACTGTTACTGTATACTTATTACTTCCCTTCATATTCGCAACTAAAATCAAAGTCGTGGTTCCTATGGTTTTATTATTCTTAACATTAAGGATTCATCTTACTCAAGGTTTAAGCATTTTCCTTTGTCATAATTTTTTTCATTTTGACTACTACTGGTACCTGCTTGCTCTAACTAGAAGTATAGAACTGCATTGTCTGCCTACCCACCTTACTTGGACTGCTGCCTTGCTGGACTAGTTCTCGAGCTAGGAGTTTTTTGGTCACCATCCTATTAGGATCACCACTTATGGCTAAATTGTGGTGGCTGAGTAGCGCCCAGTGCCTTGGCGACCCAGGTGGCTTCCTTCTAGAAAACTGATTATCTTTAACTTTTAGCTATGCTGAAATCATAATCATGAGAGGCCCATTCCACATAGCTTTGAAGTTCTTCAGTGCTATCTTATTTTACTCCATGTTCGTATCATAGGCAATATTGGGGATTCCTGCCATCACGTCAAAGAGAATCTTGGTCAAGTTACAATGTTACATATCTTACTGTTTTTTGGCCTCTTCATGCTGTTTTTCTGTTGTTGCCTATTCACAAATATTTCAGTTATGTTAGGCGAGGGTAAGGCTTGCCACCTGACACCCTTCCCCAGACCCCGCACAGAGCGGGAGCTCTCTGCACTGGGTACACCCCCTTAGCTTTAAGTTGTGGAAACTGGAAACCTCTCACCTTGATTAGCAATTTAACTTGTTTAACAAACAGGATTTATTTCAGGAGTGGTAAATCATGGTATAATTCTTAATGCTTTATTATTAACATTGGCAACAATATGGATTCTGTCTGTGTGAATCTTTCAAGAGAGTACTTCTGAGGTAGTTCCACATTCCACATGATATTGTCATCTACCATTCTACCTTCATTATTGTACTACCTGTCAGGCTGTCACCATTAGCATTTTTCTTCTTGTTTTTTGTTTGTTTGTTTTGAAGACATTTTCTCTTTGAACAGATTTATGTCTTTGTACAACATGGCACATTCTTTTCTCATCCTTGAGTTTGGTTTCTTAATGTACCATATTTATTTTCCTTGTCCAGCTTGCAAAGAAGGGAGAAAAATTCATTGATCTCCCTTATGTTGTGAAGGGTATGGATGTGTCATTTAGTGGCATATTGAGTTTTATTGAAGCTACGGCGATTGAAAAGCTTAAAACTAATGAGTGCACACCTGCAGACCTATGCTACTCATTGCAGGTACTCGCATGCTCTTAACTTTTCCCCCTTATGGATAATAATTGGTTATGCTATGTTGACAGCGACACTGATGAAAATCATAATTTGCGCAGGAAACTGTCTTCGCCATGCTTGTTGAAATTACTGAACGTGCAATGGCGCACTGTGATTCAAAGGACGTTCTTATTGTTGGTGGCGTCGGTTGCAACGAACGTTTACAGGAGATGATGAGGATTATGTGCTCAGAAAGAGGGGGTAGGCTGTTTGCAACTGATGACCGCTATTGTATAGACAATGGGGCAATGATTGCATACACTGGTTTACTGGCGTATGCACATGGTGTGACCACTCCCCTGGAGGAGTCGACATTTACGCAAAGATTCCGAACTGATGAAGTTCATGCGATTTGGAGAGAGAAGGAGATGCCGGTGCTAAATAACATCCATTCAGATGCAATGGCTGAAGTATCTAAAGATGAAGCCTCCATCCCGACACCAATCGTTGTAGATTCCTGAGGTACAATTGGCCTATACAATTATGTCTTGCTGCTAATGTTTTTTCATGATAGCTAATGCAATTTGGATTGCTGGAGACGATCTCCCTCCATTCCAAATTATAGGACTTTTTGGCTTTTCTAGATACATAGTTTTGCTTATGCACTTAGATATACACTATGTCTAGATACATAGTTAAAGCAACGTATATAGAAAAGCCATAACGTCTAATAATTTGGAATGGAAGGAGTACTTGACAATTCACGTGGAATTGTGGTTGATATGGTGGTGGGTGTGATTCCACTTCACCTGCGTTTGATTTTTCTACATGATGAATATGCTCTACAAATGAAGCTTTCACACCAAGTGCACAAACCATGCTGTTAATTGCAAAATTATGCAACTTTTTTGGACAATATGAAACAGAAGGAACCATTACATAGTTTTTTATTTTTTTATGCTTCACTGCTTATCCTCATGTGTTTTATTTCTGAACAGTCACAACCCGACGAGCTAATGGTGGGTGTTTCTTTTCTGTCACAGGCAGTAAATGCTTGCACGGGAAGGTCTAGAATCACTCCTGCGTGTGATACCTTTGCTTGCTGATTGGGAGAAGCCTCTTCCAGGCACATGGCAGGTGGCTCCGAATTGTTGTGCTGCTGTATGAACTGCAGCAGGTAAAATGAATATATGTTGTATGGCTGACATACCTGACGATAGTTGACATGGATCAAACCTTGCCAATCACCCTAACATTCTGGTTAGTTATTTTTCTTCATAGAGTGAACTTCTGATTGTTGTAAACTAATAGACGCATTTCCACAAAGCTAGGTTAAGTTACTCAGTTACTCTTGTGATGGTAATCTGTTTCCGTTCTAAAGCAGCCCCTTTTGGATGGACATTTGATTCCTGGTAACGTGGGTCCATAGAGGCCGCTCACTACTATCTACCACACCCGATCTTGCAGGGCTCTAGTGGCAAACCATCGCTAGCCTCTTCCGACACCAACACAAACTACATATCTCACCCCCCTCACGCCGCCTCTTCATCTACCGGTGAATCGGCCTCCCTGAACTTTATATGCAGTCCCTAACCACGATAACCCTAGCCCTGATGTGCTTAGATCTAGAGGAGGACAACCTACCTCATAAGGTGCCGATGGTTTAGATTTGGAGTGCACGGATCGGAGGTGGGGGTTGTTCGGGGGGTGGGAGGGTGGGTTGGAGCAGGGGAGTGAGAAAACCGCGTTGCAAGCTATTATTGATAAGGAGCGAATATAAGGTTGAGCCAGCGCCGTGGGATTTGTTTTGTTCCTATCTCAGAGAGGTGTGAAGGCGTGACACTATTACATGCATATTCGGTTAGCCTTATAAAAAGATAACAATATAAGCGCATATAATTGTATATTTAATTTGGCAATCAAGTTCATATCTTAAACAACATACTATAATTCACGTATATATAATATATAGGTTTAGGATAATATTGTACCAAACAGCAATATGCTTGTAAGAGCCTGACAGGAAGGGGCCCTAGGGGGTGGCGGCTAGGGTTGGAGAGGGAGTTGTGGGCGGCGGCGTAGGGAGAGGGCAATGGCGACAGGAGAGAGGGAGAGGGTCGACACAGGAAGGAGGGAGAGGGGAAGGGGAGATAAGCCTTGAGGCAATCCTTTCTTGATTCCAATAAGTACATAGCCTCTCTACTTATACCCCTGGGTAGACTTGCATCATAAGTAATCTAATGAAGGAAGTCCTTATAGATATGGACTTCTTATCTTAGCTAATCCTATTCTTATTGGAGATCCTCCGGATATGGATAGTGGAACGGCGGGGATCTGCCCTTGCTTGTGTGCACCTCCCCTAGGTGGCGCTGCTGCTGCTACCGTTGGCGGCGGCCCTCCTGGCGCCGCTGCTGTTGTTGGTGCCTGGGCCATGTGGGCCTAGGTGAAAGCTCTAATTTGGTTTTGGTTAATTGATGAAACCCTAAGTGCTAACCTTGTTTATCAAAGTGATTATAAGATAGGTAGCACTACTCCAAGTGATAAAGCAATGACGAAGATCATGACAATGGTGATGGCATAGTGATGATCAAATGCTTAAACTTGGAAAAGAAGAAAGAGAAAAACAAAAGGCTCAAGGCAAAGGTAAAATTGTATGAGCCATTTTTGTTTCGGTGATCAAGACACTTATCGAGTGTGATCACATTTAGGATCGATAGCCGTACTATTAAGAGGGGTAGAACTCGTATCGAAATGCGGTTATCAAAGTGCCACTAGATGCTCTAACTCATTGCATATGCATTTAGGATCTAGTGGAGTGCTAACACCCTTGACAACATTTGTGAAAATATGCTAACACATGTGCACAAGGTGATACACTTGGTGGTTAGCACATTTGAGCAAGGGTGAAGAAGATAGAGTTGAAAAAGAGTTAGTCGCGCTGTTTACAGAGCTACCGGACGCGTCCGGTATTTGGCGATGTACTCAGCGACCGGACGCGTTCGATGTGAAGCAGAAAAAGCAGTGTTCGGCAGAGCAGTCAATCGGACGCTGGCAGCGTCCAATCCGGTGTGACCGGACACGTCCGGTCGTCGGTGGGTGCTTACTGTACTCGACCGAACGCAGAGGCTTAGCGTCCGGTCAGTTTCTAACAGACGCGTCCGGTCGGCCCTAGTGGCTTACTGGACTCGATCGGACTCGGCGGCTCAACGTCCGGTCAATTATGTTTGTGCGTCCGGTATGAGCATCCGGTCGTCGGCGAATGGGCAGCAACGGATAGGCTGGTTTGAACTGGACACATGGCAGTCTGGGAGCTACCGAACACGTCCGGTAGGCTGACCGGGCGCATCCGGTATTCACGACCGGAGCGTCCGGTGCATTATGACCGGAGCGTCTGGTCGATGCGCAGTCAGCAAAATATTTAAGCCAACGGCTCTATTTCATGGGGGGCTTCTATTTAAGCCCCATGGTCGGCTCAAGCTCACTCTCTTGCACATTTTCATTGACATAGCAACCTTGTGAGCTTAGCCAAAGCCCTCCCACTCATCTGCATCATTGATCCATCATCTTTGTGAGATTGGGAGAGAATCCAAGTGCATTGCTTAAGAGATTGCATCTAGAGGCACTTGGTGTTCGTGTTGCGCTGCGGATTTCATTTGTTACTCTTGGTGGTTGCCACCACCTACACGGCTCGGTGCAGCGGTGGAGGATCGGCCCGAGTTGGTGATTGTTCGTGGCCGTCTCTGGTGATTGTGAGGGGAGTTGTACCTTCCTCGGCGGAGTGTCTAAAGGTAACTCTAGTAAATTGCTCGTGTCATTGAGTTACCTCACTTGTGGGTAGGTTCTTGCGGTGTCCAATCGTGAGGACGAGGTTTGTGCAACATCTCTTAGCTGCCAAACCACCAAGTGTTGGTCAACACAACGGGGACTAGCTTGTTGGCAAGCACGTGAGCGTCGGGAGAAAAATCGGTTGTCTCTTGCCATTTGATATCCTCTCGGTGATTGGTTTCATATATATCTTGTGATTGATTCATTTCTCTACACGGCGGTATAACCATCCTACTCACTCATTTACATTCTTGCAAATTAGTTGTAGCAAGCTCTTTAGTGTAATTAGATTTGAGAGCTTGCTTTGCTATTTAAGTTTGCTTAGTGGAGCTCTTTAGAGTAGAAAGATTGAGAGCTCTTAGTGAGTAGTATCATAGCAAATTGTGTGTCTAGCTATCATTGCAACTAGAATTGTTGGATAGGTGGCTTGCAACCCTTGTAGAGCTAGAGCAAGTTTGCATTTTGCTATTTGTCATACTAATCAAATTGCTCTAGTTGATTTGTAGATTTTTAAATAGGCTATTCACCCCCCCTCTAGCCATATTAGGACCTTTCAAGTGGTATCAGAGCTGTGGTCACCGTTTGATTGAAGGCTTAACAACCTCGGTGTCAAATTATGGCTCAAGTTGTGTTCAACCATGTGGGGGGCAAACCACCGTTCTTTGATGGCACATGCTATGATTATTGGAAGGGAAAGATGCGGATGTATCTTGGTTCAATCAATGATCAAGTATGGGAAGTGACCGAAAATGATTATGCTATCATTGATCCTGACAATCCCACCAACCCAGATAAGACCAACAAGCAATGCAACACAATGGCCCTCAACACCATATACAATGCCATTGATTCCAAAGTGTTTGAGCAAATCAAGGATTGTGAAAGAGCAAATGAGGTGTGGACAAGATTGGAGGAAACATATGAGGGCACACCGGCGGTGAAGAGTGCTAAGTTGTACATCCTCAAGGACAAGTTGACAAGTTTCAAGATGAAGGATGATGAGAGCATTCTGGAGATGTTCCATCATTCGCAAGTAATTGTCAATGATTTGAAGGCATTGGGAGAGAAGATCAAGGATAATAATGTCTCTCATCGGTTCTTGATGTGCCTACCTCCAAGATTTGAAATGTTGAGATTGCTCATCATAAGAGGAGGATTGAAGGAGATTACTCCCAACCAAGTACTAGGTGATGTCATGACCCAAGAGACATACCGTGTGGAAAGGGAGGGGATGACAAAGATGACAAGAAGGAAGAAGAAGACAAGAAGAAGAAGAGTATAGCATTCAAGGCTAGCTCATCATCATCCAAGAACAAGGGCAAGTCCAAGAAAGAATCAAGTGATGATGATGATCTTAGTGATATTGATGATGAAGCTATGGCCCTCTTTGTGTGCAAGATGGGAAAATTCATGAAGAAGAAGGGCTATGGTGCAAAAAAGAGAAGAGATCACACCAAGAAGAAAGAGTATGTGAGAAGATGCTATAATTGCAAGAGCCCCAATCATGTAGTAGCAAATTGTCCATATAATAGTGACAATGATGAGGATGAGAAGAAGAAGCACAAGGAGAATAAGAAAGAAAAGAAGGAGAAGAAGGAGAAGAGGATGACCTTCCAAAAGAAGAAGGGTGGAGGTTATGTGGTCACATGGGATAGTGATGGCTCTTCGGATAGTGATAGCTCTAGTGATGATGACAAGAAATCTATCAAGAGAGCACTAGCAAGCATCGCCATCAACAACAAGCCCTCCATCTTCGACACTCCATCGATGTGCCTCATGGCAAAATCTACCAAGGTAAAATATGATGTGAGTGATGATGATGAATGTGAAAGTGATGCTTATAGGAGTGATGATGATGATGATGAGGAGTACTCCAAGGAGGAGCTCATGGACATGTGTGAGCAAGTGCATACTTGCTTTGAGATGAAGAGAAAGGAGTGCAAGGAATTGAACAAGAAAGTCAAATTTCTTGAGCAAGCCCTTGATGAGCTCAATGCCACTCATGAGAGGCTAATGGAAGCTCATGAGAAGCTTGGCAAAGCTCACTCTAAGCTTGAAAAGGCTCACTCCTCTCTCATTGAGCAAGTCAAAGTGGAGGAAGCCAAGAAGGAGCAAGTGATCATAACATGTGACCTTATTGATGAATCTATTTTTGTTGCTCCCACTAACACTTCTTGTAGCACTACCACTTCCACTTCACCCTTGAGTGATGGTCTCACTTGTGAAAATTCACTAAAAGTGGAAAATGAGACCCTCAAAAAGGAGGTGAATGAGCTCACTCGTGCCTTAGGCAATGCCTATGGTGGAGATGCCCGCTTGCTAAAGTGCTTGGGTAGCTAAAGGTTTTCTCTCAACAAAGAGGGATTAGGCTATACCCCCAAGAAAGGCAAGGCGGCCTTTGTCACTTCCAAAGCTAGCTTTGTGAAGGGCAATGGTCGGTTTTGCAATAGATGCAAGTAAGTTGGGCATATAGAGCAAAATTGTAAGACTAACAAGAACAAGCTACCTAATGTATCCTCAATCAAATTTGATTCTTGTTACATGCTTTACAAGGGTGTCAATGGTGTAAAGGCTAAGTTCATTGGTACACCAATTGTGGGCCCAAAGAAGAAGGCCATTTGGGTACCAAAGACCTTGGTAACTAACCTACAAGGACCCAAGCAAGTTTGGGTACCTAAAAAGAATTGATCTTCTTTTGTAGGTAAACTATAAAGCCGGAGGAAGGCATTGGGTGCTTGATAGTGGGTGCACACAACACATGACCGGTGATCCAAGAATGTTCAATTCAATCAATGAAAACAAGAGAAATGAGATTGATAGTATCACATTTGGTGACAATGGCAAAGGCAAGATCAAAGGGCTTGGTAAGATTGCAATATCCAATGACTTGAACATTTCCAATGTGCTATTAGTAGAGAGCTTGAACTTCAATCTATTATCGGTAGCTCAATTGTGTGATCTTGGTTTCAAGTGCATATTTGGTGTGGATGATGTAGAGATCATAAGTGTAGATGGCTCTAACTTGATATTCAAAGGATTTAGATATGAGAATCTATACTTAGTTGATTTCAATGCTAGAGAAGCTCAATTGTCAACATGTTTGATCACTAAGTCTAGCATGGGTTGGTTATGGCATAGAAGGCTTGGTCATGTTGGAATGAAATAATTGAACAAGTTGATTAAGCATGACTTAGTTAGAGGCTTGAAAGATGTCACATTTAAGAAGGATAAACTATGTAGTGCATGTCAAGCCAAAAAGCAAGTTGGTAACACACATCCTAAAAAGAGCATGATGAGCACATCTAAGGCATTTGAGTTGATGCATATGGACTTGTTTGGACCAACCACATACACTAGCATTGGTGGAAACAAATATGGATTTGTGATTGTGGATGATTTCACTAGATACACATGGGTGTTCTTTCTTGTTGACAAGAGTGATGTGTTTGCAACATTCAAATCATTTGTCAAAGACATTCACAATGAGTTTGAAACAACAATCAAGAAAGTTAGAAGTGACAATGGTAGTGAGTTCAAGAACATTAGAATTGATGAGCTATGTGATGAATTTGGAATTAGACATCAAATCTCGGCTAAGTATACTCCTCAATCAAATGGGCTAGTTGAAAGAAAGAATAGAACCTTGATTGATATGGCAAGATCAATGTTGAGTGAGTACAATATGAGTCATTCATTTTGGGCCAAAGCAATCAACATGGCTTGCTACTATAGCAATCGACTCTATTATCACCCCATGATGGAGAAGACATCTTATGAGCTATTCAATGGAAGAAAGCCCAACATAGCATACTTTCGGGTTTTTAGTTGTAAATGCTATATATTGAAGAAAGACACTAGATTGAGTAAGTTTGAAAAGAAATGTGATGAAGGTTTCTTGCTTGGTTACTCCACTACTAGCAAGGCTTATAGAGTTTGGAATTTTGCTAGTGGTACTCTTGAGGAGGTTCATGATTTGGAATTTGATGAAACAAATGGTTCCTAAGAGGAAGATGAGAATCTAGATGATGTAAGAGGCACTCAATTGGTCAATGCAATGAAGAACATGGACATTGGTGATATAAGGCCTAGAGAGGTGATTGATGTTGAAGATGACAAGAACCAAGTGCTCTCTAACTCAAATGTGCAAGCTAGTGGTTCTCATAATCAAATCCAAGCAAGCACTAGTGTTGGCAATGTGCAAGATCAACAAATGGCTAGTTTATCATCTCAACCAAGTGATCAATCAAATGCTAGCAATCAAGTGCAAGTGCTTCAACCAACCAATGTTGCAAGAGATCATCCATTGTACACTATCATTGGTGATATTTCAAGAGGTGTGCAAACAAGATCAAGATTGGCTTTATTTTGTGAGCATTTCTCATTTGTGTCATCCATTGAACCTAAGAAGATAGATGAAGCTTTGAGGAATGTTGATTGGGTCAATGCTATGCATGAAGAGCTAAACAACTTCACAAGAAACCAAGTATGGGATTTAGTTAAGAGGCCTAAGGATCATAATGTGATTGGAACCAAGTGGGTCTTTTGGAACAAGCAAGATCAAGATGGGATAGTAATAAGGAACAAAGCAAGATTAGTGGCTCAAGGTTACACTCAAGTTGAAGGTCTTGACTTTGGAGAAACATATGCCCCGGTTGTAAGATTGGAAGCAATTAGGATCTTGCTAGCTTATGCTTGTGCCAACAACATCAAGTTGTACCAAATGGATGTGAAAAGTGCATTTCTCAATGGGTACATCAATGGGCTTGTGTATGTTGAGCAACCTCCCGGTTTTGAAGATGAAAAGAAACCCAATCATGTTTACAAGTTGAGAAAGGCTTTGTATGGATTGAAGCAAGCACCTAGAGCATGGTATGAGATATTGAGGAATTTCCTACTCTCTAAAGGATTCAAGATGGGAAAGGTTGACACCACTCTCTTCACCAAGAAGCTTAGAAATGACTTGTTTGTAATGCAAATCTATGTTGATGATATCATCTTTGGATCAACAAATCAAGAATTTTGTGAGGAGTTTGGCAAGATGATGGCAAGTGAGTTTCTTCAAATCAAGCAAATGAAGAATGGCACATTTGTGAGTCAAGGCAAGTATATCAAGGACATGCTCAAGAAGTTTGAAATGGATGTGAGTAAAGCTATTAGTACACCAATAGGGACAAGTGAAAGCTTAGATAGTGATGCTAGTGGCAATATGGTGGATCAAAAGATGTATCGGTCTATGATTGGAAGCCTATTCTATGTGACCGCATCAAGGCCGGATGTGATGTTTAGTATATGCATGTGTGCTAGATTTCAAGCCTCACTAAGAGAAAGTCATTTGAAGGCAACTAAGAGAATATTGAGGTACTTGAAGCATACACAACATATTGAATTATGGTATCCCAAAGGAGCAAGATTTGAGTTGATTGGATATTCGGATTCCAATTATGTGGGATGCAAAGTTGAGAGAAAGAGCACATCGGGCACATGTCAACTATTGGGAAGATCACTTGTGTCTTGGTCATCAAAGAAGCAAAATAGTGTAGCACTTTCAACCGCTGAAGCAGAGTACATTTTGGCCGGTAGTTGTTGTACTTAATTACTTTGGATAAAGGCTACCTTGAGTGACTTTGGAATCAAGTTCAAGCAAGTGCCATTGCTATGTGACAATGAAAGTGCCATAAAGCTCACCAACAACCTGGTTCAACACTCAAGAACAAAGCATATAGATGTCCATCATCACTTCATAAGAGATCACCAACAAAAAGGGGATATTTGCATAGAGAGTGTGGGCACCGAAGATCAACTTGCCGATATATTCACCAAGCCACTTGATGAGAAGAGGTTTTGCAAGCTAAGGAATGAATTGAACATACTTGACTTCTCCAGTATGTGTTGATGCACCCCCACTATATGACATGCCTCTCCTTCGAGCAAAGCAAGGTAAAGTTGATTGACATGTCATCCATCCATTGCTAAGGACTTGTTTAGTGCATCTAGTCATTCCTATCATGGCCTAGGCTCATTCATGAAAATCAAATGAATTTGATGCTTGTATGGTACCACTATTGCTTGTATGTTTAAAATGATCTAGTGGTAGCATATGACATGTTTGTGGGCTTATAAACCTAGTGTTTGGATAACCCTTATTTGGAGGTGTGAAGAAGCTTGTCCTTGGATCAAACCGAGTTAAATATCTTTTACAAGTAAACTAGATTGAACCACATTGAAACATGATCCTCTTTTCACATGGTTTCGCCCCAACCTATCTATAATTTGAGCTCACCTTTTGTGCTAATTGTTGACAAAGGGGAGAGAAACAAAGATATGAGTGATAGGGAGAGATATGATAAAGGAAAGAGATCAATTAAAATTTTGATCACACAAGTAGGGGGAGCAAGCTCATAAACTTGTATGATGCATTTGAATGAACATTTCATTTATTTGCTTGCATGGTACAAGTTCTTAATTTCAATATCTATGCTTGTGTGATGTATGCTAGTTATAGGTTTGAATGATGAAATGGAAAACTAGCATATATAGGCTAAGTAACTAGACTTATGTTTATTCTATGGAAACTAGACCCTTGCATGTAATGTTGATCTCACTGGGTATTCTAGTTTTTGTGTATGTCTAGTTACTAATGATGCTAAGGATGGTATATTGGTGCACTCTAATTGGTATCACGCTTCAAAGGTCCATCTCTTATACCTTAGCATCATTTGGTAGAAATTGACTCCTATATTTCCTATCTAAGCATATGTGCAAGCTACAATCTAAACTCTTAGCACATATGTAGGGGGAGCAATTGCTACCATTTGGAGTTCATGAAACTTGTCCATATTCCTTTACACATGGTAAATATGCTTGGGCAAGCAACATGGATTCAATTAAATCTCAATTCATATATCTGTGAAAGGGTTGTCATCAATTACCAAAAAGGGGGAGATTGAAAGCTCTAGTTTGGTTTTGGTTAATTGATGAAACCCTAAGTGCTAACCTTGTTTATCAAAATGATTATAAGATAGGCAGCACTACTCCAAGTGATAAAGCAATGGTGAAGATCATGACAATGGTGATGGCATGGTGATGATCAAATGCTTAAACTTGGAAAAGAAGAAAGAGAAAAACAAAAGGCTCAAGTCAAAGGTAAAATTATAGGAGCCATTTTTGTTTCGGTGATCAAGACACTTAGCGAGTGTGATCACATTTAGGATCGATAGCCGTACTATTAAGAGGGGTGGAACTCATATCAAAATGCGGTTATCAAAGTGCCACTAGATGCTCTAACTCATTGCATATGCATTTAGGATCTAGTGGAGTGCTAACACCCTTGACAACATTTATAAAAATATGCTAACACATGTGCACAAGGTGATACACTTGGTGATTGGCACATTTGAGCAAGGGTGAAGAAGATAGAGTTGAAAAAGAGATAGTCGCGCTGTTTACAGAGCTACCGGATGCGTCCGGTATGGTGACTAGACATGTCCGGTATTTGGCGACGTACTCAGCGACCGGACGCGTCCGGTCCCCACACCGGACGCATCCGGTGTGAATTAGAAAAAGCAGTGTTCGGTAGAGTAGTCGATCGGATGCTGGCAGCGTCCGGTCTGGTGTGACCAGACACGTCCGGTCGTCGGTGGATGCTTACTGTACTCGACAGGACGCTGAGGCTCAGCGTTCGGTCAGTTTCTAACAGACGCGTCCGGTCGGCCCTGGTGGCTTACTAGACTCGACCAGACTCAGCGGCTCAGCGTCCGGTCAATTGTGTTTGTGCGTCCGGTATGAGCGTCCGGTCATCGACGAATGGGCAGCAACGGATAGGCTGTTTGAACTAGACACATGGTAGTCTAGGAGCTACCGGACATGTCCGGTAGGCTGACCGGACGCGTCCGGTATTCACGATCGGAGCGTCTAGTGCATTGTGATCGGAGTGTCTGGTCGATGCACAGTCAGCAAAATATTTGAGCCAACGGCTCTATTTCATGGGGGTGTTCTATTTAAGCCCCATGGTTGGCTCAAGCTCACTCTCTTACACATTTTCATTGACATAGCAACCTTGTGAGCTTAGCCAAAGCCCTCCCACTCATCTCCATCATTGATCCATCATCTTTGTGAGATTGTGAGAGAATCCAAGTGCATTGCTTGAGAGATTGCATCTAGAGACACTTGGTATTCGTGTTGCGCTGTGGATTTCGCTTGTTACTCTTGGTGGTTGCCACCACCTAGACGGCTCAGTGCAGCGGTGGAGGATCGACACGAGTTGGTGATTATTTGTGGCCGTCTCCGGTGCTTGTGAGAGGAGTTGTACCTTCCCCGGTGGAGTGCCTAAAGGTAACTCTAGTAAATTGCTCATGTCATTGAGTTACCTTACTTGTGGGTAGGTTCTTGCGGTGTCCAATCATGTGGACGAGGTTTGTGCAACACCTCTTAGCCGCCGAACCACCAAGTGTTGGTCGACACAACAGGGACTAGCGTGTTGGCAAGCACGTGAACCTCGGGAGAAAGATCGGTTGTCTCTTGCCATTTGATATTCTCCTGGTGATTGGTTTCATATACATCTTGTGATTGATTCATTCCTCTACACGGCGGTATAACCATCCTACTCACTTGTTTACATTCTTGCAAATTAGTTGTAGCAAGCTCTTTAGTGTAATTAGATTTGAGAACTTGCTTTGCTATTTAAGTTTGCTTAGTGGAGCTCTTTAGAGTAGAAAGATTGAGAGCTCTTAGTGAGTAGTATCATAGCAAATTGTGTGTCTAGCTATCATTGCAACTAGAATTGTTGGATAGGTGGCTTGCAACCCTTGTAGAGCTAGAGCAAGTTTGCATTTCGCTATTTGTCATACTAATCAAATTGCTCTAGTTGATTTGTAGATTTTTAAATAGGCTATTCACCCCCCTCTAGCCATATTAGGACCTTTCACTAGGGCCCTCATCCGGCGTATGACATCACTCCTCCCTTTTCCGATCAGTGCGTCCTCATGCTAAATCATCGTCCAATCGTTGATCACCTCTGGTGGTGATCTAGCCTCTCGGGATAGCTATGCAATTTGAACTGTCATGTGGCCCAAGGTGTAGTTGAAGTCATTGGTGGTGATGTGGTAGTCGGAGAACTAGAAGCGGTAGCTGCATAAGCCAAAATAGCCGGAGATGTGGTAGCTATTGTTTCCCGAGCCTTCAAGTGGTTCATGGGTGGAGCGAGCAGCATAGATGGCGGCGCCAGAGAGCGTTCCTGGGAAGTGTAGTGTTTGCATCTCATGTGGAGGTCGTGGAAGCGAGTGCACCTGACCGACATCAACTTGTCCCCTTATGCGCCGACACAATGATGTGGGAACGATGGTTGGTGGTGTCATGGTGAAGTGTTGTAGCGTGCTGAAGAGGAGGTTGCCGGTGTCGTAGTTTGCCAGAGAGATCAACAAAGGGGCATCGGTGTGCTGCCTGCCGATGTAGGTGTCCACGATGGAGAGGAACTATTGGCCGTTGTTGTTGAAGAAGATGATCGTTGCTGACAGAAGCATGCGTTGTCGCCATGCCTCGAGAAGTAGAATGCTCGAGGGGAAAGCTTGCGTTGTCGGGGAAGATGCCGCTGTGTGGAGACTAATGGCCAGGAGGTGCGGAGCTAAAGTTTCGAACGACTCGAGCAGGTCCTATAACAGAGGTGAAGTTACTAGGATGTAGTATCGTTCGTTGTAGCAAACGATGCCGTGTCAGAGGGACCAGACTAGAGCTGCCACCTAGAGTTTGATGGTGGCTAAGATGATCTGAAGTTCGCACTCATCTTAAGTGGCGAGGCGAAGTTGAGCAAGAATCTCTGGGTCCGGCTCGATGTGGGCAGCCACTCTGGCGCTAGCTAGTGGAATCGATGTCGTGGCTGTGTGGAAAGCTGGTGTGGAGATGCGTTGGGTGATTTGGTGGTGGAGTTGTCGATGTGACCCCTTGGCATGGTGTTAGAGGGGTTGTCGCCGATAGAGGAGGATTGCCCCGTCTTGGTGGGTGCAGGTGTCGGGGTCTCCAGCGAGCGAGGTTGATGGCCGTCTCCTTGGAGCGAGGATGGTGCCACACAACCACCTCTTGGAGTGCTTGCTGAAGGCCATTGATGAAGAGGCTGATTTGATGTTGTTCGCTGGAGATGCTAATGCGTAGAGCATAGGCGATGAAGTTGTTGATGTAGTCGTTCATGTAGCCGATATGACGAGGTGGTGTGAGGTCGCTGGTGGTGTCATGGTCAGGGCCGAAGCTGCGGATGATGCTCTCAGTGAAGTATGCCCACTCTGTCATGGGAGTATCCTTCATTGCGCGCATGTACCACTGTTGTGCTTCACCTGTCAGATGAAAGGCCGCATACCAGGTTTGTTGTGCTTCCGCAGATGGTATAGGTTGGAGAATTGCTGCATCCACTAAAGCCATGGCCTCGGATCCATCAAGCCATCATATGTAGGTGTCATGAGCTGGGTCTTGACAGGGGCATATCGATGTTGTGGTGTAGTTGGCAGTACTGGTGGATCGACCCTTTGTACCTATGGCCTAGTGGCCGGTTGGTACTATGGTGGTGCCTTTGCCTATGGGGTAGCCACCGAGCTGACTAGGAGTCGATTGGATAACTACGCTGCCAATGGCATCTCCTGTTGATTGGTTACTAACACGCGCTGGATAGCTGGTGGTGGCGATGGAGTCGTTGGTGGAGTCATAGTTGATGGTGTTCTCGATAGGAGCTCCCGCTGGTGGTTGTCCTAGACTATGACTGACCAGATGATCGGAGGCTATGGTGATGGAGGTGCATCTGATAGTAAGGTGTTAGAGTCTACGAGGATGATCTCCGGGGTGCTAGAAGACTAGGGTTCGTCCAACTTGCGCTTGAGATAGGATTTGCTGGCAATGATCATGACTCGCTTGGTTTGCGTGGTCAGATCATTGATGGTAGCTTCGCAGTCCAATCTGGCTTGGATGCTGGTGATGGTAGCGTCACTGTGGATGCGTGCACGCTCGATCACATGTAGACATTTGTCGATGTTGATGAGTTGGTGATGCATCTATCCGAAGTTCTTGCGGAGATCGGCGGTGAGATTGTCGAGCAGCTACTGCATGGTGGTGGTGGTGGAGTCCATGGATCGTCTAGTCTCCGGATACTAGTGTAAGAGCCTAGCAGGGAGGGGCCCTAGGTGGTGGCGGCTAGGGTTGGAGAGGGAGCTGTGGGCAGGCGTAGTAGGGAGAGGGCAACATCACTTAGGGTAGGAGAGAGGGAGAGGGTCGGCGCAGGAAGGAGGGAGAGGGGAAGAGGAGATAAGCCTTGAGGTAATCCTTTCTTAATTACAATGATTACATAGCCCAACTACTTATAGTCCTAGGTAGACTTGCATCTTAAGTAATCTAATGAGGGAAGTCCTTATAGATATGGACTCCTTCCTATCTTAGCTAATCCTATTCCTATTGGAGATCCTCCGGATATGGATAGTGGAGCTGGTGAGGATCTAGCCCTTGCTTGTGTGCACCTCCCCTAGGTGGTGCTGCTGTTGCTGCCATCGGCGGCGGCCCTCCTACCGCACTGCCTGCTGCTAGTTGGCGCCTAGGTCATGTGGGCCTAGGGCCCTCATTCGGCGTATGACAATGCTTCTTACAATATAGCCATCAGCTGCAACCAAGCATATGTCAAATATCCATGTATGCATAACCATCATGCCCCAAATTACTAAGACCAAACGATACACATATGCCACACCTGCAACAATGATATGGTGTATATACTAGTACATGCTTACACACATAGCTTATCGACTAGTTATTACATAAAGATATAAACCATGCGTTATTTCACAAAATGCAATGCAGATATAGATATAACATGCATATTTATGCGAATTCATGTCTTCGCCTCCACCCTCCATGTTTACTCTTCAGTACTTGTACTTCCATTATACCATCCATCCCTATGGTGGTGGTCGTGGACCCTAGGCTGGTCATGGATATCATCGACGAGATCTCTGCGGCATTAGCCTACTCATCCTTCTACAACACCATTGAGGATGGCCTACTCTCCTGTGCAGCAACATAGAAGCCGCCAGCGCCAGCCTGCTGCCTATGTCCATCTAGCCAACAACTCCAATGCCCATCTGGTCTACTGGTGCCCCCATGTGCATCTGGTCCTGCTAGTTCCCCCATGCTCATCTTACCAGCGGCTACCCCTATGCCCATCTGGTGGTAGAAGTTCATCAGGCGGTGGCACAACCATCAGGATTGCCGAATAGGGCAGCCATTGATCTAAAGCCCATGAGTGCACACTTGATACCTGCCATAGGTGGCTAGCACCAGTGGCATCCCCACTCCAGCAGTTGGGGTTGGGGTAGCAGGGGGACACTAGGTCCATGGCGAAGTCTGGCTAGAATGGGAAATTGCATTGGCATGAGGCATGGGTTGTGGTAGCTGCAGCGACATAGGGATGGGCATGGCTAGGATGTTGTTCTAATTCTGAATCAATCTCAGCACCGGCCATGGCCACTTGGTATGCCAGTATAGTCGTCTTCCCTGATCCTAGTGGTCTTGTGGAACACATGACAGACCACCCACTTATCCTACGCGAATTTCATTTGTAAACTAGAAGCAAAATCAGATTTGGGTAAGCAAATAAAGCAAGTAGCATATTAACATACATCATTGCCAGTATTGTTACCACTACCACGCACCTTGGAAGCAGAAGCTTGAAGCTTCCATAGCCATGGTGGTGTTAGTGGCTGAGCCTAGATGTAGATCTGGGGCCAAGGGAGCCTGCCGCTTGCCTTCGAGCCTATACTTGTGCATCACCCAGTTTGTTTTATTGCCCTTGGGAGCCATGCCTTCGTAGAAGACAAGCGTCTTCTTCATGTCGATGAGCAGCACCATCCCCTTCCCCTTTGGTGGGCTTGTATACCTCCTTGTCCTTGCTGGTCGCCTTCCAATAACCAGCTTCTGTGACCCTATCCGCCCTTAGCCCCGTCGAGTACTTGTAGTCCTTCTGTGAGAAGAAGTACCACTCTTTCTCGGTCATTTTTGCCTCCCCTACAGCATGCGATCGAATTAAGCGCCATATATTAGACCACATCTCGATCGCTAGCATAGCAACATGCATCCACTACACGGATCAAACAAGACCAAGGCGTATATGTATGTACTATTGGATATATTATGGGCTTAGCCCGTATAATATTTAATAAATCAAATAAAACTCTATGGTACGTAACATTAAGCACTTGTATGGTTTAATACCATACGAGATTTTGACTGAATGTTGACTCAGCTTATATGGTTGGAAATTATTCATCTTAATTGAGAAGCTGAGAAAATGACATAGGCAGTACCACGATGCGCGCACGCCGCCGCCGCCGCCGGCCGTAGCGAGGCAGGCAGGCAGGCGGCGAGCGAGCAGGTGGGCGTGGCCAGTCTTTTGCCACTTAAATCCATATAATCACGAGAGTTTCTCTCCTTGATGGTGGAGGCGGGTTGATTGCGCCTAGTTACTGTACCTTCCACTTTTCGTCTCCTGGGATTCTCCGCTGCCTTCTCCCTTCCGTCGCAGCCATATATCCATAGTCCTCCGTCAGTCCAGAATCTCCGTCTTCCACAACCGCTCCTGAGAGAAACCATATCTCAGCAGCCATCTAGCTTCCCCAGTCCCATAACTCTACGCGTACAGGAGTAGCGGGAGAGTAGGTGCCTCTAGAACCCTCGTCCGCCTGAGAACCCTAGCACGGGGTGAGCGGTGATTATGTTTTTGGGGAGCGATCCATGACTGCTTGTCCACGTACGTCTTCTTCTCAGTGATTGCTTACGGAACAGCAAGGCGTCTTCTTCCTGGTGACCGTTTGTGGGACTGCACTTCGAACATCTTCCTGCATCGACTGTGGTCCACGACTTCGAGCAACACACTATGTCGACTAGTGCAAATGGAGCCTCTGATGCCCTCGGCATGGGACCCTCCGTTGGGTACATTCCAATCTCTGTGATTACTGTATTTTGTGCTTTTACTGTATCCGTCTATATGTCATGTATGCATGCTATAGCATTCATTAGAGATATACACATGCACATATATGCTATCACGAATCTTCTGATGTTATATTTCTGGATTAAATTGATCATAAAAATGCCTAACTTTCTAACCATCCAAAAACCTAATCGTAGGCAATTTTCTGTCAGTGGTTTTGCTGCTGCTTTGAAGCCAAATAATTTTGATGGCAAGAATTTCATGATATGGTGTGCCAAGATGGTATTGTGGTTGACTGCGATGAATTGCTATCACGCCGCACAGGGGAAGCCTAAACAGTTTACTCCTAAAGAGGAGCAAAAGTTCTTGGCTGCCGATAACCTATTTTAAGGTGCCATGATTAGTGCACTTCTTACTAAGTATGAGAAAAACTACATATCTTGCACATCAGGCAAAGAGTTATGTGATGCTCTTGAGGTAAAGTTTGGAGTATCTGATGCTGGTAGTGAGCTGTACCTTATGGAGCAGCTGTATGACTACAAAATGGTTGAAAACCGTTCTATAGTCAAATAGGCTCATGAGATACATGCACTAGCAAAGGAACTAGAACATTTCCCATGTTTGTTGTTCGACAAATTTGTGGCCGGTGGTATAATCGCTAAGCTGCCACCTTCTTAGAGGAATTTTGCTACTTCTCTAAAACACAAGAGACAAGAGTTTTGTGTGGCTGAACTTATTTAATCTCTTGATGTTGAGGAGAGGGCAAGAGCAAAGGACAACCGTGGAAAAGGAGTTGAGTCTTCTGCTACCAATATGGTGCAGAAGAAAAACTCATTTGCATCTCGTAATAAAAAGAACATGCAAGAGAACAACAATGCAAAGCCTAAGCAGATTGCTCAGTTTAAGAAGAAAAATAACAAGAAAGGTGGAAGTTGCTTTGTTTGCGGGAGTGATGAGCATTGGGCAAGCGCGTGCCTAGACCGCAAATATAAGCAAGAAAAGAAATCAACAAACGTGGTGATTAGCGAGACTGGAGGAGGAACATCTGGGTATGGTAATTCTTTACCTTTTGTTCTTTCAGTTTGTCTTTCACCTAAGTGGTGGATGGACAACGGTGCTAATATTCATGTGTGTGCTGATGTTTCTTTGTTTACTTCCTATCAGACCGATAGGACTGGAGCCTTGTTGACGGGAAACGGTTCGCATGCGTGTGTTCTTGGTGCTGGTACGGTCGTTCTGAAGTTTACTTTGGGAAAGACGGTGCTATTAAAGAACGTGCAGCATGTCCCCTCCATCAAGAAGAATCTTGTTAGTGGTTCTCAAATGTGTCGCGATGGCTTTAAAATTGTGCTTGAGTCCTATAAGTGTGTTGTGTCGAGACATGGAAACATTTGTTGGAAAAGGTTATGATTGCGGAGGCTTGTTCCACTTATCTTTGCTTGATGATGTGTGTAATAAAGTAGTGAACAATGTTAATGTTTTGGATGAGTCGAATATATGGCATTCACGACTTTGTCACATTAATTTTGGCTGTCTCACGCGGCTTGCAAATCTGAATTTAATCCCAAAATTTAACTTAGTCAAAGATTCTAAGTGCTAGGTGTGTGTGCAATCGAAGCAACCGCGCAGGCCTCACAAGGCTGCTGAGGCGAGGAACTTGGCACCATTATAACTTGTTCATTCTGATTTATGCGAAATGAATGGTGAATTGACTAAAGGCGGTAGACGATACTTCATGACATTTATAGATGATTGTACTAGATTTTGCTACGTGTATTTATTGAAAACTAAAGATGAAACATTGCATTATTTTAAAGTCTATAAAGTTGAGGTAGAAAATCAACTTGAGAAGAAAATCAAGCGTTTGCGGTCCTGATCGCGGGGGAGAATATTTCTCAAATGAATTTTCTGAGTTTTGTGCGGTGCATGGAATTATTCAATGAAAGGACGCCACCATACTCACCACAGTACAATGGGATTGCAGAGAGAAAGAACCGCTACTCTAACTGATTTGGTTAATGCCATGTTAGAGACTGCAGGACTATCTAAGGAATGGTGGGGTGAGGCTATATTGACAGTGTGTCATGTTCTGAATAGAGTGCCCACAAAGAACAAAGAAATTACACCATTCGAGGAATGGGAGAAGAAGAGATTAAATCTCTCTTACCTGCGAACTTGGGGTTATTTGGCAAAGGTGAATGTGCCAATAAACAAAAAGCAAAAGCTTAGACCAAAGACTGTTGATTGTGTTTTTCTTGGTTATGTTATTCACAATGTGGGTTATAGATTTTTAATTATAAATTCTAGTGTTCCTGAGATGGCTGTTGATATAATCATGGAATCTAGAGATGCTACATTTTTTGAGAATGAGTTTCCCATGAAAAATGCACCTAGCACGACTGGTCATGAATTTATAATTCCCCATGAGCATGAAAATTTTACGCCGATAGAATAAACTAAGTAACCCTATATGCAAAATCCTGAGGAGGATGACACTATAGTCACAAGAAAAAGTAAGACACAGAGGACTGCAAAGTCTTTTGGTGATGACTATATTATGTACCTTGTGGATGACACACCAATGACCATTGAAGAGGCATATTCCTCTCCTGATGCTGACTTATGGAAGGAAGCGGTATGGAGTGAGATGGATTCTGTTATGTCTAATGGAACTTGGGAAATTGTTGATCGACCTTATGGGTGCAAACCTATAGGGTGCAAATGGGTGTTCAAGAAAAAGCTTAGGCCTGATGGTACTATCGAGAGGTATAAGGCAAGGCTTGTGGCCAAGGGTTATACTCAAAAGGAAGGTGAGGATTTCTTTGATACTTATTCACCGGTTGCCCTTCTTGACTACAATTCAAGTTTTGCTTTCCCTAGCAGCCTCTTATGGTCTTATCGTTCATCAAATGGACGTTAAGACAACTTTCCTAAATGGAGAGTTAGCAGAGGAGATCTATATGGATCAGTTAGATGGGTTTATAGCAAATGGTCAAGAAGGCAAGGTGTGTAAATTATTAAAGTCATTATATGGCCTAAAACAAGCTCCTAAGCAGTGGCATGAGAAGTTCGACAGAACTTTAACATTTGCTGGCTTTGTTGTGAATGAAGCTGACAAATGTGTGTACTATCGGTATGGTGGGGGTGAAGGAGTCATTTTGTGCTTATATGTTGATGACATACTGATCTTTGGATGTAGCCTCAAAGTGATCGAGGAGGTAAAGGAATTTTTATCTAAAAACTTTGAGATGAAAGATTTGGGAGAGGTTGATGTTATTCTTAATATCAAGCTTCTGAGAGAAGGTGTTGGTGGGGTAACTCTGTTACAATCCCACCATGTGAAAAAGGTGCTGAGTCGCTTTGGGTTTAGTGACTGTGCACCTGCTCCTACACCTTATGACCCGAGTGAGCTATTGAGGAAAAATCGGAGAATAGCAAGGGATCAGTTGAGATATTCCCAGATCAGTGGTTCGCTCATGTATCTTGCTAGTGCAACAAGGCCTGACATCTCATTTGCTGTGTGCAAGTTGAGCCAGTTTGTGTCAAACCTGGGAGATGATCACTGGCGTGCTCTTGAGAGAGTGATGCGCTATCTAAAAGGCACCATGAGCTATGGTATTCATTATACCAGACATCCAAAAGTGCTGGAAGGCTATTGTGATGCAAACTAGATCTCTGATGCTGATGAGCTTTATGCCACAAGTGGATATGTGTTTTCGCTTGGAGGTGGCGCTGTTTCCTAGAAGTCTTGCAAGCAGACTATCTTAATGAAGTCTACAATGGAAGCAGAACTCACAACATTATACACTGCTGGCTCTGAGGCCGAGTGGCTTCGTGATCGCCTTATGGATTTACTGGTTGTTGAAAAACCCATACTGGTTATTTCTATGAACTGCGATAACCAGACTGTGATTATGAAGGTTAACAGTTCTAAGGATAACATGAAGTCCACAAGGCATGTTAAGAGACGACTAAAATCTGATAGAAAATTGAGAAACTCTGGAGTAATAATGTTGGACTATGTTCACACATCTAACAATCTGGCAGATCAATTCACTAAGGGTCTGTCACGCAATGTGATAGAAAGTGCATCGAGAGAGATGGGTTTGAGACCCACATGAAATTTACTATAGTGGTAACCTGTTCTATGTGATCGGAGATCCCATGAAGTAGAATGGCGAAACAAGCTAGTTGTAAATTGTGAGGAAAGATCCTTAGTAAGACTTATTTCTGATGCATATCTTTCCTTTCTGTAAGGCAGGTTGGTTTTTACCTTAATGTGTTCTAAGTGGCTTGCTAAAGCAAAGATGTTGTCCTACAGAATATCTTTTGAGGAACACACCTATATGAGTCAGACTACTGGTCACAGTCTATGAGATTTGGGTGATCTCTAAATACTCATGAAAGGCACTGGAGTATGACTTATATGCTTCAAATAGAGGGGATGCCTTTTGCAGCCAAGTATCAGCTAAGGACTTTAGTGACATTCACCTCACACAAAACTATCAATTCAAGGCTTAGTCCATTGTTCAGTTGTGACTAAGTAAAACTATTACTCTAGATGGATGTTCAACTTAACAGTCTCCATCGAAATACTGGTATATAAAAGAAATATGGTTCTGAGACTACTTTGTTACAAACCCTAGAGTTTGGTGGGGATTGTTGGATATATTATTGGCTTGGCCCATATAATATTTAATAAATCAAATAAAACTCTATGGTACGTAACATTAAGCGTTGTATGGTTTAATACCATACATGATTTTGACTGAACATTGACTCAGCTTATATGGTTGGAAATTATTCATCTCAATTGAGAAGCTGAGAAAAGGACATAGGCATGCCACATGTGCGCGCGCGCCACCGTTGCCGGTGGCTAGGCTAGGCCGAGGCCAAGGCTATGGCCGTGGCGTGGCGTGGCGAGGCGAGGCAGGCAGGCAGGCGGCGAGCGAGCGGGTGGGCGTGGGCAGTCTTTTGCCACTTAAATCCACATAATCACGAGAGTTTCTCTCCTTGATGGTGGAGGCGAGTTGATTGCGCCAGTTACCATCCCTTCCGCTTTCTGTCTCCTAGGATTCTCCACTGCCTTTCTCTTTTCTCGTCATAGCTATATATCCGTAGTCCTCTGTCAGTCCAGATCTCTGTCTTCCACAACCGCTCCCGAGAGAAACCACATCTCAGTAGCCCTTTGGCTTCCCCGTCCTGTAACTCTGCATGCATGGAGTAGCGGGAGAGCAGGTGCCTCTGGAACCCTCGTCCGCCTGAGAACCCTACACGGGGTGAGTGGCGATTAGGGTTTTGGGGAGCGATCGGTGACTGCTCGTCCACGAATGTCTTCTTCCCAGTGGTGGTTACGACAACACTGCCATTCCTCAAACTGGCAGTGATGTGGCTGTACCAGTTAGGGGTTAAGTAGTATAACTTTTCCCTTCCTTTTGAATTCCTCTGACTGCCTCAACGGTTAAGACTCCGCAACTTAGTCCCCAAGACCCATGTTCGAGTCCCAGGCGGCCCAAATTTTATTTTTTTGTTTCAACTTTATAATATATATACACTATTAGCATCACATGGCAATCGTGAGCCTTGCAGTGTGTTATTGACAAGTCCTTCATCGACACTAGCTTCTTCACATTTGTTGAAAACCTAGTCAGGACTTTGACCCCCCTCAGGAAAGTGCATATAGCTCTCTTCTCGTCTGGTGTTAGGTTGAAGCACGCCGCGGGCAGAGTGTATTTTCCATTAGCCTCAGGTACTGGGTGAAGCTATGTCATCACGTTTAGCTGCACCATGTCTTTCCATGCTTTTAGACTATCCTTTGACTTGCCTGTGTCCATCAAGGTAGCAATGAGACTCTCAAAGACATTCTTCTACACGTGCATAGCATCAATGGCATGGGGGACCTCCAAGTCTGGCCAATAAGCCAAATAGTGAAAGAAGATCGATTGTTTCTTGAAAGGTACGCCTTCGATAGGAGGTGTGCTTCTATCTCTGTTAGTCCCATCTGGATTCTTCTTTTCATATGCGACGCGTATGTTTTTCACCATTCTGTACACGTGTTCTCCGTTATGACGTCTCTCTGGAGGGGGTTCAATCTCTAGGGCGTTGTCATAAAATCTAAAAAACAATTTGCTGCGATACTTGTGACTTGTCTTTAAGAAGCATCGGTTCCTTAGGAAAACTATTTTCTTGGATGCATCTAGGTACACCCATGTAGTACCATCTAAGCATCCCGTCTTCCCTTTGATCTGTCCAGACAAAGCAAACAACGCGGGGTAATCATTGGTAGTAACAAATATTATTGCTCTACATATGAAGTCCTCCTTTTGGAATGCATCATACATCTACTCCCCATGCCTCCATAGCCTCTCCATTTCTTGCATCAAAGGCTCAAGGAACATGTCTATATCAATGCCTGGTTGTTTAGGGCCAGAAATAAGAATAGTGAGGAGAAGGTACTTTCTCTTCTGACACAACCATGTTGGGATGTTGTACATGGTCAAGATCACTAGCCAAGTGCTGTGGTCGCTCATCCTCTTATTGAAGGGATTCATTCCATCGGTGCTCAAGCCAAACCGTACATTCCTTGGGTCATCACTGAATTCTTTGTGCTTCTCATCAAACCTTTGCCACTGACTACAATCAGCCGGGTGTGCAATCTTATCATCATCCACCTTGCGCTCATCATCCCACCATGTCATGAGTGTGGCTTCTTTAGGGTTTAGGAGGATACGTCTCAAGCGTTCGGTCACTGGTAGGTACCACATTACTAAGGCATGAATTCTTCTCTGCTTTGCATCATTGCCTAATGGAGTGTCCTCTGGGGACTGAGATTCTTGTACCACCTTTTTTGTACCCTTCTTATTCCTCTTTTTCCTAGTGGAGGCTTTATCCCCACCGTAAAGGTCATTGTTCTTGTACCGGCTGGCCCCACACCGGGGACATTTATCCAGTGACTTGAATGTTTTGCCACGAAAAAGTATACAGTGGTTGGGGCATCCTTGGATTTTTTCAACCCCCATTGTTAATGGACTTATGACCTTCTTCGCTTGGTATGTGTTGGCGGGAACTGAGTTTGGTTGTGGCAGCACCCATGACAGGAGATGCAATAGATCATTGAAACTACAGTCTGACCAGCCGTACTTAGCCTTTAGGATGAGCAGCTCAAGCACAAAACGTAGCAATGTCTAATGTGTTGGACAACCCTTTTCAACACTATACATAGTCTCCTTCGATGCTTTTGTCACCCTTTCCAAATTTTCTAGACCTTTCGAGCTATTTAGTAAAATCTCTGGTCCAAGGGCTCGAATCATGCCCTCCAAATCATCTTCATCCTCGACACGTGCTCCACCATCATTATTGGCACCAGCTTCGTTGTTACCATCCCAACCACCAGCATCACCATCTTGTTCATTGCCAAACTTGAAATCCATTCGTGCATCAAGCTCTGTTGAATGTTGGGACATGGATTCTATGGTTTCGTTGTCGTATATCTCCTCATCCTCGTTGTTAACAATAACCATTTCACCATGATGAATCCACACTGTGTAGTCCTCAACAAATCCTCGCATATTCAAATGTAATATGATGATAGTCACATCTGTCCATGCCATACGGTTCTTGCAATCTTTACAGGGGCAAATAATTGTATCCTTATTCTCTTTTAATGTCGTTGCATGCTTCTTTGCGGTTTCAATAAATTTATCCACCTCTTCACGAAAACCTACCTTGAACCTTTACGAACCATACATCCAAGTTCCTATACTCCATCTTTTACAACAACAACAAAACAAACATTAAAGGACTACTTATTCAGATATATATAAAAATGAATCAAATTAATAATTACTTGAGAATAATTGTATATACTTTAGATATATATGAATATAAATCTAATATAATTACATGAAGCATACAAACACACCATGGTAGAGGAAAATTAATTAATGGCCCATTTATCCATAAATAATTAAAATACATATTTATTGATTACAATAAATAATTTCAAAGACAACAATTAGCAACAATTATACTTTACCCAATATCTTTCATATAAACCCTAGTCCAATTTTATCAAACATAAATTTACAAAAACGAAATTAATAAAAAAACCAAGCCCTAGATCTAGATCTACATGCACATGAAACATGCATAAAACTAACTAATTGTTCACTAAAATCAAGAAATATGGACCAAATAAGGGTATGATCTTGTTCCCCTCCCTAATTTACCCTAGTACATTTAAAGCTTGGGTCTAATTTGCTTCATAAGTAGCTCAAGCACCATAGAGGAGAGAGAAAAACAAAACTCTAATTACTCACTAGCCAACCATTAAAACTTCAAAAAAGTGTGGAATAACATTTTCTTACCTTCTATAACCTCTCCACCAAAGGATTTGAGACCAAAACCTTCCCCCCTTAGTAGAGCAATTTTTGGGAGGTGCCCAAGGCCTCCCCACATTTCTTTCACGGGTTGGAGTGAGTGACCCGAGGAGAAAGAAGGTGCTGCAGTTGTTTTATATGTGGGTCATTTGTAGGTGTAAAGAAAATGGACCCTTGGCCCATTTACTTTGGATTTTGGTGTTTGATGACCAACACAACCAAATTGGACTAATGAATTTGCAAGTGTTTGTTTTGTAGTTCAATAGGGTGCAAGACGTAACTTAGATGAAGGCGACATGATGATCCGATGATCAGCACCTCAAGCAAGACCTTAGGAGCACAAGAGAAGACCCAAGAGATCAAGCAAAGTCCAAGGATGAAGATTGGAACCAAGCCGTACGCAAGATCGCGAAGAAACGAGCTTGCAAAGGCGACCGGACGTTGGACCGGACGCTGGTGGCTCGGCAGTCGGGATGATCGGACACTGGTGGCTCGGTAGTCAGGACGACTGGACACTAGTGGCTCGGCAGTCAGGACGACCGGACGCTAGACCGGTGGCTCTGCAGTCGGGACGACCGAACGTGGGTGGCGAAACCGACTGGATGCAGGGATGCAGTGTCCGATCGAGTACAATAAGGTTCCAAAGCGGCAAATCTGTGACCAGATGTGTCCGATGGCAGGCGACCGAACGCTGGCCAGTGTCCGATCAGTATATTGCTGGCTCAACGGTTGGGACGACCGGACGTGTCCGGTCAGGACGATTCAGCATCCGGTCAGTAGCAGTTTCGCAGGAATTCGACCCTAACAGCTACTTTATCAGTGGGGCTTATAAATACAACCCCCAACCAGCCATTTGAGTAGAGTGGAGCTGAGGAAACACACCAAGGGTGTTGATACACCATTTTAGTGATCTCCACTTGCATAGTGCTTAGTGATTCATCAGGTGATTAGCGTAGGTGCTTTGTGAAGTGCTTAGGTTGATTAGACCACTACTTATGCGCTTGCTCTGGGTTAGGCCTAGTGTCTAGTGAGGTTTGCATACCTCTTACCACTCGGTGCTTGCGAGCACCATTGTTGTACATCGGAGGGGCTTGAAGTCTTTCTGAGATCACACCAACCACGTTTGTGGTATGGCCACCACCATGTACCAGAGGGAACAAGGCCCGCGACATTTTGGCCGAAAGCTTGATAGTGAAGACGGCAGGGAGCATCTGGGAGAGGCTTGCCGGAAGGCACGTCGGAGACCCACTTGCGCGTGGGGAAGGCACGAGGCTATCCACGGAGTTACCCGACCGGGAGCTTAGCCCTTGCGAGGGATTTCTTGCGAGGGGCTCCAACGAGGACTAGGGGGAAGCTTACGCGCTTCTCGATACCTTGGTAAAAATACCAGAGTCGTTGACGGGAGTTTGCATATCTCTACCTTGCTCTTTAGCTTCCGCATTTACATTGATTACTTTACTACGTTTGCGGTAGAGATAGCAACACACTAGCAAAACCATAGTTGTGCATCTATATAGTTTATCTATTGCATAGGTTTTGCTAGGGTTAGAAAAAGAGGCCATAATTTAGAGTTATAATTTTTAAGTTGCCTAATTCACCACCCCTCTTAGGCGTCACGGTCTCTTCAATTGGTATCAGAGCCGGTTGGCTCAAATTGGACCTTTGGCTTAACCGCCGTTGAGCTGACACTATTTAGAGTGATTAGGATGGATACCGCTAGGCCTCCGCACTTTGACGGTACTAACTTCCTATACTATAAAGCTAGAATGGCTTACCACCTTGAGGTGGTTGATTTGGGTGTATGGAGAGTCACTCGTGACGGGATGAAACCCATCAAGAATCCTGAAAAACCCACAAAGAGTGATGAAGAAATGCACTTCAATGCAAGAGCTAAAAATTGCTTGTTTGAATCACTTAGTATGGATGCTTTTAACCAAGTATTCACTTTAAATACGGCACATGGAATTTGGTTAAAACTCCAAGAGCTCCATGACGGCACAAGCAATGTCCGTGAGCAAAAACATTGTCTAGCAAAGCAAAACTATGATTCCTTTACTATGAATGATGATGAGCTTGTTCGTGATATATATTCTCATTTGAATCTAATTATCAATGAGCTCCATTCTATAGGATTATTAAAGCTAGATGATGCGGACATAGTGAGGAAGATCATCTCTATGCTACCACAAAAGAAATATGCAAGCATCATCACCATCCTTCACAACATGGAGGACTTGAGCAACATGACCCCAGGCATAGCCATTGGCAAGTTAGTGGCATTTGAAATGTCACGTAAGATGGGTCAAGAAGAAGCTTCTTCATCAAGCAAAGGCGAAGCTCTCGCTTGTAGTGAGAAAAAGAAGATGAAGGGCAAGCAAGTTGAGACAAGCTCAAGCTCAAGCTCCTCAAGTGAAGATGATGAAGAAGAAGAAGATGAGGACAATGATGAAGATTCAAGTGATGATCAATCTTCCTCCTCCACCTCCGATCTTGATGAAGAATCAATCAAAGTGATCAACAAGGTGGAGAAGATGATCCCAAGGCTCAATGTCAAGGGTGTGCCCATCCAAATTCAAGATTTCATTTTCACAAATCAAAGAAATGAGCAAAGAAAGAGAGGATGCTATGGATGTGGCGAGTTGGGGCACTTTGTGGAAGTTTGTCCAAATAAGCCCACA
Organism: Miscanthus floridulus; assembly: GCF_019320115.1. Classification (NCBI taxonomy): domain Eukaryota; kingdom Viridiplantae; phylum Streptophyta; class Magnoliopsida; order Poales; family Poaceae; genus Miscanthus; species Miscanthus floridulus. Next base: position 37,786,636 of record NC_089595.1, read on the forward strand.
CCCAAGACAAAGAAGAAGGCATGCAAGAACCAAGCCCTCACATCAATAAGATCATGGGATGATTCTTCAAGTGAAGAAGAACCCCATCACAAGAGGCGAGGACACAAGCACTCATCATCAAGCTCTTCTCGTGTGTGCCTTATGGCATGAGGTAACAAAAGCTCTTCCTCTAGTGAGAGTGATAGTGATGATGATATGCCTTCTTATCATGAACTTGTGCAAAAAAATCTTAATTTTGCTAAAGCTTGCACTAGCCAACAAAAGAAGCTCAAAAGTTTAAAAAGAAAAGCTAGATAGTTCACAAAAAGCATACAAAACCTTGCTTGAACAATATGAGAACTTTGCTAATCTTAATGTTGAACTATCTACTAAAATTGAGAAACTTGAGACTAGTGCAACAACAAATGCATGCACAATCAATGATGAGCAACTCTTAAAGAAAAATGAAAAATTAAAAGAAAAGTTAGCTAGCTCACAAGAAGCATATAATAGTTTGCTTGCTAAAATAGAAACCATGTGCAAACATTGTGATGAGCTAACTAATAAAGTTGCTAATCTTGAAGCCGTTAGCACAACCCCCACCAAGGCATCTAAAAAGAAAAGTTCTATCTTTAACATGTCTAAAAAGGATGCCTCTACTTCTTGTAATGATTTATGTTTAGACTCACCTTTGTGCAACCAAGTTTGTGTTGAGAAAGTTGTTGTAGATACATGCACACAAGAGGTTGCAAAGGAGAATGAGCAACTCAAGCAAGAAGTGGCTCGCCTCACTAAGGACTTGACTCAAGTGAAAGGCAAGGCGAAGCAAACCCAACTTCATCAAGATAACACCATCAAGGGAGTGAAGAAGCTTGATGAAGGACAAACCGTGGTTTGTTACGTGTGCCACAAGGAAGGTCACAAGTCCTATGAGTGCAAGGTGAAGAATGGGGGAGGAGCAAAGAAGAAGGAGAAAAAGCAAACAAGCAAGCTCTCCAACACCTACACCAACAAGGTGGACAAGAAGGCCTCCACACCTTATCTCTTGAAGAAGAAGAAAAATGACAAGGTGGTGGCCATCAAGGTGAACAAGCAAGCCAACAATGGGGTCAAACGCTTTTGGGTGCCAAAGGAAATCATTTCAAACATGAAGAGCACCAAGAAGGTTTGGATCCCAAAAGGGAAGTGAGAAGTCCGTCGGACTTCGGGGAATTTGGAGACTTGGCAAAGTGTGGGTGCATTTCATGGGTTCATCATGATGGACAAAATCATTGCCAAGTGGGTTAGTGAATACTAAGGACCTAAATTCCCCTTCCCATGTTAGGTAACTAGATGTCATTACTTTCAATTAGTATTCATTTCAATTGGTATTGTTTTTCAATTGATATACTTTTAAAGCATCTAGTTATCTTTCATGCCTATGTTTGCATTTACATGTTTAAATCTTTTGTCATGCATTTAATAGGTATATCATATGGTAGGCTTGCTCGGTTTCTTTATCAACCCTTGGAGCAAACCTACATGGTTTAAAATTGTTTATGAGCACGGCACATAGCTTGTTTTTACAATTTTTTTATCTAATATGTGCCAAAGTCCAAATTGTAGATAATCTCTCCCAAATATCATCTTTCAAGTGGTATTTTGATACTTTAAATCAATGTGCACAAATTTTACAAGTATTCAACACTTGTGTGCACAAATTTAGGGGGAGCTTAATTCTACAACTTGGATGCTTTGAGACTAACACTTTTTCAAATGGTATCAATTTTTCAAACCTATCACATGTGTAGTAGTCTCATTGTAAGGAAATTGGAATCCCTAGAGTTAAGCATCATTCTTCAATTGGCATCATCATGTTGATTTCATTTCATATTTATATGCTTTCTCCATGCATTATATAGATTAAACTCTCTTGTACAATAAATTGCAAATTATGCATATGCTTTGCTTTCTACAATATGTATGCATATATTTAGGGGGAGCTTAGTCTATATAATGTGAGAGTCAAATTTTGTGATCCATTTCACTCTATACAAAGGATCACAAAATTTGACCCTCCCTTGTGCTACTAACGTCTTTCTTTTCGGTGTTTGATGCCAAAGGGGGAGAATTTGAAGGACCAAAGACAAGCATTTAGTTACAAGTAGTAATGGTCCGAGAAAGGGAGGAAAGTGAATTATGGGTTAGTCTAAGTAATGGGAGATTTTTATTTAGAAAGCTAGGCTTTAATCCATAATATCACATGGGGACATTTGCAAGGGCAAGACAAGCTTTTAAGTAAAGTTTTAATTGGTATCTATCAATTAGTATCATATAACCTTGCCCTTTGCATTGCATCCTAGCAAGTAGGTAGTTTTCTAATTTCAAAAATTTTATTATTTGCTTGCTTTGGTCATGTTGGCATCAATCACCAAAAAGGGGGAGATTGTAAGGAAAATGGACCCTTGGCCCATTTACTTTGGATTTTGGTGTTTGATGACCAACACAACCAAATTGGACTAATGAATTTGCAAGTGTTTGTTTTGTAGTTCAATAGGGTGCAAGACGTAACTTGGACGAAGGCGACGTGATGATCCGATGATCAACACCTCAAGCAAGACCTTAGAAGCATAAGAGAAGACCCAAGAGATCAAGCAAAGTCCAAGCATGAAGATTGGAACCAAGCCGTGCGCAAGATCGCGAAGAAACGAGCTCGCAGAGGCGACCGGACGCTGGACCGGACGCTGGTGGCTCGGCAGTCGGGACGACCGGACGCTGGTGGCTCGGCAGTCGGGACGACCGAACGCTGGACCGGTGGCTCTGCAGTCGAGACGACCGGACGCGGGCGGCGAAACCGACCGGACGTAGGGAAGCAGCGTCTGATCGAGTACAGTAAGGTTCTAGAGCGACAAATCTACGATCGGACGCGTCCGATGGCAGGCGACCGGACGCTGGCCAGCGTCCGATCAGTATATTGCCGGCTCAACGGTCGGGATGACCGGACGCGTTCGGTTAGGACGATTCAGCGTCTGGTCTGTAGCAGTTTCGCGGGAAGTCGACCCCAATGGCTACTTTCTCAGTGGGGCTTATAAATACAACCCCCAACCGGCCATTTGAGTAGAGTGGAGCTGAGGAAACATACCAAGGGTGTTAATACACCATTTTAGTGATCTCCACTTTCATAGTGCTTAGTTTGATTAGACCACCGCTTATGCGCTTGCTTTAGGTTTAGGCCTAGTGTTTAGTGAGGTTTGCATACCTCTTACCACTCGGTGCTTGCGAGCACCATTGTTGTACATTGGAGGGGCTTGAAGTCTTGCGAGATCACACCAACCGCGTTTGTGGTGTGGCCACCACCGTGTACCGGAGGGAACAAGGCCCGCGGCGTTTCGGCCGGAAGCTTGATAGTGAAGACGGCGGGGAGCATCCGGGAGAGGCTTGCCGGAAGACACGTCGGAGACCCACTTGCGCGTGGGGAAGGCCCGAGGCTATCCACGGAGTTACCCGACCGGGAGCTTGGCCCTTGCGAGGGATTCCTTGCGTGGGGCTCCAACGAGAACTAGGGGGAAGCTTGCGCGCTTCTCGATACCTCGATAAAAATACCGGAGTCGTTGACGGGAGTTTGCATATCTCTACCTTGCTCTTTAGCTTCTGCATTTACATTGATTACTTTACTACGTTTACGGTAGAGATAGCAAAACCATAGCAAAACTATAGTTGCACATCTAGATAGTTTATCTATTGTATAGATTTTGCTAGGGTTACAAAAAGAGGCCATAATTTAGAGTTAGAATTTTTAAGTTGCCTAATTCACCCCCCTCTTAGACGTCACGGTCCCTTCGGCTGGTGATTGAGCCGCCACTACAAATCGGAGATATATATATACGGGGGCACTTGTAGAGGCGGCTCAATCACCAGCCTCCCCTACAAATAGCAACTTCAGGGGCGGCAGGTGATTGAGCCGCCCTACAAATCAGACCCTATTTGTAGGGGCGGCTCGTATCACCAGCCGCCCTTGCTGTTTCATTTATAGGGGCGGCTCCATCACCAGCCGTCCCTATAAAAAATTCAAATCATTGCTAAAAATCGTTTTTTACGTAGAGCTTCCTATTTAGGATCAGATTACTCAGGATCAGAGGATATATTTAGATTAATTAAGGTTCCTGGCTATACAGGCTATGTCTAGACGCTCTGTATATGCTATATATATATATCAAATGTGTTCGTGCTTTGCAACAAACATAATATGTATAGTAATTATTTTAACTTGTATAAGCGCAGGACATGAGTCCGGCTCGCATACAAGATATGTAGGGTGCGACTTAATACGTTTTTGAATTGGACTCTTTATCCATCATCGCTAGAAGCAAGTTCTCTTAACTCGTATGAATGTGTCATGTGTACGAGTCATATCTAGTACCATCTAAAAAGCGTGGAAGCCTTTCGTCCAACAGGTTTGGTGCGCGTGCCCCAGCCTGACGCCGTGTACGTGCCTCTGTACGTGTAGACGCCCAGCCTCTATACGTGTAGAGGACTTGCTCGATCTGGACACCGCTTCGCCTACGTATCTGTGCAAACCGTGGCAGACACCCATCCTGACGCCGGTTTCCCCTCACATCCGAGACCTGCTTGGCTGCTTCCCACCATCGCGTGACTCCGAGTCTGGTCCTCCCTCCCTGGCGTACTCCGAGATAGTCTGGTCCGCAATAGAAGAACAACCTTCCCTTGCTCAGTATAAATTTACACCTGAGTATCGCGCGGTGTTCAGCTTCTCCTACCGAACGCTGAACGAGACGTGGCCATATGAACGTGGATGCCCCTCGGCCTCACTGTCATCTCCTTCTCGAGCTCCTGCAAATGGCGCGGGAAGAGCCCGCGGTGGCGGCGCGGCTAGGGCGTGGCTGGGGCTGGCTGGCGTACTCAGAGTTAGTCTGGTCCGCAATAGAAGAACGATCTTCCCCCGCTCAGTATAAGTTTACACCCGAGTATCGCGCGGTGTTCACATCCTCCTGCCGAATGCTTAGAACGAGACGTGGCCGTATGGACGTGGATGCCCCTCGGCCCTCACTGCTGTCTCCTTCTCGCCTCCTATATTCATTTGTTGCCAAATTAATAAAGGTCCTTTGGATGCTCTTTACAATCCGGTTGTGGGTGTTAATATCATATCTACATCTTTTGCTCATGATTTATTGAAACACATGCCATTAACCCCAACAACATAGTTGTTGAAAAGTCTTTCAGGACACGTTCTCCTAAGTTTGGGAATACTTTATGTCCTTCCTATCCAGGTAAAAGGAACTAAGGTCATCTGAGCTTCTATATCTTTGATATTATGGAGTTCGACCAGTTGATTGGACAACCAATTGAAAGACTTATCCAAGAAAGACAAATGAGGAAGTTGAATATATGACTTGGAAAATTTTTAAACTTTCTATACCTATCACTCATTCTCTAAATGCTGCGACTGAGCCAATTCTCGAAAAAGACCCAATGGAAGAGGTTAAGGTTGGATCTCTTGATGACTTAATCGAACCCAACCTTGAAGAAGATGCCCAGTTCTTCATCGAAGAAGAAGACGAAAATCCTACGGAATCTGAACCTCTAGATGAATTGCTAGAACCACCTAAGCCCACCATTGAGCTTAAACCTCTGCCTTCTGGTCTTAGATATGCTTTTCTCAATAATGATCAAGATTCTCCTATAATCCTAAGTGATAAACTCTCTCAGGAAGAATCCCTATGTTTGATAACTGTTTTAGAAAAGAATCGCTCTGCTTTTGGCTACTCGCTCGAAGACCTTAAGGGAATCAGCCCTACTCTTTGCACCAATCGCATCCCTACAGATCTTGATTCTATACCTTCTCGAGAGCCCCAACATAGGCTTAACAATGCGATGAGAGAGGTTGTTAAGAAAGAAGTCTTGAAACTCTTGCATGCCAGAATCATGTATCCCGTACCACATAGTGAGTGGGTTAGCCCTGTTCAAGTTGTGCCTAAAAAGGGAGGCTTGACTGTTGTTAAAAATAAAAAGAATAAATTAATCCCCAAAGAACTGTCACTAGATGGCGGATGTGTATTGATTATCGAAAACTTAACAAGGCAACAAAGAAAGACCACTTTTCGCTGTCCTTCATTGATGAAATGTTGAAGCGACTGGCAAATCACTTTTTCTTCTGTTTTCATGACGGATATTCAGGTTATCACCAAATTCGGATCCATCCAGATGACCAAAGCAAAACCATCATTACGTGTCCATATGGAACTTATGCTTACCGTAGAATATCTTTTGGATTATGTAATTGTAACAACCTGGGTTTTTGAGCATAAAAAAATGTGAGCTTTTTAATTTTTTTTCTTGAATGTGTGAAGCATGTAGCTTCTATGCCAACCTAAGTCAAACCCGCTAATAAATTGTTGCACTCATATAGATTTGATTATAGGAGTGTGCCTGAGCTCTCGAGTTTGTTCTATGTTTGAGTCTTGTTAGAGTTTGGAGTGCAGAAATCCGTAGCGAAGTTCTCTCAATCTCCTTTGAATCCTTCTCAAATCTCTTTTGGAATACCTCTCAAATCCTTTTCGCAAAATTGGAAACCATCTTCTTTTCCCTTGGGCTCAAACCCCCTTAGCCAGTCCATCTCTCCTCCTTCCTTCTCACCCCCTGTCGGCCCAACTCGCCATCCATCCTCCCTTTCCTTTTCTCGCTACCTAAGTAGCCCACCAGGCCCAGCTCGCCTCCCCCGCTGTTCTGCTCACCTAGGCCCTTACCTTGCCTCCCCCACCGGCCCACTCCCTCTCCCCCTTCCTAATCACCTCGCGCCAGCCCAGCTCACGCCGCTGCCCCCTTGGCCCATTAGCGATGCCGGCCCTGCTCGCCCTCTCCACTTCATAAGCCTAGGCGGGAGCAGCGAGCCCGCTAGCTTGGGCACTGGCCCCCAAAGTCTCATGTGCCAGCCCCATAGGCCTGCATTGCACCCTAGCGCCTAACCCTAGTGGTCGCTCGCCCCTGAGCCAACCCAAGCCACCGCCGCTGCTCCCACGCTAGTGTACTTGCGCGCCCCGCACCCTAGGTGTCCGTGCTCGCTGGCGATGGCCGCCACGTGTCCCCGAGTATGGACGTCAAGGCTCACCGCCATCCATCATCTCGAACCCTAGCCCGGCACCCTATAAAATCCACCAAAGCTGCCGCTCTCCCCGGTCTCCCTGTAGCTGCCACCTCTCCAACCTCTCCTTCCCTTCTTCCACCTCCGGCTGCCAGCGCCGAGCTCGCCTCCCTCCGGCAGCTCCTCCACTCGCCTTGAGCCACAACGCCATCGATGCGACACCGAGCCGAGCCACTATACTAGTGTCGTGGCCCTCTAACGAGCTTTGCTCGCCCAAGCCCGTCTTTGCCAGCGTCACACGTCACTAGCCATGGATGCCGTCGAGCATGTCTCCACGCCCTCGCTGAACCATGCCACCACCACCACCACCTCGTTCTGCCGACCACCGTGACCACCCTGCTCGCCTCCGTCCTTGTCAAGCCCTCCTCGTCAACGAGCTCCTGCTCCTTCCTCATCGCGCCACCATGACCCTGACCACCTCCATGACCTGGAGCGCCTTTGTGATAGAACCGCCCAATTCATACAAGCTCAAGTATGGCTGCCCCCGTTTAACACGTTGACGCGCACATACTTTCACTTATATAAACCTGGTAGTCCACCGAGTGTCACGAAGGACCTCGGTAAATCAACATCACAACCAAGGTCGCACAATTAAGCAAATACACATCATATACATGGAGTTGCAGCGGAAATAATGTTTACAATGAGTTCACAAATAATAATACAAGTTTGGGTTACAAAACCGATTAGTGAAAACAACATAGCTTTTAAATGATTACAATAATATAAGTTCCAAATACATTGCTAGCGTACGTGACATCCTCTGACAAAAGCATATAGATAAGAACACTATATAGAGTCACCGAGCCCACCGGCGGTTAGCCACCATCTTTAGCAGGCCGAGAACTTCAACTGCAACATGGTGGGATAAACCCTGAGTCGAATGTACTCAGCTAGACTTACCCGTCATAAACCAAAAATAAAGTGACACCAAGGATCATGCAAGGCTATATAAGTGGAGCTAGCTTGACAACATTTTGCATAAAAGCCACTAGTTGAGCTATGTATTTTATAATTTGGTAACCAAGTTAATTGTAGCTATTCATCTCTAGATTAGCAACTAACCTATGCCAAACATGTGGAATATCATTTAGTAACATGCAATAGTAATCATAGTAGGTGTAATATTTCTATGTTAATCATAATCATCACATTCCATAGTCCAATTACTATGATGAAGAAGCTCCGTCAAGTTTCTCACTATCTGGGAGAGACGGTGCTTCGAATTGATTGCAACCAGCTGGGAGTTTATTCCTAATACAAACCCAGATATACCTACGCCAAGGTAGTCTTAGGTCACCTTTGGTACAAATCAGGTCCAATTCCTGGGTTCGATCAGCGCCGCATAATCAGGGACACTACCGGATGCCAGGTTGATCAGGACTCTAACCTGCCTTTGGACTCACACCGGCTCCCCGTGCATCCTTACTACCTCCACTGTGTGCACTCTAACAGAATGAGGCCTAACTTGAGTTGAGCTACTCTGCTTCGTGGTTGGAATGAGTTATCCGGCCAGCTAAGTGAGATGCATGAGTTCAAAATGACAAAAGGGCCTCCAACGATGCGGTCCTTAATCAGCACAGACAAAATCACATGAGTCAACCTACACATAGACTGCGCCCGGCCTCCAGTTACATTACCCCATGGTTCTGTTCTACGATAGCAAATATAGCCAACCGTGCTTCGGTATCCACCTATATCTCGTAGGTGTCAGGAAATTACCCGACTTCTATCGGTCTAAGCATTGCTAAGCATATATTCAATCCTGGACCTATACAGGGTTAAAGGTATATATATCTAGAGAAGGTAGCTCTATGCATCAAGTGTTTCCAATCAACTACTATAACCTAATGCATCAAACATAAAGGGTGTAAGTGATATTTATAAAAAACATAGGAGGCTTAGAATGCTCTAGGGCTTGCCAGGGATCCAACACAAAGTCAGTTCAGTTAGCTTGCACTGTCTTGGGGAACATCTTCCACTCTAGGCATGCAATCCAAGGGTCCTTCCATCTTCGGGATAGGTCCACCAACACCATCTTCTAGTTCAACTCCATTATCACATGCTTCACGTCCACGCGTTATGCATCTAGCGTACCTAGATGAGATGCAGCAATGCAAGTGCATGAATGCGAAGAATGGTAACATGAGATGCATCATATAAAAACATTCAAGACAAGTATAAGGTTACACCTCAAGACATATGTACTTAGAGAGCAAGTCATTTAACTAACTATCACTCAAGTCTAGCATAGGGGTAGCAAGCATAACAAGCATGGCACACCAGTTAACTTAAGTCAAACTATTACAAGCATTTAACAATCAAGAACTAATTAAGCCTAGCATCACATAAGAACTAGGGCTATTTTCGATAGAATATCATCGGCAGTCCTCCGAGGGGTATCCCATGAAGGTAGATTGATCAGCAGCGGTGCACATAATCAAGAACAAGAAGGCAACAGAAACACAAGAGTTAGACAGGTTTAGGCTATCTGCATGATATAATACCCTACTCCTATGGTCTGTTGGTTTGTATCGGCTATCGTATGATATTGTGTGTGTTTTGAGGGGGTTCCCTACCCGCCTTATATAGCCAAGGGGTAGGGTTACAAGTCAGTTAGATTTAGGAGACAACTAGTAAGTAATATTAGATTACAGGAATCACGGGATCATAACATATCCTAACAGATTACGCTGTATCTTTAGGATATCTTCCCGGTGTCTTGCGGGGCGTGCCGAGCTGTGCCGTGCTCCATAAGGCTTTGTCTTGTGGGCTGGACCACCCCTGGCGGTGCAGCCCATGTAGTCTGCCATGGGTATCCAGGGTCATACCCCTCAGAGCTAGTCCTTGAGCGCCTTGTATCCACTGTGCAACGCTGTCTTGAGCTTATCCAAGCAGGTGTACACAAAGCCGAGCAGTTAGACTCATAGTCCGACCACCCTAATGAGTCATCGAGCTGTTGTGGACCGTAATCGACCAGCTTAACTATCCGGTCGAGCATGGGCTGACCCAAGTAAGGCTTGCCAGAAGGATGTAAGGAGCTCAAGTTCAAAATTAAAAAATTTCTCACATGAACCAAGTGTGCCCACTTATAGTCCGACCACGAGAAAGGGAGATAATCTTTCTGAACTTCAGAAGGCATGGAGTCTTCCAATGAACATATTAAAGAAAACATACTCACCGCAAGGTGAAGTGTGCCCACTTAGTCCCCAAGCCTGATAGTAGGTGACATGGTCACGTGGTGCCAGGGTCCACAAAGTAGAAGAAAGGCAGAACACCAGCCGAGCTGGCAACCAGTCCACAGGCTGAGCCTTGAAATGAAAAGTGCACATTCACCGCAAGGTGAAGTGTGCCCACTTAGTCCCCGAGCCTGACAGTAGGTGATGTGGTCATGTGGTGCCATGGTCAGAAACAACAGTAACTAGAAAAAAGTCCCTAGTATGGTGAGAAACTGAATCATAATGATGACGTAGTCCCCAAGCCACAAGTGGAAATGTCAAATAAATCAAGAAGTGCCGATTACTCAAATCGTGGAGACAAAACAGGAGTAATGACTGTATAGTACAAATTATTGAGCCTTGATGGTATTGCGGAGAGGTCAGCCAATAGTCAGTGTGTAGTACTAAGTTGCGTAAAAAAATGGGCGATGTGGGCCGCACTTACGCGAAAGCCTAGATAACAGGCCCAGCATGCTGCTTTAGGGAATTCAGAAGGGCGCAAATCGGCATGGTGCCATTTCCCCAAAAACCCTTGAATGCGAAATGTGAGAGGGTGTCTTTATAACTGCATCGCCGCACTCCATGCTCCCACCTTTGCCACTCCGTCACTTCATCCTTCCTCCTTGCCCTCAGCGCTCCCCCATTCGCATTCACACGCACTCCATTGCTAGGGCTAAAAAGCTTGCATAAAGGACCTAGTTCCGATCCAGATCTGAGGGATGGCACCGAAGAGGGGAGGTAGTAACGTGAAGACGGCAGTCACCAGGGCGAGCCATGACATGGAATGGGTGCCAGTCACTCATGGGGAGACAGAGCTCAACTGAGATGGTGGAGGCAGGGCGTTCTTCCTGATCAGTGTCACCACCAGATGGCGTTCCGGCCGACGGTGAGCCCTATCCGATGCCACACAGTGACGAACTCATTGTATTAAAGATTACTTCTGGCATGGATTATGGCTTCCGGTACATCCTTTCTTGTGGGATCTGTTGGAGTATTAGGGAGTGAGCTTATGTAATCTCCAGCCGAACACTATTTTGCATATTTCTGTGTTTATCCACTTCTGTGAGGTTTATCTTGACATTCTTCCCTATTTCAATCTCTTTCGACACTTTTTCTGGCTCAACAAGAAAGGAGGGGGTGGTTCCAAAGTTGTCGGCAGTGTGTATCTACAGCTCCATGATGGGATGGCAAGCGAATACATTTCTGTGCCACTGAATACCTCACTAGGATGGAATACTAGACAGTTCTATATGAAGCTGAGTGATCCTGCCGTTCAATGCGATGTTGACCAGATTTTGGAGAATCAAAGGAGATGGTCAGAGAAACCGACCAGTGCCGATATGGAATAGGTGAAGGAGCTCCTTGAGCTAATGAGGGGCATGAAGGTGAGTGGAGTGGTGGTGGCGGTGAACTTCATACTATGCCACAGCGAGCCCTACAAGGAGAGGGCTCATCCGGGCCTTGACTTCAAAGGAGATACTGACGGTACCTGAGAGAGGACAGAGAGACTGATGAAGGAGGCTGTGCTACACTAGGCCACTAAACTATTCGCTCCAAATGTGTCGTATATCATGCCAGGGCAGCCAAAACCCTTCAATTGCACGAACTCACCTCCTTAGGTAAAAATCTCGACTGTTGTTCCTGATGCTTTTTATCTTGTGCCGGCGCTGAGTAGTGGACTAATTCTCCTATGGAAAGATCCATTGGCAGGAATGGGCGGCGTACTTCTCGGGCGTGCCGAGGAGTGATTGGCTAGAGGTAGTGGACACTAGGCCAACCACTCAGCCGGAGGAAGGTGCTGTCTGCACCTCATCCGAATCCGAATGCGAAGGTGCTGGTCAAAAGGAGAGTCCCCCCGGTATTAGAGACGGTTAAGGGGAAAAGGGCAGCGAAAGATGAGCCAGCTCGAAAGAAAAGAAGAATGGTGGATGTAGCTCCCCGCAAGCCGGTCCGCATCTCATTTGGTGGCGATCGAACCACTTCGGACTAGAGTGCGGTGATATCCGAGTGGTCAGGACGATGACGGAGGCTCTAGTAGCTCCACCTCTGAGCACTAAAGAGTCATCATCACAACATGTGCTGCGAATGGTGCAATCGAAGGGAGGGGAAGGAGTCCTCAGAGCCTAGGCGGAGAAGACACCGACGGTGGGGCCACAAGACCTCTAGCCTAGGACACACGGGTTGACCCCTAGAGTAGTGCCTAGGTGCTCGAGGAGGCAACTCTGGTTCAGAACCGTTCATCGGGAAGCTGATGTGTAACTATCTTCACCTTGGGATCAGGTAGCTATCCAAATTTTATAGCTGCGGTGATCGATGAGCTAAACTAAGTAGCAAATGGGGCATGCGGAGGATCTGAATCCTTCAGGCCTAGACTAGTGCAAGCAGCTAGGGCTGGTCCTAGTGAGGAGACATTGTGGATAGACTCTGTCCTAGAGTCCCTCGTGCGCTCATCAGTTTGTGGAGGATTCGACCACCACTGCTGATGGAGTTGGAGGTGGAGAACGGTTGGCGATGACGATGGGCGATTCGACGGAGACACTAGGAGCAGTAGTGAGAGCCATCGAATCTTAGAAGGCAGAAGCAAAAGTTGTCGGAGCTATGCTAGAATCGGGGACACAGAGGCCGGCAGCATCGGAGGAGCAAGGGACGCACCCTGAGATGCCGCAGGGCATGGTCGATCGCTCTGTGTGGCCACCGAGACCCCAAGGAGCGCCACCGGCTTTGGAGGAAGAGGACGAGGTCAAGGAGATTGAGCATGAAGGATCATGATCTCAAACCGTCTGTATCTTTTGCAAGCGAGGGGAGTAAGTTGTGGTCATAGAAGAGGAGGATACCGCTAGGGAGGTGAAGAGGCTATGGTCCACCCTTTCCATAGCTTTGAAGCAAATGAAGTTTAGTATTGCGTTAGCGGTGTCCATCTTTGGCGTTGAAGACTATGGTCTTTTATAATCTTAGTGCTTTGTAGGGCATAGCGCAAATGGCCGTAAAATGGTAGCAGTTGATCAAAAGGATGGAGCCCCATGCCGAGGAGAACGAGAAACTGAAGAAGGCGGTGAAACTAATGGAGAAGAACATCCAGAGGGCCCAGTGCGAAAGGGATCTTGCTGAATCATACACCAAAGACCTAGAGTACCAAAAGGGCATCTTATCCGACCAGTTGAAGACTGTCTCTGAGCAACTGGAGCGCACCTCTAAGCAGCTGAAAATCATCTTTGAACAAAAGAAAGGTATTGTGGATCGGTGAATTTGTTCTGCATTGCCAAACAATCTTGATGTTGCTGTCGACCGTTACATTTGTAGAGCAAGATGCAGAGCTTGGCCGGTTGCGTCAAGTCATCAGTCAACTCCAAGAGGACAAGGAGAAATCGTCTAGGCGAGCGGAGAAACTGGTCGAGGATCTAGAAGGTGAGTACTTCGTGGTTGGAGTTGGTGCTGTAATGATTTCTTCGTTTGACGAATCCCTTTAGTGTCTATAGAATACCATCAAAGAACCAAGGTGCAATTTGACGTGCTAGAGCTAGAAGCAAACATCTAGAGGGCAAAATTTGACGCCGTGGTGGCCAGGGTCAGGCCGGTGCTTGACTGCATCGATATGGAGGTAGCTCCTCAGCCCGATGATAGGCCACCCCGTCTGGACGCCATCATTGACAGGTGCAAGGCGGCGTGGGAGAACTTGAAAGGCTTCAATCGAGATGCCGTTGTCTCCATTGTGATGCATGCCCTGGCGGTGGTTCGGTCTCACTACCTTGCAATCAATCTTTGAGCGATAGGGGCAGGATTCGCCAGAGGGACGAGTAAGATGAAAGAGGAGCAGCTAAAAGATGAGGTGGAGGACGCGGCGAAGAGGATGGCCGGCGATGTCAATCTGTTCGGCGAGGTAAGCGGTGATGGCCAAGCTCAATAGCTTTAGTGAGGAGGAACCTATACGGAACAACTAGAAAGGGAAGTTAGATGCACGAGGGCCTAAGCAAACATTTGTGTATTTGTATAAATGTTGTAAGCAGATGACATATGCGTGATCAGGTGGCTTGCTAGTGCTTGCGATGAAAAAGAGACATGCTGTTAACCCTAACACATTTATACAAGGTATAAGTAGCGTCTGAGCAGTTAGTTCGTTACCAGGCTCTTGGCCTTGGCTAGCCTGTATCCCATAATGTCGAACGCTAGAGCCCGTGCACATGTAGGGGGAACAGACATGACCGAGGAACCACAACCAACCACCCATAACGCAGAGCGCTGGAGACTGTAGCACATGTAGGGAGAGATCAGAGATAGGGTTTTCTCCAAAGAACACAGAGCAGAACATTTGCTACTCGATGGTTGGCAGAATATCTTAAAGATATTTTAGTATGGAGAAGCAGGGCAAAGCATTTACGGAGATCATATATAATTGCTGGAGTTTATGGAGGTGTAGCTTGGAGTTGGTGATCATAAGCAGAGATTAAACTAAAGTGGAGAAATAATGGAGACAATTTATGGTGACGAAAACTTTATTCATTATGGAGTGATGAGTACATATCTGGAGCATTTCAAGGATAGAAATGTATAAGCTGCTCGATATGCCATGAGTTGGGGATATCGATTTCCTCCATGTCACATAGCTGGTAAGACCCTAGTCGGGTAACCTCTTTGACCACATAAGACCCTTCCTAGGGGCAGGAGAGCTTGTGCATCCCTTCGGTTTTCTGCTTTCTACGGAGAACGAGGTCACCGACCACAAATGAACGACCTTTGATATTGTGATTGTAGTATCTTCGTAGGCCTTCTAGGTATTTAGCTGTGCGGACGCAAGTGATCAGGCGTTCTTCTTCAGCTCTATCGATGTCTTCTATCTGAACAGCTGCGGCTTGCTCTTCATTATAGTGCTCTACCCTAGGTGATCGGAAGGCAATGTCCACAGGAAGTATGGCCTCTAAGTCATAGACCAAAAAATATGGAGATACACCGGTGTTGTGACTTGTTTGAGTGCACAGTCCCCAGACCATAGCTGGGAGCTCTTTGAGCCGTCTGCCCAGATGTTTTTCCTCTTTCTGGTATAGTGTCTTTTTGAGGGCATCGAGGATCATGCCATTCGCCCATTCAACCTGGCCATTGGCTCTGGGATGGGCAACAGAGATGTATTTGATGGAGATGCATCAATCTTCGTAGAAGTCCCAAAATTGGTGACCAATGAATGTAGTTCCGAGGTCGGTGATAATGCTCTTCGGGAGACCAAATCTATGGATGATATTTTTGAAGAGCTCGACTACCTTCTTTGCAGTAGCTGAAACAAGCGGCTTGTATTTGATCCACTTGGAGAACTTGTCAATGGCAACATATACGTAACAAAAACCACCTGGCATAGGCTTGAAAGGCCCGATCATGTCGAGTCCGTAGCATGCAAAAGGCCAAGAAGCTGGGATGGTCTGCAATTCCTGTGCCGGCACATGAATTTGCTTGGCGAAAAACTAACATCCTTCACAATGTTAGACGAGGTCTTCTGTGTCGGAGATGGCCATGGGCCAGAAAAAACTAGCTCAGAAAGCTTTGCTGACCAGGTTTCTGGAGGCCGCGTGATTGCCACAGGAACCAGAGTGAATTTCAAGGAGTAATTTTGCACCCTCTTCTCAGGTGATGTATTTTTGCATTATTCCTTCCTTGGCGCTTTTCATCATCAACTTCCCATCTACCAGCACATAGTGCTTGCTACGACGGATAAGGCATTCAGTTTTGGTCTTATCGATGGGTACGTTGGCGCTGGTAAGGTACTTGATGAATTGTTCCCTCCAATCTACGGCCGGTGAAGGTACTATAAGTACCAGCTGCTCGATAGGGGGAATTTCTTGAACTTCCTTCTCTTCCTTGATAGATGGCATAAAGAGGTCTTGGACAAAGACCCCTAGCAGAATCGCAGTGCGAGAAGAGCCTATCTTAGATAGGTGGTAAATGAGTTGATTTTGGTCTTGTACCATGTGGTGGTACTCAATACCATAGAACTTTCTTTGAGTTTCCTGATCTCAACGCAATATGGGTCCATCTTCTCACTGGAATAGGACCAATCTTTGTTGACTTGGTTGATGACTAGCTCAGAGTCTTTGTATACCATGAGGCATTTGACGATGAGCTCGATAGCTATACAAAGTCCATGGAGACATGCTTCATATTCCGCGGCGTTGTTGGAAGCTAGAAAATGAATTTAGAGAATGTATCGGAGCTTGTCCTTAGTCGGAGTAATGAATAAAATGCCAGCACTAGCACCATTGATGTTGAGGGTGCCATCAAAATACATTATCCAGTGCTTGGGGCAAGTAGCAGGGATGGGCTCTTGGATCTTGATCCACTCAGCGATGAAGTCTACCAGCGCCTACTACTTAATGGTCGGCCTACTTCTGAATTCTATGGAATAAGTGTCGAGCTCGACTGCCCACTTGATGATGTGGCCGTTAGCCTCTTTGTTATGGAGGATGTCCCCTAGAGGGAACTCGGTGAACATGGCAATCTTGTAGTACTCGAAGTAATGGTAGAGCTTGCGTGATGTGACCAGCATGGCGTATAACAGCTTCTGAACCTAAGGGTAACGAGTTTTGAACTCATTGAGAACCTCACTGATGAAGTAGACTACACATTGTACCTTATAGGCATGTCCAACTTCCTCACGCTCGATGACAATAGCTATGCTAACAACACGAGAAGTGGCGATGATGTAGATCAATAGGATTTCATCTGGTTGAGGCGCCATCATGATTGGGGGCTTCGTTAAAAACAACTTGAGCTGCTTGAAGGCCATATCAGCCTCCTCTGACTAAGAGAAGCGTTCAGAGGCCTTGAGTAGTTTGAAGAATGGTAGTCCCTTTTCACTGAGGCATGATATAAAGCGGCTGAGAGCAGCCATGCACCCTGTGAGCTTCTGTATATCCTTTACGTAGGTCAGCCATTTCATGTTGGTAATGGCGGAGACCTTATCGGGGTTGGGTTTGATGCCATGGGCACTGATGATGTATCCCAAGAGTATGCTGGATGGAACTCCAAAGATGCACTTTGAAGGGTTGAACTTCCATCTGTATCTTTTCAGGTTGGCGAACATTTCTTCGAGGTCGGCGATGAGATTGTCTAGTGTTTTGGATTTGATGACCACATCATCGATGTAAGCTTCGATGTTGCAGCCTATCTATTGGTCAAGGCACATCTAGATGGCCCTTTGGTAGGTTGCCCTCATGTTTTTGAGTTCGAAAGACATGGTGGTATAGCAATATGCACCGAAAGGCATGATGAAAGACGTTTTGATCTGGTCGTCCTCCTTGAGAGATATCCGGTGATAGCCGGAGTAACAGTCGAGGAAGGAGAGGAGTTCACAGTTGGTGGTGGAGTCTACAACCTCATCTATCTAAGGTAGACCAAAGGGGTCTTTAGGGCAGTGTTTGTTGAGATCAGTGTAATCAATGCACATTCTCCATTCTTTATTTTTTTTGAACAAGAACTAGGTTTGCCAGCCACTCAGGATGATACACTTCTTTAACAAATCCAGCTGCTAGGAGCCATTTTATTTCTACCCTAATAGCCTCCTTCTTGTCTAGCATGAATCATCGGAGCTTCTGCTTGATTAGCTTGGCGGTTAGCGAGACATTTAAGGAGTGCTCGATCTTCTCCTGTGGTACCCCTGGCATGTCTATAGGTTTCCAAGCAAACATGTTGGTATTGTCATATTGGAAGGAGACGAGCGTGCTTTCCTATTTGGGATTGAGATGAGCCCCAATCTTGGCAATCTTGGTGGGGTCGTCAAGGCTGAGGTTGACCTCCTTTGTTTCCTTAGACTTCGTAGAGGCACATGGAGGCTCCAGTGCTGGGATCTCCAAGTCATTGGTGGGCACCATCTTGGTGTTAGTGACCACACTAGCCATCTGGATGGAGAGGTTGGTGGCTTCGGCGAGGGAGAGACTTTTTGTTTCGTTGGTGTAGGCAATGGAGAGGTTGGCCCATAGGGCCAGAACTCCTATAGGCAAAGGTATCTTCAATACCAAATAGGCTTAGTGCGGTATGGCCATGAACTTGGCTAGAGCTGGCTGACCAAGTATGGCATGCTAGGCAATGTTGAAGTCAGCAACATAGAAGTTGATGTGCTCAACACGGAAGTTGCTAGCCATGCTGAATTGTACTGGGAGGGTGATCTCTCCAAGCGGTTGTGACGCCCTGCCAGGTACCACCCCCCCAGAAGGAGGAGTTGGAGGGAGTAAGGTTTTCTATTCCAAGGCCTAGCTCCTTCAGGGCACTTCTACCATCGACGAGTACCTTCCTAAAAAGTACTTTCTTGATGGTTGCATTGAGAATGAGGGGGAAACGCCCTGTGTAAGGGATGTCCACCCACTAGTCGGCCTAGCTAAAGGTGATGGGGACCTTAGACTAGGGGCGGTAGCTAGGGTTGGCGATAGCATCTTCTGTGTTGATGGCGAGCACCCAACGGGTAGTGAGTTTTCGATCTCTTCTACTCTCGGCGGCGGTGAGGCCCCCAAAGATAGTGGTGACCACTTTGTCATGATCTTGGAAGGCGTTATTGTTGTCCCTAGGTGGTCGGCGACCTCTAGATCCATCGTCATTGTTGTCATCCTTCTTTTTGGCCTAGAACTCCTTAGCCAAGCCAAGGCAGTCCTTCATCTTGTGCTTGCTATTCTTGTGGAGGGGCACGACCCTTTGAGGATTTTCTTGTACTGCTCGTCGTAGTTACGTTTGGCATGAGGTTCATCAACAATGGCAATGATGTTGTCTGGTCGGTGGTGGCGATACTAACCAGCTTTAGATCTGTCCAGCCGATCATGGCCACTGTCCTGATGGTGGCTGTAGTTGTTGTAGCAGCAGTCACTGTGGTGTCGCTTGTCGAGGCGCTCATCGCTGTGGTGAGTTGGGCAGTGAGTGCTCCCATCCTCGTTGAAGCGTACTTTGGCCTCTTTAGCATCAGTGTATTGATCGGTGGTCGTGATCATCTCGCTAACCCTCTTTGGTGGCTTATGATTGAATTTGGAGCAGAGATCGCCGTGATGGAGTCCTCTAACGAAGGCGGTGATGACCTCTACTTCCGTGATGTTGGGAATAGAATTTCTCATCTTAGAAAATCATCTGTTGTAACTATGGAGGAGCTCAGATGGTTTTTGATAGATGCGATTCAGATCGTGCTTGGTGCCCAGCCGAGTACACATAGCCATGTAATTGTCGGTGAAGACCTTCTTCAACAGTTCCCAATATTCGATGGAATGAGGGGCGAGGTTCATGAGCCAGTTCATTGCGGTTGGCTTAAGCATGATGGGAAAATAGTTTGCCATGACACTGGTATCTCCCCCGGTAGCACGCATAGCGGTGGCATAAGCTTGTAGCCACTGTGTGGGGTTCATCCACCCCTCGTAGGGCTTGACCCTAGTGATTTTGAAACCACGGGGCCACTAGAGTGTTTAGAGTGCCCTTGTGAATCCTCGAGGCCCTTCGGGATCATCACCGTCGGGATCGGTGGCAGTACCAGTGTTAAGTGGCTAGAGGGCCGCATCTAGATTACTGAATTATTGCTCGTATTTTTGGCGCCGACGTACTTCCTCTTCATGCCAAGAGAAACAGCGCCCGTCAATATGACGTCTTGCAACCCAGAGATTGTTGATGTGTTCTTGAACATCTTGATTGACTTCTTGGTTGAGTTGGCGTGGGTAGTTGTCATGGTCCCCCTAGCTCCCCCCTAGAGGGGTTGTCCATCATCATGATGTCAGTCGGCGAAATGGCTTCTGCCGAGGCAGTGATTGGATCTTAGCGTGGTGGATTGGCAATTCGAGCTTGTTGAGTAGGAAGGTCCCTGATCCTAGTAGATCTCATTGACCTGGCAGTGCATAGCTTTAAGCATTGTGGCGACCTTGGCGACCTCTGGCATTTATTCAAGCCAAGCGAGCTTGTTACTGCCATGGCCAAGTTGGTGCTTGGGGTCTTGTAGACATCATGGCCATTGACATGGATGAATTTGTCATCGAGGTTGTGGTAGAGTGGGCATGGCCTCCCTTGCGAGTCGAGTTATTCTCTGTTGCGAGTAGCCTCGGCTAGCATAATGGTGGCCTCATTCGCTCGGCACTGCACGTGGTTGACATTTCTATTAACATGAGCTACACGGTCCTTGTCAGTTTCTCTATCCCATGGAGGGCTATCAATGTTGACATTAAAAATCCTGCCTCCTCGAAAGGGCGGAAAAGGAGGTTGGACGGCAGCGATTTCATCAACAATCTCTGTAGAGCCCTAGGACTCAGAGTCTAGATTTTCTTCTAGGATGGTGTGGAGGGATCCTTCAGGATGTTGGTCGATTTGCAACATATTGACAGTCGGTGAGAGCTAGTCGGCGATCGGGTCGGCGAGAGGATAGATGTCTCCCATCTGGTCGGTGAATCTATCCCTTAGGGCATCCTGATGGATGGTGGTGGTATCCCCTGGAGCTTCCTGGCTGGCTTCCAATAGATTAGAACTGAAAGGTGGTCGGTGCCCAACCAGAGTGGTCAGAGCCGATTTCGTGAGGGAGAGGCAGTCGACGAGCTTCTGGCTGACCTAATCGATGGATGCGATCAAATCATCATTGCCGATCTGCTTCCTTGGGTAGCGGGGAAGCAGGCGATGAGTTGTTGGTGAAGATGACCTTGGAGGCGATTCCAATATCGAATTTGTTGTTGTAGGTGTTGGTGTGGTCGGCGCATAATCGATCTGCACCGACTCAATGATCTCTCCATCTCCGTCAGCATTGATGACCTTGGAGATCGATCTGACCATAAAGATCTAGCCAGACTTTGGAGAGGACGAAGAACCTGCAAAATGTACCATCTTGTTCATAATAGAAACAACATGCACACCCCTACCTGGCGTGCCAACTGTCGATAGAATATCGTCGATAGTCCTCTGAGGGGTATCCCATGAAGGTAGATTGATCAGCAACGGTGCATGTAATCAAGAATAAGAAGGCAATGGAGACACAAGAGTTAGATAGGTTTGGGCCGTCTGCATTACGTAATACCCTACTCCTATGGTCTGTTGGTTTGTATCGACTATCATATGATATTGCATGTGTTTTGAGGAGGTCCCCTACCTGCCTTATATAGTCGAGGGATAGGGTTACAAGTTGGTTAAATCTAGGACACAACAAGCAAGTAATATCAGATTACTAGAATTACGGGATCGTAACATATCCTAACAGATTACGCTGTATCTTCAGGATATTATTACGGTGTCTTGCGGGGCGCGCCGAGCTATGCCATGCTCCACAAGGCTTCATCTTGTGGGATGGACCACCCCTGGTGGCGTAGCCCATGTAGTATGTGATGGGTATCCGGGGTCGTACCCCCCACAGCCGTGGTGAATGACACCAACATAATTAAAGCTCTAGGAAAACATGCATCAAGATCATTTTGTGGCAACATGCATACATGACCATTTATTAGTTACGTGCTTGACCAACATTATATAACACATTTATAAGATACCTTAGGTAGATCAATTTAAGTCTAGTAGTGTCATGAGCTAACACTAACAAGCATACAAGGCAATGCAAAGTGAAGCAAACAACTTTAGGTACATGCTCAGATTCTGGGCAGCAGCACAACAGTCACTTGTTTCAACCATAACTGGAGCTATTGGCATCAAACAAAGGTGATCATAGACTTTATGGAAAGCTGAGGCAATTTTCTACAACTTTGTTATTTACCCCTAGAGCTGATTCAAAGGTTAACAAGGGAGAAAAACACTAACAAGCCGATCTACTCAAACTAGGACAGAAAACTTACATGAACTTCAGAAATGCATAACTGGAGTTTTAATCCTCCAACAAATATGATCATTAACTTTATAGAAAGATTATTAAGTTACTTATAACTTTATTATTATCATATTAAGATGATTCTACAGCGAACAAGGTTAAACAACCCAATAAAGACATCTCTGTCCAGATTTGAACAGAACCTGCCATTCCACTTTGAACAGCAATAACTGGAGTTCTAGACCACCAAAAGCAGTGATCTTAGACATTTTAGAAAGCTTAGGAAAATAAATATAACTCTTCTATTATCACTAATACATGATTCTATGTTTAAATAAACCAAACAATACAATCATTCAGATCTATTCAGAGCACATGCAAAAGCTGATAGCAAACTTGTAAAATCTATAACTACTAAACCATAAGGCCTAAAATCTTGAAATTTAAGGAAAAGCAAGATAAGAAAATTATCTACAACTTTTGTATTTAACATATCTACATAAAACATCAGTTGTATCACAAAAATATCACTATCATAGAAACTATATATGCAGCCATTTTCATCACATAAGCAAAGTGGTGCTTCACTTCATTCTTTAACAAGGCCATACATATACCACTAATCACATGGATCACAAACTACAATTAACATGGTCACTCAACATGAGTTATGGTTAGCATAAAAAGCATCTTAACACATCTCCAAAACATAGAGGTTACATATTGATGTTCCTTTCTCATTTTTATTCTATGGGCACTTGTTTACTAATTAGCAAACATTGACAAACCTATAAAGGAAAGCAACCTGCCCCAAGGTGATTCAGGGGTGGCCTTAACAACACACAAACATACACTAACATACACATAGCACACATTAGAGTAAGGGCTAAAGCAAGGACTAGAAATATACATAGGCAACGTACTCGCTAGTTATTATATTAACAAGAGAGCAAGCACATAAGACATTGAACTAGCTTTAAACCATTTTTACTCCTAGCTTAGCAACATTCAACTTAGGATAAGCAAGGGAGCATCATATGACTTAACTACATGCATCTATTAGCAACTTTTATTCTCCTATTTATATATATATATATATAAAGCTATATATTGATTTTTAGGTGATGTGGCAAACATCTAGTTGGGATCTGAGATTTTTATGAGTGGTAAGTGCTATCAAAACATAGCTATTGCACAAATTTCACATGCTCAGGTTTTATAGATTAATTATTACAAAAAAACAAATTGCTATTGCAAGAAAACTTGTGTGAGCAAGATAAATCTAAAACACATTATTTTATGCAAACACATAGACATATTATGTATCAACATGAAACAAAAACCTCCTACCAAGGTAATGGAACAACATTTTCTATTTTTACACCTTCATAAAAAATTATAACTCATTTAAAATTATTTATCAAGCACTAAACAAGTTAAATCAATAACTCAACCATACTACATCCAATGTGCATGCAATTTTTACCACCGCACACATATAGCATCAGTAGCCTACCATTAAAATTTCATAGCAATTGGATTAGCACAACTTTAGATATGAATTTATTTCTAGAAAACCCTAATTAACATAAATAAAAACAACAAAAATAGCACTAGGTCCAACTTTGTCCATGCTCAACTCCAAGCTGTAAACTCCAACTTTTATATTTGGCTCAACTTGAGTTGCTTAACAAAAATCCAAGAACTCGAAATGCTAACCATCTTCAACATTGTAATCTTAGACTTAACCAAAATTTTGAGATCCAAAACAGCACTGGGTTTAGTTTTGAGGCCTAAGTTTGACTAAGTTAGGGACCAAACTAGCTCATGACCCTTAAACAATGTTTGTTATGTACAACTCAAGCTACAACTTTTATTTAAGGTTCAACTTCATATTTAGTCCTGAAATCATAGTTTCATCTTGGTCAAAGCAGCACCTCGTTAAACCCTAGAATCAGGGTTGTTGACCAATTGAGGTATTTTCTTGACATTAGCTCAACACGAACCCTTCATGACTTTTGTTCATGAGTTCAATTGGAGCTGTTTGAGCAAGGTCATAGGGTTTGGTCGACATCCCATATTCCCATTCACTTAATAAAGCAATTCAAGCAAGGTTATAACTTATCATTTCATGTGATTTCTTGGCTCCAAACTTCATAAAACTTTTCCAATGGTGGGGATAGATAGATGTTAAGGTGATGCTCATGAAAGAGCCATGTTTAACACTACTCAAGCATACATTTATAAAGGGTCAACATGTAAACAATGGTGTGTTCTCCAAATTTAAGTTGGGCTCATTTTCATAGATTTGACCTCAACACCTTCATCACCATTTCAGAGATAAGGAACTAAAGCTCCTGATTACCTCTTGATCTATCATATTGGAGCTCAAACCCACTGCTTAACTGGTGACAAACACCTAGGGTGTTACAGCCTTCAGCCAAGCCGTATCGCGGCGCCGAGCCCCGCTCCGTCCCTAGGCCGAGACCTTCCTTGCCTTCCTCTTCGCTAAGCATGGAACCCCACCACACTTTGCCTCATCCTTGTCGTGACCGTGCCAAGCCATCTCCACTGCGTCGAACTCCTTCACCAGTGCCATATAGCAGCACCACCTCGTAGTTGAGCCACCTCCACTGCCATTGGTGAGCTCCCACACCTAAGCCTCCTCCTTTTTCTCCCTCGCCTCTGTTCTTGCCTGACCCTAGCCATCATGCCATGGACTTCACTGCCACAGGGAAGGAGTGCCTCCACTCCTCCTTAGCCATGGTGAGCCCCTACTCCAAGCCACCATCCTACAGTACCCCTGTGCCTTCCATCTCGATGAGCCCCTGCTACATAACCCAGTGCCAAAGCCACTAACCATGACATCACCCTACCAGAGCTCCGTCTCTACCACCGGTGAGCCACTATGCCCCTAAAGCTTCCCTTTTCCTCCTTGTCAATGACCTTGTCACTGATCTTGCTAAGACCAGCCTTAGTGCCGTCGTCTTTCACCATCACAGGGAAACTGTGCCCTCGCGGCGCTGCTACTTGGAGGCTAGATGTCGACATCAAAGTATCGAACCCCTCCATCACCACTAAAGCCATGTCTAGCAGTAGCAGCCAGCCCTGTCCACCTCCAGCAAGCTCCGGCCAAGCCGCAACAAGCCATGGCTAGCTGTTGCCTGCCAATAGCAAGCTGTAGCTAGCCATAGCCAAGCCGCTGCTAGCTGTAATTCACCAAAACACGCTGCTGCAGCCCTTCGCCTCCAAGTCCAACCTTTGAACCCTTGCTAGTGATGCCCTTGATGTCGGCAAAGCTTCGCTTTTCATTTCATTCACTTGTTCATACATCTTTTGTCATCTATGTTTGATTCATACACTTCATACATGATATCGATCCTATGCCTATGCCGTGGCTTTGCCACTGGTCTACTCTCTTATTGCTATGGATAAGTGCTACTCCGTCGCTTGTTTGTGTTGTTGGTTCTTTGTGTGTCTGTGTTGTTGCCTGTGCCATGCTTTCGAGCCGGTTGAGAGAGTGATACGCTTGAACTTTATGATCGCAAGTTTGTCTCGCCATGACCACAACGCCGAGCATATGCCCTATCTCACGTTTTAGTTGTCTCCATCGAACTATGATAGTTAGTGACCCTATTCGGCCCTTGGGATGAGGCCACCATGGATTTGATGTTGGTGCGCTTCCACCCACACTTGGCGAACCATTCATGAGCTAGCCTAGTGGGAGAACTAGGGGACGACCATCATGGGACTTACGGAAGCCAACTTGTTTAGATGAAGCTCATGGTCACGAGTTGCCTCACCATGACCATCGGGCTTTACATGTTTTGCTCACTTGTTTATCCTAACCACCTTGTATGCTTGTACCACTTTGACCATAGCATTCCTATGGTTCTAGCGGTGACAACCACATCGAAATGACAACCATAGCATACTTCATGAACCTGACGAATGAGACCATCATATTGAAGAGCTAGACAAATTTGTCACAGTTTTGACAATATCCTGATCTACTCAGAAATGGTTGAAGAACATAAGAAGAATTTTAGAGTTATGCTGGAGAAACTAAGGTGAAATTAGCTGTACGTCGAGTTCGAGAAGTGTGACTTCTGGTTTTGAAAGGCTCGTATGTGTTGACTACAGATGGAATTTTCCATGGCCCCATCTAAGATTGAAGCGGCCATAGAATATTGCCGTTGTTATCAGGAAATTTCTTGGATTAGCTAGATATCATCGTCGACCATACCGATAGTCATCAGAATTTCATGGTATTATGCGAAGCTTCCGGGCAAGGTTTTGGATGTTTGCTTATACATGATGATCGAGTGATTGCTTACACTTCAAGACAGTTGAGAGATAATGAGAAGAACTACCCCATGTAGGACCTTAAAGTTAGCTGCAATTGCTCATGCCCTCAAGATTTGGAGGCACTACCTGATTCAGCAACAAGTATGATATCTACGCTGATCATAGGAATCTTAAGCATTCGGTCACATAGAGTGAGCTGAATATGAGACCACATAGATGGTTAGAATTGATCAAGGACTATGATCTAGAGATTCACTACCATCTAGGAAAAAAGGGCCAATGATGTAGTAGATGCTTTGAATAGGAAGAGCTATTACACACCTTGGTTGCCCCAGAGCGATTGCCTAAGTTACCTAAAGGGTGAGAAGTCGATGATAGTGGTCACATACACCCTAGAAGAGAAGATCAGAGAAGCACATAAATCATGCAAGGAGATCTAGGGAATTAAGACAATTATGCAAGAGGAAAAGCTCTAGAATTACAGGATCAACGAACAAGATTCCTTGTGATTGAAAGATCAGCTATAAGTTCCACAAGATCAACAAATCCGAGAATCCATCTTGTCAGGAGGACATGAAACCTAATATTGCAGCATAAGTGGCTAGATGCGACATTTACCAAAGAATGAAGACTGAACATCAGAGACCCATAGGATTGCCTCAGCCCTTGGACATTCTTCTAAGGAAATAGGAAGATATCAGCATGGACAGTGCAATCGGTATTTTTATGAACATTATAGTTGGTATGGACGTTACAGTCAGATTACCCCGCTCTTAGAAAGGAAATAACTTGAAATGGGTCATAATCAATCATTGGACCAAGTGACTTATTTATTCTTGGGAAGAACCTTGAAACTGAGATCACATCTTCTTTTGTCAGATCACACTGAAGTGTGAATTAGATTATGGAAGACCTGCTTAGAGTGTGAATCTTAACTTATGGATCAGATTAGGAGAAGAGCCTATCTTTCACTGAGTTCTCCTACAACAACAGCTATCAGGCATGACCCCACTTATGAGATTAGAAGCCGGAGGAAGGTAGTACTTGGACCAGCAGTGATAAAAGAAGCTAATGAACAAGTAACTAAGGTCAAAGAGAACCTAAAGATAGCCCAACCTGTCTGAAGAGCTATACTGATAGAAACAAGGCGAGATCTTAGTTTCAAGGTTAATGACTATCTGTATCTTGAGCTTGAAGTTAGCTACAATTGGTATCACCTTTCAGAGGCACCATGAGATTTCATGTCAAAAGTAGGCCAGCATCTTGCTTCATAGCCCCTACAAGATCTCGAGCGGAATTGGGAAGCCCATCTACAAGTTCGAACTACCAGATAACCTAGATGGGTATAACCTACGTTCCACGTCTTACGACTAAGGAAGTACCTAAAGGATTCTAGAAGGAGATGTTCATACTAAAGCCATAGACCTACAAGACCCACTTGAGTACCTTGAGCACTTCATCAAGATTCTAGATCAAGCTGTCAAGAAACAAGAAGGATGACTGTTCCTTTCTACAAAGTCTTGTGGAGCAACCGCATTGAAGGAGAAGCAGATTGAGAGACAGAAGGACTCCGAAGTAGCAGCACCACCTCTTCACCGACCGAGTAACACCTTAATCTTAGGGACGAGATTCCTATGAGGGGGAGGACTATAACAACCTGAGTTTTGAGGATCAAAAAATGCGAGCTTTTTAAAAATTTTCCTGCAATGTGTGAAGCATGTAGCTTCTAGGCCAACCTAAGGCAAACCCGCTAATAAATTGTTGCACTCATTTAGATTTAATTGTAAGAGTGTGCCTGAGCTCTCGAGTTTGTTCTATGTTTGAGTCTTGTTAGAGGTTGGAGTGCACAAATTCGTAGCGAGGTTCTCTCAATCTCCTTTGAATCCTTCTCAAATCACTTTTTGAATACCTCTCAAATCCTTTTGGCAAAATTGGAAAACCATCTTCTTTTCCCTTGGGCTCAAACACCTTAGCTGGCCCATCTGTCCTCCTTCCTTCTCACCCCCGCTAGCCCAACTCACCACCCTTCCTCCCTTCCCTTTTCCTACTACCAAGCATTCCACTTGGCCCAGCTCACCTCCCTCGCTGTTCTGCTCATCGAGGCCCTCGCCTTGCCTCCTCTATTGGCCCACTCCCTCTCCCCCTTCCCTCTCACCTCACGCCACTGCCCCTTGGCCAATTAGCAGTGCTGGCCTAGCTCACCCTCTCCACTTCGCAAGCCCATGAGGGAGCAGCGAGGCTGCTAGCCTAAACACTGCCCCCACAGGGCCACGTGCTAGCCTTGTAGGCCCGCACTATGCCTTAGCACCTAACCCTAGCGGTCGCTCGCCCCTGAGCCGACCTGAGCCACCACCACCACCGCTGCTCCCATGCATGCGAACCCACGCGCCTTGTGCCCTAGGCATCTACACCCACCACGCAATGGCGGCCATGCATCCCTGAGTATGGATGTCGAGGCTTGTTGCCATCCATCACCTCAAACCCAAGCCCGACACCCAATAAAATGCGCCGAAGCCACCGCTCTCCTAGGTCTCCCTGCAGCCACTGCCACTCCAACCTCTCCTCCCTTCTTCCACTCTCGGCCACCAGTGCTAGGTTCACCTCCCTCTGGCAGTTCCTCTACTTGCCTTGAGCCGCAACGCCATTGGCGCTATGCTGAGCCACGCCACCGTGCCAGCGTCGTGGCCCTCCAATGAGCTCTACTCTCCCAAGCCCATCCTCGCCAGTGTCACGCGTCTCTAGCCACGAACACCATCGAGCATGCCTCCACACCCTCGCCGAACCATGCCACCACCACCCTGCTCTACCGACCACCATGACTAGCCTGATCGCCTCTGTCCTCGTCGAGCCCTCCTCGCCGGTGAGCCCTTGCTCCTTCCTTGTCACACCACCATGACCCCGACCACCTCCATGACCCAGAGCACCTTTAGTCGAGCTATAACATGGCACCAAGCTCTGCTCTATCCCTAGGCTAAGACCTTCCTCGCCTTCCTCTTTGCCAAACATGGAACCCCACCACGCTCTGCCTCGTCCTCATCACGACCGTGTCGAGCTGTCTCTACCATGCCAAACTCCTTCACCGGCGCCATATAGCAGCACCACCTCATAGCCAAGCCACCTCCACTACCACCAGTGAGCTCCTATGCCTAAGCCTCCTCCTTTTTCCTCCCTCACCGCTGTTCTCGCGTAAGCCTAGCCATCATGTCGTGGACTTCACTTCCGTAGGGAAGAAGCGCCTCCACTCCTCCTCAGCCACGGTGAGCCCCGCTCTAAGCCACCATCCTGTAGCGCCCCTGTGCCCTCCACCTCGATGTGCCCCTACTATAGAACCTGGTGCTGGAGCCACTAACCATGATGTCACCCCGTTGGAGCTCTGTCTCTACCACTGGTGAGCCACTATGTCCCAAAGCTTGCCCTTTTCCTCCTTGCCGATGATTTTGTCGCTGATCTTGATGAGATCAACCTTTGTGCTGTTGTCTTTCACCGTCATAGGGAAGTTGTGTCCTTGTGGCGCCACTGCTTGGAGGCTGGACATCGATGTCACCTCATCGGACCCCTCCATCACCATCGGAGCAGCGTCCAATAGCAGCAACCAACCCTGGCCACCTCCAGCAAGCTCTGGCCAAGCCACAACAAGCCATGGCCAGCTATGGCCAGCCAACAACAAGCTATAGCTAGCCACAGCCAGCCAACAATGAGCCGCAGCCAAGCTGCAGCTAGCTGTAGTTTGCTGAAATGTGCCGCTGTAGCCCTCCGCCTCCAAGGTCCAACCTTTGAACCCTCGTCGGCGCCATCCTTGATGTTGGTAGAGCTACGCTTTTCATTTCATACACTTGTTCATATGTGTTTTATCATCTATGTTTGATTCATACACTTCATACATGATATCGATCCTATGCCTGTGCCGTGCCTTCGTCGCCGGTCTAATCTCTTATTGCTATGGATAAGTGCTACTCCATCGCTTGTTTGTGTTGTCGATTCTTCATGTGTCTGTGTTGTTGCTTGTGCCATGCCTTTGAGCCAGTTGAGAGAGCGGTATGCTTGAACGTTACAATCGTGAGTTTGTCTCGCCATGACTGCAATGCCGAGCATATCCTCTCTTTCGTGTTTTAGTTATCTCTGTCAAGCTACGATAGTTAGCAACCCTATTCGGCCCTTGGATGAGGCCACCATGGATTTGACGTTGGTGTGCTTCTACCCGCACTTGTCGAACCATTCATGACCTAGCCTAGTGGGAGAACTAGGGGACGACCATCATGGGACTTACGGAAGCCAACTCGTTTAGATGAAGCTCATGGCCGTGAGTTGCCTCGCCATGACCATCGGGGTTTACATGTTTTGCTCACTTGTTTATCCTAACCACCTCGTATGCTTGTACCACTTTGACCATAGCATTCCTATGGTTCTAGCAGTGACAACCACATCGAAATGACAACCATAACATACTTCATGAACCTGACGAATAGACCATCATACTAAAGAGCTAGACAAATTTGTCATAGTTTTGACAACCGCATCGCTATGGACCTTAGGGATAGCCTTGTGATGATTTAGTTGCACGGTTGTGGTGCATGACGAGTGGGTTCGGATCATGGGATCCTGTCTCCTTTCTTCTAACCTTTGTCTGTTCCATGATGAGTTTGTCGAAGGAGTGCGGATTCCATTCTTCTTTCCTCTCTGGTTCTCAATCCTCATTGATCTAGTAAGATGTGGATTGAGCCCTTCACTTGTTTGGTGTTTATTGCTCTCTTGATTACATTCCTTTGATTCACATCATTTGCTATGGCGAGTGAATCAAAGGAAGCTGAATCCCATGTCCCCCTCTTTTAGGTCTGTCGTGCTTAAGCCCTTGCATGCTTGTACCTATTTAGACCATAGCATTTCTTTGGTTCTTGCAGTGATGACCGCACCGCTAAGAACCCTAGGGATGTCTTAGTGCATTTAGTGCACCTAGGTCATGGTACCCTACAAGTAGTTTGGGCACTCATGTTCTTTTGTGTGTCACTCCTTTCGTTGTCATGTGTCTTGCCATGGTGTGTGGATTGGAAGAAGTAGACCACCTCCCTTCTCTTCTCTCCTTGGTTCCACCCTCTCTTGGTTCTCATCAATTATAATGTCATAAGGATTGAGATAGACTGGAACCGCTTCCTTTCCCCCTTAGCCGCTCTTTTGGATTCCTGTCAATCCCCATGATGCTCTGATCAGAAGACCGTGAGCCGTGGAGTTCGCTTAAGATGAGCTAGGGTCCATGCCATTTTTATTGAAGCCATATAGGTCAGCATGATCGACCCAGGAAGTACTGGCTAGGCTAAGACTTAAGCTTATACTTAGCAAACAACCACTTCTATTTCTTTGGCCTAGGGATCGGACATCCACCGAGGGGGGCTAAGTCATTTTCCCTTTGGTGTTTGTTCAGTGTAGTTGTTCTCCCCTATCTTGTTGGCTTTTTAGAGTATTGATTGCTTTTTGTCTTATTTGTTGCTCTATCAAGGTAGTAGCATCGAGGATAGCGTTGATCAAACCAGTACCCATTAGAGGAAGGGAGGACAAATGACAATAGGACCATGAATAGAATGGCTACGAGTACACTAAGGATCTTGGAGATGACCAGTCAATAGGTGCCACGTCCCACCCAACCTCATAGAATCCTATTAGACATGCAATAATGTAGCTGCTAGTGCTTTACTTTCGTGCAAATGATCTATGATAGGTTGCATGGTAGAATTGCTTGAAAGCCATTACCTTGATGCAACCTTTACCCCTGCACACCCACTGTTAGGATAGACGCTCGCATACTACTTGGTACTTGCTTCTACTATGCATTATACTGGTGATGTGATGCATGGTGGAGGATTGTTTGTGAGTGGCTAGGGCACATGGTGCCGCTAAAACTGGTAACAACTTGGGGAGATCTTGGCATGTGTCTTGGGTGTGTGGTGAGGGTTGAGTCGACTGGTCAGGATACTACAATGAGTCTTGCCGAGGGGATGCGACTTAGGCATTCCCTATGAGAGATACCTATGGAGGGTACATGTGAGATGAGGAGGTCCTAGGGTGGATTGTCTTTGTGGGATGAAGCCCTAGGATGGAGGTTCCATCGAGGCACAGGGCATTGGTTGGCCCCTTGAGAAGATGTCCTATCTAGTCCTCGTAAGGACTGGTACGTCGAGAGAACCGGATTATAGGTCCCTATGTACACACCACTCATGCTTGGTTGGGTGGGGGACAGATCTTGACCTACTAGGGCAGTGCCACTATTGCTAGGTTGATAGCAGATAGTGTAGGGAGGTATGGGCATATGGCCCACACCCTCCTAAGACAGCGTGGTGACCTTTGGGGGTCCGGTACTGTCTAACAATCTTAGAATGCCGGTGGACTCTAGGGTGGCCTAGGGCTGAGTGACAGGGTGGTATCACACTGGTTTGGAAGATAGCTCAGTATCAGCCTAGATGGGGGCCTCCGTCAAAGATGGTGATCTTGTGGTTCTAGGTGTACACGCTCTACAGAGTTGATCGATTTATACATATAGCTATGTCCACAGATATGGACATTCCTATGACCTACACTTCCCTTGATTAGTGAGAGGAGTTATTTCTTCTTCTTCCCCCAAGGTTTGGTGTTGGTTTCTGGTTTTGGCCGTTGAGGCAAGGTATGAGCGGGCATCGTCCTTGCCGCCGAGAGAGTCAGAGTGTGGTGAGATGTGTGTGATGGGATGGGTGAACGTGTGGATGAGATGTGTTAAAACTTAATGAACTATTATAAAATATGGATGAACTTGCATAGGAAACCTACAACCATATATACACCTTTTTCTCTACCCTTGCATTCCTTTTACCACAAAGCATACGCAAAGCATAGGGTGGGAGCTAGTGGCCAGTACAAATCATACTGAAAGATATTTGGTAGGTTTTGGGTGTCATCTACGATGATGACAACAAAGATTAGAAGGATTAGATGGTCTCATTCCTATAGTCAAGTTTGATTGAGGAGATGTGTAGCAGAACTAACCAATTTATAAGAGCACAAGTACAATGGCAGCTCGCAAGCGGTCGCACTATCATACTTGAGCCCATATAAACCTAGTAGTCCGTCGAGTACCACGAAGGGTCTCGATTAACCATCAACATACAACTAAGATCATACATGATTCAACATACATGTCACACATTACATAAAGTTCACAAATACAGTTTATCCATCAGAGTATCAATTTAGGTTATTACAAACCAAGTTCAAGTAACATAGTAGCGGAAGCAAATTAAAAGTTGAAAACGAACATCTACAACATTGTTTAAACATAGTGTCAACCTCTGATCACACTTCCACAAAAGCATATAAGAAGGATTAATAAGAGATGCCTACCCAGGGCTCACTCCTCGTCCATGGTGGGACAGAAGCAGTTCTTGCAATAGCCATGGTAAATTGTATCATCTGCAACAATGGGAATAAAACCCTAAGTACGAGAAGGTACTCAACTAGACTTACCCATCATAAACCAAAAATAAAGTGACTCCAAGGATCATGCAAGGCTTTATAAGTGGAGCTAGCTTGACAATATTTTGCATAAAAAGCTTGCCAATTCAAGTATAGAGTTAAAATTCGGTGATCAAGTTAATTATAGCTATTCATCTCTAGATTAGCAACTAACCTATGCCAAACATGTGGTATATCTTTTAATAGCATGCAGTAGTAATCATAGACAGTATAATAATTCCATGTTCATCATAATCGTCATTCCATAATATAGTTACTACGATGTTGGGACTAGCCAAGTTTCTCACTGTCCGGGAGAGACGGCGATTTGAATCAATTTTAACTAGCTCGGAATTTATTGTTAACACAAACCCAGGTAGACCAAATCAACGGTCACCTTAGGTCACCTTTGGTACAACTCAGGTCCACATTTCATGGGTTCGCCTAGTGCCGCACAATCAGGGGCGACCAGTTGCTAGGATGTTCAGGCCCGGCCTACCCTTGGGCTCACGTCTGGCTCCTCACACATCCTTATTACCATCCAGAGTGCACACTTTTATAGAATAGGGCCCAACCTAAGTTGAGCTACTTGGCTTCGCGGTCGGAATGAGTTATCTGGCTAGCTAAGTGAGAGGCATGCGTTTAGTCTTGTCAGAAGTGCCAACAACGGTATGGCCCTTAATTGGCACAGATGGAATCACATGAGTCAACCTACACATAGACTCTGCCCAACCTCCATTTCCATTACCCCATGGTTGTTTTCCATGATAGCAAATATAGCCAACCATGCTTCTGTATTCACCTATATCTCGTAGGTTACAGGAAATCACCCGACTTCTACCAGTCTAAGCATGGCTAAGCATATATTGGATCCTGGACATACACAGGGTTAAAGGTATATGTAACTAGACAAGGTAGTGCTATGCATCAAGTATTTCCCATCAACTCTTATAACCTAATGCATCAAACATAAAGGACTCAAGCGAAGTTTTGTAAAACATAGGAGACTTAGAATGCTCCGAGGCTTGCCTTCAAGGAAAAGAGGATGGTCGGTGATCCGAGCACTTAGGGAGGTCCTCGAGAGTTTTCTCCTCTTCTTCTGGAGCTATGGCCTGAGGTGTCTCCTGCTGATCCTCCTCTTCTTCTTCGTTGAACTCTAGAAGAGTTATCCCTTTGGACAATCCTATATGCATGAGCATGAAATAAGATCATGAATGCATATATGATGACATGTATAATATGATATGATGTGATGAATGCATCTTCATAAGTGTTTTCAATAGAATGGTATTAAAGTAATAACAAGTGCATCCTATTCTACTGAGTAGGTGTATATCTCTTCTCTATTACTTAAGCAAACACTTCTGTAAATTATTTTCTGGACTACAAGACAACAGCCACTTGTTTTGACCATAACTGGAGTTATACACATCAAAATAATATGG
This sequence comes from Miscanthus floridulus, assembly GCF_019320115.1. Taxonomy (NCBI): domain Eukaryota; kingdom Viridiplantae; phylum Streptophyta; class Magnoliopsida; order Poales; family Poaceae; genus Miscanthus; species Miscanthus floridulus. Next base: position 37,821,934 of record NC_089595.1, read on the forward strand.
TTGTGAACATTATGCAAAGCTTAGGAAATTGCCTACAACTTTATTTTAATTCTCTTAATGTGATTCAACAGTTTTCTAGGTCAAACAATTCAATCATTCAGATCTATCTAGAGAGCAAGCAGTTCTGACAGCAGACTTCTAACAGCAATAATTCTTAAACCAAAAGGCCTATGACTATGAAATCTTAACATAAGGTAGATCAATAAGTTATCTACAACTTTGTTATTAACCATCTTTACAGAAAAGATCATTATCATCATGAAATCATCACCACAACAGAAACTATACATGTAGCCAACCTAGTTGAATTATAAGGCAATAATTAATTAGTTGCATACAACCAATTACTTCTAAGCCTAGCTAATAACATCAACAGATCATATGCATCACAACCACCACAGAAAACATCATGGTTAAACATAACCAATTTATTTATATTCATTTATTAATTTCCTTAGATAATAAGGTGGTTTAAAGGATAAATATTTCTAGTGCTTAATAAATTCTGAGAACATTACCATAGCCTATAAATGACCTTAATAGTCCACTGTACAAATTTCATGCCATTTGGATAAGTTTAGCTACTTCTATAAAAATGAGTTATATAGGCTTATTTTAGCAAAAATAGTTTAGCATAGTAAAAAGTGTCAAGCAATAGATTTAATATTTTTTTACTTTCCTCTTAGCATAATAATACTGTGCAAAAATTGGTATGATTATATGTTATGTATTTTTACCCCAATTAATTTCATTAGAAACTAGGAATTAATTAGGATTAAATAGGAAGACCATATTTCAAGTATGCTTACTATAGGTTTAGTATTTTTTCTAGCTAGAGCATATGAAAACAACACCATAAAAATTGGAATCACAATTTTATCTCCTTCCTAGCTCAAGTTATATAATTTACAAGATAGAAACTATTTTAAAAACACTTATCTTAGCAAATTTAATTCTCCTAGAAAAATACCCTAAATAGTATATTTCATATTTTTATCAAATAGTACACTTCAATATGAAACCAACAAAATTTGGTTCACCCCATTTGGACACTCCTAGCTCTAGATATGGATTTTTTAAGTTTGCATTCAAATCTATTAAAATAAATCTAGAAAACAATTCAAAATCCGACTAACAGCTGGGGCCCGCGAGTCAACGGAACCCACATGTCAGCGACACAGAATAGAAGCACGGCTTGACCGGCGAAGAGCTCATTGATAGTGAGGTTGTCGGCGACGAGGTCAACACCAACATGTTCCCCATCCTATTCCGCACCTATAGGTACCCTTGGTTCGCTCGGAGGGTCACCGGAGTTATCTCGCCGACGAGCATGGTGGCTCGGTGGTGGTGCTTTGGCCATCCCCGGTGATGGTATGACTAGGCGAGTGCATCTACAATATCTACGAACCCTAGCGGAGCTCTATGGTGCAGATCGAGCCATGGTGAAGCGGCGGTGAGCTCCGGCCACGTGCATGGCGGCACGTCGGCGCATAGAGCACGGCGGTGGTCTCACCGTTCCAATGAGATGGCGGCCGAAGGTAGGTCTCCATCATGGGGGAAGGTGCAACACCTCTAGGTGACATGGTTATGGGTGCCAGAGTGGGCTAATGGCGGTCGGTGAAGTCAGCGGCGGCGCGCGCGTGCTAGCAGCCATGGTGGACGCGCACGGCGGCGTCCCGCGTTCCCGCGTGACGGCAGTGGTAGAAGTTAAACAACAATGGCGTGTGCATCTATAGCCTAAGGCGATGACAGAAGTAGGGAGAAGGAGGTAGGAGGAGCGGTGGAGAAGGTTGGCCATGGTGAGCTCGAAGCTCGGTGGTGCTCCGTGGCCATGGCGGCGACAGTGACGTGTAATGGGGCCTTACCCTTGCTCAAATGGCTGTGCTAGCGGGTCGGCAAGGTGGAGGAGGTGGTGGTGGAGCTATGTGCATGAGCTATTGCACAATGGCATGGTGGTAACAGTGAGCGAGCTTGGCGGTGTTGCGGCAGCGACAGCGGCGCTGCGGTTCCGCTCGGCGACCGCAAGCGAGCGAGAGAAAGAGAGTGAGGGCGTGGATGCTTGGCGGCCACTTCAGTGTGCATGAGGCCGCTACGCCACCTAGCCCTGGTGCATGTACGCCACGCAGTGGCCACAGCCTATGGCCGGTCGGCCACGACGCCGCGCTACCCCAGCCGGTTTCAATCCTGCCACCGACGACTGACAGCGCAAGTTCGTGTACCTATAACTCCTAATCCATGGTGATTTAGCAAAAACTTACTTAATAAGAATTGTAGAGCTACGTGAGATCTCCAACTTTGCTTTAGGAACCATCATCTAATTCTCATTGGTTTACAAACCACATTGCTCCAAAATGAGGTACTTTGAAAATGAAAACAGTTTCAACACTTATAAAAATTTCAAGTTTTGAAAATTGCATTTTGTTGATACTTGTGAGCTCTATTTGACCATGTTAGACACTGAAGTAGCTCATGACCGTTAAATAAAGTTTGTTACCCATGACAAGAACTACAACTTTTATTTAGGTCACACAGTCATGCAAGCACTCTAAGCTATTGATCAACTTTAGTCAAACTAGTATCATGAAAATGACATTTCAAATGAAACCAACACTTAGAAGCAAAATTGGTCTATGTCATGAATACAAACATTGTTCCATTTACCATCCTAGATGTGTCTAAGGTGTTTTCATGACCTCACAACTATTTCATACATTGGTCATACATGATTGCAAGCATAAGCATATATAAAAACTCAACATTTCATGTGATAATGTATAAGAATGAGATGAAATTTCATATGCCCATGTTCATTAATGCTTGGATGATGCTTGTGCTCATGAAATGCAGATGCCAAATGCAATGCTTAACACTAGGGTGTTACAAGATGAATCCTACATTCGCTGAGGTTCTATGCCTACTCTAATGAGAGTCCATGAAGGAGGAGACTTCACCTGCCGACATGCTAGGTCTACTCTAATGAAGCCCTATGTGCATTTCTGCTACAATAATGTTGCACTTAAGAGTGTTACTAAGGGATGTAATGCCTTGTAAACTTGTACTTCCACTATGTATGAACTGTGGTATCAACTGTTATTTGATAATTTGATTGCTTAATCTCCTAGACTATCACATTATGATTCGTATCTATGGATTTTCCCTTCATGGAAAATCAGGATTGTTTCAGTAATGCTCTAGCTTCTTTTCAAAGATGCATGATGTCTATATTTTCTGATTTGATTGAAGAAATCATGGAAGTTTTCATGGATGACTTTTCTATTTATCGAAAAACTTTTGATGATTGTCTTGAAAATTTAGACAAGATCTTGCAAAGATGTGAGGAAAAGCATGTAGTCCTTAATTGGGATAAATGTCATTTCATGGTTAGAGAAGGCATAGTGCTTAGACACTTGGTGTCCAAAAGAGGGATTTGGGTAGATAAAGCTAAAATTGAAGTAACTGAACAGTTACCTCCTCCCGTAAATATCAAAGGGATTTGTAGTTTTCTTGGTCATGTGGGGTTTTACCACCGCTTCATAAAAGATTTTTCACATATTGCTAGACCACTTACAAATCTTTTGGCTAAGGATGTTCCCTTTGAATTTGATGATGCATGCTTAAAATCTTTTAACATTCTTAAGAAAGCACTCATCTTTGCACTAATCATTCAACCCCCTAATTGGTCGCTACCTTTTGAAATTATGTGTGATGCTAGTGATTATGCTGTGGGGGTAGTTTTGGGACAAACTAAAGATAAAAAGCATCATGCAATTGCTTATGCTAGCAAAACTCTGGCAGGACCTCAACTTAATTATGCAAGAACTGAAAAAGAACTCCTGGCTGTTATTTTTGCCATTAACAAGTTTAGATCTTACTTAGTAGGAGATAATGTGATTATTTATACTGATCATGCTACTTTGAAATGCCTGCTCACTAACAAAGATGCTAAACCTCGACTTATAAGATGGATTTTGTAACTCCAAGAATTTGACTTAGAAATAAAAGATAAAAAGGGAGTATAAAATTCTATTGCTGATCACTTGTCCAGAATACAGTTTGAAAATCTATAGGAATTACCCATCAATGATTCACTTCAGGATGACATGCTCTTCAAGATCATGAATTTTGACCCTTGGTACATGAATATTGTTAATTTTATGGTTGCAGGTTATGTTCCACTAGGGGAAAACAAAAGGAAGCTCATCTAGAAAAGCCATCTCCATATATGGGATGAACCATACCTCTTCAGAGTCTGCTCTGACGGCCTACTCAAGAGGTGTGTACCTACAGAAGAAGGCATCAAGATCATCGAACGATGCCACTCATCACCATATGGAGGGCATTATGGTGCATTCCGCACTCATTCGAGGATCTAGCAAAGTGGATTCTTCTGGCCAACCATGTATGAAGACACGAAGGACTTCATTTGGAGATGTGGAGCATGTCAGAGGCATGGGAATATCAGTTCAAGAGATGCCATGCCACTTACCAACAACCTCTAGATAGAGCTCTTCGATGTCTGGGGAATTTATTACATGGGACCATTCCCAAAGTCGAAGAACTATGTGTACATCTTGGTGGTAGTTGACTATGTCTTCAAGTGGGTTGAAGCCATGCCATGTAGAGCTGCTGATGCAAAGAACTCCAAGAAGATGTTTGAAGAGACAATATTTTCAAGATTCAGAGTTCCACGGATGGTGATTAGTGATGGAGGAACTCACTTCACTAATAAGAATTTTTCCCAATTACTTGTCAAAACATGGGATCCATCACAATGTCGCTACTCCATACCACCCTCAGATAAGTGGCCAAGCCGAAACATCAAATAAACAAATCAAGAACATTCTGCAAAAGACAATCAACGAGATGGGGACTTAATGGAAGGATAGATTACCTGATGCACTATGGGCTTACAGAATGGCCTACAAAACACCACTTAGGAAGTCACAATATCAACTCATCTATGGAAAGACTTGTCATCTACCTGTTGAGCTAGAATTCAAGGCTCATTGGGCCATCAAGCGATGGAACATGGACTTTGAAGCCATAGGAACCAAGAGAAAGATGCAACTCTCTGAGCTTGATGAATGGCATGAAAAAGCATATCACAATGCCAAGATATACAAGGAGAGAACCAAGAGATGGCATGACAAGAGGATCACAAAGAAGGAGTTCACCCCAGGAGATAAGGTATTCTTTTTAATCTAGGGTTAATTAATTCGGGCACGAAAAACTTCGAAGAAAATGGGAAGGAACATTCAAGGTTATAAGCATCTCATCGCATGGAACAGTAACACTTCAAAATGATGAACGTATGTTATTCAAGGTAAAAGGCCACCATCTCAAGATCTTTTTAGAACCTGAAAAACCACCTGAGGATTTGGCTGAGGTAGATTTTCTAATTTTACCATAGATTTACACCTCTGCCATCCTCTTTATGTTTCATAACGCATAAATATACTTTTTGGGATTAGATAGGGATTAGAAACCACCACAAGAAAAACCCATGCAAGAAGATGATGTGTGGGGCTAGCCGGCCCCACCTCTAGGCTGGTTGGCCCACTTGTCAGCCCCCTCATGCCCAGTCAATTTTCACGTGTCTTCTAGATCCTTTCTCTCCACAATCCCGTAGTTTTTAACGTATTTGGTTTTTCCTCGTTACGAGACCTCTAATGGGTAGATCTTGACCCCTGCTGCAAGTTGTTCCCCCTATATAAGCAAGCCTCTACCTACCTCCATAGCCATCCCATTAAAGCCTCCTCTTTCGAATAGCAACAAAAGTCTCCTCATCTCTAGTCCCCCTAGCTAACAAGCAGATCATCCCCTATGGTTTTGATCTAAACAAGAAGCCCGACGTGCTTGCGCTGAGCATCGTTCATCTAGAGATCACCCCCATTCACTCAAGCCAGTCTTACTTTGCTGAAGCCATCCATCATTCGGTGATCGCTCCGCCACCACCACACCCACTTCTTGAAGGCAAGCCATGCCAACAAGAGCCTCATCTAGATGTCCAGAAGTTGATCAAGGTGATGAAGGAGATCAACCTTCTTCCTCCAAAGGGACCCAAGGTGCTAACTAAAGTCAAGACCAACAAGTTTGGAGACATCACATGTGCGAAATACAAGTCGGTCATGCCCTGCTTGAGCATAGATGGAGTTCACGCTATGCGGATCAGATCAAGGTTGCTTCACCGAAGGAGAAGAGAAAGGCGCCATCAACTCTCCTAGAGAATAAGGAGAAATAGCCTCAGATGACCATTGCCCTCTTAGAGAAGAAGATTGAAGATCTAAGCGATGTTATCTATACCTTAGAAGAGGGGATCGACGAAGAACACGTTTATCGCAAGAGCTTGCAACATGATTTAAATGTTTTGAATCATTTTGTTGCTAGGACTAGGAAGTGAGAATTAGATAGTTGATAATAAGGCACGAGTGGTTAGGTCAAGTGTTTAAAGATAGTATGTTTATGTTACTTGCTTAGCTCAGATTGTTAGAATGGTTGAAGTTTGTGTTGAGGTTGGTTTGCGTAATAAAGTGCCTTATGATATTAATGGAGTCCTCTTATTATCTGCTCTCTATTTCTTTTGGATATGTGTTTTGTCTCCACATGTTGTGCATAAAGGTATATAGGAAAACAAGTGTGGGGGAAGCACACTGCAACAACAAGATGGAATTCGATCGTGAAAATAACGAAATTCAGAAAGCAATGGACCAAAAACCACGCTCGCCAAAGTTGGACCAAAATGGGACCGAGAGTGGGCCGCCCAGCCTCCTACATGGGCCAGCAGGCCCAGCCCAGCTCCGCCTCGCCTTGTGCTTCATCCACGGTCAGGTTTGAGCCCAATACACTCCATTTTTATATGTTATGCTTTTTGTTTCGAACTGAATTGAAAATCCTTTGATAAACAACTTTAAAACCCGAGGAAAGATTATTTCAGTCATGACTAATGGATAGACTCACATAATACTTTTCCTGGAAGTCTTGCTACTATTGGGAACTTATTAGGGACCCCATGCTACTTAAGTTGTTGTGGAATGAGATATAGTAGAATAATGAGAAGTTGATTCTTGATGTCTTGTTATTGGAAAATTTTATTTCAAAAAGTTAAAAGAATAGCTTCACCTCTCCTTTATGGTAAGCAATGTCTGACTAGAGCTAAACATGATATGATAGACTAGGAAACCTTCTACATATACTACTTGTCATTGTGTTGAGTTTGGTCAAACCTTGTGACCCTTGTTGAAAAACTTATCATGCTCTCAAGATCAAGATCACATACACCCCACATATATGTGCTGCTCCAACATTGGGAGTATGGGAAAACATGTTTTCCATCCACCCAAAAATGTTCTACTCCTATATTGGGAATAGACACAAAAATATGATTGTTAGGATAAATGCTCCAAGTTCTAATAAATGTCTCTCTTGAAAAGTTTCAATTACAGAAAAAGAGACATGGGCTATGCAAGATTTATTTAGAAAAAGAAAAAGTATTGAAAAAATGGACAAGTGTTTGAGATATCCAAAACAATGGGTACTTAAATGCCCGCCTAAAAAAAGAAAAAAGAGATAAATAAGATAGCCCATGGACAAGTGTTTTTCAAGTTTTAATCAAGAGATATATATTTCAAGGAGCATAGTAGAATTATGTTAGCCACCACGTATGTATCCACACACATGCACATCTTGATCTAAGAGTATGACATTTTTCTCCTTGGATCCTTGTTTTGACTTTACAATATATGCAATGCAAGTATGTTCTCATATCTATCCCTACTTGAGCTCCATAGAAGCATTTTAGAAGTAGGTAAAAAGAAGGCAAAGTCATCATTGCCTTGGTGAGGATCCAAAAATACTATATATACAAAGTGATTTGAGAGTACTACAAAAGGAGAAGGTAAGCTATGTTTTGTTTTAAAAAATTTTAAAATGTTTTTCAAGTTGACTTGATTGAAGGAAGATGGTGATCTGTTTCAAGCTGTTCCATTCTTCAACCACCCAAAGTTTCATAGTAGACACTTTGAATCCTGCAGTGCATGCATGACTAGGAATAGTTTTATGGTGATGTCTTGTCCTAAGGTTATGTCTTAAGTAATCCATCCTTTTATCGAGGACGAGTAAAAGCCTAAGTGTGGGGGAGTTTGTTGATGGTAGTTAACATTCATCATAAACCATCAATATAACATGTATAAATAGCTAAAATGGATCACCAACATAGACTTAGGGATTTTAACTAACAAATTTCATGAGTTTTGGTGAATCTATCTTTCTAGCAGGATTTAATCAGAAAGCCGCCAAGGAGGACTTATTCATCAAAGGAAATCATGGAATTTCGCCATGTAAACAGCGTGGGAAGACTCTAGAAGACTCCAGAAGATGAATCACCGAAGTGAAGCCTGAGCCCCTAACATGTGGGGCTGGCCGGCCCCACCTGTAGGCTGGCTAGCCTACGGGCCCCACATGTGAGCCCCCCATTGCTATGTCGGTTCTCCTCTGTCTTAAGGATTGCATCTCTGCCGTTTATTCAAGTTGGTTTGATCTGAGGGCTCAGGATTGATGCTCCAGCCTATATATACCTGCCTGCACCCCCTCTCCAAGGCATCCATGCATTTGATCCTAAGCCTAAGGGATAGAAACCCTAATCCATATCTACACTAGGATTAGAGCTAGCAATCAAGAAAAGATTAGTCCTCAATGGGATCTAGTCTTGTATTATATATAGAGAGATAGAGTGAGAGGGAAGAGTTTCAGAGGAGTCTCAGCCTATCGAGTATCAGTATTAGGGATACCTGGAAGAAGGAAGATGATGGCCATGAAAGCTAACTCGCTCAGATGGTCAAGAGCGTATTTTGGTCTCGCCCAACCCTGAGGGTGCGGGCTCCATGTCACCCGACCCCAAGGGCATGGGCTCTGTCATGTTTGATCCCAAGGGTGCGGGCTCCATCTCACCCAACCCCTTAGGCATGGACTTCGCCTCGCCAGACCCCTCGAAGGGGGATTCCGCCTCACCCAATGGGGTCTGTACCGCCTCCAACCACTATGGATCTAAGAGTACGAACCTAGGGTCAAACTTCTGACACCAGAAGGGGAGTAGGTGCATCTTGACATGACCCACGCCATGATGGGCCATACTTGAGGACTCATGTCACCAACAGCATTGGGCGTGCTGACGCTATGCTACCTAATCCCCGTATGACTTCCGATGGTGGAATCTGCTAACCATGTCGCCCGCTGGAAAGGAATGGAGTGCCATGACCAGCTGACGATGCCCACATATAGCGCTAGTGATGAATAGAGTCATGATGTGGAGCCATCCCCATCATCATCTATAGGACCAGCAGGACCCGTGTAAAGGAGATGAAGGGCGCTGTGACCCCGGAGGCCTTCTTCCTCCATGCTTCTCTCTCTCTCTCTCTCTCTTTCTCTTGTGTAACCTGCGCCTTCCCCTTCAACTATAAAAGGCGAAGCAAGATGCCCCACAAAAGGCAATGGTTCAATGCTGAAAGGAACTGAGTTCAACTAGACTCAACTCCATTTGATCCTTCCATCAGAGACTTGGGACCTTCTCCCTCTCTCGCCCATTTGTAACCCCTACTACAAACAAGTGCCGGTAACATGAGCAGCCTCAAACTAGACATTGGGACATTATGCCCGAACTAGTATAAACCCTTGTGTCCTCTAAGCACACCATCTAGGCCAAATGCGTAAACACAAATTTACTAGTTGGCGGTTTAAAACACTGATAGTTGGTGCACTAGGTAGGGACATTTTGTGTGTCTCGTCATCCACAACAGGCCACGGATGGCTAGCCATGGTGTGAGTTGGGTCCCGAGCATGCACATGTGCTTTCAGAGCCAAGATTTCTTTGTCACCATGGAGGGTGAGCTGGCAAGGGCTCCTGCACCTGTCCAACTTCTTCGCTCCACTGGCCTCAACACAACCGTCGAGGCCCTCGAGGAGCTACAGCTGCACGCCTTGGAGGCCCATGGACCTAGGAATGACTAGCTCCTCGGCTTCGATTATGGGAGGCTAGAGTGCCAGCTCAACACCTTCCTAGGACCCCAACCCTCCTAGGTGCACCTATGCTACATCACCTTCTTGTTTGCCAACGTCATGATGTAGCTTGCCGGAGGGCAACCGCTCTCCTTGGAATACATCACCCGGAGCACCCCGACAGCGTTCCCATTCGGTCTGGACAATGCCACAAGGACCATTGGTCACCTTGCGGCGTAGCACATGCACCTGCCCCCCATGGACAATGAATTCATGGGTATGATGAACTATGTCGCGGAATCTTTCCATGACCTTCTCGTGGGAGATTCAAAGATGATCTTCAACTCTGACTCCAGCAGGGGAAGCCATCACCCCTCATGAGAATGCTTCATGATAGGCAACCCCAAGGGGCATGTTGAAAGCATCCACAAGGGAGGGCTACTCCTACAAATGACCCTAACGATGATGTCGTAGGAGATGCAAGGGCCCCACCTCACCTATAGGTAGAGCAGCTGAAGGCATGGCACAAGGAGATCGAGGATGCATGACTCTAGCTGGAGCAGGAGTGTGTGGAGCTCAAGCGTGAGATCAAGTGACGTGTAGACGGTGGCTGTGCATGCGCCGTCGCCCTCGACATAAACTAAAGGATCATCAAGGATGATGGAGGCCTCCCACACTTCGCTCGGGCAAGCCAGAACATAGCTGCCATGGCGGCCTTGCTTTGTGGGCTCCCGGAGCCCACGACACCCAAAGATCGCATGATACTTGAGCGCGCGGTGGTGTAGTAGGCGAAAAGCTCACTGTCTTGGCGATGTGAGCTCAATGCTAGTTAGTGTGTGTCTTTGGGATGACATGGTAGGGACGTATCCATTCACCATGCACCACACGATGGTGGGGGGGCTTGCCATGGTCCCGATGCATGAGCATCTCAGCCCCAACCGTGATGCACATAACACCCTAGACGCCTGTAGGCGTGAACGGGCATACAAGGGAGAGGAGGCTAGCTACGGCTACCACCCTCATCATGGCTAATGCTATGACAGCAGCGAGGACTGGAGCCTAGGCCCTGATCTACTAGGGCCCTAGGCTTTCAGCTGTCACATCCTCAACGCAGCTTTCCCGCCATGGTATCGACCACCGACCAACATCCCAAAATACTCCGAAGAAATGAACCCTGGTCTGTGGCTTGATGATTACTGGCTTGCTTGTCAAGCTGGCAGTGTAGATAGTGATTCCTTCATTATCCGCAACCTCCCCTTGTTCCTGGCTGATTCGACACAAACATGGCAGGAGCACCTTCTGCCCAACCGGATTCAAAGCTGGACAGACCTGAAGGAGATCTTTATAGGAAATTTCTAGGGCACCTATGCATGCCCAAGGAACCCCTAGGATTTGAAGAATTACCAATAGAAGTACAGGGAAACTCTCCACAAGTACATCTAATGCATCTCTAGGCAATGTAATGAGTTGCCTGACATCGTCGATGCCGATGTCATCAGAGCCTTCCTGTTTAGGACCACCTACGAGTCCTTGGTCCATAAGCTAGGACGCAAGGGCCCTCAAACTACCAAGGAGCTCCTCGACATCATAACTAGGCATGCCTCAGGCAAGGGGGTGGTCAGAGTGATTTTTGATAGGCCCAAGGGCAAAGTGAAGCAGGACGAGGACACTGGCGAGGGCACCTCCAACCACCCGAACAAGAAGAAGAACAAGTAGCGACATGGGGGCTTGCTCATGGCTGCTGCCAAGCAGAAAGGTAGCCAGGCACCACCAAAGGGTGCTCTAGACCACTTTAAGAAGCTACTCGAGGGGTCATGCCCAAACCATGCCTTCCCTGTCAAACACCTATACAGGGACTGCGCCATCATGAAGCATTTCCTGTCTGGCGTCTCCAAAAAGGGGGACCAGAGGAAGAAGCCAGAGCTAGTGGCAGAGGAAGAAGCCTGATCTAGTGGTAGATGATGTCGAGGAGAAGGATCATGGTAGATGATGCTGTGTGCAGGGATGGGCCTTCAATGTCGGGGACCTAGTGCTTTGCCTTGTCCAGAGCAACAAGGACCATCACAAGCTCTCTCCACTGTGGGAGGGACCATACATCATTGCGTAGGTGCTCTGGCCATGCACCTACAAGCTCAAGTCCATCGATGACAAAGTCTTCACCAATGCCTGGAACATCGAGCAACTATGTCGCTTTTACCCCTAGTCTATGTGCGTACTTATGCAAATTAAGAATGATATATCTGAAATGCAAAAATGCTTTCTCCTATCGGTTTCACTATCATTTCCTTGATCTTTAGTGACACCTGACCCCAGCAATGGCAAGGGGTCGGGCCTCACTCGGGGGCTGATAAGAATATATCTACTCAAAAACATTCTTTGCGCCCGACCCCTCCTTATGTTAAGATCTAGAAGCAAGAGTCACGGAAACAAACGCTAAGTAAAACTGGTCAGACTACAAGAAACCTACACCCCAGCGGCTACAATGTTTTCACTCACCAGCATGATCAGAGTTTTTTCACCCGCACCTTGAGCTTTACAACCTTAACATCAGAAGGGGTCAGATCGCATCAACCTTTTTATACATAAAAAAGAAGGGGCAAAAGTTGGTTTGGCCAAAAATAAAAAACTTGTCTATTTATTACAAGTTTACCGCCCAGCTCATCCAACTAACTAACCCCTCCCGGGGATGACTTCATCCTCAATCTTTATAGCTAGATCATACACTAGGGGGGACACCATCTCCTTGATCTCCTCTAGCTCGGCCTCAGAGTAACTGGGCACGAAGCCTAGACTCATCGTCGCTACATCGATGTTCTCATAGTGAGAACGAGCGATTGCAAATGACCGATGAACACCAAAGTGAAGCACATTCCTTGCGGTCTCACACGCCTGATCCATAATCTAGACGTTGAGGACCATGAGCATTCTCGTCTCCTACTCTAGGGCCAGCTCAAGGTTGTCATAGATTAGCTATATGGTGATGCACTTGGTACCATGCTCATCGCTCTCCTTCAGGAGGGAGGCCTTCAACTCGTTGAGCTCCTTCTCTAGACCATTGCTCTTGGTCACCTCTACCCCAAGCTTGTCATTGAGACCTATCCAAGTCACATACCAATTGTGTCAAAAGGCCTACCATAGATTCTAGGGAGAGACAACAAGGGAAACTAGAGGCTTATCATCCATGTCTGCCCGAAGCTTGCTCACCTCATCATGATGCTGGGTCACCTCGGCCTCTAGACGCTAGATGTCTTCCTGGCACTGATTGACCTCTATGGTGAGCCTGGCGGACAAGCCCTTGGCTATAACCTTTAGGTCCCTCTCCACCTCAAGCTCACCATCAAGGAGGTCAATCCACTGTTGGGCATCGGTGCGCTCCTAGTGAGCCAAGTTGCACTCCATGTGAAGCCCCTCTATGTCCCAGAGCAAATCATCCCGCTCCTTCTGTAGCCACTCAGACTCCACGATGTAGGCGTGTGTCCTCTTGATCAGGGCTACGAGCTTCTCCTCGATGTCATGGGCATCCTCACGAGCATCCTTCTCCCTGGCTTAGAGGTCGGCCAGCTCTCGGGCGGTGGGGGCAAGCTCAGCCACCTCCTGATGGGCGACAGTGAGCTATGCGGCTAGCCTATCACTCCACCGCGTCTCTTCGGCGAGGCGGTCCCAAATGTCCTTCTCGCAACGAAGGAATTGGGACTTCTCCCGGCTGTGGACCATAAGGGACTATAGAGAGGACAAGTCTAAGAGGCGTGGAAAGAGAAAATGAGAGTCAGAAACATGGCCACATCATACCAGGCCAACCGGGGCGACGACGTCGTGCAACAAGCTCAATGCGGTGGTTAGGGCACGAACCTTGGTCCCAACCTCCATGTGCACACTCTCCCATTCCCTCTCCTCCATGGCATCGTCAAGGGCAAAAAGTGTCACCCCTGGGTCTCGCTGATCTACCCACCGAATCTAGGATCCTCCCCACACGTGTGGGTCACCGCCCACCTAGACTAGAGACCGGGATGGCTCCACGCTGATCCTAAGCGATGCCGACCCCTCTTGTGGCAGCAACTCCTCTGGAGCAACCCCTCTGGTGGTAGAATGGTGGGTGACATGGATGTGGAGGCCTGCCTCATCACTGCATCCGCTAAGGACACCTTGGGTGTGCCCTCTCCAGTCAGACCCGCCGTGAACATGGCCACCTACACAGACGATGACTCCGATTGCGCCATCTCCGCCTATGACATCATGGCCACACTTGACCGCGCAACATCCACCATGGATGCCTTGGGTGCATCCTACTCCATCCACCCCATCGCAGAGGTAGCCTTAGGAGAGTCCTATGTCCTCTAATGCTGCGAAGGACATGATGGTCAATTTATGGCAAAATTTGTTAGAGCGAAGGAGCGAAGAAATTCTTAACTCACCTCGACGCCTTTGGACGGTGATGTTTTGAGGTCGGTGCGCCTGACCCCAGCTACACCTCATTGGCACATTGTCATTTTGAGCCTTCCCTCTGCTCGGAAGGCCCAGATGGAGTAGAGCGGTCGGATCTTGCCGACCCTGGGGGCCCTCGGAAGGCCCGGATGGAGCGGAGCGGCCTAATTCCATTGGCTCTAGGGGCACGTCCTCCCCCTCCTACCCTGGGGCATGCCACGGGAAGGGCCCTACCTGTGACAAAGATGAGTCCTCATCCCCACCTTCTAGCTCGTCCCATTGGATAGGCGACCCAAAGCCATTGCCTCCCTCTCCTTCTTCTTCTTCCTCCAAACCTTGCCGCTGCCTTCCTCGATCTAGCTTTGCCCACTCCTTCGCCTGCCTCTTCGCCTTCTCCTAATCCTTCTTCTTCTTCCTCTTCTCGTCTATGGCATGGTTTGCCACCCCTCACGGCCGTGTGCTCTAGCAACGGCATGATGGAGGCTTGAAAGCCCAACCCCGCTGGTAGCTCAACAAAGCCCGTGTCTGGCTGCATTACAGGATGTCCTAGGATCAGGAACACGATGTCGTACTCCTCCATCACCTCCTTGATGTGTTGTGCCACCTTGCTATCATGGAGTATCCCTTAGGCAAGCACCGTCCCATCGAGCTATGCACTAGGCATCATCTCGTATAGCGGAAGGGTGCGCGCCATCTACGGTGCCACCCTCATTGCGTGATACACCCCAATGACACTAGCCTCGTGGAGATAATGGTTCTTTAGGAGTGCGATGGCATCTAGGAGGTCGTGGGGCCTCTTCTTTTCCTTCTTAGGAGGTCCCCACCCCCACACCGGTGGCGCCTCTTTGATTAGGCATCACGTGAAGTCTGGAAAGGGGGCAGCAACATTGTTCTTCATGTAGAACCAAAGCATGTGCCATCCCTAGTTGGACCTCGATAGCGGACTAGTCATGTACTTGGTGGACTGGTGGTCCCAGAGGTGGATGCCTGCGCATCCCATTGGCACCAATAGGTCCCTACTTCTCTCCATTTTCTTGTGCAGGGAGACGGAGAAGAAGTACGTCCATAGCTCAAAGTGGGGTTGGATCCCTAGATACTATTCACACAACGCGATGAAGGCCATGATGTGCTAGATCCCATTGGGATTTAGGTGCCGCAACTAGATCTGGTAGTGGTGCAACAGTCCTTGGAGGAATGGGTAGGGAGGAATCATGAGTCCATGCTCATGGAAGGGTGCAAAGGACATGGCATAGCCGTCAGGCGGCGCTAGCGCCTCCTCACAACTAGGCACGAGCCACTCCACCACCTCAATTCTCCCACAGAGAAGACCACGCTTGACGAGGCCCTCCATGCATGCGTGGGTGACGTCGGAGCGATACCATGACTCCATGGGAAGCAAGGGCGGAGGAATGAGAACTTCGCTGGCAACGAAAGAGCGAGAGCAAGAGATCTGAGTGCTTATGGTGGAGAAGCGAAGAGGACGAGGGTGCAGTTAGGCATATCAAAGACAAAGGGAAAACCCCTAGTTATAGGGGAAGGTGGAGCGAGAGGCGAACCGTCCACCTTGATCAGCGCGCCTGCCGTGCCTTATCACTTCACCTCTCCAAAAGTCATGTGCATGCCACCCTAGGCCGTCCCCTCGAAGGGCACACTAGGCGACGGTTTACACCTTGATGGGCCAAAAGCCACCATAGGTAAGGAGGCATTCAGAGATGAAAACATTGCCATGGCCCATTAAGGCCTAGGAGTTTGAAGGTTGGCCCATCAATGGGTTCATAATCGCTCTAGGGCACCTTTAGAGTGAGAGGTGGTTAAGGATGGGCCCGCTAGCAGCCAGCACCTAGGCACACGAGCGCCATGGGCATCCTGACACACATTTGAGTCTTGGCCGGTGCATGGTCCATGGTTTTTCCTTGAAGAAAGGTAACAAGCCCTTGGGATCGATCGAACGGACTCCAGAACTATATGGACTGGCCATCAGGAATCTGGAGTCAGTCACCAGCTGACCCATGCCGGACCTCCATGAATGGGAAGCTAGGGCCCCACTTGGACTAGCCCATTAACAGCTCACCGAGCACCATGATTTGTCCATCGAGGAAAACATGGCACGTCGCAACCCCTCTGTTTTATCAAAAAAATGCTTGAGGAAGGACGACCACAAGATGAGCTGACACCTCGACCGGACCATTGCTATGTGTGGGGGCTCGGGGGAAGTTGGACTCACAAGGAGACCAAATACGTGGTCGCATGACAATGGTGGATCGATCGGATCCTAGGGAGGGATCGAAATCAAGAGAGATCTTTTCTGACCCCCTGAATCTCTTCGCTGCATGCTCCCGAAGAGTCTGAACATGACAAAAAGGAATCACGACCCTACCAAGACATCCCGCGGCCTGCAAAGGAAGATCAAGACCCTTAGAATCCTTCCATCCAAAAAAGCCTTTGAAGCAGTATCCTACTCCTTCTTAGGCTCAGGGGCTACTGTCGGGTATCAGTATTAGGGATACCTGGAAGAAGAAAGCTGATGGGCACCAATGCTAACTCACCCGAATGGTCAAGGGTGTATTTTGGTCTTGCTCGACCCCAAAGGTACGGGCTTCATCCTACCTGACCCTGAGGGTGCGGGCTCCATGTTGCCCGACCCTGAGGGCGCAAGCTTCATCATGCCCGACCCTGAGGGTGCGGGATCCATGTCGCTCGACCCTGAGGGCGCGGGCTTCGTCATGCCCAACCCTAAGGGTGCGGGCTCTGTATTGCCCGACCTCAAGGGCATGGGCTCTATCACGTCTGACCCGAGGGTGCGGGCTCTATCTCACCTGATCCCTCACGGGTAGACTTTGCCTCGCCAGACCCCTCAAAGGGGATTCTACCTCGCCCGTTGGGGGTTCGTACCATCTCTAACCACTATGGGTCTAAGAGTATGAACCTAGGGTCAAACTTCTAACACTAGAAGGGAGTAGGTGTGTCTTGACGTGACCTGTGACCACAATAGGCCATACCTGAGGACTCAGGTCACCAACAGTGTCGGGCGTGCCGGCGCTATGCTACCTAATCCCCATACAACTTCCAACGGGGGTATCTGCTAACCATGCCGCTCGCCGAAAAGGAATGGAGTGCCACGACTGACTGACGATGCCCACGTGTAGCGCTAGTGATGAATAGGGTCATGATGTGGAGCCATCCCCATCATTATCTACAGGACCGGTGGGAACCGCATAAAGGAGATGAAGGGTGCCATGACCCCAGAGGCCTTCTTCCTCCTTGCTTTTCTCTCTCTCTCTCTTGTGCAACCTGCCCTTCCCCTTCAACTATAAAAGGGGAAGCAGGACGCCCCATGAAAGGCAATGACTCAATGCTAAAAGGAACTGAGTTCAACTAGACTCAACTCCATTCGATCCTACCATCATAGACTTGGGACCTTCTCCCTCTCTCGCCCATGTGTAACCCCTACTACAAACAAGTGCTGGTAACACAAGCAGCCTCAAACTAGACGTAGGGATATTCCACCTGAACTAGTATAAACCCATGTGTCCTCCGAGCACACCATTCGGGCCAGACGTGCAAACACAAATTTACTAGTCGGCGGTTCAAAACACCGACACAGCCTGTCGATGCTCTCTCTACGGCTTGTACCCTAGCGGCATCAAGTTCTTCTTGAGCTTGCTTCTGAAATTTCTCTACTAATCGACTTTTAATTCAAGTAAGCATCTTGTTCATATTGTTCTTCAGGTTTGTGACTCTCTTTTGAGTACTTTAATCCTTGTAGCTCCTGGGTTAAAGTATTATTCATAGTATAAGCGTGGTGCTTAGACTCGGTTACTCACGGATGTACCCTATTTTCTAGATTGGTGGTAGCTCATGAGGGTGAATCTTATAGCCTCGTTGAATCCTTTGTAGTCCACCTCCTGTTAGTAGGCCTAGCAAGACATTGTTGTTATAGGAAACATACTCTGCCTGTGTTTACTCTACCTATGTTGCTATAGGAAACAAACTCTGCTATAGAAGACAAAGCTTACTGAAGGTAGAACTAGAAGATCTTAGCAGTCTCCTCTATGCTCCTATTATCTAGCCTTGATTGTGAAGTTGGGTTAAGTTAGATTTGGCTATTCTCACACATATTTCTTGAGTTCGATATAAAACTAGGTACTCCCGGTGAAGTGCTACATCGGTATAGTATCCATGTGCTTTCATATTATTCTATGTGCATTAATGTATACCAACACCCCCTGAAGCGCCCCTTCAACTCTCCTTCGCTTAGGCAGTGTCCCCCGCCGCTGGACTTCTTCGGCAAGAATCTCTGCAACGACCAGCCCTCTCGTCCAACCACCGGGGACATTACCCCAAAGAAGCCAATCATGGTGCGCCTTTATTCCACATTAGATATGCATACGCCCACGCCTACCAACAAGCATCGTGCCCTGGTGATCTCTGACAAGTCAGAGGATAGCCTTCCTCTCACAAATAGTGAGAGCACTCTTAGCACCACCCCCAATCCTAAGAGGGTGAAGTACGAGATCACTGGGCACCAGCTTCCTTCAGCTTCCTCTCACAAATATGCCTAGCTTTGATCCCTGCCTATTGCTCCACATAAGCTTTAGGATAGTGAAGGGCAAAGTATCTATGCCTAGGAGAGGAATACCACTAAACACTTTTTGAGTGACAGAGAGAGCTCACATGAGGATATACATGAATCATATTTTCTTTGAAAATTTTGATTAAAAACTCCAAGGTAATTTGAGAAGGGAAAGTGTGACTATTTTGATAACAGTTGTTCCACTTATCAACCACCTAAGGTTTGATCTTAGCCACCGGAAAGATCACAGGTATGAATATGAGACATAGAATAATTTTTATACTTGCTTAGATTTTGAGGAGAAGCATATGCCAATCACTTCTTAGTTCACACACTTTACTCGGGATGAGCAAAGGTTTAGTTCGGGGGAGCTTGTTGACGGCTCTTAACACCCTCTTTTGCCATCAACAAATAGCCATGAAATGTATGGAATCAAGCAAGAAATGACATTTTATGTTTTGATTTCACTTGGTTCCACATGTATTTAGAGAATTGTGATTGCAGGGACAAAATAGTCAAAAAGAAGCAAAACCAAGCCTTCTAGAAGACATCCACATGGCCAAGAGAGGCAAGGCCCACAGAGGGGCACCGCCTAGTGCCAACATGGCACTGCCTGGCCCCACTAGGTGCCCTGCCACGTCATTGATCCGTGGGAGGGTGGCCTAGAGCATTGTGGAGCATTGATCCAAGGTCGGTTCACTCAGTGGCTGAGATTTACTTCTCTTTGATCGAAGGGCCCACTGTCATACAAAGAGGAGGCTCCAACTGACTTAAGCACCGACTTACCGTGGAAGTTTTGACACGTGCTATCTTTGCCACCGCCTTGGAGAGCCATTTAGCACCCTATGATGCAAGGCGGTGGAATCAAGGGCCGGCCGGCACCCCCTTGAGGCCGCCTGACGCCCAAGTTTTTCCACCACCATACCTGCTGCCTATAAGTACCCCCTGCCTCATTTCAGCTATAAATAGAGGTCATGAGCTCATCTGTAAGACACACAAGTGAAGAAAGAGCTCTCAAGAGAGTAGCTTAGCTTAGGATAGCTAGTCTCTAGAGTAGAGAGAGAGAGAAGGTGAGGAGAAGCTAGGGAGGAGCCGGGCTTGTTGGCGATCTCTTCTTCTTGTAGCTCTATGACTCTTCTATGGTAATTCTGTTCCTATTCTTGCATTAAGTTTTGTTACATTTCTATTGTTTACGGGTTTCACGCTTGGTTAGAGTGCTCTAGTCTTATTTCATTGGGATCTAGGTTAGAGTAGTAAGCGCATAGATTAAGCATGGTGCTTAGGCTATACCTTACCTATGTTTGTGGCTAAGTCTCCGGATAGATTGTGGTAGGTGGCAAGTGGTGATCGCCTTGTCCATCCTCTGTATTCCACCATGATAGGCTTAGTTATTAAAATATAGGGCTCGTGGCAGACCATGTCTAGTTAACCCTCCTGGTTGGTAGGTGAGCTGTGCCCGGAAGTAAACAATTGTTATTTACCATTCCTTGTTCAAGTAATAGTAGCAGAATAACCCATAGTATTCCACTTCTTTCCTCCCCAACATCCATAGAAATCCATTAGTTCTAGAATTGGATCACTCCTTGTTCCATGTGGATTCGATACCTAGGATTACTCCTTGGTGAAAAGCTACTCTGACAACTGTGCGCTTGCGGTCTTTTTTGTGTGTGCCATCCCTGGTGTCAACACTAAGATTTACACTAAATAACATCATGTATGGACATCAACTCATAATAAAATATAGCATATCATATGCAAGGACAGAATACATGAAAATACATCAGAGGCATGGACAATAGCTTAGAAAATCATATCTATCATAAAAGGCATGGACAACAGCTCACATAATTACTTGAACCATCATAGTCATGGGGACAATAGCTCAGGTTAATAATCACAGACATTGACAAAAGAGAACCATCTCATCCAGAAAGGCATCACATGCAACCAACCACAGCAAAACATTACCACCACCAGCAAAAGAAGTAAGGAATATGGTTTGTTCATCTTTACTGAGCCTGGTCAGAGAAGGAAGCCACCAACAAGGACAGATCAAAGGGGAAAAGAGGAAGTACCACAAGATCTACAAACCTACACAAGAAACATCCAGTTAATGGAGTTAAATAGATGTGCCGCATCCTGGTCTAGGGTTTGCAGCAAGGAGAAATTGAAAAGGGGGCAGCTTTTGCACGGAAGTGATCTGGCGAAAACCCTAGACTAGAAAACCAATCACGTGTATGTTGCATCTGGCGGGCCCTGGTTGGGCCTCATATAGGCAACCAATCGTGCCCTAAAATATAGCTACAAATACAACAACAGGTGACCATCTTATATTTTAAAATAAAGAGTATATAGCTCCTTAAAGACTGTAATAAGTAGATAAGTCCTTCTCTAAAGCTTTGGTGCTGTGTACTAGTATAATTAAGGAATTGTGTTTATTCTCAAAAGAAAATATTTGATTTTATGCAACTATTAAACCATGTTATTTTTTTGAAAATCACGGTACCAACATAGACATTCATATACATGGACGTATACATACATCCTATCCAAATGTGTACACCCTTTGAAAGATTGATCCTGTAGATCTCGATATTGATAAAATCATCACAATTGTTTCGCTATTGATAACATGTTGCCTATTGAGGAAAATGCTCGCGAGCATCCACATCAAGTCTAGAAATCAAAATTAGATAAATATATTTCGCGATAGAAAATCTAGAGTAAATTGAATCCACCATACAACAACTTGTTCGGTTGTATGTCTTTGGTCCAACAAGTTGTAAAACATGTAAATAAATACATGAACATGTCACATGCGTGCATCTTCGGTCACATATATGTCATGCTGTGTATTTTTGCCACCATGGCAGGTGATACTGGCAGTTTTATGCAAGTTGCCTCTCTTTTAATTTTCCCTCCTCTCATTTGGGTCCTATGTGGTTTCCATTCGTTTCATGAATTGTTCGTCTCTTCACACATCACCTGGAGTACTATAATGAGGAGCGCCAGATCAAATCAGATCGGTGACGGTACCTGCTGGTAGCCTTCAATGTCGATGGAGCCACACGGCATATGAACAAGATGGACTTCCTTCGATTCTGGTTCATAATTATTCTCCTATTTTTGTCTGCACAAGTTCACTTTTACTGTATCCACGGCCTTCGAGGAGTGGTGGATACATGCATGTGCATGTCATAATACAAGGCATTAGATAGGTCCACAGTGGAGCAACTCATTATTGCTTCAGCAAAAAAGGATCAGAGCGAATGACTGATTATTTTTCATCATTAGTACTAGTAACTTGCAAGTAGGACTACCGTTTCTTTCCATGATTTTTCATGTTGTGAATTTGCAGTACATTGGCCATTAAGAAAAGATTAGATTGAAAGACTGGTCAATCGTCTGTATAAACAGTTATACCAATATCTAGTCTACTACTTATGATCATAGCATAGCAGCAGTTTACACAAACATGATGGTATAATAGACCTACAGCTGTGATCTATCCAATGAGCCATGATGTATTATAGTGAGATCATGGGTGCGGCTGGCACGTACTGATTGGAATAGTCAATACTCGAGCTAGGACGTCTTGATGCATTCCAGTTCCACGGCAATCATCAACTAGGTGCATGCGTATGAGAGGGGGACAAAGACATGGTTCTATATGCCAGTGGCACAACTAGCGCCCGGACGACGTCTGGAAGGACGGCAGCGTCTGGACGCCCTCCTCCTCCCTTCCCTCCGCTACCTCGGATCCCATCTTGGCCGCCCCCTACCTCACTGCCGGCCGCCCACCCCCACCACTCCTTTCCACCATTGCCTAATCCCAATCCGCCATCGACTTACCTCCTCCTCCTGCCTGCTGCCACCTTCGGACGCTGCCCTAGCCGCCGGCTACCTCGTCGGCGACCTCACCGTCAGCCTCCCACCTCCGCCGCTCCTTCCCCGCACTTCCCTAATCACAGTCCACCGACGACCTAACACTGGTAGAGAACAGAGCTTTACTCCCGGTGGGGAACCCCCTTTAGTCCCGGTTCCCCACCCGGGAGCAAGCATCCGGGACTAAAGGGGTCCTTTAGTCCCGGGTCAGGAACCGAGACTAAAGGAGGACCTTTAGTCCCGGTTCGTATTACCAACCGGGACTAAAGGTGCCTCCTGACATGCCACGATGGCCGGCACCTTTAGTCCCGGTTGGTAATACGAACCGGGACTAAAGGTTTTTTTTTCTTTTTTCTTTTCTTTTCATTTTATTGTTTTCTTTTCAAAATAGGTTTTTGAAGTCGTATTGTACGCTGCTAATTATATATTTATACGCGCGTATAGTATGTTTCGGTTCAAGCACAATGAACGTATTAAATCACACAATTCAAACATAGAATATATATATATATATATATATATATATATATATATATATATATATATATATATATATATATATATATGCATGCATGCATCATATATATATTTCCATGCATGCATGCATATGTGTATTTTACATTATATTATTTCATGTGCATATATTACAAAAAGATTGCATTACAGTTGTTGTGATATAACAAGTTTCCTCTCATCCTCTAGCTTGGCTTCCATGGCAGTGTTGGGTCAAAGTAGAACTCGCCCTTGGAATCGATGACCTGCTCATTAAAAAATCCGGCTATAGACTCTTGAATTGCTTTGATTTGGTCTTGCCGTATGACCTTTTCCTCCAACCATCGAGTCTACAGGTTTGAATTAAAGGAAAATAAATTAATATATGTACATATATATATATATAAAGACATAGTAACACAATCAATAATAATAATTAAATGAATATATAGTGTATTTTTAACGTACTTTGAGTCTCTATGTAGGAGTTCTTTGGGAGACCACCTTGATAAACTTGCAAACATAGTAACCACAGTAGTTGTTCCCCTGTTCCTGCCTCAGACACCACTTTATGAGAAAAAGATTTGTCATCCAATCTGGTGATCCAGTGAAAGCTATATGTCTAATTAATAAAGATGATGCGATTTAGGGGACTTACTTTCAAAGGGATTACATTCAGTGGCGCTTTGCATTTTCCCATGTGTTGCTTCTCAATAAAGGTTTTCCAAACACTGCCCAATAAAAAATTTGCCACATCATCAGATATAGTTAATCATCATGTTTGTGTGTATATATAGTTGCTAGAGATACCGAAATTACCTCTGGATAATATCTATCATATCTTGGTAGTCTTGTTGTGGTTTTCTCATCGAGTCATAGATTATCAAGTGACTTTTCACCAGATTGATGTCCATCAATATCCAGTGATTGCTGCATGTGTTTATAGGATATAAAGCATAACACTCATTAATTAACTAGAATCAACATATGAGCCATTAAGGATGATCGACATTATTAACACTCACTTGAAGTTGTAGGGAAAGAGTATATCCTTCTTGTGGCGTTGGTTCACCAAGAAGTTCATGAGGTTACTCTCTGACTCAGACTTCCAATTAGTCTTTGGAGTAACTGGGTCTTTGAATACTATATGGGGATCAACAAAACCAATTTCATTGCAGCCTTCCTTTCTGAGCTCTGTCATTGTAAATATACATATATATAGTACTTGTTAGGATAATTTAATGCATATACACACATATGATGAGTTTAATAATAGATCGAAAGAATTATTACTTACAGGCAATAGCAGCTAATGATAACTTTGTCTAGAGAGGTCAGGTGACATAGTTGATGAAATTCTGCAAAGTCAACATGCATAACATCATCGCCACGGAACCAATGTTCGTCTCTAATTCTGACACCAACGCAGAAGTCTCCATCGGTAGACGCCTGCATGTACCACTTGTTTAGTAGGTACATTTGCGTCCCTAGATCAGATAAGGCTTGAGGGTTGTATAGACTCTGGCCTAGTACAAATTTTTTCTTCCAAATATCAACCTCCGCCGCACTCTCAATGTTTCCATCACCAAACATCTGGTAAAGGTCGAGACTAGTCTCATCAATAAATTCACCAAGGTGATCCAAATCGACATCCGGAGGTATGTTTGCCTGATGCATTAATCCTAAATTCGAACCATATTCATTACCAACAACTAGCGGGGGGACTGATTGGTGCGCTTGTTGTCCGAGTTGGGCAACTCCTTTCCCTACCCACTTCTTTTTCTGTGCCGCCTCAATTGACTTGGTGAGAGTGCGGTCATAGTCCGATAACGTTGATTTGGATGGCTTACGAGATTCCCGCTGTTGTTGCTGGTAAGAAGCCACCCTTTTTCTTAGAATATCTGGAGCTACGAAGAAGTATGGTTTCTCCGGGTTTCTCCTTGCTTCTTGATTCTTTTTAAGTTTGTCATAGAATCTAGACATATCTTTTTTATATGCATCAATTCCTTCTTCCTTCTCTTCAGATATTATTTTGGGAATAGCCCTTGGTTTCATGGTGGCTTTCTTTGCCGGCGGGGACTGGTTCTTCATTTGTGGGGTTGGCCTCTTGCTAGGCTTCTTGGTAGGCGGGGGTGGGGGAGGCGTTGGAGACCTCCTTGGAGGTTTTGGCAGCGGCGTTGGAGACCTCCTTGGAGGTGGTGGCTGCGGCGTTGGAGATCTCCTTGGAGATGGTGTGGATGCAGCCTCGCCTTCCAACACAATGTCATCGTATAGAGCACTATGATGATCTGGCGATTGAACAATTGGATTTAGGTTGGGGGAGGATCTGCTACAAAAAAAAGGAATGACATATTATTATGAGCAGATTGTTAATTATTTAAGCCAATACAAATTAATGATGTAGTGTTTTCATCTGCACATACCTATGGTGAGGTAGTTTAGGAGGAGGTGGAGCCGACATCCCTAGAATGATGATGTAGCACTTGCGCCATAGAATGAATGTCTTCTCCGCTTCTCCTAGAGTCTTCTCGCCATCACCTCCAGGAATGTCAAGAGGCAAATCACTAAAACCTTTTTCAGCTTTATCTACCGAGATGGTAGCATATCCTTCTTGGATTATATTCCCATGAATCCTTGGTGTCTTGGTTTGGTCGATAGGATTAACAAGACCGATAGCCACCTTGATTGTGGAATTCCCCTTCGGAATGTGTAGCTCACACGTTGTACAAGGTTCAGTGACGTCATCCACAGGGAAGCGCAGTCCTGTGTCCCCTTGATTTGGTATCTTCGTGGAAGCACAGCTGCTTTTCAACTGAACAGATTGGCTAATGTTGATTCCTGGCTCTGATGCCTGCTTGCTTGCACTCACTGCTATTTGCACTTGCCTTCT
The DNA here is from genome assembly GCF_019320115.1 of Miscanthus floridulus. Classification (NCBI taxonomy): domain Eukaryota; kingdom Viridiplantae; phylum Streptophyta; class Magnoliopsida; order Poales; family Poaceae; genus Miscanthus; species Miscanthus floridulus. The sequence goes on from NC_089595.1 coordinate 37,848,186, forward strand.
GATTTTCTCCTGCATTCTCACTTCAAGGTTTTTTTCCCGCTCCTGTGCTTCACTCACCGCTTCCTCCAACCTCTGGAGCCGTTGTGCCTCTTCTTCCTTCTTTCTCTAGCGGCTTCTATAGGAAGGTCTGTCCTGAGGGAATCCATGCTCCCACGAGACACTTCCTTTGCCTCTAGTTCGGCCACCATGTTCAATAGTCTCGATGGCGTATGTCAGCTCATCCTTCTCTCTGTTGGGCCTGAACGCACCACTAGCAGTAGCTCTCTGAGCATAAAACAATCTTTCTGCGGCTTCTTGTAGTCTTGCGCCATAAACACACTTCCCTGTCTCCTGGTCCAGTGTTCCCCCATGAGCAAAAAACCAATTCTTTGCACGTTCTCCCCACTCAAGTGATTCTGGTCTGATACCCTTGGCAAGAAGGTCTCTTCCATTTTGTTCCACTTCTTAATGGCAGTCGGGTAGCCACCTGATCCCAAGTTATGGTGGTATGTCTTCTGTTGGGCATTACATTGGTTCTTTATCACCCGACTCACACCCTCTTCTGAAGTCTTGTACTGTATAAACTCATCCCAATAGGGCCTCTGCTTTGAGATCAGGCCTGGGACAGTAAAATCTGGTGCTATGTTCTTCTTGACATATGTCGTGTATAGGTGTTTCTTCCAAGTCTGAAACTGGGTGGCCATCTTCTTCATTGCCCAATCCCTAACTCGCTCCTTCAATTCATCACCATCTATTATATCATCATAGCCATCTGTTTGGAGCGTGAAATGTACGAAGATATCTTTCCAAATTAACATCTTGTCACGATCGGAGACAAAACTGATATGAGGAGCATTGGTCTTCTTCTTCCATTCGCGGGTACTGATCGGGAGCCGGTCCCGTACAAGGTAACCACAGTGGTGCACAAATTTCATTTTATTCGCCCCCCCCCCCGGTTCTCCTGTATCCACATTGAACTCCGAGATGATGAAGCAGCCCTCCAATGGCTTTTTGGGACCTCGAACATTTTTACTCTTCATTGTAGTTGTTGATGTCGATCCAGAGGGCTACAAAACATAAACATTATTTTTAATGTCATGAGCACACATAAGACATATGATAATATATATAGCTAATAATAAAAAAATATATACTTGGCCAATATGTTGTTGCTCATTTTGTTCAAGAGCTAAGTACTGACTCCCGTCATCTGCATCCTCTTGCACGTTATTTTTAGCACCATCATTGCCGGCAACTTGAGTGCCAGTGTTGATCAAATTCATCATCAACTCCTCCTCATCCATGTTTCTCGGGTCGGCCATCTAGCTTCAAAAAACAAAACCAATATATAGTACGTCAAATCTTTGCTTACATGCGTAAAATCTATGAACAATATGCATTATTAAATCTTGCCCCTCGGTCACGGACGCAATTCGCCACACTAGGGGAACTGCGTCGGTACTAGGGCGAATTAGGGCTATACATAAACGGCCGAGGGCGAATTGCGTCGGTGACTAGGGCAAACCACGTCGGTGACATCAACAGCGCGGTTCGCCCTGGTGTGATTGTTTAGCGTTAACGATAATGATAATACGAATGTTGATCGACTAGGCCGCGAGAGAGGGCGGTGTGACAAGAGTGGTGGTGCTCCACTCCGCCGTATATATGTCTGTACACATGGGTGAATGAGGGCGGCGGTGCTCCACCGTATACATAGAAACGCATGGGCGAACGAGGGCGGTGGTGCTCCGCGACGTATATATACATGCATATGAATACAAATGACGTATATATACGTGTCGGCGCGGTGGCCGGTGTGCTGACGACGACGACGTGAGGCGGGCCGGGGCGGTGTCGGTGCGTGATGTTGTGATCCTATGTACCATGTGAACCATGTAGTCATTCATCATATGAGAAAATTCTATGCTGATAATGTAAGTATAAGTCATTATGAAATGTAAGTATATGTGTCTTATTGCTAATATAACCATTACTATTTCTGAAATGATAAGAATTTATTTTCTTCTTCTACAGGCACAGTACTTCATCTCTGATGCTATGATATAAAGTTTGAAGATAGTCTTCCCGAAAAAATATGTAATGCTCATATTACTTTAGCAACATTAATATATTATATCTGTATATTCAAAGTTCACAAATGAAGAAACGTTGAAGTTTTCCTTCATTTTTATATGATATTTGCGTATATAAAATCTAGGACATTTGTAATTTACTTTAGAACATCTATATTCGGTATCACAGCAAAATATAACATTTTTTGAAGTTTTCCGGCCACTGTCTGAGAATGTACAGAGAGACGAACTGATCACCTCGAGCTCGGCAGTGGAGGGCCTCGGACACGCATGGAGGAGGGTGCGGTGGAGGGCCACGGGCGCGTGCGGAGGAGGGCCACGGGCGCGCGCGGTGGAGGCCACACGAGGAAGAAGAGGGTGGCGGTGTCACGGAAGGCGAACTGACGGCGGCGCGAGGAAGAAGAGGGCGGCGGTGTTCGACGAGGAAGAAGAGGAGCAGATCGATCTGCGCTAGGCGTTGGCGGTTATATACCAGAGAGATTTACTACCGGTGCCAGCCACCAGCCAGGAGTAAAGGGTCTTTACTCCCGGTGCGAGTTACCAACCGGGAGTAAAGGTCCCTTTACTCCCAGTGCGTGTTACTCCCGGTTGGTAACACGCACCGGGAGTAAAGGGTTTTTTTGGCGGGCCACGAAACTGCAGCCCACCTTTACTCTCGGGTGGGCTTCCCACTCGGGAGTAAAGTTGGCCTGCAGTTTCGTTTCCCGCCTGTTTTAAGCAATAGTCTTGTTAAATACAATAGAAATGCAATAGTTTTTGTTAAATACATAGTAAATTAAATAAAAGGCATAAAATTATTTTGTAAAAAATATGGATTTTCTTTTTCTTTATTGCACATAGGAAAAATCTGTAACCTAACTTTTTTTATTTTTTGTTACAATTATAAAACATAATGTAACTAATATTTATTATTTTGTTAATGCAAAAATATAGTGTTTAATTAAAATTATTAAAACTATTGGTTTTGGACAGGAAATTTGTTTTCATATCATTTTAACGTTAATATTTTAATTTTTCATCACTCAATATCCTAATTTACCTTTTTGAGAGAGAAATCCCACCAAATCAAACATTGATTTAATTTGAAACATGACATAATAAACATCTGAATTCACAATTATTACATAATATCTCAAACACACACTACATTAAATCACTATATCATCAAGTGGGCACAGCAATGAACTTCTTCTTTACGTATGTCCCTTGGTTATGATCGCGTCGTAACCATGGAGTGTCCTCATCATTTACCAAGATGCTACGGTCTTTGTTCACTTTGAAGGGCGGAATTCGGTCATCGTTTTCATAATCTTCTGACATGTTCGACTTGTCCTCAATTCCCACGATAACTCTTTTCCCTGAAAGAACTATGTGGCGCTTTGGCTCTTTGGTTGAGTTATTATCGTTTTTCCCTCTTTTTGGTTTGGTAGACATATCATTGACATAGAACACCTGATTCACATCCTTGGCAAGGACGAATGGTTCGTCTTTATACCCAATATTACTAAGGTCTACTATTGTCATTCCATACTCGTTGTCTACTGTTACCCCGCCTTCGGTCACCTTGACCCATTGGCACTTGAACAATGGGATCTTCAAAGTAGGTGCATATTCTAGTTCCTATATTTCATCTATGTGTCCATAATATGTCTGCTTATTCCCATTCGGGTCTGTGGCATCTATGCGAACACCACTATTTTGGTTGGTACTCCTTTTATCTTGGGCTACTATGTAGAATATGTTCCCATTTATCTCGTACCCTTTGTATGTGACGATATGCCATGATGGTTGCATAGCCAATAAATACAGTTGCTCATGGATGCTCTCATCACCTTGACATTTTTTTCGCAACCAACCACCGAAAGTTTCCATGTGCTTACGCGTAATCCAAGCTTTAGTCTTCCCTGGAAACTCGGATCGTAAGAGATCCTTGTGTGTCTCAATATACGGATCTACCAAAGAGGAGTTTTGTAGAACTGTATAGTGCGTTTTATTGAAATAATCATCATCCATACCGATATATGTTTTCCTCCCTAGTGTCCCCTTTCCGCTTAGTCTCCCCTCATGCTCAATTCAGGAACACCAATCGAGTCAAGGTCGGGAATAAAGTCAACACAGAACTCAATGACCTCTTCTGTTCCATAGCCCTTGGTGATGCTTCCTTCTAGGCGAGCATGGTTGTGAACATATTTCTTTAGGACTCCTATGAATCTCTCTAAGGAGAACATGTTGTGTAGGAACACAGGACCGAGAATGAAAATCTCCTTGACTAGGTGAACTAGGAGGTGTGTCATAATATCAAAGAAGGAAGGAGGGAACACCAACTCAAAGCTAATGAGACATTGAACCACATCATTCTGTAGTTTAGCTAGATCAGTTGGATCAATTGCCTTCTGAGAAATTGCATTGAGGAATGCACATAGCTTCACGGTGGCTAGACATACATTTGGAGGTAGAATTCCTCTTAATGCAACTGGAAGTAATTGCGTCATGAGAACATGACAGTCATGGGACTTTAAGTTATAGAATTTCTTCTCTGGCACATTTATAATACCCTTTATATTTGAGGAGAATCCAGATGGTACCTTGATGTTGTTTAAGCAATCAAACATGATTTCCTTCTCCTCTTTGCTTAGAGTGTAGCTAGCAGGACGTAAGTAATGGCGTCCATCATCTGTCTTCTCTGGATGCAGGTTGTCTCTTTCTCTCAAACAACGCAGGTCCTGTCGTGCTTCAAATGTGTCCTTAGGCTTTCCATACACACCCATGAAGCCTAGCAGGTTCACACAAAGATTCTTCGTCAGGTGCATCACGTCGATCGAGCTGCGGACCTCTAGGACTTGCCAATAGGGTAGGTCCCAAAATATAGACTTCTTCTTCCACATGGGTGCATGACCGTTAGCGTCGTTCGGAACAGGTTGGCTTCCATGTCCTTTTCCAAAGACGACTTTCACATCATTGACCATATCGAGTACATCCTCACCGGTTCGGTTGCGAGGCTTGGTCAGGTGGTCTGCCTTCCCTTTAAAATGCTTGCCTTTCTTTCTTACGGGGTGATTTGCAGGAAGAAATCAATGATGGCCAAGGTACACAACCTTTCGACATTTTTTCAAGAATACACCTCTAATATCACCGAAGCAGTGTGTGCATGCATTATATCCCTTGTTTGACTGTCCTGAAAGATTACTTAGAGCAGGCCAATCATTGATTGTTACGAACAACAATGCTCGCAGATCAAAGTGTTCCTGTTTGTACTCATCCCACACACGTACACCTTCTTTATTCCACAAAATGAGAAGTTCGTCAATAAGTGGTCTCAGGTACACATCGATGTCATTGCCAGGTTGCTTCGGGCCTTGGATGAGCACAGGCATTATAATGAACTTCCGCTTCATGCATAACCAAGGAGGAATGTTGTAGATACTTAGAGTAACAGGCCAAGTGCTATGACTACTGTTCTGCTCTCCAAAAGGATTGATACCATTTGTACTTAAAGCAAACCTTAAGTTTCTTGCGTCATTTGCAAACTCCGGGAATTCTCTGTCGATTGCTCTCCACTGGGACCCATCAGCAGGGTGTCTCAACATATTGTCTACCTTACGGTCTTCTTTGTGCCATCGCAACAATTTTGCATGTTCTTTGTTTCTGAACAGACGTTTCAAGCGTGGTATTATAGGAGCATACCACATAACCTTGGCAGGGATTTTCTTCCGCGGACGTTCGCCCTCAACATCACCAGGGTCATCTCGCCTGATCTTATACCGTGACGCATGGCATACCGGGCATGCATCCAATTTCTTGTACTCTTTGCCATGGTACAGGATGCAGTCATTAGGACATGCATGTATCTTCTCGATTTCTAGCCCCATAGGACAGACAACTTGTTTTGCTTCGTAGGTAGTGGCAGGCAATTCATTGTCCTTCGGAAGCATTTTCTTTTGGATTTTTAGTAACTCTCCAAATCCCTTGTCAGATACACCATTCTTTGCCTTCCATTGCAGCAATTCTAGTGTGGTTCCCAACTTTTTCTGCCCTGTATCACAAGTTGGGCACAACAATTTCTTGTGATCTTCTAGCATCTGCTCGAACTTGATCTTCTCCTTTTCACTTTCACATTCTCTTTGTGCGTCACGAATGACCTAAGAAAGATCATCAGCCGGCTCATCTTCTGCGGCTACCTCTTCTTCAGCTTCTCCCATTGCAGTATCATTGAAGCACGCACCATAGGGAATAATATCATTGTCGTCCCATTGTTCTTCTTCACCTTCTTCCATTACAATACCGGTTTCTCCGTGCTTCGTCCAACAAATATAGTTTGGCATGAAACCCGACTTGAACAAGTGTGAATGAAGAGTCCTTGAGCAAGGATATTCCACCGTATTCTTACATATGGCACATGGGCAGCACATGAAACCGTCGCGTTTGTTTGCCTTGGCCGCACGTAACAAAGAATGCACGTCGTCAATGAACTCTTGGAAGCAGTGATCAGAATTATACATCCAATGCCGGCTCATCTGCATTACATGACATAAATACCATATTAAAACCTAGATCATAATTAATTATTTATACAACATGCGTGCCACCACAAAAGATACAAATTTATGAAAGCATCGCTACAATGTAGACAATCCCAACTACCACTAAAAGAACTAAAGCTAAAATACATTTTAGGAGCACAAGGATTTCGCGACCAATCTCAATTAAAACAGACAGATCCCCCGATTGTGCAACATCTTTGGACTTCTTCGGCTGGATCACTGCCTCATTAGCCGTCGTATCTGCCTGTTGTGCAAGATATTTTTGCACGAGTTCAACATACTCTTCCTCGCAGTAGAAGCCTGAACATCGTCCACTGCCATCCCACTGAAATTAAAACAAAAAATTAGAACTTTAATCACAACCATCATGAAAATAGGTATAAACTAACCATAATCATTAAATACGATAAAATAACTCACATTGCGATCCGGACACTTGTACAAGATACGATCCTTGTTGGGACCCTCCTTCTTCACTCGGTACTCCATCACAATCTTCGTCTCATCACGACACTTGCCGCATGGAATGAGAGGGAGGCCTGGCCTAAGTCGCTTTGGAAACCCATGAGAGGCCGAGGACCCGGAAGCAGTTGCCATCTACTCTCTATACTCATTTTTAATACACTATAAATTTCTCCTTTTATAAACAAATAAAATTAAGAAACTATAAAATTATCTATATCTCTATACTCATTTTTTAATACATTATGGCTCAAAAACATGTTTTAATAAATAACCATCCGTACTAGTTGACCTTGCTTACGTGATCATCTCGGCGAGTATTTCTCCACCGGACGGCACCGTACTTGGTCAAGGAAGAGCTCCGATTCTACGAGGAAGGGAACACGGTCTTCCACGACCGTTATCGCTCTCCCTCGTAGAATCAAAGCTCCTCCTTGATATCCGTTACCGCTCGGCAGAGAACATGCTCGCCGAGCTGAACACGGTCCGCAAGTTCAACTAGTACGGATTTTTTATAATTTTCTAACTATTTTCTAAGTTTATATTTATATATACTACGTTTGGGTACGGTGATTGATAGACTACTGCGACGATATCGAGACATGTGAATAAATAATCATCCATACTAGTTGAATTTGCTTACGTTATCATCTCGGCGAGCATTTCTCCACCGGACGGCACCGTACTTGGTCAAGGAAGAGCTCCGATTCTACGAGGAAGGGAAAACGGTCTTCCACGACCATTGCTGCTCTCCCTCGTAGAATCAAAGCTCCTCCTTGACGTCCATTACCGCTCGGCAGAGAACATGCTCGCCGGGCTGAACATGGTCCGCAAGTTCAACTAGTACGGATTTTCTATAATTTTCTAACTATTTTCTAAGTTTATATTTATATATACTACGTTTGGGTACGGTGATTGACAGACTACTGCGACGATATCGGGACATGTGAATAAATAACCATCCGTACTAGTTGACCTTGCTTACGTGATCATCTCGGCGAGCATTTCTCCACCGGACGGTACCGTACTTGGTCAAGGAAGAGCTCCAATTCTACGAGGAAGGAAACATGGTCTTCCACGACCGTTGTCGCTCTCCCTCGTAGAATCAAAGCTCCTCCTTGACGTCCGTTACCGCTCGGTAGAGAACATGCTCGCCGAGATGAACACGGTCCGCAAGTTCAACTAGTACGGATTTTCTATAATTTTCTAACTATTTTCTAAGTTTATATTTATATATATACTACGTTTGGGTACGGTGATTAACAGACTACTGCGACGATATCGGGACATGTGAATAAATAATCATCCATACTAGTTGAACTTGCTTACGTGATCATCTCGGCGAGCATTTCTCCACCGGACGGCACCGTACTTGGCCACGGAAGAGCTCTGATTCTACGAGGAAGGGAACATGGTCTTCCACGACCGTTGCCGCTCTCCCTCGTAGAATCAAAGCTCCTCCTTGACGTCCGTTACCGCTCGGCAGAGAACATGCTCGCCGAGCTGAACACGGTCCACAAGTTCAACTAGTACGGATTTGCTATAATTTTCTAAGTTTATATTTATATATACTTTAACCTTCTTTCATGTAAATATGCAAGCTTGAAGTGATTTTGAGCTCAAATTGCTTACAAATGAAAAAAACCATAATAAAGAACCATATATATATAGTGAACAAAATGACATAAGACAATGGTGAAAAATGAGAGTATGAGATTGGTAACCTTTACAACTGAAGAATCGACAGAGGAATCGAAGAAATCGACGAAAGAATCGAAGAATGGATGGAGGAACAATGGAGGGAGGGAGGAAGCAAGAACACTAGTGCAGTGAGCTTCAAAATGTGCTGAGCTCGGGCTCGGGGAGGAAGAAGGAGACGACCGATATATAAAGGGGGAACATTTAGTCCCGGTTGGTGACTCCAACCGGGACTAAAGGTAACTTTCCAACCCCGGGCGCAGCCACGGCCCGGGAGTAGACCTTTACTACCGGTTGGAGCCACCAACCGGGAGTAAAAGTATACCTTTAGTCCCGGTTGGAGCCACCAACCGGGACTAAAGGTATTTCTAGTCCCGGGCGCAAAAAATTCCGGGACTAGAGCCCATTTTGATCGAGGATCAAAGGTCTGTTCTCTACTAGTGTAAGCTTCCTTTCGCCCCCGCCGCCGACACTGCTCAACGGTTGTCTAGCACCGCCCGCTCGGTGGCGCCAACGCCACCAAGCTCGTCGCCAGTCGAACCGTCTCCGCCGCCTGTCCGGTCGCCGTCCCGGGGCCCCTCCCTTTCTAAGGCCACCAGGTGTTGGTGGTGGCAGCGTGTGAGGCCCACGGCGGCGCGCTTGCGGTCACGTCTGAAGGGACGGACGCCCGCGTTGTATCATCATCGATATGCTAGCGAAGCTAAATGTATTTATTGGGTCAACCGACCCCTATAATTTTGGCAAATCCTATATGGATTAACTGTTTGCTAGTACATTTTGTGTGATGATCAATCGATCGTAGCTAACCCAGTGATTTCATGCTTGGCTTCGCCCCTGTTATATGCATAAAACCGTCCACATTAAATGTCATGGCGGCAAATACGCTACACGACATACATGGGACTATATAGACGCACGCATTTGACAAGTCAATGCATATATTTGCATGTTCTACAACTTGTTGGATCAAAGCCATACAACTGCACTACTTGTTGTATGGGTGGGTGTAATTTAACCCGTTGAGCTATGCTTACATTGTGTTTGGTTACTGTGCTAAAGTTTAGCTCTTATCACATCAGATGTTTGGACACATGCATGGAGTATTAAATATAGACTAATTACGAAACTAAATGCACAGATTGAGACTAATTTACGAGATGAATTTTTTAAGCCTAATTAGTCTATGATTTGACAATGTGGTGCTACAGTAAACATATGCTAACGATAGCTTAATTATGCTTAATTAATTCGTCTCACGGAGTACCGACGGAATCTGTAATTTGTTTTTTATTAGTATGCGAATACCTCATGCGACAACTCATGTGATATCTGATGTGACATCTCTTAAACTTTAGGCCCCGTTTAGATCCAAAATTTTTTGGATGTTGGCTACTGTAGCACGTTCGTTTGTATTTGGTAATTAGTGTCTAATTATAGACTAATTAGGTTCAAAAGTTTCGTCTCGTGATTTCTCACCCAACTGTGTAATTAGTTTTTTTTCCGTCTACATTTAGTACTCCATGCATGTGCCACAAGATTCGATGTGACAGGTACTGCGCAAAATTTTTTGGAATCTAAACGGGGTCTTAGTCTGCATCCAAATACCCCTTAGTTTACTGTTAAATTATTTTATTGTTAGAGGGAGAATAACGCTTGAAAAATTCCAACCCAGGGTGGTAGAGCCGTCGTCGCGTGGTCTATAACCGCGTTTGACAGGTGGTTGAGGCAGGATCACGTTTGCTGACATAAGAGCTTATTTCAGCGGCCGTCGCTTCCCGAGAAAGATTGGACCAGGCTCTTTTCTCGTGTCCTGCCGGTGGACCCCAGCCCCCAGAGGCTATACTTTTTCTTTTCTGTTCCTCCTCCTCGTCGGTCCCATCCCATCAGATGCGGTGATAGCGAGAGCAATGATCCCCGAAGCTCCGCGGTGGCTTGGGTAGCAAGGAAGCGGCGGCGGCACACAAAAGCCCGCACGGGATCCTTCCCGTTCATACAACTCACCCCCTCCGCCTGGTCTCGATCTTCTCCTCTCTGCTGCTTGGGGTGGTACGGTGTTCTCCACTGCTTTTGTTCCTCTCCTCCCCCTGCTCGGCCGGCAACTGCAGCGACCATCCGAGCTGCATCGTGACCACGGACCACCGCCGCCGACACCTTGTGAGCTCCTTTTCCGTTTTTTCGCGTTGTCTCTCTCGATCTCGTGCGTTTCTCAGAGCCTGTTTAGTTCTCTTTCATTTTGCAAAATTTTTTAAGATTTTCCATCACATCGAATCTTTTGACGCATGCATGAAGCATTAAATATAAATAAAAAATAAAACTAATTACACAGTTTAGACGAAATTCACGAGACGAATCTTTTAAGTCTAATTAGACTATGATTGGACACTAATTGTCAAATAACAACGAAAGTACTACAGTACCATTTCACCGAAAATTTCACCAGCTAAACACTACCTCAGTTTTGCTTACTGCGACCGTCAGATCTATGATCTGAATGTCCCGCTGGGCAGCGTTGTGCATGATTTGGGTTTGCAGTAGCTCTGAATCTCAGCCACAGCGACCTTGTCTGCCTGCGGGTTCTCGATTTATTAATTACCTCGTTGTCTACCCCCACTCCCCACTGTTTGGATGCTTGCGTTCACCCATTTCGGCTCGCTCCTTGCAGTGGTAACTACTAAGAGAAACTCGTGATCCGTGGGTGGAATAATCTGCGTGTTCAAAATAGAAATCAGATGACGCCATGAGTAGTGTCCATATATATGATATATGCGTCTTTTCCCCAGTGTACTGATGGCATTTTAGCTTTGGTGAGGCTACTACTGTTTAACTGTATAATCAGGAGGCCAATATTCTTTAGTCTCCTGTTTTAAAGTTGAAGGAAATCCAGAGCCACCTACCTGTAAATTCTTATTTCAATCTTGTCGTCATCAGTCCTTTCTTGTGCTTAGTTATTATATTTGCAATATTTGGAAAGTTTAGGCTCCTCCAAAGTACAAATTCTTCTGGTTGCTTGCAATTTAATACCGCATAGGAACATCTGATAGGCCATGTTTAGTTGCTCCTAACTCCTAACTTTGACACTATACAAAAAGAAGATTCCCCATCACATCAAACTTGTGGTACATGCATGGAGTACTAAATGTATACGAAATCAAAAACTAATTGCATAGTTAGGTTATACTTTGCGAGACGAACGTTTTGAGCCTAATTAGTCAACGACTGAACAATTATTACCAAATACGAACGAATGCTACAGTAGCTACAGTGCGCGCAGTGCACCCGCGCGGCGCCAGGATTCGGCCAACTAAACGTGACCATAGACTCAAAAAAGCCCGTGGATGGCCAAACATTGGTGTTTGGCCCCTTTGCTAGCAAAGCCTGGAATTGGGCATCCACTTTTAAATACTGCTGCTTCACTAGGCGTATCTGGAATTGGTCTGTTAATTTGGTTGGGTAATCCGAAGCTCTGATCACATGCTTGGTCAGGGAGCCATACAGTGCCAGTTTGGTGGGAATGCATCGACTGCATCCCATAAATCTCAAGACAAGACAGTGATCGCACTCTAGCATTATAATCTTGGGTTGCTGGGAAGTGTGGAAAGATAGAATGCTAACCCCAGGATCTTCGGCACGGGTGAGCCGACCACTCACCAACGTTGCCGACCACGACTAGTGTTGTCTGATCACACACTCTGGCTAGAGGTAGAAGAAGAGAGAGAATAGAGCACATACACACAGCACAAGCACCAGCATTGGCTGGAGCTCTGCAGATGAGATGGCAAAACTGAACTCAGTCTCTTTACTGAGTTGCAGTGACAAACTATATATATAATTCTACCCATCTAATCCTAGTACACAGACATGTCAGGCCGCCATGCTGCTATAGCGACTAGATGTGACAGCAAGGCTGACTTTTCGCCTGCCCCTGTTGTGGCTACAGTGCGGCAGGAGAGCCGTTCGGCGCCTGCCCCTGCTGTGGCTACAGTACCACAGCAGGGAGCCTTTTCGGCGTCGCCTTCCCTTGCCGCGCGTTTACACTAGGGAGCAGCAGATTACTTAAGAAACAAATGCGGGGATTTTCTAGTGCAAAGAGGCATCAAATCATCAAATTTTACAGAAGATCAAAGATAAGGCTTCACTTTGGTTGTTTGGTCTTGGACGGGAGCAGATCAGCAAAACACTGGAGTGCTCGGCACCCCGGCTGCAGTGCTCGGCACTACCCCTGGACCGCTCGTCACCACTACTAGAGTGGTCGGCACCCCTGCAGGAGTGCTCAGCCCCAGTCTTGTAGTGGTCGGCACCACTGCAAGACCTCTTGGCTCCACTACGAGAGTGTTCGGCATCCGTCCTGGAGTGGTCGACACCACTGCAGGACCGCTTGGCACCACTCCTGGAGTGCTCGGCACCCCTCCCGGCGTGCTCGGCTCTGTTGCTGGAGTGGTCTGCACCTCCTCTCCAGCTTCTCCACCACCGTGGATGACCAAGTGCTCGACGACGAAGGTGCTGGTGAAGCCACCAGCTTCCCCCATGCTCGGACTGTTCCAGTGCCAGGCCGCCTTCTCGTCGAACACGACGTCGCACGAGACAACCACCTTGCCTCCGCATGGGTCATAGAGCCAGTACGCCTTGGTACCATCCGCATATCCTAGGAGCACCATCGGTGTGCTCCTGTCCTCTAGCTTGGTGAGGACCGGCTTCGTCTTCCTGACGTGGCCGGTGTAGCCGAATGTCCGGAGGAAGGACACGCTCGGCTTGCGCCCATACCAAGCTTCGAACGGCATCACGCCCTTCAAGGCCTTTGTGGGCGCGCGGTTGAGGATGAACACCACCGTGGTCATCGCCTCACCCCAGAACCTTGCCGGCATGCCCTTTGCCTTCATCATGGATCGAGCCATGCCGACCACCGCCTAGTTCTGCTGCTCCACCACGCCATTCTGTTGTAGCGAGTACGGCGCGGTGTGGTGACGCACCACACCTTGATCTACACAGTACGCAACGAACTCCACCAAAGTGAATTCGCCGCTGCAATCAGTTCTCAGCACGCATAGCTTCTTGTCGCTCTTCGTCTGCGCGTTTTGAACTTCTTGATCGCCGCTGCCACCTCATCCCTTGCTCGTCAGGAGTTGCAGCCACATATAGCGACTGCAATCATCCACGAGCAGGAGGAAGTACCGTCGACCACTGTTTGTGGCTAGCGTGATTGGCCCGCAGAGATCGCCGTGGACGAGCTCGAGAGTGTCCACCACGTGATACTTGGCCGCCTTTGGGAATGACAGCCTCCTCTGCTTCTCGGCCAGGCAGCTGTCACATAGCTCGCCTCCGTGCTTGATGTGGGGCAGCCCTTGGACCATCTTCTCTAGCCGACCAAGCGCGTCGAAGCTGAGATGGCCGAACCGGGCATGCCACAGCCATGGCTCCTCCGTGTGCCGTGCTGCCAGGCACACCGGTTGCTACCTTCAAGTCGAGCAGGTACAGCCGGTTCTGGGACCTCTTGACCTTGGCAAGAAGGCGCTGCTCTCGATCCCTGATCCTGAGGACGCCGTCCTTAATCAGTACCTCGCTACCGCGCTCATCTAGCTGGCCAATGTTGATGATGCTTGAATACATCTGCGGGATGTAATATACATCCGTTAGCGCGTGGTGCTCGCCATTCTGGCACCTGAAGATGATGGTGCCGCGCCCTCGGATCGCCACCCTTGAGCCATCACCGAACTTCACCATGCCGGTCACGTCGTCATCGAGCTCGGAGAAGGTTGCCTTGGAGCCCATCATGTGGTTGCTGGCACCAGAGTCTAGGTACCACCGCTGCTCCTGCTCGCCACCCACATGTCTGAGGTGGACTTGGGCGTATGGTTTGTCGAGGTAGACATCTTTTAGAGCCTTCCTAGGCCCTTTCACCGCCATCACCTCTCCCTTCTCCTTGGCCTTAACGTCGTACAGTGCACAGAACATCACCCTCAAGAGAGTGGCCTCATCATCATCATCAGCCTATGCCAGATGAGCCTCATCCTTCTTCTCATGCTTACGATTTGGGCACTCCTTTGCCCAATGGCCCATCTTTCCGCAACATCGGTAGGCGTTGGGGTCGACCTTCTTTGTCTTCTTCGAAGAAGCCTTGCTGCGGTACTTGCCATTGCCACTGCGGCTGAAGGAGGCTACCCCGAAGTTCCTCTGGGCAACCCACTCCTTCTCTATCAGCAGCAGCTTGCCGCTGTCCTTCGTTGCTGTGGCCTGCTCCATGCGCTCGTCCACCGCTCGCAGATGACCTGTCACATCCTCAATGGTGAGGATGGACAAGTCTAACATCGTCTCTATAGAGAGAGCAATCTGGATGTACTTCATTGGCATGGAGTGGAGGTACTTGGAGACCGCCTCTTCTTTATCGATGGTGACGCCGTGGCTCCTCAGCTTGCTGATGAGCGTTTGCAGGCGGAGGGAGAAGTCCTCCACCGATTCATCATCCTTGAACTTGAGGTTGGCATACTCCTGCTTCAGGAGCTGGGCCGTCGTCTTCTTTGCGTGGTCGGAACCAACGTGCATCGCCGCAATGGCCTCCCACGCCTCATTAGCAGAGCTCTTCGCCCCCAACGACTCTCTGTACTCTGCTGGCACAACAGCGAGGATAGCCTCCAATGCTGACATATCGTCTTCTTCGTTGTTGGTGCCCTTGTCAATAGCATTCCAGATCCATCGGGCTCTGAGCTTGACCATCATGGTCACCGCCCGCTAGCCATAGTTGGTGCGATTCAAGCGTCGGCCAACTGGTGCCGCTGACCTCCTGCACCGTACGCACAATGACCTCCTATCGTGGCTGGGCAGCCATAGCAGCGCCGCTGCTAGTCACCCATCTCCAAACCGTCCATCATCAGCCAGCGGTTAGTCCAACGACGATGCTTGTACGGCTCTGATACCACTTGTTAGCCCTTGGATCTTCGGCACGGGTGAGCCGACCACTCACCAACGTTGCCGACCACACACTCTGGCTAGAGGTAGAAGAAGAGAGGGAGAATAAGGCACACACACAGCACAAGTACCAGCGTTGGCCGGAGCTCTGCAGAGGAGATGGCAAAACTGAACTCACTTTCTTTACTGAGTTGCAGTGGCAAACTATATATACAACTCTACCCATCTAATCCTAGTACACAGACATGTCAGGCCGTAATGCTGCTATAGTGGCTAGATGTGACAGCAGGGCTGACTTTGGTGCCTGCCCCCACTGTGGCTACAGTGTGGCAGGAGAGCCGTTCGACGCCTGCCCTGCTGTGGCTACAGTACCACAGCAGGAAGCCTTTTCGGCACCGTCTTCTCTTGCCGTACGTTTATACCAGGGAGCAGCAGATTACTTAAGAAAGAAATGCGGGGATTTTCTAGTGTAAAGAGGCATCAAATCATCAAATTTTACAGAAGATCAAAGATATGGCTTCACTTTGATAGTTTGGTCTAGGACGGGAGCAGATCAGCAGAACACTTATCTGGGCTCATCCAATGTTTTTGACAATTGTTTTTCTCTCTGATGGTCAGGGCTATGGATTATAGTCCTTGCGGACTAGGACAGCATCTTTCTAAAGGCGTCATGCTAGCTTCTTTCATTTTAATACAACATGCAGCTCTTCTTCCGTTTTTTTTTAATTTACGATCTACTGTGCATAAATGCGTGAATCCAACATTAATAGGGGGTACTCAAACGCCATGAGCAGCAGCAACAGCACCTCCGACCTCAGCGACGAGAAGCTTAAGGACCAACGACGCTCGACTCTAGCTTCACGGCGCTGCCCTATTTGCGACCATGAGCTCGACTGCAATCCGGTATGCTAGATTACTAGTTTGCAGTAACAATGATCCTTTTGTTTTCCCTAAATTCTCATATGCTGCTATTGCAGGACATGGTTGGGTTTCCAGCCGGTGTCAAGTTTGATCCGTCGGACCAGGAGCTCATAGAGCACCTGGAGTCCAAGGTGAAGGAAGGCGGCTCCAGAGCACACCCCCTCATTGGTGATTTTATACCCACACTTCAAGGAAACGATGGCATTTGCTACACCCATCCTGAGAATCTCCCAGGTGTGAGATTATACTCCCCTTCAGCCTAGCCCTCAATATGCACGCACTGCCACCATCATGCATGTATGTTTTATCAGCTACTACTTATTTAGAATGTATGATCTGACAAAATTCATTTAATTTTAGAAAGTGAGCCTAGCTCGTCTAGTTAGGTGAGAGGTGTGGTAAAACACCTAATCACTTAGGTCCTCTCTTGGCTTGAATTTATGTGCTTATTCTCTTAATAAAAAGAACACAGTTAACGCATGCATGACCGTGCTATTAGCATACCGCACACACACTTCTCCACTGAGCGCCCCGGCCTCCCCCGGGCTCCGACGACGAAATGCCACATCTCGCCTGGCTCTAGCGATGAAATGTCACCTCCTCTGCCACTCACAACCGCACCCTAATCACAATATCCATCTCCTCGCTCTCAAGCCAACAACCCTGCCGCTAGCACTGGCCCAACCGGCATCTCCCACCACCCGATGTGCGGCACCCCTACCTCCCCTCTCCCATTGTCACCATTGCCGGTCCGTCGGCCTCCCCAATCTTTCCTTTATAGCCGAAGAACAAAGAAATCCCCAACTCCAAACTCGAAACCCATAAACCCTAAACACTAACCTAGTTCGGGGTCGCCAGAGATCTAGTCAACTTGTTGAACGAGGTTCAACATCGCTGGATTTGCTCGATTTGTCAGAGGAGAGCCTATGGCAGCCATGGATTGAGGGAGAGAAAGAGACAGGAGAGGAAGGCAGAGATCGTTGGAAGACGGTGGCCGTGTGGGTGAGGATAAAGCCGAGTCATGTGGCCGAGCTAGGCCCATGTGCGTGCGTGGTGATCCCCATCCTGCGTGCAATGTAAAGACTTTACCTAATAAAAAACTGTCTAGTTCCTCATAGATTGGATCTGTTTTTTGAATTTATCTAGTTTTTGTTGCAGTTGAGTTCTATTTCACAAAGAATT
The DNA here is from genome assembly GCF_019320115.1 of Miscanthus floridulus. NCBI lineage: Eukaryota > Viridiplantae > Streptophyta > Magnoliopsida > Poales > Poaceae > Miscanthus > Miscanthus floridulus. The sequence goes on from NC_089595.1 coordinate 37,865,962, forward strand.
TCTGTTGACATCAATCTGAATCTAGATCTGTAATGTGTCCATATACTCTTGTTGATCACTTGAACTTGGTGTGCTCATCTACCATCTTTTAACGGATTTGATATTATCCACCTACAGATGTCCATGGGATGTTTGCAAATACATTCTTCATCTATATGCAAAATTGGCGCTGAACACACACTTTGTTCACGTCTCCCTCATGATGGGAAGATGCTTCAGAAGTTTCCAAAATATAGATAGCTATAGCGGTAGGCTACCTTTTGTTTCTTCCGCTGGGGTTAAATTTCTACACTTAATTTGCTATTTATAGTGGTTAAATATGTGAATAAACATGAACGTGTAGCCATAATTGACACTAATCACCAGACCTTACATATTAGTATGAGACAACAATTTAACTGATACGCATCTCAACTTGTTACTTGTATATATGCCATGACTGCACAAACTCTTGTGCTTATACCAAGTTAATTGATTATCACTAGGTGTGACAAGAGATGGCGTCAGCAAGCACTTCTTCCACAGACCATCCAAAGCCTACACCTCTGGTACAAGGAAGAGGAGAAAGATCCAGTCAAAACGCGGCGACGATGTTGGCGAGGCGCGGTGGCATAAGACCGGCAAGACACGTCCAGTAATCGTTGGTGGTCGGCAGAAGGGGTGCAAGAAGATCCTGGTGCTGTACAGTAACTATGGAAAGAGAGGGAACAAGCCGGAGAAGACCAACTGGGTGATGCACCAATACCACCTCGGCAGGGATGAGGAGAAGGACGGGGAGCTGGTCGTCTCTAAGGTCTTCTACCAGCAGACGCAGCTGCGTTCTACCGCGACAATGATGGAACAGGACGATGATGAAAAGGTAGAAGTGACCTCAGAGGCCATGAAAGATATGCTCCCTGGGTGTGGTGCGGAAGCCGCTGAAGCTACGGACACCATGATACAACTGCAGCAGCACCAACAGCAGAGGCAGGCTGATGGCCACAGCAGACTTACTTCTGCCAAGATGTCCCGTGAGGTAATTTGTTACTAGTTGTTCCCTTCATTCTGGATCAAGACTCAGGAGTTTTAGGCTTTTTGCATTATATTGAACAAAATTAGCAAAATATTAGTTAGGTTGGAATGCATTTGAATATGCAAGCTTTGTCTTTTAATTATGCAAGCTTGCAACTTGCAAGCTACTAGTCCATTCTCGTACAGTATATATCTATAGGTAATCACGAAATAACCCTTTCCTTTCATCACACAAGCATCTTTTCACCTTTCTTTTTTATAAAAAATAAATACAATATGTTTTAATAGTGAAAATATTACATGGAGAACAATCAATAGGTAATTGGTGTATGTTCAACTTTGAAGAGAGCGAATACACACATAATAAAGCAAGCGAAGAACAAAACACTAAGGCAAACTTCTGGATAAAACTGCATCCGCCCACCACAAAAGCAATGATTATACCAATGATCTCCTTTTATCCAATTAAACTAGTTAATGTGTCAGCAACTCTATTCCTTTATGCACACGACGAAGAGTTTTTCAAGGAAATGTATAATAATCTTATCCATACCATTCATGTTTTGATGCAGGTTGGTGTAGGCAACCCATTAGCAGGTGATCAAGGACAGCTGCATGATGAAACCCACTACATACCATCACAACATAAAGTCCGATCAGTGCTCGTGAAACCAGTGCACACCATGTCTTTTGTTGAAAGCACACTCTTGAACACAGAATCAACCAAAGTATCACCTGCAGTGCAACATCACTCAGCCCTCCTGAACAATGGTGAAAAACAAGAGGTGCTGTTCAGTCTATTATGGACCATTTTGCTGAAAATACTACTATTGCACAAAGATGCGGTAGAGATCATCTGCTCTATATATATATATACACACACACACACACACACACACACACACACGCACACACACACACACACACACTCAAAAGGAAATGTCTTGTTATATTATTTCTGCATGTTGGTCATTTACTGATGCAGTCCATTTTCTTTGTAATATAGTATATGACATATATTTCAACTTGAACTATGAAACAGGATCAGGCAGCAGCAGAAGAAAGTTCACTGCAGAAGGCCTTGTAGTTCGCAAGAAGCCATGATAGCGTGCCAAACAACAAGCACAGAAGAAGTAAGATTTCTGTACTACCTTGATACTGCTACATAGTCTATGGCATGATTAGATTAAAGTAACCTTGGGCATACCTCTCGTGCTGTATTTGCTTATCGTTTTATGCCGACATCATGAAATAAGCCTTCAACATGACTCTATTTTCACCCCATTTTCGCTTCACTATTATTTCGGTGATGATTTATATGCCTTTAATTTGTTATAGCATGCATATCTAAACAAAAGACTATCCAACTAGCCTTTACACGTTTTGCAGTACTAGGGCCTAAACTCCAGTGTAAATGCAAGACCTGACTTTCTTTAATTTCAAAAGCACATCAGCATGGACAGATGCATGAACCTTTATATGTCCCTTATCATGTCATGGCATTGCTCTTCTTTTACTCGTATATTGTATCTAATGTAGTTCTTGAAAATAGATGCAATAAAATTGGTATGGGTCATATTTCCATGCTATAGACTAAATGTTTCAAGTTTATTCTCACTAATTAATATAATCTTGAGATATTGAATTGAGCAGAAAGATATTTATCTTTTCATATTTTCGCTGTTCATGTTGTTCCTGTAATAGGAACAAAGGAAATGAAACATGCATTTCCATTTCATTTGATGGGAAATCATTTTCTACTTGTGATGCAAAATACAGATAAGAAGCATACCCTGCATGTTGCTGCGGGACTTCCTTAAAATTCGTTGCATGTATATATGAGTTTGACCCTATATGTTCTTGCATTTATTCTTATCAAAATTGAGTATATCAATGAAAGAGTTCATTAAAAAACCAAGAATTAGATCAAATTATAAGATGATGGAATCGCAAAACAAATAACATGCATGCCTTGTATATTTCTTATATATTGGAAATGGTAATTACACCTAGTGGATGTGATGTGGATGGCTTGCATTAATTGGTTGAAAATTAGTGAGCTGACATGGCATTAGTGGGTGATGATGTCGATAGTTAGTGAGGAATGATGTGGATGGCTTGCATGTTGTGATAGAACTTGTAGTGGGGTTTAAAGATATAGATATAGATATAGATATAGATATAGATATAGATATAGATATAGATATATGGATATAGATATAGATATAGATATAGATATAGATATAGATAATAGGAAACAATTTGCAAAATATATTTTGGTCAGTCATGTAGCAATAAGTTTTCCATATATACACTAAATAAAGGGAGAAGCAACAATCATACAAGTTACTTTTCTTACTTTGATGATTTCAACATTGTCAATGTCATTTGATTTTAGATGTGTACATTGTTTTGGCCTGTTCCTGTTATGTAGGATGTGCAGGAAGCTTCAACTCAGCCCAAGGAGATACAACGGCCTTATGAACACTGGCCTCCTGATCACCACCAAGATGGATAGCACTGCTAGCTGTACCATCAAATCAAGCTGTTAAGTCGTCAATCAATCCTAGGAGCATCAAATCAATACTGCATTACTGCCTGGTGCTTCCTGCTCTACCACAAGGTTTTTGGTAGAGCTAGAATTTTTAGGTTATGAGCATTGGTGACATTTGAGATGAATCTCTACTACTAGCTAAGTAATATATATACATGTAATTGTTCGGGATATAATAAATGTCTTGTCATATTATAAGTTTAATATTATGGGGGAAAACTTGATTTTGACTAGTTATTTCTCTTTCTTTTTTGAAGAAATTCGACTACCCATCAATGTGCAGACTACGTATAGACCAGTAATATTCTTAGTAATAGTTCTAGCCAGATTGCAATATAATCCTTGGACTTTTACTAGCAATTATGTACATGCAACTGCCAATATATCTTCGAATCGGACTCTATATCATTACTGAATGTAAGCTGTCAAGGTTGTTAGGATCAAGATCCTAGGAAGTATTGTGTCGATGCCATACCCCCGGTACCCCGACTTTCATATTGCCGACTACCTACTCCAGATCAGATACGACACAAAGGACCACGACAACCCTATTCAAGGAAAGATATCTCCGGATTACTCCAAGACTCCGACTAGGGCACGACTTCTTAGCTTCGAGGGCAAGTTGATCTCGGATATAAATAGCTAGCAATATCCCCTATTGTAATCATCGACTCTCTCATAGGCATAGCTATATTATAATCGCAATTTCGCCGAATACAAGCAATACAAGAGTAGCAACTGGATGTACGGCTTTTACTCACTTCCCGGGGGCCCGAACCAGTATAAATTTCATCTCCATCTGTGATTGTTCTTCGCACCAAGCGGGGTTCCCCAAGAACCAAATATTTACCGATAAAAACACCGACAGAGGCGCGTCCAGGTAGGGGAATCTTGCGCGAAGACCGATCATGACAATCATCAACAACGTTTGGTACGCAAAACCAATGTGCTCTGACGTCGCTGCGGCACCACCTGTTGTCATGGGAGATCTCACCAAGGACTCCCAGATCAAAGCTTTTCTCCTGCGACATGCCGTTGGCCATCTACTTCGGTAAATTGGTTTTTGAGCACACCAGAGATCTAAACTTCAAGCTAATCGGGGTCAAGAGTCCCGAATCCCTCAGGACCATCAGAGAAGTCACAACTCCGTTTGGGCAATCTCTCTAGATTAATCTCGAGATTTAGCTTACGGCTCCCGATTACTGAGGAACCTGACCAAGAGATCGTCGAGAGCCCTCCTAGTCTTTACTAAATGGGGTGCTAGTGGATCCGAATCATCGGCAGACCGCATGCCTCGACAGTCGCTGTAAGAGGACAGATGATGTAATGATCATTGACATAGCAAATCCAGACTACTATGTATAGCGTCCCATCGACAGATGGTGGGATGATTCTTGGACCATAAAGAAGGGAGACCCTGGCCGGCCAATGATCTCGATCACCATCGGTCAGTCACAAGCTAACGGCTATCTGTGATATGGGCGTGGACATGAACGCCATACTTTGTCAGTCTATAACGACGTGCTACAGCTCGGGGCCCTAACTGATCTAGATATACGTGTGGTACTGCCAGATCAGACAACCCGACGAATCGAGGGGATTCTTGATGACATCTGCCTAACTGTTGGTGGCATCTACGTAACAGCATACTTTGTGATCCTGAATACCGGTTGTGATCCAAAAGCGTCAATTATCTTGGGTCGACCTTTCTTACACACCGTAAAGGCTTCAATCTACGTAGCATCTGCCAACATGTGTTTCAATATCAATAGGATAAAGAGAAGATTCTCTTTCAACCCTCCATACCTGCGAAGACACTCATCTCGAGTTAATCGGGCCTAGCCTCGATGCCGTTGATTCCATTGAGATAGTGAAAACTAAATTCTACCGAGAGCCGGTCACCAAGGGATGGCAAGACATCTCCTGGCAAGCTAAGAAAGGAGATCCCAGCCATCCTATTGTCCTAGTGTCAATCGGTCGCCACATTCTGGAAGCTGTTTGTGATCTCGATGCAGCGGTCAACATTATCCCCCTGTCTGTCTGTGATAATGTGTTACGACTCACGCCGTTGCTGAAGACAAATATGTGCATTAGATTTGCTGACTGATCAACTCACCATGTTGAGGGAATCGCCGACGACATCGAAGTCCTAGTCAGGGACTCTCGCGTGGCATCTAATTTTGCGATACTAAACACCGGGCGCGACAAAACGACACCCATTATTTTGGGTCGACCATTCTTGCGCATGGCCAGAGCTGCCATATACGCTGGGACATCTAATATCCGTTTCGACATTGCAGGAAAGATCGAGGAGTTTTCCTTCAAAACTCACAGGCTTTTAAGCATGTCACGAGGGTGGAACTCCTGCAAGAATTATGGTGCTACTCAGGCTCCGAGGGCTTCGAAGCCCTCGTGGCCAAAAGAACACTATTAACCTCTTCATTCGCCCGGGTTAGTTGCCGTCTAGGACACAACTCGGGCCAGCACCCCTGTCACCGCTCCATGATCAAGGGAGGAGTACACAGGGACATTAGGGCAAGCTTGACAACACCCCCTGATCTAAGAGAAAGTCACAACAGAAAACCCAATAATTGGACAACCTGATTCGGCTTCCAATGGCCCGACGCAACTGCAACATTGGAACAGATCCGAACATTACTCGAGCTCATTGCTTTCCTACGGGCAAATAAAGATGTGTTCGCTTGGGAATCATCCAACATGCCTGGAATCCCTAGGGACGTAATCGAGCACAAATTGGGTCTACCAGCTGGCGCCTGACCAGTTAGACAAAAACAAAGACGCTATACACCTGAGAAGCGAGCCGTCATACGAGATGAAATCAACCAACTCCTAAAGACCAGTTTCATACGAGAGGTCCCCTTCAAGGAGTGGCTAGCAAACCCCGTCATAGTCAAGAAGCCTAATGGCACGTGGCGGATGTGCGTGGACTACACCGATCTGAATAAAGCATGCCCTAAGGACGAATATCCCCTTCCAAAGATAGATCAAATTGTAGATTCAACCTCCGGATGCGAATTGCTATGTTTTCTAGATACCTATTCGGGGTATCACCAAATTAGCATGTGCATAGACGATGAGGAAAAAATTGCATTTGTAACTCCTTTTGGCGTGTATTGTTATATTAAGATGCCTTTTGGCCTTAAGAATGCTAGTTCTACGTATCAAAAATGTGTTCATATTGTTCTTGAGGGCCGAATCGGCCATAATGTGGAAGCATACATTGATGACATTGTTGTTAAAAGCAAATTCAAAGGCGATCTGATCGCCAATCTAGAAGAAACTTTTAATAACTTACGTAAGAACAAGATGATGCTAAACCACGATAAGGCATTTCCTCGGGTAAGCTACTTGGGTACATAGTGTCTCATTGAGGCATAGAAGCTATCCCGAAGAAGGTCAAGGCTATTGATGACATGCAGTCTCCACGCAACAAGAAAGAAGTCCAGAAGCTAGCTAGCATGATGGCAGTCCTAAGTCAATTCGTATCCAAGTCAGGCGAACGAGGTATGTTGTTTTATGAATTATTAAAGAAGTATGATGGTTTTCTTTGCAGTGATCAGTCCAAAGAAGCGTTTTAGGCGTTCAAGAAATATTTGAAACAATTACCTATACTTATTCCTCCCAAAGATGGCGAAACCATGCTCCTTTACGTAGTAGCAACTCCTACAGTTGTCAGCACGGTCCTGGTGGTCGAGCATCAGGAAGAGAAGTCAGTGAAACAACACCCCATGTATTTTGTGAGCAAAGTACTACATGATGCCCGATCTAGGTACCCAAACATTCAAAAATTAATCTATGCCATATTGATGTCTTCTCACAAACTTAAGCATTATTTCTTAAGTCACAAGATCAAAGTGGTTTCTTCATGCCCACTTGGTACTATTGTTCATAATTGAGATGCTGTTGGTAGAATCACTCAATGGTCAGTTGAGTTAGGCCAATACGATATAGAGTTTGTGCCTAGAATTGTGATCAAATCGCAGTCTCCAGCTGATTTTGTTGTAGAATGGACAAATCCTGAACCTGAGGAGGTGGCTCAAAACCCTGAGCACTACCTAATGTTCTACGATGCAGCAAAGTGCAAGAATGGCACATGGGCTGGTGTCATCTTAATCTCTCCAGAACGGGATGCCATGAGGTACGCAATTCAAATTGATTTTACTGATCCTACTCCCACTAACATTATTGCCGAGTATGAGGGCCTGTTAACTAGTTTACGAATTACCATATCCTTGGGTGTCAAACAACTACTTGTGAAAGGGGATTCAGAAGTAGTCACTAAATAAATCAGCAAGGATTATCGAGCAACAAACGAGAACATGGCCTCATATTTACTAGCATACAGATGATTGGAATCTAAATTTGATGGGTTCGAGGTCCAATACATCTCAAGAAAACTAAACTCAGATGCCGACACACTCGCTAGTCGGGCAGCTGAATGACAGCACCTATCGGGAGACATCCTAGTTGAAGTGCTAACAAAACCCTCTATCTCGATGTCAAAGTCGGGTCCAAACTCCATGCTTGGTCCATCGAGCGACGAGGCAATACTCAGCGAATTCCTTAGGAAGTCTATGCTGGGCAATACAACTCATGCTGCCACTCTAGTTGGAAATCGGGAGAACTGGATGGATCCAATCTGGGCGTACCTCACAAACTAGGCTACTCTGGTCAATGATATGAATATAGAACGAACCAGCCATAAAGCCATGAGCTATCAAATGGTAGATGGTACCCTCTATAAGCGAGTGCGAAATGGGGTTCTTCTCAAGTGTATCACCTAGGCCAAGGGCATTAGTTTGCTCCACGACATCCACGGAGGAATCTGTGGGTCCCATGCCTCTCATAGAATGCTGGTCGAGAAAGCCTTTCGACAAGGGTTTTACTAGCCTACAATGCTCGAAGACGCCACTGAGTTGGTTAGAACATGTGAAGCTTGTTAGTTTTTTAAATGGCAGATTCACCAACCTGCTCAAGCGTTAAACACGATCCCTCTATCTTGGCCATTCGCCACATGGGGCATTGACATCCTAGGTCCTTTTCTAAGAGCCTAGGGTGGTTATAGATTTTTGATTGTCGTGATCAATACTATAACAACCCTAGTGTTACAAACTTGCTTAGCACCGAGATTTAGGTCCAAGAAGGATTATCCTAACTAGTTTTCAGGTTTTAAAAATTTATAATGCACGTGAGGCAAAAAACAAATTCTATGAATAAGGATCAAACATAACTTGTATTTAGTACTTAAATAAAAATTGAAGTACAAGTTTAGTAGATGGAAAGGCAACTTTAACTTTTGGAAAATAGATGTTGTTAACTAGTGTTTTGGGAGCTCAAAAATCAAATTTGACGTTAAGATAAGCTCTTTTCGTTAAGTCAGCAAACACTTGAACTATTGTGTAAAATACCATTTTTGGCGAATTATATTGAGCAAAATAGTTAAATGGTGCTGAAATATTTTGCTCCTATGGGTTAGTATAAGGTATGGACTATTGAATGAAATACTTGTTGGTAGTAGTTAATAGGGTTTAGGCCTTTTAAAAATTGTAACAAAAGTGTTAATGACTGTTAGTTTGAATTGAATCCTTAACTTTTCTAAGTATGGGAAAAGTAGTAAGACAATGCTATTTTGACATTTAATTTCTAATAAAAATGTTTAAACACTTGCTGTATGTTTTGGTACTGATGATTGCACCAAGGTGAGTGCTTGAGCATGGCATAGGTCGAAGTTGTGTTGGAGATCGCGTTGCTCTCGTAAAAATTGCCCAAACTTTGTTTGAACGCAATGTAAACCGTGTTGTTGGCGCTCTATTCGTGAACTGGCACTCCAGCGACGAACCCAAGTTGGCATCCTTTTATCTCCCTCTCTGGTTGCTCTTGGGTCATGATGATTGCTCCGCTAGCTAGTTGGTAGTGTCGACTTTAGGTTACTAGGATTGGTTGAACTTCAGTTGAGATGATCAGTATCCTTTGCTTCACTTAAAAACGCATGCATGTCACCTAGGGCAGCCGTTTGGACAGTGTTTGCGGTCACCGCGGGCACAACGTGGTTGACGTCGGGTCATGTTGCAACAAGCCATGGTCGTCAGCCCACGCGTGCGATAGGCACAAGCTGCGCTGCGCCTAGGCCTTGCGTGGCCCGACCTGGCTGGTGGTGGTCTAGTCCCACTGCCCTGGATTGCACGTGCCGATGTTAATCCACCGATGCATGCGTAGCGGAAGCGTGGTGGAGCTATGGCGGTCGCCACCTTAATGACGTGGCACTCGCCCCACCTTTCATTCTACCTACCATGTCGAGCCTCTAGGTAGGTGCCAATGCCGCCGTGTCTGGGCCAATGACCTTGGTTGCAGGGGCGATGGTGATGTCCCTCTGCCACGCTTGCCCCCGCTAGCTGACACCGGAGTGACCTGCTTGGGTCCGGCAGCTCCAATTCAAGCACGTCGCGCCAAGCCACCTTGTCTTGTCACCTATGTGCACAAGCTCACTCTACCACCGTCGACCAGAGCCTACTTTAACACACCCCACCGCTCGAGCTCATCCGCATGCTTTTCTCCACGACAAGACCATAGTGGGTGCACCGCGCGCTCTGCCTGTCGATTCTCTTAGCTTAGGGCTTCCCCATTCAATTCCTCACCACAGTAGGTGGCATAAGGAGTCAACTAGGAGCCCCATCATCCCCATGCCTGGCCAAGCACTACTATCCACCAATTTGGTGTTTTCCCCACCACCGGCCAGGTGAGCCGCCGTGCCAGTTAATTTGGAGCTAGGTCCGAATGGGGTTCAATTGTTTGTATCCATGAGCTCGCCTTGATCTCCTCTATCTAGTGCTCACGCCATTTTTGCCAGGGTGCTTGCCGAAGACATGGTGACACATCGGTGTCCATCGCAGAGCGTCACCACCCCGCTTGGTCTCACATGGCTAGACCACCACAGCGCTCCCCTGCTTCAACAGTCAGTGGGGCATGCACCACGGTGTGACACTAATGCTTATGTAGGTTCACTGGAACAGTCAAGACACTATCGTAGATAGTCGCTCGCCACTGTAGGCCACGACAGTGTGCCTTTGAGTCCCTAACCGCCGCCCATCCTTGCATGTTTAGCTATAGATGGTGGTCGGCCCCTTACTCACGTCATAGCATGCCTAGGTTGCCCGGTGTAATCGCCTTATGGCATCTGCCACCATGTCGACATGCGTGGGGTTTCCAAGGACCTCCCTATGGTAAAGGTGAAAATATCTGAGGGTTTGGTTGCAAGATTACTGATGGTAGGAATAGTGCGCATAATAGTCATGTTATTATCTAAAAGCTCGGGGGCTTTTCTGCAAAGCCGTCATGGCACGCGGCCATGCTAGGCCGCCACGCCGTGCTGGGTTGTCGGGCTAGATTAGGTTGCTGCCAGCCCTTTCCTTTTTCTAATGCATTTTCTAATTTAGTTCCTAAGGTAAACTTGTAAATTCAATAGAAATTTGTGTAGTTGGCCAAAAATTATGAAACCAATTTTGTTAAGTTCCTAAAATCATGATCTATCTGCTAGTATATTTTGTTCACATAGTTTTATAATATTTTCAGGAGTTATCTAATTAATTTAAGATACTTAATATTGTTAAAATATAAACTTGTAGGAATTGTTGTGATAAATTGGTGATAGTGTTGGCTCTGAAACTTTCACAGTAAATTACTATCATTATGAGGTGTCCACTGTAATTTTTGTAGCTCCATAATAATTAGTTTGCAAAGGTAGCTAAATGAGCCCTAGTTCAAAAATATATGTTTAATCAATAAAATGCTGAAACACCTTGGGATTTTAAAACTAGAATTTTTTTCCAGAAATGAAGCCTTACTTGATGACGTGGATACATAGACTAGTACATTAGTCATTAAAGCTAGCTCATTAGCTTGTGGAGCGTAATCATATTTTAGAGTTGTAGTTGCTGTTGATTATTTACATCTCTGCGTTGCATCCACGTATATCATAATAGAAAGAACGATGGATCATGGAGTCAACCGAAGTAGCGGAAAAGATGATACCTTGATGATTGTGTTACTATGATGGAATGCTAACTTTTGGTTATATCTTACCCAGGCAAGCCCCGGTGCATAACCCCTATTATTCTGCACTTTATTTTATGCTTGTACATTAAGTTTTAAGGAGTTGAATGAAAACCCACTTGCATATATATATATATTCTTATCCTATGAGTCCTACTAGTATGTTAGGATCGTGTAGATTACTCTGCTATAGGATTCGGTAGAAGTCGAGTGATTACCTATCACTCGCGAGAGATAGGAAAGATATTATTGTTGTTATTATATTATTATTACATGGAATATATATGAATGATAATTGGAGACCAGGTGGAATGGTACATGGATTTGGACTTGGTTAGGCATTCGAGTGAGGCTCGGATATCACTTGATCCACCTGTGTCAATTGAGGACCATCCATTGCTGTGGATGGTAGTCAGGTCACAGACTTATTATCATAAGCATATACTTGTTTATGGAAGCGGAAAGGCTCGTTACGCTCTTGTCGTGGGATCTGGCTCTTTCTGGACCGCTGATTGGAGGCGAGGAAAGGTGGAGGTCTAAGCACCACATTGAGACTGGGTCTCAAGTGTGGGGGCTTGGAGTCCAAGTTTGGACGAGGACCTAGACCCCATGATACGAGTGGAATGGGTTGGTATTGTTTGTACCTAGGGTACAAACGGAGCGTGTGTTTCGGGGAACCCAGCTGGGATACATTGATTCGCAAATCGCCATTTCTATGAGACTGTACCGACTTGGCTATTGTCTAGCACCGTAGTAAGAACTGGAGTATGAAAGATGGTAAAATAGTTCTGATTGCTTACCACCTACTTGAAAGTAGCATAGGTGCTTACATAGAATGGTTAGTCAATGAATTAATGATGACTGCTAATAAAATTGATTATAAGGACGCATGTTTAGTAATGCTTCCGCATATGCAATAACCCACAAGCCAAATGAGCCTTGCATATCCTTGGAGTCTTTTATTTTCCACCTGTCGAGTAAGTCTTGCTGAGTACAATCGAGTACTCAGGGTTTTATTCCCCCTGTTGCAGGTGATCGGAGGATACTTAGAGCTGACTCTTGTGTGTGGAAACCTATTGGTTGGCTCAGAGAGGATTCCTTTTACGCTATGACTATAGTGTTTATTTATAACCCTTACTAAAGGTTTTTATAAGAAAAGATGTAAAATCTAATAGCATCTCTTGTATAAAAATGTCCACTATGTTAATGCTCCACCATGTCATTAAATTAATCTTGCTCCCTCTTTAACTTTAATAACATTGTTATATTCCACTGTTATAATCAATTAGGTAATACTCTGTTACTATAATAAAGTGATGTAAGAAATGACTTAAGAATATTGTAAGTTTATTCTCTCATTTATTATCCTAATGGAAAAATATGGATTTTTGAGTTCTCCCTTGGGGTGTGCTCGATGGAACTGCATAGTTTAGTGTCCTCTCTTAAGTACTTAGTGTCTAATAGAGGACAAGTACTCCTAGGAGACATTGGATTAGGCGGTTCTGCCACAGATACTTTCATGAAGTGGGTTGTGTGACAGAACTGCCCAATTTATACAAGATCAAGTACGGCTATCCCCGTTTAACACGTTGAAGCATGCATACTTTTACCTATATAAACCCGGTAGTCCGCCGAGTGTCACGAAGGACCTCGGTAAATCAACATTATAACCAAGATGGCATGATTAAGCAAATATACATCACATACACAGAGTTGTAGTGGAAATAATATTACAAATGGATTCACAAATAATAGTACAAGTTTGGTTTCAAAACCGATTAGTGAAGACAACATAGCTTTCAAATGATTACAATAATATAAGTTCCAAATATATTGCTAGCATAAGTGACATCCTCTGCTAAAAACATATAGATTAGAAATAAATATAGAGTCACCGAGCCCACTGGCGGTTAGTCACCATCTTCAGCAGGCTGAGAACTTCACCTTCAACATGGTGGGATAAACCTTGAGTACTCGAATGTACTCAGCTAGACTTACCCATCCTAAACTAGAAATAAAGTAACACCAAGGAGTATGCAAGGCTTTATAAGTGGAGCTAGCTTGACAAAATTTTGCATAAAATCCACTAGTTGAGGTATACATTTTATAATTTGGTAACCAAGTTAATTATAGCTACTCATCTCTAGATTAGCAACTAACATGTGCTAAACATGTGGAATATCATTTAGTAATAGGCAATAGTAACCATAGCCGGTGTAACATTTCCATATTCATGATAACCATCAAATTCCATTAATTAATGCTACGTTGCCACTGCTCAGTCAATTTCTCACTATCCGAGAGAGACGGTGACTCGAATCGATTCCAACCCAGCTGGGGAGTTATTCCTAACATAAACCCAGACATACCTGTGCTAGGATAGTCTTATGTCACCTTTGGTACAACTCAGGAACCAACTTCATGGGTCCAATCAGCGCCGCACCCTCAGAGATTCTACTAGTCTGCCAGGAAGTTCAGGCCTGGCCTACCCTTGGACTCATGCCACTGGCTCTCCGCACATCCTTACTGCCTCCAGTGTGTGCACTTTCACTTACCGGGGCTCGGCCTGAGTTAAGCTACTCGGCTTCGTGGTCGGAACGAGTTATCCGGCCAAATAAGTGCTAGGCATGTGTTCAACATGACATGAGGACATACAACGCATCGGTCCTTAACCAACATAGACGGGGATAAATAGGCACCAAGACCTACATGCCTTGTTGCTTCTCTATCACAATCCCGCCCGGTCTCCTTTTATTTATCAACACATGGTTATTTCCACGATAGCAAATATAACCAACCGTGCTTTGGTATCCACCTATATCTTGCAGGTGATAGGAAATCACCCGACTTCTACTGGTCTAAGCATTGCTAAGCATACATTCGATCCTAGACCCACATATGGTTCAAGGTATATTTCTGGACAAGATAGTTCTATGCATCAATTGGTTCCAATCAACTCTTATAACCTAATGCATCAAACATAAAGAACTCAAGTGATATTTGTAAAAAAATATAGGAGGCTAAAAATGCTCCAGGGCTTGCCTAGGATCCAACACTAGGTTAGTGTTTGTTAGATGACACTCGCTTGGCGAGCATCTCCTATCTCAATAGTTTCTTAGTCCTTCCATCTTCTGGATTCACCAAACTCCATCTTCGGGTTTGACTCCAACATCTCATCCTTCACGTGGTTCATCTAGCGTACCTAGACGAGATGCAAGATGCAAGTGCATGATTTAGAGCATGCACCAGCAACATCAAGAATGGGCAATCAACTTAAGTGCATACAGAGGATTTGGACAACACTATAGCAGTCGCGTGTTTCAACCATGACTAGAGTTACAATCATTCAATAAAAGTGATCTTGGACTTTTTGGAAAGCTAATGAAATTGTATACAACTTTGTTATTCATTCCAAAAGCTAACACATAGATTAACATGATCAAATATGCTAATATCCTAGGTCTGTATCGATAAGGACAGAAAACTAACATTAACTTTGAAAATGTATAACTGGAGTTCTAATCATCCAACAAGCATGATCCTTAACTTTATAGAAATCTTATTAAGTTACTATAACTTTCTTATTATAATCTTTTGGTGATTCAACAGTTATTTGGCCTTAAACACACAAAACAACAATTCTATCCAAAACATGGACATAATCTGAGATGAAACTTCAGATAGATAGACTTTTTAGAAATTTTAGCAAACTATGCACAATTTTGTTATAAACACCACAAGAAAATTCTAAAGTTAACCAGGTCAAACATCACAAAGAAGATATCTCTATCCAGATTAGGATAGAATCTGTCACTCCACTTCACAAGCTCATAACTAGAGATTTAGACCACCAAAAGGGATGATATTTCATAATTTGGAGAGACCATGAAAACCACTACACTTCTTATATTATCGTGAAGACATGATTCAAAGCTTAGCTAAGTCAAACAACACAATCATTCAAATCTATACAGAGAGCATGCAAAAGCTGATAGGGAAATTATAAAATCTATAGATCCTAAATTGTCTGGCCTATGGTCATGAAAATTTAACACAAGCTAGATTATGAAGTTGACTACAACTTTGGTATTCACCATATTCATAGAAAACATAATTTGCATCATGAAACTAATTGCACAACAAAAACTGTACATATAGTCTAGACAGTTGAGGCATACCACATTCATCTCTTATTTAGTTGCTACAAACTAACATGTTCTTGACATACATGCTACTATAAACAGCTTGTGACCATATTCAAACAATGATAGCACATACTAATAGCTATGAGAAGCATCATAGGACAACAACTACATAGATCTAGTAGCAAACTTTCATCCTCTATGTATATAATGCAATATATATTCTATTTTTAGTGCCATATGAGAACAACTAGTTTGGGGTTGAGATTTTTATGAGAGTAAGATGGTAACCAAACACAATTACTCCACAAATTTTACATGCTCAGGTTTTATAATTTAATTACTATGAAAAAGACAAATTGCTATTGCAAGAAAACTTATAAAAGAAAGAGAAATCTAAAGATCATCATTTTCTATAAACACATAGACATATTATATGTTATTATGGTAGCACAACATTATGCAATGGTAGTGGAACCATATTTTCCATTTTTACGCCTACATAAAAATTATAACTTATTTAAAACTGTTGACACAAAATGTGACACACTGTGCCAAAAAGTGTGTTGACACAAAATGTGACACACTGTGCCTCACACACAGCAAGCCGAAAAGCGTAGCTTCAATCGGGTTCCCGGGTGTTTCGTTATCCGGAAGCGTGCCAGTCAGTTTGACCTAAAAACTAACAAGGGATAAAACAATTAAATGTCAAACTAGAACATGTCGGGTAATACCAGACAGTTCCACATATACGGCCCTGAAGCCACTTACAACGACATACAGCTATAGAGAGCTGTCTGCCAATGAGTTCATAAACTGTTTCGGCTAATCGTAAGATGAATGCACGTGGAAACCTGAACGCTGAATACACATGCATGGGAAGACATATTTGAACAAGTGAAATTAATTATGAGTTAACGCATAACCAAACTCGGCAGTCCAGCCGAATTGGGGTCCATGAAGAAGGAACATGCAAATAAAAACGATTAAACTAATCCAAAACCTGCATCTGCCGCACGACACCTAGTTTTGTTAAAGCTTAAACATGATTAACATGCATGAACTCGCGACATGTGACAACCTAGATTAAAATAACTCGGCCATTATGAGCACACTATCTAGTTGCAAAGATATTATGAAAAAGCAATGATCGTTGAAACACGAATAAAACCACAAGAGAGAGAAGGCCGAACAATATCAATCTAGATTGGGCAGAAGTGTGTTACAAATATATGTATATAAAATGTTCCATAACATGCAACACTAGATAACTTAATGAATCTATTTAGATTTGCCATATCTAAAAGAGCCGATAACTATCTTGCTTTCACTAGGCATATTGAGTAAACGCCTGCCGCACGGTATCTACCCATACACAAAGCATAAGCAAAGACTTCTTGATTGTCAAGCAAAGATCCGCCGCACGACCATTGAAAATAAACAAGACTACTTGCATCACGTCTAAATCCACCGCATGATACTAAACATGATAACAAGGTTGTCGGAACTTACGGAGGTCAACGGATCGATGATTCCTCTCGAAGAACTCGATGACACGACAAGAGGACTCGAAAGTTGGCACGGGGCCGGTTGTATTGATTTGGTTGTGAACCCCTTTTACAATGGTCGAGGGTCAATATTTATACCCTAGACAAAACGTGAGTCCTAGAGGACTACGATTTACAAAGGAACTTCTAAGCAAACTTGGAAACTTACGATTCCTTACCCTAAACTTATAGATTCCTTTATTATTACAACTCTCATCTTTCCGATCGGTCTTGCCTGGCATCTTCTGTTTTCCCGAATGGAGTTACCGCCTTCTAGAGTAACCGACCGCACAAGCATTTAGCCGACCGCTTGTTTTGTTTGCCGAACACCCTTCTTCCCGCATGTGGGTCTACCTGTCATCTTCCAGAATCGACCAAAATCCAGTGTTAACACATGCCCCCTCAATTTCGGGATAAAAGTTGTTTTATTCTGAAATTGACCACAAGCTCTTTCATCCTCCTAGGTCATCACCGTTCAAAACCGCAGCCGCTGCCCAAAAATTCAAGCTTTCAGCGCAACCTCGGACCTCCTTCAAATCTTCAATGGCGACCCAGGAGGAAATCCCAGAGGTAAACTTTACTTATATTCGGCAACTTTCATTTTATCCTCCCGCTCCTCTTTTGATTTACTCCCCTTTGATTTCAATCATCTTCTAAAGGAATACAAGAGCCAGATTTTGATCCCCTATGCTGCCAACCCCGACTCCTATTTCCTCGGCCCAATGGGAAATCCTGACCTTTCTGAAATTATTGAGAAGGAAACCCAAAGAATTCCTTTCAAGTCTGGGATTACCTCGTCAAACCGATGGCCAAACACGTTCAAGAATTGGCCATTTCCCCCAATCACCGGATGGCGTAACTGGTACAGGAGAATGCTGGAGAAAAGCAGCAGCCACTGGGAAAGTCAGGACATCAGTCATTGTCTGGAGTTATCTTTAGCAGAGACACCCAGGAATGATTCTCTTTTGATAGCAGCTTCTCATTTTTGGTCTGACGCTATCAATGCCTTTATCTTTGGTCATGGTATTATGACCATCACTCTAGCCGACGTATTCATGATGACTGGCTTGAATGTGTCATTGCCAGTATATCCCTATAAGTACAAGAGCAAAAGTAATCAAAGAGCCGTCAACTCTGGATGTGGATGGGTCAAACATATTCAGAACTACATGAATGCATCTGGCGCCGTCTCTGACAAAGAGTTGAAAGCCTTCATGAATATGTGGCTATGCAGATTCATCTTCTGTGGAAAATCCAATGAACCAACCCTGAATCACATGGTAATGGCTGAAGACTTAGCTGCAGGCACTCAGATCCCACTAGGCAAATATCTCTTAGGGTCTGCTTATCATATGATGCATCAGATCACCCTTCAGATGCGCTAAGGTGGAGAAATTTCTTGTGTGAATGGTCCCTGGTGGCTAATTCAAATGTGGCTCCAGCTATATATGCATCAGATAACCCCTGTGAGCCTCTTCAACCTAAGTTTTCCCTCAGTTAACTATGCTGAAGGCAGCACAGCAAAGGTTAAGGCTTGTCAGACTTATGGGGAAGCAGCATCATCTATAAGCATTGATATAGACATTGGTCATTTCTTCAAGCTATTTTTCAAAGGATTCGGCAATGTGCTCTGGTTTCCTTACAGAGAAAATGAGAATCTGACTCTGCCCTGCAAGTTTAGCTATGAAATTGGTTGTTCAGGCCAAGAATCCATGGAGATTTTCAACTCCTTTATCAAACCTTGCACTTTGCCAGCCGAATTTCATCATGGGAGATTAGTACAATCCACCTATGAATTCTATTATCCAAACATGGTGGCCAGACAATTAGGATGTGGCCAACTGCCTCCAAAATTCCTCTTCTCAACAATCATAAAGTCAAGGGAAGTAATAACAGAAGGAATAGAAGCCAAGAAGGTCTTTGAATTAGGATGGGAATTGCCAATATACGAACCATCTCCATTTGGGCTAATAGATGTTGCTCATCCCTTCTTTGTTTCTTGGTGGCAAGAATGGTATGCTCATATCTTCAATATATCAGTTCATTCTTTATGCAAAAACTTGCAACCCGATTTTGCTTCTGACAGTGAGGTAATTTCATTATGCCCATCATTTCTTGTTCTTGAATCCACTTCTTATTTTATCATCTGGTCATGCACAGGATCTTGAGTTTACTCCCCCAGCCAAAGCAATCTAGTACTATTCAGCTGGTCCCAAGCCTGCTCTGGGGTTTGATGCTCCAAACTTAAAGGAATTCATGAAAACTTCTGCAACTTTGGATTCAGCACCTCTAAAGGCACTCATGAGAACTCCTGCTACTTCAGCTGCTGCATCTTCAAGAGGAAAAAGCAAAAGGAAAACACCTGAAAGTTTTCTCTTACCCAAAAAACCAAGGACCAAGAAAGCCAAATTATCTCTTAAGGTATGAACCTTTTATTCTCTATCAGGTTACCAACCTCACTTAGCAGTAAACCTGACCACCTCTTACATTCATTACTTCCATTGCAGCCACAAGTCGAAATTCCCACATTAGGCAATACCTCAGCACCTGTAGAACCAATCCCTGAAGTTTTTATTGAAGATGAAGAAATCCATGATAGCGAAACTTCAGAGACTCATGAAGCTGAAGGCTCAAAGGCTCATAAACCTGATGAAACTATAGGTAACATTGTTCAACCAATTCTTTTTTTCTTTCTTTTTAATAACATCTATCTCTTGTGCTCATTATCATTTACTTTACCGAAAATAGATGAAATCTTAGATGAACTGGTAAGGGAAACTTCTCCTGATCAAGCTCTAGACCTGTCCCTACTGAATCTTTAGCCAAGTTCCCCAGCAAGCCAGGGTATAACCCATCCTGATGATCAATCATCTCAGCAGGTAATCCTTTGTTTTACACTATATTTTAGCAAAATTACCCAATCGGCTAACACCTTCTTTCTTTTCTTTTCTTTAGAAGAACATCACTAAACCGACCACCAGTTACTCCTTCTCTATTGAGGATTACATCATTGAGAAAGGTGAAGAGATCACTTCCCATCAAACCTTATTGCTAGAAAATCAGGCCCGGCTAAAAGAGGTGATCATTCTGCTAAACAAGGATACCATCAGTCTGGTTCAGGATGCAGACCAGATAAAAGACCTCCTTGAACTCATTGATCAAGATATCCCCTCTGCTCTCAAGGCTCCCCTAGAATCTGCAGCCCATCTTGATGACCATTTTGCTATGGTGAGAAGGGCAACCAAAAATATATCTTCGAGGACCGCTCTGTAGAAGGATAGATCTTTGAAAAAGCTGGAGATTAAAGATCTTCACTCTCATATCCAGACTACGAGAAATTCCTTGGCAACCTTGGAGCCTGAACTGAAAGCCATGGAGGATGAAAAAAGCAGACTAGAAGCTCAACTAGCCGAACTGAATGCCAAAATTCAGTCTCACAGGGCCCATATAACTAATTTGCCGAAGAACATAGAAGCAGCTTCACTAAAGATAGCTTCGACCATCAAAGAAGATCAGCAGATCAAAACTAAGTTATCCAGCATCCAGAGTTCTGAAGATGAAGATCAAAAAGTGCTAGATAATATTAGCCGAATCAGGACTGAGGCTATAGAGGCAATCAATCATCTTCTGAACCAGTAGACATTGGGTTTGTAATAAACTTAAGTGTGATATCTTCTTTCCCTTGACTAACCAGCTTTATGTTTACTTATTTTTATTCATTCGAAAGCAATCGGCCCCTTTCCCTTAAATTACTCGATTAGAATGTAGCCGATTGTCTCCATTCTTCTGATAGCCGAACGAATCCAATTCAAATATTGTGAGGGTATAACCGAACAAGGTTGGATCCAACAAACTAGGGAGATATTCGAGTGACGTTTGACTTAACCCATGCCTGGCCTAGCCCAGTAACAGCCCAGCCAAAAGGGAAAAAACCTACTCCGCCGTTCGGGATTCTCGCCCCACAACCCCATGGAATTCGCCACGATCCTTCGCTTCGGCTTATAAATAGACCCTTCCGTTAGCCTTCATCGCTATCTTCGCCTCAGCGTTCTCACATCCGTCTCCTCCACTTCCTTCGTTCGATTCATTCTAGAAGAAAACCCTAACCTCCATCAAAGCAAATGATGAACAGTGGCAACCGTGGTAAGCGTCCTGCCGACGGAGAGGCTGAAGGAAGCAGAGCATCGCGCTGCCGGCGTCATGGGTATGATTCGGCTTTTTGCCCCCTTTGCAATTTCCTTGTTCATCTCTTAATTTTGATTTTTCCTCCCTCATTCATCAGGATAAGGGTCATCAGCTCCAGCCAATACCATCTCCTTCCTCTAGTGACGGCAGCTCAACCGGGAACTCCATCATCCGGCTCCTCCGGGTCTTCCAGCTCTTCAAGCTCTTACCATTCCAATCCTTGGGGTTCGGCAGAATCAGTAGATGCACACCATCCATACTCTCACGAGGAGGCGCTCAAGTTTCGCTAGGAGAGGGACGAAGCCCGGGAGGAGCTAGGCGACGTCTCCAAGAAGTTTGGCATCGATCAAGCCGAATGGGAGGACCAGCGGAAGCAATTCTGCGACGCCATCACCGGTTTGATATCTTCATTTAGTTTTATCATCCTGGCTTCCTTTGCTTGCCGACCCATTTCTTCTTTTCTGCCCAGCTCGTTCCGCGGAAAATGACCGCTTGAAGGCGGCGGCGAACAAGATCGCCGACAAGGTGAATGCCCAGGGGGAGACATCCGAAGCACGCCTTGATGTTGTGGACGGCCGCATTGATCAAGCCATCATCCAAGGTGTGCACCTCGGCGCTTCTCTCGGGCTGGCGGCAATGACCTCCCAAACCAACGAGGACTACTCCTCCCAGCCAGTTGGCTTCGTTGGAGGACGCCCGGACGAGATCGACGACATTGATGAACGTCTGGAGGCCTACGATGATCATGCCGCTGCCCTTGCTGAAATCACAAACCCCCAGTCCATCCTCAACAAGTTATTTGAGTAGTTTGTATTAGGATGGACTTTTATAAACAATGTCGTCCTTTGGAATAATATTTACTTCTTTGACTCTTTTCGGTAAAATTCTACTTGCGACTGTCAGAAAAATGCTGAAAACAACCCAGTTTTTGATTAAACATTCTTGTGCTAGAGGCGATGCAAACTACATCAGCTATTTTGTGCTAAAGGCGATATGAACGATATCGGCTATTCTCAATCTTATATCTGATTTTTAGGCTAAAGGCGATATGAACAATATCGGCTGTTCTCAGTCTTGTATTCGATTTTTAGGCCAAAGGCGATTTTCTCTTTGTCGGTTTTTCTGACCTACATTCATGAACCAACCTCAACACTGGGGTAGTATTTCTTAAGAAATGTTCCATTAATAGCTCTGGTAAACTCTTCTCCAAATAAAGTCTTTAATATGTATGCATTGCCAGGTACACATTCTACAATTCGGAAAGGACCTTCCCAATTTGGAGACCATTTGCCGAACGCTCTATCCTTTGTTCCAACTGGCAATATAGTTTTCCAAACCAAATCTCCTTCTGCGAATTGCTTCAGCCTAACCCTTTTGTTATAATACTTGGCAACGCGCATTTTATTTTTCTCAATATTTTCTAATGCCTTGAGACGAATCAAATGTAAATCTTCCAATTCATCCATCATCAGATTTTTATAGTCTTCTTCTGCCAATTCTTTCTGTAACACAACTCGCCTTGAATCTGACCGTAATTCCCATGGTAGTACGGCATGATGCCCATAAACCAGTTCATAGGGAGACGTTTGAGTGGATCCATGACAAGCCATTCGGTAAGCCCACAGTGCTTCACTAAGAACCAAGTGCCATCTCCTTGGTTTTTCATCAATCTTCTTCTAAATGATTTTAATCATAATCTTATTTGATGCTTCTGCCTGACCATTAGCTTGTGCATAATAAGGAGAAGAATTATACAACTTAATCCCCATACTTTTGGCAAAGTCACAGAACTCTGAAGAAGTAAATTGAGTTCCTTGATCAGTTGTTATAGTCTGAGAAATCCCAAATCTATGAATATATGTTCCTTAACAAAACTGATCATATTCTCTGACGTTACCTTCTTCAACGGGATAGCTTCAACCCACTTGGTGAAATAATCCGTGGCCAAGAGTACAAACTTGTGTCCCTTATTAGAAGGAGGATTGATCTGACCAATTAAATCTATACCCCATCCTCTGAACGGCCAAGGCTTGATTATAGGATTCATAGCAGACGCTGGAACTTTTTGAATATTGCCGAATTTTTGACAATTGTGACACCCTTTGTAATATTCAAAATAATCTTCCAACATAGTTGGCCAAAAATAACCAGTTCTCCTAATTATCCACTTCATCCGATAAGCTGACTGATGTGCACCACACAATCCCTCGTGAACCTCATACATCACTTTCTTGGCCTCTTCTTGACTTAAACATTTGAGCAATACTCCATCGATGGACTTGTAATATAACTGATCATCAAGAAACACAAATTTGAGAGCTTTGTACCTGAGTTTTCGGGAAACCTTTTGAGATGGATTTTTTAGATAATTGGTAACTTCGCATCTCCAATCACCATCTACTGGATCAGTATTTAAAACATCTTCCTCCATAGCAAAAACTTCCCGACTCTCTCGATATCCAGAAGCAGCTTGAGCTAACTTATTTGCTTCTTCATTGTACTCTCTAGGGATATGATGCAAGGTCACCATTAGTAAATTCTTCAAAAGTTCTCTGCACTCTTCATAATATTCTCTTAACACATTGTTCTTGCATTCATACTGATCATTCAGTTGATTAATCACCAACTCAGAATCCCCAAAGATTTCAACAGCAACGGCCTTTACTTCTATAAGAAGCTGAAGCCCTCTAAGCAATGCTTCATACTCTGCCTGGTTGTTAGTAACATGAAATTCAATAGGAACTGCATACTCAAAAGCTTTTCCTTGTGGGGAAATCAAAAGAATACCAGCACCACCACCTTTGCTACAAGATGATCCATCGAAGAACAAGGCCCAAGGCACAATGCTTATCGCCTCAACAGAAAGATCCCGATGTTGGGTAATAAAATCGGCAATAATTTGACCCTTTACCGCCTTTGCCGATTCATATCTTAAATTAAATTCCGACAACGCTAAAATCCATTTGCCAATTCTTCCATTCAAAATCGGCATTGATAGCATATGTTTGATTACATCAAAACTAGAAACCACCACGCATTCGGAATTCAACAAATAGTGCCGAGATTTGGTACATGAGTAATATACACATAAGCAAAGTTTTTCTGCAGCCGAATACCTTGTTTCCAGATCTAACAGCTTTCGGCTAAGATAAGCTATGACTCTTTCTTTTCCTTCAAACTCTTGCATAAGGGCCGACCCTATCGTTAGGCTATCGGCCGCTACATACAACTTAAAAGGCTTGTCAAGTTGTGGAGGTACCAGCACAGGTGGTGCCTTCATATATTGCTTGATCTCATCAAAAGCCTTTTGTTGTATGTAACCCCATACAAATTTTTGATCCTTCTTGAGCTTTAATAAAGGAGAAAAGGGTAAAACTCTCTCTGATAGATTGGATATGAATCTTCTTACAAAGTTGATTTTGCCTAACAATGATTGTAATTCCATGATATTAGTTGGCGGCACAACTTTGTCTATTGCTTCCATGCTCTTTTTTCCAACTTCAATTCCTCCTTTATGAACTAAAAATCCCAAAAACTCACCAGCCGAAACTCCAAAGGCACATTTGTTTGGATTCATCTTCAAGCCATGCTTTCTTGTGCACTCTAGAGTCTTTCTTAAATCGGCTAAATGTCTTTCATGATCTCTAGATTTGACTACTACATCATCGATGTAGATTTCTACAATCTTGCCGATCAGCTCGTGAAAAATATAATTCATAGCTCTTTGATAAGTTGCACCGGCATTCTTTAACCCAAACGTCATGACTATCCATTTGAACAAACCAATATGACCAGGACATCTGAAAGCTGTTTTCGAAATATCTTCTATTGCCATAAAAATTTGGTTATAGCCAGCATTACCATCCATAAAACTAATGACTTCATAACCTGCTGCTGCATCTACCAGCAAATCGGCAACTGGCATTGGGTAACCATCCATGGGAGTAGCCTTATTAAGATTTCTGAAATCTATGCAAACTCTCATTTTTCCATTTTTCTTGTATACCGGTACTATATTTGAAATCCACTCTGCATACTTGCATGGCTGAATGAAGTTTGCTTCTATTAACCTTTCAACCTCCTTCTTCACATCGGCCAATACTTCCTCTTTGTATATCTTCCTTGGAGGTTGTTTATAAGGACGAAATCCAGGTTTAATAGGTAATCGATGCTCAACAATGGAATGATCCAATCCAGGCATTTCCGTGTAATCCCAAGCAAAACAATCTTTAAACTCTTTCAACAAATCTATCAACTTTGATTTATATTCTAGGTCTAACTTTGCACTAATATACATCGGCCTTGGCTTAGATCCATCACCAACATTAATTTCTTCCAATTTATCAGCCGACATAAAACCACGTCCCAACTTTCCTTTGTTGCCATCGACGGGATTTCCCATTAAAAATTGCTATGAGAGCCGACTGCTTGGATCGGCTGTTGGCCTTCGCTGAAAACATTTACAGGACCTTCTTTCCACACTTTTCCAGAGAAACAATCGATGCCCTCATATTCCCAATAGGTAGATTCTGTGGCAGCAACACTCACCGAATTATCAGCATGTACAACTTCAACATCATCTCCAATCCATTGAATGAGAATTTGATGCATAGTTGAAGGAATGCAACAATTAGCATGGATCCAATCTCTGCCCAAGAGTAGACTATATGCCCTCTTGCCATCAATGACAAAAAAGGTGGTAATCAGAGTTTTTGACCCAATAGTCAACTCGACATGGATAGCACCTCGGGTATCAGAAGGATTGCCAGCAAAGTCCCTAAGCACCATGTCAGTTTTCAACAATTCTTCATTAGTCATCCCAAGTTTCCTGAAGGTAGTATAAGGCATGATATTGATAGCAGCCCCTCCATCAACAAACATCTTGGTCAAAGGCTTGCCATTGACATATCCTTTTAAATAGAGTGGTCTCAAGTGACGATTCTTGATTGCTTTGTCAAAAACAGCCTGCTGTGTTAATACAAGCTGAGCCATCAAATCCTGACATTCACTTTCATCAAAATCAGAATACACCTCTTCTTGGACATCTTGGCTTTCGGGAGCTATAAACTCTGATGGAAGGAAGAAAGCCATGCAAGCATTAGCCGAAGGACCACATCCATCAGGCTTCTTTTTAGGACGCCATATTTGCTTTGTTTCGGTAACTTCCTGTTCCAACTCCCTATTCCTCAACCGTTGCACTCTTCTTTTCCGACTTTTCCTCAGGCCTAGAGGACACCACTGTCCTTTTTGCCATACGTATTTACAGAAGTCAGCTTCTTCATCATGCACTCTATCATGAATCCAACATGAACCTGCAACTCTTTTCCTTTGCTGATTCTCAAAGTCATCTATTTTTAAGCGCCGATCATCTTCAGGAACCTTCGTTCCCAGTCTTTCATAGATGGGACAGCGGTTGACTTGAGATTGCCTATATTCGGAGTACTGAGCACTACACTCCGGAAAATTATTTCTTGCAGGCAACCTCAAGCCTTCATTCCAACAATGCCTAAAGAACGAACAACCCCAATGAGACTGCTCCTGTTCTGTCATGTATTCTTCTTGCTCCCTTCGGTATACTTCTTCCTCATACCTCCGGCATTCTTCCATAAACCATTGTTTCTTACAGTATTCCTTCTCTTGTTCCCTCTGCCACTTGTTTAGCAAAATACATGATGTAACTCTGGGTTTGGAAGTTTGACCTTTCTCGGTTTGGCTACTCTGAAACCGAACTCGTTGCTGCAGCTCTTTACTGGTGACTTGCCGATCTGGGTCAACAGCACCACTCTCCTTTGCTCTATCAGAAGTCAATACTTTCACCTTGCCTTTACCTTTGAGATCATTGGCAGAGACCATATTCACAGAGAAAGAAATCATATTTTGTGGAAAAGGCTGATCATCAATTTTCATCTTGCCATCAAACCTCAAGTGTCCCTCTTGGATAGCTTTCTGAATTCATATTCTGAACACTCGGCAATCATTGATAGAGTGAGAATTAGTGTTATGAAAGCCACAATACTTTTTGTCTTTCACTCCTTCAGGACGTAACATAGGATGTCCTTCTAGCAACTTGATGCGTCCTTCCTTTATCAACAATGCAAAAAGTCTGTCTGCTTTAGTAACATCAAAATCATAGGTTCCCTTTTGTTGTTTCAACTAGCGTTGACTAACTTGGGTGGGTTCCTTTGCCCAATTTAACTCAGCTGCAGCTATCTCATCTTCATCAATATACTCAGTCGCTTCATCCAAAAAGCCTTGATACACCTCATTAGTGGCATTGTTCTTCTGAAAGCGATTATCTCTCCTAAATCCTTGGGCTTGATTACTCATAGCTGCTAAACGCTGTGCAAGTTGGCCAAGATCATCAAACTCTAAACCGAACAACTTCTCCCTGATATTCGGCAACATTCCTGCTATTGCTATTCCAGGTAGTTGATCATCTGGTAAATTTAGAGAATAACACATATTCTTGGTCTCCCTAAATCTACGA
This sequence comes from Miscanthus floridulus, assembly GCF_019320115.1. Taxonomy (NCBI): domain Eukaryota; kingdom Viridiplantae; phylum Streptophyta; class Magnoliopsida; order Poales; family Poaceae; genus Miscanthus; species Miscanthus floridulus. The sequence goes on from NC_089595.1 coordinate 37,893,958, forward strand.
AGATATTCCAATGGTGTCTCATTTGTTCTCATCCTCAGACTCATGAGATCAACCAACTTCTTCTCATTAGTACCCGTATAGAAATATGAATGAAACTTCTGCTCTAGTTCTGCCCACGTACCAATGGAATGAGCTGGTAGAGACGTGAACCATGTGAAAGCTGGTCCTGTAAGAGACAAAGGAAAATATCGAATTCTCCAAGCTTCATCTGAAGCAGCTTCTCCAAGCTACATTAAGTACCGACTGACGTGCTCTATGGTACTAGTATCATCTTGACCAGAAAACTTGGTCAAATCTGTTGGAGGCTTTACCCTTGGAGGCAACGCCACTCTGTTGTACCATTCTGGATAAGGAGACTTATATGAATAGAATTGATTCTTTGGTTTCAAGCCGAACTGATTTTGCATCATATCAGCCATCCTGTGCATCAAAACATCAATGCCTGGATCCTGATTTCCTTGTACTTGCACTCCAGAAGGCAATCCTGAAACACTTCTATACCCTGGATTTGGCACAGCATTGATAGCACTGTAATCAGTAAATTCTTGATACCCATCTCCATACATATTCTTCTGCAATCTGTTTGATGCTGGAGAAACTCTATAAGCTGAAGGTGGCACTTCTCCCGTGGTACCAAATGTTACTTGGCCATAGGTGGGATGTGATTGCTTTTCAGTGTGAGTCAATCCACCTATATTTGAAGGCGACGCTACTTCCTTTCCAACAGGCTTCTCTTGATGCTTTGGAACATTGAAAAGCGTCGGCCCACTGAGTGGTCCAACATTTTCTTCGAAATATTTATCAACCATTGGACCAAAAGTACTGATCATGATTGCCCGAAAGGTATTCAGAAAAGCTGTGTGATGATTTGTCATGGTTTCTCCCATAGCTTTATAGACCAGGGCTGCCATCTTCTGAGCATCCTCCTCTTCAGTGTAATCAGTTTGATGCGGAAGAAGAACCCTTGGCATTGATTGCTTTTGAAATACTTTATTGCTCTTGTTTTTGGAAAAAGACATCAAGCATTTCCGTTGGTATTGCTCACATGCTTGTAGCACTAAATCCTTATAATTATCTGGCAATTCTGCCATGCTTACATCCAGAACATGATCATTGTTGATCTCAGATGCCATCTTAAACTAGCAGATGGTCCCACCGGGCATGCCAAAAAGTGTGTTGACACAAAATGTGACACACTGTGCCAAAAAGTGTGTTGACACAAAATGTGACACACTGTGCCTCACACACAGCAAGCCGAAAAGCGTAGCTTCAATCGGGTTCCCGGGTGTTTCGTTATCCGGAAGCGTGCCAGTCAGTTTGACCTGAAAACTAACAAGGGATAAAACAATTAAATGTCAAACTGGAACATGTCGGGTAATACCAGACAGTTCCACATATACGGCCCTGAAGCCACTTACAACGACATACAGCTATAGAGAGCTATCTGCCAATGAGTTCATAAACTGTTTCGGCTAATCGTAAGATGAATGCACGTGGAAACCTGAACGCTGAATACACATGCATGGGAAGACATATTTGAACAAGTGAAATTAATTATGAGTTGATGCATAACCAAACTCGGCAGTCCAGCCGAATTGGGGTCCATGAAGAAGGAACGTGCAAATAAAAACGATTAAACTAATCCAAAACCTGCATCTGCCGCACGACACCTGGTTTTGTTAAAGCTTAAACATGATTAACATGCATGAACCCGCGACATGTGACAACCTAGATTAAAATAACTCGGCCATTATGAGCACACTATCTAGTTGCAAAGATATTATGAAAAAGCAATGATCGTTGAAACACGAATAAAACCACAAGAGAGAGAAGGCCGAACAATATCAATCTAGATTGGGCAGAAGTGTGTTACAAATATATGTATATAAAATGTTCCGTAACATGCAACACTGGATAACTTAATGAATCTATTTAGATTTGCCATATCTAAAAGAGCCGATAACTATCTTGCTTTCACTAGGCATATTGAGTAAACGCCTGCCGCACGGTATCTACCCATACACAAAGCATAAGCAAAGACTTCTTGATTGTCAAGCAAAGATCCGCCGCACGACCATTGAAAACAAACAAGACTACTTGCATCACGTCTAAATCCACCGCATGATACTAAACATGATAACAAGGTTGTCGGAACTTACGGAGGTCGATGGATCGATGATTCCTCTCGAAGAACTCGACGACACGACAAGAGGACTCAAAAGTTGGCACGGGGCCGGTTGTATTGATTTGGTTGTGAACCCCTTTTACAATGGTCGAGGGTCAATATTTATACCCTAGACAAAACGTGAGTCCTAGAGGACTACGATTTACAAAGGAACTTCTAAGCAAACTTGGAAACTTATGATTCCTTACCCTAAACTTATAGATTCCTTTATTATTACAACTCTCATCTTTCCGATCGGTCTTGCCTGCCATCTTCTGTTTTCCCGAATGGAGTTACCGCCTTCTAGAGTAACCGACCGCACAAGCATTTAGCTGACCGCTTGTTTTGTTTGTCGAACACCCTTCTTCCCGCATGTGGGTCTACCTGTCATCTTCCATAATCGACCAAAATCCAGTGTTAACAAAAACCATTTATCAACCAATAAATAAGTTCAATCAATAAATCAATCATGCTGCATCTAATGAACATGAAATTTTTACAACAGCACACATATAGGATCAGTAGTCTACCATAAAAATTTCATAGTAATTGGAGCAACACAACTTTAGATATCAAAATGAGAAGCAAAGCAAGCTAAAATTGCCTATTTAACAAGATTAAATCAAAACATGATAAAAACAATACACAACTAGCATGTTTAATATTTTTATTAGCTATATCATGTCATCACAAGATTAACACAACTAGAACTACCAATGTTGGACATCTATAACTCAAGATATGCATCCGACAACTTAAAAGGATTTCTAAAAGCATCTTTAAAGAATATTTTACACAGCACATAAACATACATGAAGCAGTACATTTTATAGATCTATCATGTAGAGCATTTCATAACAAACCTAACAAAATTAGTTTCACTATTTTTGGGGCTCCCTAGCATGAGATATCGATTTTCAAAGATTTAGCCGATTAATGCATAAAAGAAATGGAAAAGGAAAACTGCGTTTGCACCAAGGCCCTGCAAGAAACTTAGTCCAAATAACACTATTCATATGAGTCTACATCTTTTCACTTCACCCCTACCTTCTCTTTCTATTTGAGTGTGAGGCCCTTCTTCCTCCTTCACTCGCCGGCAGAGCAAAGGAGGTGGCCGGCGGGCCGATTCCCGGCGAAGTGGTCGACCTCTGATGGCGAGCGATGGCGGCGGAGTGCTAGGGGGCCATGTGCATCCACTGAGCTACTCAGCCTAGCCAAAGATGGCCCAGCCACGCGCGTGCACGGCGTGTAGAGGCGTAGTTCCGACGGTGGCAACTGCGGGGTTGGCCGGCCTTAGCAGGCGGTGGCCAGCAACGTTGGGGAGCATTAGGGTGCCCGCACACACTACGAGGAGCCTGCAACTTTCCCCATGGTGGCTCGACGTGGCTTGGCCACGTGCGCCCGTAGCTGTAGCGGTAGCTTCTCCGGCGACAGTGCTACGGCGGCCGCGGTGGCTAGTAAAGGGGCGCAGGAGGGGTAGCGTGTGGCGATGGAGGTGTAGCGGTAGTCGGCTAGGGTGGAGAAGGCCCGGTGTTGCCTAGCCATGGTAGTGGCGAGCTTGGCCTGCCTCGGCCATGGCGGCATCCGCGCACGTCTGGCTGTGGCAGCGACGAGGGAGAGCGTGCATGAGAGATGGAGCATGACAAGGTGAAGGCGATGGTGCATGCGGTGGGATGCGAGGGAGCTCAGAGATGGTAGGGAACAATGGCAGTAGGGCTTTGCTCACCGGCCATGGTAGCCATGGCGGCCGCGCCCGCAATCAACAACTACGCGAGAGGGAGAGCGCAAGGGAGGGCGAGAGTGAGTGAAGGGGAACATGCCCGGCTCTCCACATCGATGCAGGGGCGTAGGGATGTGCGGCAGCAAGGTGGGCCACTTTGCTTAGGCATGGAGGCTATGTCCTGGACACATGTCGCCCATTGGCGCATTTTACCGAGCACGTGGCGGGTTGCGTTGTGGCCGGTGTGGGGGGCAATTTTGGGCGAGTTACGGGCCGAATTAGACCTTGGGCCCAAAAGCAAAGTTGAAGTCCATGAACTGCTCTACATCTTTCATTAAGGGTGTCAAGTCATTAGAGAAATAGATTAATAGGTAATTAAGCTGGAGTTAACACTATCAGCGACTAATCAAAGATTAAGCCTTTCTCTGCTTGAGCTTGAATTACTTGGTCGAAACGTGGTCAAATTGATTCCAACTTTATGTATGTCCTCCAAAACATATATTCCAACTTTTACTTTTGGCTCAACTTGAGGTGTTTAACAAATTTTAGAGAACACGGAACGCTAATGTCAATGACGATGAATTCCGGACTTAGAATTATTTAGAGCCTAGAAATAGCAGCTGATTCGATCTTGAGTCCTCTGTTTGAGCCACTTAGGAGTTGAATTAGGTCTTGGTCCAAAAATAAAGCTTGTTGTACATCACTCAATCTTCAACTTTTATTAAAGGTCAAACTTCATATCTAGTATAGAACCCATTTCTTCATATTGGTCAAAGCAACACCTCGTTAAACCTTGGAATTACGGTTTTTGACCAATTGAGACATTTTCTTGACATTTGCTCAACATGAACCCTTTATGACTTTTATTGTAGAGTTAAATTAGAGTCATTTGGGTATGGTATCAAGGTTTGGTCGACATCTCATATTCCCATTTACTTCACAAAGCAATTCAAGAAAGATTATAACTTATCATTTCATGTGACTTCTTGATTTCAAACTTCATGAATAGCATGCCACTCAAGCAAATGGCATCCATACAATAGCATGACGTATGGATGATGAAATAAAAATTGCAAGAAAGTAAACCCCCCATAGTTAGTGTTAGTTTACTTATTGCCACCTAAAGGTCCTTAATTGGGCATAACTGGAGGTTGTCGCTAGCATAGTTTTGCAAATAAGTTTTGACAAATTTGTCAGTAGCTAAAGTTTTAGACAAAATAGGTTTTTTAAAACAAAACTTTATTTTGAAAACTAAGGATGTTGAAAGCATCTAGGCCCCTTGTTGGGTTTCGGTGGTTAATGACAATACGAGATTACTCTAACTAACGTGTGTTTTGCAGATGCAATTAAGTTAGGTCATGGTAATGGCAATTGATTGGGCAATCATGGTTGTCGTGCCCCTACGATGGAAATTATTTTAGTTTTCAAAGGATGGACGATAAGGTGAAGGATGAACTAGTTCTAAGTATCGTTTCGTGTTGAAGAGACACTTAGAGTAGTTTAGGACTTTGTTTTTCCTTTGGCCATACTATTAAGGGGGGTATGGACTAGTAGCTTAACCTAGGTGAGTCTAGTGGGTTAGGTGTGGTGCACACTTGTCAAATCTAGCACTAGGTAGCTCCTAAGTAGCCCTAAGATCAATTGGAGAAAACATCATTCACATATGATTTCGAGTTGGAAGTGAATGGAGGGTCAAATGTTGAACGAACGCTGGTTCCGGTGTGACCGAACGCAGGCAGTAGAGTTCGGTCAGTTCATTTGATCAAGCTAGAGTCATTTGGTTGTGACTGGATGCTGAGTGAAATGTGACCGGATGCTGGGTGCTAGAGTCCGGTCAACTCCAGTAAGGTTCCAGAGAGGGAGAATCCTGATCGGATGTGTCCGGTCAGGTGCTGACCGAACACTGGTCAGGTTCTGGTTACTGACCGGACGTTGAGTAGCAAAGTGACCGAACGCTGGGTGCCAGAGTCTGGTCAATATCAGTAAGGTTCTAGAGAGCAGTTTTTGTGACCGGACACATCCGGTCAGTGCTGACCGGACGCTGGTCAGAGTCCGATCACAACTTAAATGGCTCGTTGGCGAGTGAACTGACCAAAGCGTTTGGTCACCTTGACCGGAGCATCCAGTCACCCCGTAGAGGCACATAACGGTTTGTTTTGAACAAGGGTGTATAAATACTTCATCTATTCATTCAAGCGAGTAATCTTGCCCATTTCAATAGCTAAGAAACACCCTTAAGAGTGCCAATGAGAGCAAGAGCCTAGTGAGTAGCAAGTGTGCATCCACCCTTCTCATTAGCAAGAAGAGAGTAGCAAGTGTGCATCCACCCTTCTCATTAGGCTTGTTGTGGTCAATTGAGAGTCCTTGCTTGCTACTCTTGGTGATTGCCATCACCTAGACGGCTTGGTGGTGATTGGGAGTTTGGTGATCCTCCAGTGGAGCTTGTGGATGACACAACTCAAGTTGTGAGCGGTTGTGGGTGATTCACCATGACGGAGTGTCGAAGAATCAACCCGTAGAGAGCACTTGATCCTTACACGGATCAAGGGGGAGCTACACCCTTGCACGGGTGCTCCAACGAAGACTAGTGGGGAGTGGCGACTCTTTGATACCTTGGCAAAACATCGCCACATTCCTTCTCCTCTCTTTACTTGAAGCATTTACATTTGAGCAACTCAATTCTTGTCTTTACATTCTTATAATTGCCATGCTAGAGTAGGATTGGAACTTAGGGTGCTAAACTTTTGTGCGGTAGATCAATAGCATCACATTCTAGGCACAAGGGGTGAAGTGGGCTAAGTGTAGGGTTTAATTATTGCAAAGAATTTTAGAATTAGCCCAATTCACCCCCCTCTTGGGCATCTTGATCCTTTCAATTGGTATCAGAGTCTCGTGCTCACGTATTTAGGCTTAACTACCTAGAGAAAGATGTCCCACAGGGATGGACCTCCTCCTATCTTTGAGGGAGATGATTTTCCGTATTGGAAAATCCGCATGGAGGCGTATTTAGAAGCTCTAGATGTTGGAATTCTTAGAGCTGCCTCTCAAGGTTTCCCAAAACCTAGGGATCCCACGCACCTTCAAGGTGATGAAGTGAACTACAAAAAATGAAATGCAAAGGCTAGAAACACCATCTTTAGAGGCCTTTGCAAAGATGTGTTTAACCGGGTGAGGAACCATAAGAACGCCCATGCACTATGGTCGGATATTTGTGCGCTCCATGAGGGAACTAAGAGTGAGCATGAGGAACGCTATCATCTCATAATGAAAAAGCTTAATTCTTTCGAGATGCTTCCTAAAGAGAGTGCTAATGAAATGTACTCATGCTTGAATGTTCTTGTAGAGAAAGTCAATGGGCTCGGACTTACACAAATGCAACTATCTGATGTTGTAAGAAAGATCTTGAGTGTCCTCCCCATTGACAAATATAGGCACATTGTGACTGTGCTTCATCAAGGTGATCTTTCCATCGCTACACCAACTCAAATCTTAGGAAAGATCAACGCTCATGAGATGTATATGCACATCACACCGCAAGATGGCTCATCTTGTACCAAGAAGAAAGACAAAGACTTAGCATTCAAGGCTAGCCAAGAGAAGGGCAAAGCAAGAATTGAGTATGAGAGCTCAAGTGATGATGAAGTTGATGATGCAGGTCTTGCTCTCATGGTGAGAAGAACCACCAAGATGCTAAAGAAACTCAACAAGAATGGTGTCAAGTTTGATGGCAAGAAAAATAAGTTCTTCACTAGCACTAGAAGGAAGCCAATCTCCGAGATGGATTGCTATAATTGTGAAGAACTTGGTCATCTAGCACATCAATGCACAAAGTGATGAGGACATGACACCCATGCATATGACCATGTTTGGCACATGGTATGGAGGGGTAGGAGGCCAGCAAGGGTGTCCAAGTCAAGAAGGAGGCCCGAGGCTAATTCGGTTCGAGTCCCCGAGGTGGAGGCCCAAAGCAACTCAAGTTCGAGTCTGCCTCGGCCTCCAGGACTAGTCTGCCTTAAACTGATCACCCAGGACGCATCCGGACTCCGTTTTCGACGATCCATATATGGTTGGAAAGCTAATTTGATAAGGAAGCCAATCCAAGTGGTTTCACGTTAAAAGCCCATCAAAATCAACAGGAATCGTCGAAACAAGTCAGCATACAGAATCTATCAGGGTGCTGCGACATCGTCTTTTGGTCCGTTGGACCGTGTATCATGTTTGGGCCCATTAGGGGGCACGTCCAGGGTAGGCGACGACCCTAAGACCTTTATAATCATACACCGCTGACATCATTAGGTTTTGGGGTTTTGCTTAGATTATTCTGTCAAGAACAGTTTTGTCGTTCATCGGTTTGTGAGACCCCAACTTCGTGAGATTAATCATTCATTTGCAAATTGGTTGCTTTCTTTCTTGTTCTTGCTTGTGTTCTTCATTGCGTAGGCAGGGATTATCCTTCTTGGTGAGGTCAACCTGGTCTATGACTTGGTTGATAACCAGAGGAGCTGTGGTGCTAAGATTGCAGGGTTTGATCTTTCGATCTGAAGTTGGATTGGTGTGTCACTCTCTGCCACAACGATAGTTACCAGTACTTGACGGAAGATTGGGATCCCAACGCTCGATCTTTCGTCAGGTACTAGTAACTATCGTTGTGGCGGAGAGTGACACACCGATCTGACTTCAGATTGAAAGATCGAACCCTACAATCTTAGCACCACAACTCCTCTAGTTATCAACCGAGTCACGGACTAGGTTGTCCTCGCCAAGACGGCTAATCCCTGCCTGTGCAATGAAGAACACAAGCAAGAACAAGAAAGGAAACAACCAATTTGCAAATGAATGATTAATCTCACGAAGTTGGGGTCTCACAAATCGATGAACGACGAAACTGTTCTTGATAAAATAATCTAAGCAAAACCCCAAAACCTAATGATGGCGGTGGCATATGATTATAAAGGTCTTAGGGTCGTCGCCTACCCTAGATGTGCCCCCTAATGGGCCCAAACACGATACATGATCCAACAGACCAAAAGACGGTGTCGCAACACCCTGGCAGATTCTGGATGCTGACTTGTTTTGACAATTTCTGTTGATTCTTAAGGGCTTTTGATGTGAAACCACTTGGATTGGCCTCCTTATCAAATTAGCTTTCCAACCATATGTGGATCGTCAAAAATGGAGTCTAGATGCGTCCTAGGTGACCAGTTTAAGGCAGACTGGTTCTGGAGGCCGAGGCAGACTCGAACTTGAGTTGCTTTGGACCTCCACCTCGGGGACTCAAACCGAATTAGCCTCAAGCCTCCTTCTTGACTTGGACACCCTTGCTGGCCTCCTACCCCTCCATACCATGCGCCAAACATGGTCATATGCATGGGTGTCATGTCCTCATCACAAAGCCCAAGAAGACAAGTACAAGGGAAAGAAAGATGACTCAAGTAATGAAGATGAAGATGAGAAGAAGAAAAACAATCCATACATTAAGAAGGATGGCAAAAAGAAGGACTTCCACAAGAAGAAGAAAAATGGCAAGGCATACATCATCAATGATTAGCTCACGGACATTGATTCATCAAGTTGCTCATCCGATGATGATAGTGAGAATGAGATGGTGGCCGCAATTATGATTGACTCTTCATCATCTTCACCGACAGCACCGCTACCATCCTCTACACACCTATGCCTTATGGCCAAGGGTGAACGAAAGGTATCAAATGATGATAATAGTAGTGGTGATGATCATGCTAGCAATGATGATAGTGATAGTGATGATGATGAATTTGAATCACATTCATATGATGATCTTGTTAAATTGCTAAATCAATACACTAAGATCATTAGAAAGTCAAGAGCTAAGAATGAAAAGCTAGAACTTAAGAATGACTCTCTTTTAGCTAAATGTGACATAGCGGAAAAGGCTAGTGTTGAGCTTAGAGAAGCAAATGATGCTATGTCATCCAAACTCAAGGAGCTCAAATCTTCCAAGAAAGAGTTTAAAGAAAAACATGATAAACTTGAGGGGATACATAATGAGCTCATCACTAGCTACAATATGCTAAAAGAAGAGTACACCAATCTCAAGATCAATCATGATAATCTTGTTATCTCCAATGAGTTTTTATCCAATGAGCCACATGATGCTACTAACGATGTTGTTAAGATTGATATAGCTACATCATGTGATGATTTAATTGTTGAGAGCACTGAGCAAGGATCTAGTAGCAAAGGCATGCAAGTGGTTGAGTCCGATAACTATGATGAGTATGTCAAGATCAAGAATGAGAATGAGAAGCTCAAGAAAGATCTTGAAGAGCTAACAACCACCAACACTATAGTGATAGAGACTCTTGATCATGATGGTGATTTGATTCTTGAGAATGAGAAGCTCAAAGAAGAAAACAAGAGACTCAAGAATGAGAAGAATCATGATGCACTCAAAGAAGAGAACAAGAAGCTTAAGTTGGAGAAAGAACATCTCAAGATTGGATTGAGCAAGTTCACTAGAGGCAAATCTCTCCAAAGTGAGCTACTAATGAACACCGTCATGAAGATGGATAGAAGTGGAATTGGGTATAATGCAAAAACAAGAGAAAAAGACTCAAGCTCAACAACAACACAAGCCAAAGCCAAAGAGGTGTTTTGAGTGTGGACAAGAAGGTCACTTTGCCCATGAGTGTCAAACTCTACCACCACAACCCTTGCCCAAGCATGCTAGACCCTTTGCTTTCAATGCTCATTATATGCTTAGGAAGGACTGTAATGGAAAAATGAAAGTCATGTTCTTAGGACCTCCTAACAAGAATAGGCCTAAAAAATTTGGGTTGCAAAGTCACTTGTTGAGAAAGTTAAGGGCCCTCAACAAGTTTGGGTCCCTAAACAAGCTTGATCTCTTGGGTGTAGGTGAACTACAAGACCGGTGGAAGTCATTGAGTAATTAATAGTGGTTGCACACAACATATGACTAGTGATCCTCGTATGTTCACCTCACTAGATGAAGAAGTAGATGGCCAAGAAAGAATTACATTTGGAGATAATTCAAAGGGAAAAGTGAAAGGATTGGGCAAAGTGGCAATATCAAATGATCACTCTATTTCAAATGTGCTATATGTTGCTTCATTGAGTTTCAACTTGCTATACGTTGGACAAATGTGTGATCTTGGCTTCCAATATTTGTTTACCGAGAAGGAAGTGATTGTATCTAAGAAAGATGATGATCAAGTTATATTCAAGGGATTTAGATACAACAACCTATATCTAGTGGATTTCACCTCCGAAGATGCTAACTTGAAGACATGCCTATTCACCAAAACATCACTTGGGTGGCTATGGCATAGAAGACTTGCTTATGTTGGGATGAGCTCACTCAAGAAGCTTATGCAGAATGAATTGGTGAGAGGGTTGAAGGATGTGAAATTTGAGAAGGACAAGCTTTGTAGTGCATGTCAAGCCGACAAACAAGTTGCAAACACTCATCCTACAAAAGCTTTCATGTCAACAACAAGAGTGCTAGAGCTCCTTCACATGGACTTATTTGGACCAACAACATACAAGAGTTTGGGAGGAAATCTTTATTGTCTTGTGATTGTTGATGACTACTCTAGATATACATGGGTGCTCTTCCTTCATGACAAAACCGAAGTGGCATCATGTTTCAAGAAGTTTGCCAAGAGAGCACAAAATGAGTTTGAAGTGAAGCTCAAGAAGATTAGAAGTGATAATGGAAAAGAGTTTGACAACACAAACATTGAAGCTTATTATGATGAAGTTGGAATCAAGCATGAGGTCTCCGCAACATACACTCCTCAATAAAATGGTGTAGTAGAGAGAAAGAACTAGACACTCATTACACTTGCAAGAACAATGCTTGATGAGTACAACACACCCGAAGCTCTATGGGTGGAAGCTATCAACACCGCATGTTATGCATCCAACCGCCTATTCCTTCAAAAGTTTCTTGGCAAGACACCTTACGAGTTGCTCAATGGGAAGAAGCTGGACGGCTCCTTCTTTAGGGTGTTTGGCTGCAAATGCTACATCTACAATAAGAGGCAACACCTAGGGAAGTTTCGAAGACGTTGTGATATTGGTTTTCTTGTTGGTTACTCATCAAAGTCCAAAGCATATCGAGTATTTAATCATGCCACCGGCTTGGTTGAAGAAACATATGATGTGGAATTTGATGAATCTAACAGCTCCCAAGGAGCACATGAGAATCTTGATGATGTAGGTGATGAACCATTGAGGGAGGCTATGAAGAATATTTTGATTGGAGACATCAAGCCTAACGATGATGAAGATGATGTACAAGTGATTGATCCCCCTTCTTCATCAAATGTGCCACAAGATGGTGATAAAGATGGGAGAGTAGAAAATGAAGATACTTATGTCTCTCATGATCAAATGGTGACACAAGCACAAGATGTTGATGCTCCACAATCTCCCCCTCAAGTGGTTAATCAAAGAAATTCACCTTTACTACAAGCTCATCCACAAGATCTCATCATAGGGAGTCCTTCAAAGGGTGTAATGACTCAATCTCAAAAACTTGCTTCTTTTATTGAACATCACTCTTTTGTCTCTTGTGTTGAACCTAAGAATGTAGAAGAAGCTCTTCAAGATTTTGATTGGATAAATGCCATGCATGAAGAGTTGAACAACTTCGCTCGCAATGAAGTTTGGACTCTTGAAGAGCGACCATAAGGTGCAAGAGTCATTGGAACAAAGTGGGTGTTCCATAACAAGCAAGATGATCAAGGCGTTGTTGTGAGAAACAAGGCAAGACTAGTTGCAAAGGAGTTCTCTCAAGTTGAAGGGTTGGATTTTGGAGTGACCTTTGCACCGGTTGCAAGACTTGAAGCCATTCGTATCCTCCTTGCATATGCATCACATCATGAAATGAAATTATATCAAATGGATGTTAAAAGTGTATTTTTAAATGGCTTTATAAATAAACTAGTCTATGTTGATCAATCTCCTGGGTTTGAAGACTCTAGATATCCTAATCATGTTTATAGGTTGTCCAAGGCACTATATGGGCTTAAGCAAGCCCCAAGAGCATAGTATGAACGCCTTTGGGATTTCCTCATTGAGAAGGGCTTCACCATTGGGAAGTTCGACACCACACTATTCACCAAGAAGCTTGATGGAGAGATCTTCATTTGTCAAGTATATGTTAATGATATCATCTTTAGATTATCAAATGAAGATTCTTGCAAAGAGTTTGGTGAATTGATGTCAAAGGAGTTCGAGATGTCTATGATTGGTGAGCTTACATTCTTTCTTGGTTTTCAAGTCAAGCAAATGAGAGAAGGGATTTTCATCTCTCAAGAAAAGTATACCAAGGATCTTCTCAAGAGGTTCAATATGGATGAATGTAAGCCAATCAAGACACCAATACCATCTAATGGATATCTTGACCTAGATGAGGGAGGTAAAATGGTTGATCAAACTCTCTTCCGCTCTATGATTGGTAACTTGTTATATTTAACCACATCTAGGCCCGACATCATGTTTAGTGTGTGTATGTGTGCTAGATTTCAAGCTAATCCTAAGGAAGCTCATTTGATTGTAGTTAAAAGAATCCTTAGGTATCTTAAGCACACACCAAGCATTGGTCTTTGGTATCCCAAAGGAGCTACATTTCAATTAGTTGGCTATTCTAATTTGGATTATGCCGGTTGCAAAGTTGATAGGAAAAGCACATCCGGAGGGTGCCATTTTCTTGGTAGATCACTTGTGTCTTGGTCCTCCAAGAAGCAAAATAGTGTGGCTTTGTCCACCACCGAAGCAGAATACATTGCCGCGGGTGCTTGTTGTGCACAAATGCTTTACATGAAGCAAACTTTGCTAGACTGTGGTTTAGTTCTAGAAAAGGTACCTCTTTGTGCGACAATGAGAGTGCGGTAAAGCTTGCTAATAATCCGGTTCAACACTCTCGCACCAAGCACATAGATATCCGCCATCACTTTCTTAGAGATCATGTTGCTAAGAATGATATATCATTAGAAGGTGTAAGGACCGAGGATCAATTGGTGGATATCTTCACTAAACCGCTAGATGAGGCAACATTTTGTAGATTGCGGAATGAGCTCAATGTTCTTGATTTTAGCAACTTCACTAGAAAATGAGCTTGTGTTGTCCCTTGCATTGCATTGTAATATACAACATGTTTACTTTATGGTAATGCACTTAGGGCTTGTCTAACATGGTTAAGATAACCGCCGGAAAGCATGTGAAGAAGCTTAACCTTGGATCAAACTTGACAAGCAACTAGAATTACTATCAAGTATTGCTTTGCATATGCAAATGTGTTGTTTTGTCATTTTCTTTCAAATTACCCTTTTATCGCCTATTTTCTTAAAAAGAAGTATAGCCTAAGACAAAATATTTTGAAAAATTTGAGGGTTTGAGAGAGGTCACTCACATCAGTCCCAATTGGTGTTTATTTGGGTCTTAATGAAGTTGGGACTTGATTGGGAACAGGCAGTGTGAAGGAACGTTGAAGATTTGTTGAAAATGGGCAACCGGATGTTGGACCGGACTCTGCTCCCTACGTTCGATCAGTTCATAGGAGGTGAACTATTGCTACATAAGAGTGACCGGATGCTGAAACAGTTCCTTTCCTGCATCCGGTCAAGAGAAGAAGATGAAGACAAGATCGACTGGACTCTAGCTGTGTCCAGTCAATTGTGATTAGACGTGTCCAGTCATGACTTGGGAGGTTTTGGACCTCTCTGTTGTCGACCGGACCCTGGGTGGCAGCGTCTGGTCATTGCCACTGGAGCGTCTAGTCAGTAGAAATCGTGCGGGTTCCGAACTCTTATTCCTTTCCTTATCCGTCATGTTGGGGGCCACCATAAAATTGTGCCGTGCTTTGACCTAATCCAATCACCCACGCCGACTTCACCATTCCCGAGCTGCCACGCCATCCTCACCAGCGACGCATTGCTTTGCCACCATGAGCCCATTTCCTCATCGCCACTGTGCCCGCGGCACCCCTGCACAATCGCGCCCGCACGCCGCCTCTAGTCCCGTGCATCGCCCGTGCCTTCTCTGCACCGTCTATCGCGCCACCTACCCATGCCCTAGCGTCACCATGCCTCGACTTAGCCACGCACCCACACTGCATCCTCACCGAAGCCCCTGCTGCCATCACCAGTGCTTCCATCGCCATGCCCTCATTGCGTCGATCAGCCACCGCATTGCAACCCTAACCCTAGGCGTTTTCTCGGTGGTGCCCTCATGTTCTATTCCTTTGCTCTTCGGATCACCGGTTTCATCAGGTAGCAAGCCATCATCTCTAATTTCATACCTATTACTTGCTTCTTAGGGTTTTGTATCTCTAGATGTATATTGAAATTATTCATATATCTAATCTATTCTATCATGCAGCGAGTCAGTATTTCTAAGGTTACTTTGGTAGTTGACAGTTAACTCAGGGCCGAACTCATGACTATGGATCGAGGCCAAGCCTCAAAAGTGTTAGTTGGCAGTCATTTCTTGTCTATGATAGTTGTTCTTTTCAGCTCCATCAATGGCATGTGTCAAGAATGCCAGAGGTGGTCCCGGTGATGAGGATCCGAGGCCCCCACCTCACCTACCTACTAGGGTGAAAGGCAAGGCGAAGAAGCTTATGACAAAGAAGAGGAAGTATGCAGATGCTGATACTAAGAGAGCAGCAGTAGTTGCAGCCACTGTAGAGCATGCAGAGAGAGGAGGTGCTAGGAGTGGTGTTGTCATTGTAGATTAGCTTTCACCAACTTAGAGGGCCTCCATCGAGTAGGTTGAGCGCCGTTATGGTAGTCTAGCTGGGACTGTCATGCTTGAGGGATGGCGTGTCGTATTGGGGGAGACTCAATCTTAGGGGGAGCCATAACAGTAGATAGAGCAGACTCAGGAAGGAGAGCAGACAGAGGAGACTGAGTAGGCATCTCAGCCATAGTTACGTCGCTCTAGTCGTACCCATGCTCAGGTGACACCGAGACCAGAGACACAGCAGAGGGGTTCTCATCCGCCTCCTAGACCATAGGATCCTCCTCTAGTGACTCACCTAGATTTGAGGGCCGTCATGGCCAAGCAGGTGCCGCAGCTTAGGTTCATGTAGTTCAAGGAGTGGTTCCCGCCGAGGAGGGATGAGTGTGCTTCAGAGGGTTTCTATACACCACTGCAAGAGGATTTCTATAATGCATATCTTAATAGTGGGGTGGCTTTCAGATCTTAGAGAGTATGTTCTATTGAGGCCATTGTAGCAGTAGCTAGAGAGTAGATCCACCCTCATCTCTCTTACTTGCCAGGGCTGATAGACTTACTTAGACGGATAGGCAGATATGTACCATCATGGGTCCGTGAGTTCTACGCCACACTTTGGATTGACCCAGGGCATAGGTTCATTCACTTTGCATTCAGAGGCCGTGACTATAGGTTGATGAGCTTTAGGGTTAGAGAGATTTTTAGGCTTTAGGAGTCACCTATCTGTCTACATGAGGTTTGCTATGGTCACATAGAGCCTCCTAGACGCCCTCATAGTGTTCTTGTGCCTCCCACAGATCTCATCCGACCTTGCTTCACAGAGTCTTTCGATGAGGGGTCAAGCAGGACACCTAGAGATCTTAGTCCTACAGCTAGACTGCTTGATGCTATTATGAGGAGGACCCTGCTACTGAGGATGGGATATCATGAGAGGTTGACTCACATTCAGTTATGGCTACTAAACTCTCTAATTCAGCAGACAGTGTTTGATGTATGGGATGTCATTCTATCCAAGATGGAGGATACACTTGCAGAGGGATTCAGAGGTCACAGGCAGTTACCGTATGCTCACTGGATTACATTTCTGATTCATAGGGCAGTTACAGTGAGGCCTCCTAAGATGTTGGCAGAGTATTCTAGTGCTACTACCAAGTTCCCTGCATATAACATGACACAGATGCTCTGCCACAGTGCAGTGAGGACACTAGTCAGCCGTGTCATCACCCAAAGGTGCTAGAGACTATAGCCTAGCAGGATGAGATCATCAGGGGCATTTGCCAGCGATAGAGGAGGAGCAGCTAGATGCTCAGTAGGAGGGTATGGTCAAGAGCAACCCTAGTGAAGTTCAGATGATGACTACCAGGATATCCCTCGGATGCCTCCTTGATGACATTGATAGTGAGGCTGGTGGTTCCAGCTTAGCTCCACCACCAGCCACCATAGACAGATTTCCACTCTACTTGCTATACTTGAGCGGATTGAGGTAAGATTAAGCTCACCGGGCCTAGGAGACAGTAGCTGCACTAGCACAGGTTCAGGCAGATAGGACGAGTTCCAGTGATAGCAGTAGGCTATCCAGCAGCCAGCAGCAACCCCCTCATTTAGCAGCAGTTACTTGGATTCGTGCAGCATGTCGTTACTACTATTGGAGCTCCCACCACCATAGCTTACACCCCTAGATCGGCTAGCCCTACCACCACTACAGTGACTCTACTTTTTTAGCCCAGTGGGATTCAGAGTTAGGGACCAACCAGCTATGCAGTTCGCTTCACCTATAGAGCAGGTGTCCTAGGTAGTTTACATCACCAGTGCTGGCCTAGGGTCCTTCTTTCACACCTCTACATACGGGCTTCACACTGGCTCAGACTTCGTCCGTTGCTTGTGCCAGACACCCTAGTCTCCAGGAGCCTTGGTGTGACATTCAGTGAGTTAACAGGGCAGCCTACACAGCTAGAGTTGTGAGTTCCTACTCCTACTATAGCTGCTCCTGTTACCAGTACCACAGAGATGCTCCCTTCATTCATTGCATCATCAGAGCCACCTGCTAAAGTGATACCTATAGAGTCACAGGCAGCGCCAGTTCCACAGCAGAACCCAAACTGTTTCAGCGTCACTTCCAACGATAGAGGGTCATACAGCTTAGAGCTCTAGATCAGAGGATGATGGCACACAGTTCCAGATCGCTCACCGCACCCCAGCGCCCAACTCGTGTGCTCCTGCCCCACCGACTGACCCATAGGTTTTGGTGGTTTGATGCCAAAGGGGGAGAGGGATCGAGTATGATTAGATCTAGGGGGAGCGATATATCTAGGGGGAGCTTACTTATTACATTTGGGTTTTCATCACTCTACATGCTCTCTATAAATGATCGGACTCCACGCGGTGGCAAATCTGGTCACTTCCTCCAGCGTGTCCGGTCAAACATTAAAAGCACGGGCTCAGGAACTTGACTATTGAGATCTAATGCACAAGGTTTGAAGCTCAGCCACATGGCGACCATCTGGTGACCGAACAACAGGGTGCGTCTAGTCAGTCGAGTTCAGTCAGCCCGAGAGTGCCTAACGGCTCTTTGAGTCTTGGGGCTCTATAAATAGGAAGGTACCGGCTTGGGACTCACTCTCTTGGCACTTTGACATACTTGATCTCCTTGTGAGCCTAAGCAAACACCTCCCACTCATCTCCATCATTGATTCATCATCATAGTGAGATTGGGAGTGATTCCAAGTGCATTTGCTTGAGTGATTGCATCTAGTGGCACTTGGGGATCCAATTGTGTGGATGAGGTTCGTATAACACCTCTTAGCCACCGAACCACCAAGTGTTGATTGACACAATGGGGATTGGCATGCCGGTAAGCACGTGAACCTCAGGAGAAAAATTTGTTGTCTATTGTCCTTTGGTATTCTCCAGGTGTTTAAATTGGTATTCATCTTGTGATCGGTTCACTCCTCTATGCGGCGGGGTATAATCACCCTACTCACTCATTTACATTCCCGCAAACTAGTTGTAGCAAGCTCTTTAATGTAGCTAGAATATAGAGCTTACTTTGTAGTATAAGTTCTTCTTGTGGAGCTCTTTAGTGTAGCAAGTGTGAGAGCTCTTAGTGAGTAGTGACTTAGCCAATTGTGTGCCTAGTGATTATAGTAATTAGAATTATTGGATAGGTGGCTTGCAACCCTTGTAGAGCTAGAGCAAGTTTGTATTTTGCTATTTTTCATACTAATCAAATTGCTCTAGTTGGTTTGTAGATTTTTTAAATAGTATATTCACCCCCCTCTAGCCATATTAGGACCTTTCACTAGGGCAAGTTGATCTCGGATATAAATAGCTAGCAATATCCCCTATTGTAGTCATCGACTCTCTCATAGGAATATCTACATTGTAATCGCAATCTCGCCGAATACAAGCAATACAAGGGTAGCAACTGGACGTACGTCTTTTACTCGCTTCCCGGGGGCCCGAACTAGTATAAATCTTATCTCCATCTGTGATTGTTCTTCGCACCAAGCGGGGTTCCCCAAGAACCAAATATCTATCGGTAAAAGACACCGTCATATTGTTTTTTGCTTGACATTACCAGATCGTAGGATTCTATCATAGTATAGGACACTATTGGATTTTTTAAATTATATATTTTATATAAGATTTGAAATATGTTGTATAGATTTTTTGACCCAAATATGTTGTATAGATTGAAGGCTATAATATTGATTTTGATTAATTTATCACTTTTTTCATTTAAGTGCTATTCTTGGCATTATTATCAAAACCCCTTACTATTTTATCTACAACCAAATCATAGTATCGTAGGATTCTAGGATACGAATCTGGGTACTAAAAATCTCGCTAACTCATATGAGCACGGGTCATGAATCTTGGTCACATACGGGATAAGGAGCGTGGTAGGATAGTTTAGGAAGTAAGAAAAAACAGAATGGAAGAAACCATGCACTCTTTAAGATTAGGTATATGTATAAGCTTAACCGTGTGGATGAACACATTGAATTTTGTGTTGGAAGTATTCCAAGAGCCAAGTTCTAGCATTGAATTAGTCCAATCAAATTCTCAAAAAAGAAAAAAGAAAAAAATGAATTGGTCCAATCAGATTTTGAGCCCAAGTCAGGATAATTGGACTGGATTAGGCCAATGTGGTGGAAGCCCACTATGACTATTTTCCTATTTTTGCTATGAATGGATGTTGAGCCAGGGGGTGCTAGTGCGGCAGCGCATGAGGCCTAGTTTTGATCTACAGCCACACCTTCCCTTATGCTCCTGTTTGTCCAAACTCCAAAGC
This sequence comes from Miscanthus floridulus, assembly GCF_019320115.1. NCBI lineage: Eukaryota > Viridiplantae > Streptophyta > Magnoliopsida > Poales > Poaceae > Miscanthus > Miscanthus floridulus. The sequence continues at coordinate 37,913,878 of NC_089595.1, forward strand.
AAGCCGGACTGTGCTCCCTGCATGCAGTGTGAGTGTGTGATGGCTTAGATTGGGTTTTATTATTATGCTGCACATCACACCAATAGTGGCTAGCACATATGTGCAGTATTTGTTCCACCCCTACATGTAGATGACTTTAGATAGATATTGTTGGGTTGCATGCACAGTATGGTGAGTTGTATGATTATTTTTCTTGATGTCGACTATATTGATCTCATGTGTTTTGCCATGTCTTCTGCGCCATGTGACGGGAAGTTATAATATATGATCATCTACATGAAACTGATCATGATTATACGGAGCCACGCTTGAATTATTTTTTTTATCTAGATTAAATTTGTGTGGTAGGATGTAGAATAGATTGTTTTAAAGCACCAGCGTGTTACAGGCGTGCTTGGGTGTGCCCTCAGTGCATCTCGGCCATAGTGGGAGATCCCAAGATCAGATCATGGTGCTCTAGGCACATTGATGTTAAAAAGGTGATACCTCATGGCCCTACTTGAATGTCAATGCTTGGAGTGGGCTCCTAGTGATCTAAGACTACAACTAGCACAATAACTTGTTTGGTCTGGCCACTCGATGGCATGGCAGGAAAGAGTGTAGCATGGAGAGGAGAGGGTCATGGGGAGATCACTAGAGGCGCACGTGAAGATATATAGGATCATGCCATAGTGAGGAGGTGGTGTAGGGAGGCTCAGAGCAACGACGTGCATCGCAGCAGCTGCACTAGCAAGTCTTAGAGGAAGAAGATGTCAAGGATGTAGGGAGCGAGTCTCATCATAATGACGTGCATCACAGCTACTCTTTTCTAGCTTTGGTGGTCCTACTACTAGTTCCTCCGCTTGTGGTCTGCTTAGGTTGGTGGAGAATGGGAGGTAGGCAGCTAGCCCCCTAGTAGCTATAGTGGAGGAAAGGGGCCCTATGCTTGGGTGCTCAACATCTGACTTCTTATAGGCGAGTGCCAATAGCTCTAGGGTTGGGATGAATATGCCATCATGCTAGTTTTAGGAGCTTGAGCCTGTATATGTGGTTGCTAGCCCTTAAATGTTTGGATATGCCATAAATGTCTTGCACCCCTTTTTTGTTAAGATCCTTGTTTGATTGACCAACCAAGTTAAGTTCTCGCTAACGCCAACCTTTGACCATGGTGGTTCTTTGCCAGTTGTAGAGACCATACCCAAATCCATGTTGGACCTCCCAGTTGCCTCTCCCAAAGGTGAGCTAGTGTAATGTAATCTCTCTTTACCGTGGCCTTAGAATCTTTTGCTTGCAAATCATGTAGCTATCTTATCAACTCAATCTTTGATTGGTATATCGTTTTTGGCCTTGAAGTTGCTCAATTCATCTCCAACCTTCCTAAGTCTTTAAATGTTTATCAGTCTTGGTCTCATGTTTCTACCCAATAAGACCAAATCCCATGTAAATCTTTTCTCTCAAGATCTCTATTGGTGGAAGCTAGATATGCATGGAAATTTAAGCAAGAATCTCGTGCTTAGTTGTCTGCATTAGTTAATCTATGTTTCTCCTATGCCATTTCTTTACCTTGGACCACCCCTTGTTGACTCCAAACCTTGTGACCATCTTTGCTTGCTCATAGTGCTTGTTCTTACAACCTAATCTGTGCCACTTGAAATTTCACTTTGGTTGTGTGATCGGTAATGGTGTTATGAGTTGCAACTAACGGTGCCGCGATGAAACCAAGAGCCTCCTATGAATGGCCGACACAAGGTTGTGCTACTCGGCATGCGCTGGTATCGAGGTTTCTAGTCATGATCCATTGTAGAACTACACCGATGTGTTATTTTCACGTGAGCTCTTCCTTGGTTATCTCTCCATATCTAATCGAAAGATCCCTATATCAGACCAAAAATAGTAGAGCTTCCTTCTGAAGTTGCAAAGAGGATAACCTTTGAGGAATAGGTCACCGACATGAACATTGGCAGATTGCAAGAGGTGGTAGACCAGTGACTCTGCTTGACTATCACTGTAATGATGTCGGCCATCTAGTGATCAACTTATGCCACCACTGTTGGGTCAAAAGGGCACACAACACTTAAAGTTGGACAAGTTATCAATCGGATGATAAATGGACTGGGATATTATGTCCTGTAATAGGTCACCTAGTGCTTATGAGCTTTCTATCCAAGTCTTGATCCTTACGTGTAGGGTGATCCTACAGTCAAAAACCGACTTTCTTCAGTGATCCCTTTTCTGTTGAATTCCAAGGTGACTGTCCGTTTGCACATCAAATACAATTGTTGCAGTCAAAAAGGAAGTTTTGGAGCTTTAAATGTTGAGAGACAACTAATTAGTTACCAATAGGAAAGTTAAGTTATAGCTAGGTAATAACTCTTTGGTAGCTCCAAAGGCTATGTCTCACAGACAATGGTAAGCAAAGAAATAGCAAAGCTGGTCAGCAATGCAAGTCATGCTTTCTTCTTCAAACCATGTGCTATCAAGTCAATTTCCATCTTGAACAACCACACAGATAGTACAATATGCTGTATCATCTAAGTAAAGAGCTAGAGAAAGTACGTCCCTAGTTTCGGTCAGCATCGTTATGTATATGGTGCTATCAAAGGATTTGTTTAGGACTATTGGATGAAGGATAGAAGGATAATAAAAAATGTTCCCTTATCTTGTAGGACTGCCCCTCCACGTGAAGTATGCATTGTGCCCTGCAAAAATAGCCCACAAGTCCAATGCTTGTGCATTGTCAAGTTGGTGTCTAAATCTATGGTTGAGGTCATTTCCTGAAAAGCCTATAAGGAAAAACCCTAGCCTCACTCCCTAGTGAGAAAGCTACCGCTGCTATAAGAAGAGTTAGAGACTACAAAACACACTCCCCAATGTGTGAATCAAAGGAAAAGAAGAGCGGGAAATCTATCCGGATTTCATGGCACTAAACCGGTTATCTTTAAGCCAGTGATTAGTGGCTCAAACATGGTTGGATTGTCACAAAACTTGACGAGCTCATTCCTTGCTTAAGATACTTCGATGTCTTAAGTTGGTTGAGGATTGGTTGAGTAAAGCATCGGATTTGAGAGATGTTTTGTCACAAAATTTTAGAACAAAGCAGTTTTGATAGATGATTTGTTTGGATAGCTGAATTTTGGTCAGTGGTTAAAGGACTCTTGGATCTAAGTGCCTACCAAAATTTGTGCACAATGGAGCCATAGTTTGTGAGATATGAACTAAAAACCAAGGTGCACAGAATCTATGATTTCTCTATTGACTGCTATCACCCCTCCAAATAGAAGGTTGTGTTTGTAATTGATGCCAAGATTAGTAACATGGTCAATGTTTTGCCATTAGATAATCCTTTAGGTGCCCTAGAGGAGACTTCTTGCACCCCTTTGTGGCTTGCTTTTGCCCTCTCATATCAACAATGCTTGAGCAGTCGAGGTGTTCTACAAGTCAATTTGTGCCATTACGGATCAAAAACAATTTGAAGACTGTCAAACAACAAATTTTAGATTATGATTTTGAGTTGTTGACTGACATTAGAAAGGAAGCCTCAATGTCAAAAGTAGTCCAACCAGGCAAATTTTGCGAGAGTGCAAGTCAACCCAACTTACTATGCAACTACACCATGAAGGCAAATTGTGCTCAACCTGCTTGGTGGTGTACTGTTTTTTCCAATTAGTGAATACTTGCAACCTTTGTTGTCCTCCAGACCTCGCTATCATCCTTCTTCAGCAAGGATTTCCAAATCGGACTTGTCCTTTGGTACCTTCCATGTGTTTTTACCCAAGAGGTTGCATCAGATTCAACCCAGATAATTGTGCCGCTTGGATACGAGAATTTCCTCAAATAATGATCATAGAAAACACTGAGTCAACCGAGTCAAATATCACATTCACCACTCACTCAACAAACTCAAATAATAAAGTGTTATCATTAGAGAAAGAGAACTGCACACATTGAACATTATGTAGTTTTCCATCGGTTGGCATCTGAGTGATTGAACAGTTACGACCGGCATAGACATTGTCTGTTGGTTACTCGGTTTCTCATAGCCTCAGAGGATGCTTACCCCATCTGTGATCTCATCCCTTATGAAAGGTTGTACTCGAGCTACTTTGGTAGATGACTATTTTTTGAACTTTATGAATGAACATGGAACCATTGTAATGAGTAGCTTTCAGAAGCTTGCAATCTAGTGCAAAGTTCACATGGTCCATGCTATATTCACTAGGGAAATAGATATTATGGGTAGTTAGTTTATGCTCTATGGTACTCTCTGTATCCCAAGAATGAAGTATTGTGCTATCTTAGATTCCTCCCTAAGTAATAATGCTTCATGGAAGTCAATGAAGGAAATTCTTCAGACAAAATTCCCAATGAAGAACAAGTATCAGAGAGTGTCTTGACCAAATTAGCCTCTCTGATGCTCCGAAGTTAAGTAGCCTAATGCTATCATTGATGTTGGAAAATGGATGACATGCTTCTCTTCCCTTAAAAGTCTTTCACACTGAATCTCGGGGTGAGATTCCCATAAGCATTGGATTTTGACTTAAGTAAACTAAGTCAAGCAATGATCATGATCTCTAGTTCATAATTTTGAAGTGATGATGAAGGTGTTGTGGTCCAATCTATGAAATTGAGTCCCAACCTAAACTTGGATAACACACCTTTGCTTACATGTGGACCCTGGTTAAGGTTAGGCATGAGTAATGTTAAACATGCTTGTTTCATGTACATTACATCAACATGCATCCATCTTGACCAATGGAAAAGTTTCATGAAGTTTGGGATCAAGAAGTCACATGAAATGATAAGTTATAATCTTTCTTGAATTGCTTCATTAGGTGAATGGGAACATGGGATGTCGACCAAACCTTGCTACCTTGCCCAAATGACTCTAATTGAATTCTACCACAAAAGTCATAAATGGTTCGTGTTGAACCAATGCCAAGAAAATGCCTCAATCGGTCTAAAACTCTAATTTAAGGTTTATCGTGATGCTGCTTTGACCAAGGTCAAATAAAAGTGTGGAAACAAGTTATGAAGTTTGACCTTTAATAAAAGTTGAAGTTTGAGTGGAGTATAGCAAACTTTATTTTTGGACTAAGCCCTGATTCAACTTCTAAGTGGCTCAAACAATGGCCTCAAGTTTGGATGCAGTGCTGTTTTAGCCTCTCAGAAATGTCCCTGATTGACAACAGCAAGTTGACATGTTGTGGCATTTTTATCTTTGAAATTCATATGGTAACTCAACTAGATTCCTTAATATGATTTGAAGTACACTCTGTACTAGAAATAATGAAGCAAGTCTCATCAAGTTTGGAGTTCATTTGGATCTTCGAAGTTAGTTTCAAAATCAGCAAAGACTAACTGTTTCCAGGAGTTAACTAAATCTCATTTTTGTTTCGTATACCCTACTTTGGAGGCTTGTATATTCCTAACCAAACTGAACCAGTCCATGCTCCTTTAACGAAAGACGTAGAGCGTGATGTGCACAACAAACTTTGTTTAAGGGTCATGAGCTACTTTGTTCCCTAACTTAGTCAAACTAAGGCCTCAAAACTGAAACTAGTGCTGTTTTGGATCTCAAAATTTTGGTTGTCCAAGATTTATAATGTTGATGATGGTTGGCATTTCACGTTCTTGGATTTTTGTTAAACAACTCAAGTTGAGCCAAATATAAAAGTTAGAGTTTACATCTTGGAGAAGGACATACAAAAGGTTGGGATCAGTTTGACCATGTTTGGATCAAGTAATTGGAGCACAAGCAGAGCGAAGCTTAACCCTTGTTTAGTCGCTAACACTATCAACTTGGGGCTTAATTATCTGCTAATGGAGAGCTCTAATGGCTAGGCATCCATAATGAATTTTGTAGATCATCAGGTGGGCTTCAACTTTGCTTTTGAGCCCAAGGTCCAAATCGGCCCGTAGCTGGCCCAAAATCGACTCCCACCTTGCCCTGACCGTCACTCGCCACCTATTCAAGGGAATGCCAACATGCCCTCCATGCACTAGAGTTTTCCCCCACCATGGCAGTACATTGATGCCACGTGACCTCGCCCTTGCCCCTACCCCTGCCTGTGCCGATGGGGAGAGCGTTGTGCCGCTGAGCTCCTCCCCTCCCTCACTCGCTCCATGCCCTCTCTCTTGATCTGCTCTCTCGCTCCCTCTCTAGGCCACATGTGGACATCGCCATTGCTAGCTACTGACCTCTTGGTCATGGTCATTCCTCTGTGCATCCTCCACCCTGGCCGCTAACCCTAGTGCCATTGCATCGCATGCCGCCACGCCTTCTCTAGCCCCAACCACGCCGCCATTGAAGCCGCTCTCCAAGTTGTGGCCGCCATGGCCCATGTCCGCCATGAGCATGCATGGCCAGAAGGCCACGGGTTTTAGGTGGCCAAGCCATGGGCCAGGCGCGGCCACGGCCCAGCCCCGTCGGCCCTTCCTCACCGCTAGCGAGGCCCCATCGAGCCGAGTCGGCCGACGGCCAGCTTCCCCATGCGGTTGATTTACTTTTGAATCAAGAGAAGGACCTCGCGCAACAATAAGAGAAATGGGGAGGGCCTAACTGCAAAGATAAAATAGTGCCTAGAAGGACCTATTCGCTAGAATCTATTTTCATGAAAGTTCAGGGTCCTCGGTGCAAGTTTGTTTTTCTTTTATGGCTAAAACTTTGGAAAATCATAATAAATCATAGAAAAATTGTAAAATAGCAAATGAAGACTTTTTAGAATACTTGTGAGTAGATCTACACAGTAGAGTCATCTTATGATATGTGTTAGTAGAAGGTTTTTGTTGTTTTTATTTATCTAGGTTAATTAGGGTTTTCTAGGGATAAATTCATATCTAAAGTTGTGGTGCTCCAAATGAGGTGAAATTTTTATGGTAGGCTACTAATGCTATGTGTGTGCTGTGGTAAAAATTTCATGTTAATTGGATGTAGTATGATTGAGTTATTGATTTAAATTGATTAATGCTTGATAAATGGTTTTAGATGGTTTATAAATAATTTATATATGCAAAAATGTGAAAGGTGGTTACTTTGACCTTGCATGGTGATATTGTGACCTGAGGAACCCTAAAATGGCTATATGATTATAGAAAATAATGATCTTTAGATTTATCTTGTTCTCACATGTTTATTAATAATTAAGATTTGTCTTTTTCATAGCAATTAAATTATAAAACCTGAGTATATGAATTTTGTGCAGTGGCCATGTTTTGATAACATCTACCACTCATAAAAATCTCAGCCCCAAACTAATTGTTCTCATATAATACTAAAAATAATACATATGTTGCATTATTAAAGTAGAGGATGAATGTTGTGAGCATATACATGTATTTATTGTCATGTGATGTGATGCTCCTTGTAGCTATTCCTACATGCTATGATTGTTTGAATACAATTTCAAGATGTTTGGGTAGCATATATGTCAAGAATATGTTAGTTTGTAGCAACTAAATGATAGATGAATGTAGTATGCCTCTGCTGTTTGGGCTGCATGTACAGTTTTGGTTAAGAAATTAATTTTGTGGTGATAATGATGTTTTCTGTGAATATGTTGAATACCAAAGTTATAGATAAATTCCTTATCTTGCTTTTCATAAAATTTCATGGTTTTAGGCCCAATTATTTAGGATTTATAGATTTTACAAGTTTGCTATCAGCTTTTGGATGTCCTCTGGACAGATCTGAATGATTGTATTGTTTGGCTTATGTAAATATGGAATCATGTATTGGTGATAATAGGAGAGTTGTAGTGCTTTTTCTAAGCTTTCTAAAATGTCTAAGATCACTGTTTTGGTGGTCTAGAACTCTAGTGATTGCTATTCAAAGTGGAATGGTAGATTCTGTCCAAATCTAGATAGAGATGCCTTCTTAATGTTGTTTACCCTTGTTAGCTATAGAATCATCTTAAGATTATAATAACAAAGTTATATATAACTTAATAAGATTTATATAAAGTTAAGAATCATGCTTGTTGGATGAATATAACTTGAGATATGCATTTCTGAAGTTACTATCAGTTTTCTGTCCTTAGTTGTATAAGCTCTGCTTCATTATGTATTTTGACCTTATCATTTGTTGAATCAGCTTTTGGTATTAATAACAATGTTTTATATAATTTTATTAGCTTTCCAAAAAGCCAAGGATCACACTTTTTTCATGCCTAGAACTCTAGGTATGGTTAAAACAAGTGATTGTGGTGCTGTTGTTCAGAATCTGTGTTTATACCTAAAATTGTTTGCTTCACCTTGCTTTGCTTTGTGTGTTGCTAAGTGTGGCTCATGCCTATGATGGTGTTAAGTTAATATACCTAAAAGCTTGTGAAACTTGTGTTATGCTTGGTGCTTCCTTCCTTGCTATCCTAGCATGATAGGTTTTGTGATGCTTAATTAAGTAACGTGGAGTGCTTATATATGTTCGGTGTAACATTGTACTCATCTTGAATACTTTTATGCGAGGCATCTCATATTGCCATTCTTCGCATTCATGCACTTGCATTATTGCATCTCATCTATGTATGCTAGATGCACCACATGAAGGACATGATGTTGGAGCCGAGCCCAAAGATGGAGTTTGGTGAATCCATCCAGAAGACGGAAGGACTAAGCAAGTGCCGAGAAGGGAGATGCTCACCAAGTGAGTGTCATCTAACAAACACTGACCTAGTGTTGGATCCTAGGCATGCCCCGAACCATTCCAAGCCTCCTATGTTTTACAAATATCAACTTGAGTCCTTTTATGTTTGATGCATTAGTTTATAAGAGTTGATTGGAACCCCTTGATGCATATAACTTCCTTGTCTAGAAATACATCTTGAACCCTATGTAGGTCTAGGATTGAATATATGCTTACCAATGCTTAGACTGATAGAAGTCGGGTGATTTCCTGTCATCGACGAAATATAGGTGGATACCAAAGCACGGTTGACTATATTGCTATCGTGGAAAATAACCATGTGATGATGAATAAACAGAGACCGAGCAGGATCTAGTGATTGAGAGGCAGCAGGACATGGAGGTCTTGTGTGCATATTATATCCTGTCTGTGTCGATTAAGGACCATACCATTGTTGGTGAATCTATCGAGATTGAATGCCTACCTCTCACTTAGCTGGTCGGATAACTTGTTCCGACCACGAAGCCGAGTAGCTAAACTTTGGTCGGGCCCCGTTCTGTAAAAGTGCATACTCTGGATGGTAGTAAGGATGTGCGGGGAGCCAGACATGAGCCCAAGGGTAGGGTAGTCCTGAACGTCCTGGCAGCTGGCCGTCCCTGATTGTGCAACGCTGATCGAACCCGTGAAATGTGGACATGAGTTGTACCAAAGGTGACCTAAGACTACCTTGGCACAGGTATGTCTGGGTTTGTGTTAGGAATAAATTCTCAGCTGGTTGAAATCGATTCGAATGGCCATCTCTCCTAGATAGTGAGAAACTCTGACTCACACCATCATAGTAATTGGATTATGGAATATGATGGTTCTGATGAATATGAAAAATCTTACACCGGCTATGGTTACTATTGTTATGCTACTAAATGCTATGCCACTGGTTAGTTGCTAATCTAGAGATGAATAGCTATAATTAACTTGATGACCGAATTATAAAATGTATAGCTAAATTAGTGGGTTTTTATCCAAAATATTGTCAAGCTAGCTCCACTTATAAAGCCTTGCATAATCCTTGGTGTCACTTTATTTTTGGTTTATGACGGGTAAGTCTAGCTAAGTACATTCGAGTACTTAGGGTTTATCCCACCATGTTGGAGGTGAAGTTCTCGGCCTGCTGAAGATGGTGGCTAACCGTCGGTGGGCTCAGCGACTCTATATAGTGTTCTTATCTATATGCTTTTGTCAGAGGATGTCAGTATGCTAGCAATGTATTTGGAACTTATATTATTGTAATCATTTGAAAGCAATGTTGTTTTCACTAATCAGTTTTGAAACCCAAACTTGTATTATTATTTGTGAACTCATTGTAAACATTATTTTCACTGCAACTCCATATATATGATGTGTGAAAGGGACCATGACTCCTAAGAGGGGGGTGAATTAGAAAACTTAAAATTCTAACTCTAACTAAGGCCTCTAATTTCACCTAGTCAAAACATATGCAAAAGATAAACTATCTAAATGTGCAACTACGATTTTACTAGGTGTGTGGCTATCTCTACCGCAAAAGGAGTTATGCAACCTAGGTTCCAAACCTATCAACTATCCTATTACTAAGCTAGGAAAGTAAAGCACATACTAAGATTGCAATATAAATGCAGAAGCTAAAGAGTAAGGTAGAGATATGCAAACTCCCATCGACAACTCTGGTATTTTTATCGAGGTATCGAGAAGCATGCAAGCTTCCCCCTTGTCCTCATTGGAGCCCCTCGCAAGGAATCCCTCGCAAGGGCCAAGCTCCCAGTCGGGTAACTCCGTGGATAGCCTCGGGCCTTCTCCACGCGTAAGTGGGTCTCCGACGTGCCTTCCAACAAGCCTCTCCTGGATGCTACCCGCCGTCTTCACTATCAAGCTTTCGGCTAAAATGTCACGGGCCTTGTTCCCTTTGGTACACGGTGGCGGCCACACCACAAATGTGGTTGGTGTGATCTCACAAGACTACAAGCCCCTCCGATGTACAACAATGGTGCGCCCAAGCACCGAGTGATAAGATGTGTGCAAACCTCACTAAACATTAGGCCTAAACCTAGAGCAAGCGCATAAGTGGTGGTCTAATCAACCTAAGCACTTCGCAAAGCACCTATGCTAATCACCTAACAAATCACTAAGCACTATGCAAGTGGAGATCACTAAAATGGTGTATCAACACCCTTGGTATGTTTCCTCACTTCTCCACATCTCAAATGGCTAGTTGGGGGGTCTATTTATAAGCCCCATAGAGAAAGTAGTCGTTGGGGGCAAAACCTAGCTTTCAGCTACTGACCGGACGTTGCTGTCGTCCTGACCGGACGTGTCTAGTCATCCTGACCATTAGAGCACGCACGTTGAGTCCGATCTCACTCAATCGAACACGTCCAATCGCACTGGCCCCGCTCTAGAACCTCTTTGGACTCGATCAAACGCTGTACTTTGTGTGTCTGGTCATCCAGTGCCGCTGCATTCGGTCACGCTAAATACATTGCTGTGATGAAGAACAATGTCATCGATGCATTCGGTCACTACTTCGCTCAGCATCCGGTCACAGCTGCTGACGCCTACTGTTGCCAAGCAACTAATAGAACTCATCTAGTCCCGATAAGGATCACGTCTGATCGCCTCTGCCGAGCTTGTTTCTTCATGATCTTGCGTCTAGCTTGGTTCCCATATTCGTGCTTGGACTTTGCTTCATATCTTGGGTATTCTCTTGTGCTTCTAGGGTCTTGATTTTGGTGTTGATCATGGGATGATCATGTCGCCTTCACCCAAGTCACGTCTTGCACCCTATTGAACTACAAAACAATTACTTGCAAATTCATTAGTCCAATTTGGTTGTGTTGGTCATCAAACACCAAAATCCAAAGTAAATGGGCCTAGGGTCCATTTTCCTTACAATCTTCCCCTTTTTGGTGATTGATGACAACACGACAAAAACAAGCAAATAATAAAAATTTTGGAATTTAAAAATTATTTACTTGCTAGGATGCAATGCAAAGGGCAAGGTTATATGATACTAAAAGATACCACATGTAAACATCTTTGGAAACTTATCTTGCCCTTCCGAATGTCCCCATGTGGCATTATGGATTTAAGCCTCCCCCTAACTCCATAATCCACTTTCCTCCCTTTCTCAGACCATTACCACTTGTAAATTATTATGATCGGGCTTGCTTTTGGTCCTACAAATTCTCCCCCTTTGGAATCAAACACTGAAAAGGAAGACATTAGTAGCACAAGGGAGGGTCAAACTTTGTGATCCTTTGTATGTGGAGTGGAATAGGTCACAAAATTTGACTCTCACATTACATAGACTAAGCTCCCCCTAAATATGTGCATACATATGATGGAGAATGTAGTTTATGCATAATTGCAAGTTGATACTAAAGGGAGGTTAATCTATATAATGCATGGAGAAAGCATATAAATACCAAAGTGAAATCAACATGATGATATCGATTTAGAAATACCACATGTGGAAACCAATTTGATTTATACTACTTGCAATAGGTGGTGGATATTTGAAGTATGATGCTTAACTTCGGGGACTCCATTTTCCTTGCAATGAGACTACTAAACACATGATAAGCTTGAAAAGGTGTTAGTATCAAAGCATCCAACTTGTAGAGTAACCTCCCCCTAAATTTGTGCACACAAGTATGGAATACTTGTAGGAGACATGCATATTGATTTTAGAATAAAAAATACCACTTGAAAGATGACATCACATGAATGTGAGAATCATTTTCGAAAGTGATATTTGGGAGAAATTATCTACAATTTGGACTTTGGCACATATTAGATGAACAATTGTAAAACAAGCTATGTGTCGTGCTCCTAAACAATTTAAACCATGTAGGTTTGCTCCAAGGGTTAAGAGTGAAATCGAGCAAGCCTACCATAAGATATACCTAGTTTATGCAAGATAAAATATTAAACATGCAAATGCAAACCTAGGCATGAAAAGGAACTAGATGCTAATTGAGATTGCAAGAAATTAAATCTAGTTACCTGACATGGGAAGGGGAATTTGGGTCCATATTATTCACTAACCCACTTGGCAATTACCTTGTCCATAATGATGCACCCCATGAAATGCACCCATACTTTGCCAAGTCTCCAAATTCCCCAAAGTCCATCGGACTTCTCACTTTCCTTTCATAATCCAAACCTTCTTGGTGCTCTTCATGTTGTAAATGATCTCCTTTGGCACCCAAATGCGTTTGGCCCCATTGTTGGCTTGCTTGTTCACCTTGATGGCCACCACCTTGTCATTTTTCTTCTTCAAGAGATAAGGTGTGGAGGCCTTTTTGTCCACCTTGTTGGTGTAGGTGTTGGAGAGCTTGCTTGTTTCCTTTTTGTTTTTCTCTTTCTTCTTTGCTCCTCCCCCATTTTTCACCTTGCACTCATAGGACTTGTGGCCTTCCTTGTGGCATACATAGCAAACCATGATTTGTCCTTCATCAAGCTTCTTCACTCCCTTGATGGTGTTATCTTGATGAAGTTGGGCCTGCTCTGTTTTGTCTTTTACTTGAGTCAAGTCCTTGGTGAGGTGAGCCACTTCTTGCTTGAGTTGCTCATTCTCCATTATGACCTCTTGTGTGCATGTTTCTACCACAACTTTCTCAACACAAACTTGGTTGCACAAGGGTGAGTCTAAACATAAATCATTACAAGAAGTAGAGGCATCCTTTTTAGGCATGTCAAAAATTGAACCTTTCTTTTTAGGTGCCTCGGTGGGGGTTGTACCGACAGCTTCAAGATTAGCAACTTTATTAGTTAGCTTATCACAATGTTTGCACATGGTTTCCGTTTTAGCAAGCAAACTTTTATAAGCATCTTGTGAGCTAGCTAACTTTTCTTTTAATTTTTTATTTTTCTTTACAAGTTGCTCATCATTGATTGTCCATGCATTTGTTGTTGCACTAGCCTCAAGTTGCTCAATTTTAGTATATAGTTCAATATTGAGATTAGCAAATGTCTCATATTGTTCAAGCAAGGTTTTATATGCTTCTTGTAAACTATCTAGCTTTTCTTGCAACATTTTTAGCTTCTTTTGTTGGCTAGTGCAAGCCTTAGCATATTTAAGATTTTCTTACACAAGTTCATTAAGAGAAGATTTCATCATCACTATCACTCTCACTGGAGGATGAGCTTTCATTACCTTGTGCCATAAGGCACACATGAGAAGAGCTTGATGATGAGTGCTTGTGGCCTCGCCTCTTGTGATGGTCTTCTTCTTCACTTGAGGAATCATCCCATGACCTTATTGATGTGAGGGCTTTATCCTTGCACGCCTTCTTCTTTGTCTTGGGTGTGGGCTTATTTGGACAAACTTCCACAAAGTGCCCCAACTCGCTGCATCCATAGCATCCTTTCTTTCTTTGCTTATTTCTTTGATTGGTGAAGATGAAATCTTGAATTTGAATGGGCACACCCTTGACATTGAGTTTTTGGATCATCTTTTCCACCTTGTTAATAAGTTTGATTGATTCTTCATCAAGGTCGGAGGTGGAGGAGGAAGATTGATCAATATCACTTGATTCTCCATCATCATCATCATCCTCATCTTCTTCTTCATCTTCACTTGAGGAGCTTGAGCTTGAGCTTGTCTCAACTTGCTTGCCCTTCATCTTCTTTTTCTCACTATATGCGAGAGCTTTGCCTTTGCTTGATGATGGGGCTTCTTCTTGACCCATCTTCCATGATATTTCAAATGCCACTATGTTGCCAATGACTATGGCCAGGGTCATGGTGCTCAAGTCCTCCATGTTGTGAAGGATGGTGATGATGCTTGCATATTTCTTTTGTGGTAGCACGGAGATGATCTTCCTCATGATGTTTGCATCATCTAGCTTTGTTAATCCTATTGAATTGAGCTCATTGATAATTAGATTCAAATGAGAATACATATCACGAACAAGCTCTTCAACATTCATTTTAAAGGAATCATAATTTTGTTTAGCTAGACAATGTTTTTGCTCACGGACATTAGTTGCGCCATCATGGAGCTCTTGGAGTTTTAACCAAATTTCATGTGCCATATTTAAAATGCTAAAAGATTCAAACAAGCAATTTTTAGCTCTAGCATTGAAATGAATTTCTTTTTCTTCACTTTTTGTGGGTTTATCAGGATTCTTAATGGGTTTCATCCCGCCATGAGTGACTCTCCAAACACCCAAATCTACCGCCTCAAGGTGACAAGCCATTCTAGCTTTATAGTAGGGGAAGTTAGTGCCATCAAAGTGCGGAGACCTAGAGGTATCCATCCCAACCACTCTAAATAGCGTTGGCTCAATGGCGGTGAAGCCAAAGGTCCAAATTGAGCCAATCGGCTCTAATACCAAATGAAAGGGACTATGACGCCTAAGAGGGGGGGGGTGAATTAGGCAACTTAAAACTCTAACTCTAACTAAGGCCTCTAATTTCACCTAGTCAAAACTTAAGCAAAAGATAAACTATCTAAATGTGCAACTATGGTTTTGCTAGATGTGTTGCTATCTCTACTGCAAAAGGAGTTATACAACCTAGGTTTCAAACCTATCAACTAGCCTATTACTAAGCTAGGAAAGTAAAGCAATACCAAGATTGCTATGTAATTGCAGAAGCTAAAGAGTAAGGTAGAGATATGCAAACTCCTATTGACAACTCTGGTATTTTTATTGAGGTATCGAGAAGCGCGAAAGCTTCCCCCTAGTCCTCATTAGAGCCCCTCATAATGAATCCCTCGCAAGGGCCAAGCTCCTAGATGGGTAACTCCATGGATAGCCTCAGGCCTTCCCCATGTGCAAGTGGGTCTCCGACGTGCCTTATGGCAATCCTCTCCTGGATGCTCCCCGCTATCTTCACTATCAAGCTTCCAGCCGAAATGCCACGGGCCTTATTCCCTCCGGTACACAGTGGTGGCCACACCACAAAAGCGGTTGGTTTGATCTCACAAGGCAACAAGCCCCTCTGATGTACAACAATGGTGCATGCAAGCACCGAGTGATAAGAGGTGTGCAAACCTCACTAACACTAGGCCTAAACCTAGAGCAAGCACATAAGCGGTGGTCTAATCAACCTAAGCACTTCGCAAAGCACCTACGCTAATCACCTAATGAATCACTAAGCACTATGCAAGTGGAGATCACTAAAATGGTGTATCAACACCCTTGGTATGTTTCCTCACTTCTCCACATCTCAAATGGCTAGCTGGGGGTCTATTTATAAGCCCCATAGAGAAAGTAGCCATTGGGGGCGAAACCTAGCTTTTAGCTACTAACATGCGCTGCTGTCGTCCTGACCGGACATGTCCGGTCGTCCCAATCGTTAGAGCACGTGTGTTGATCGGACTCTAGGCCGAGTCTGGTCTCACTCGATCAAACGCGTCCGGTCACACTGGCGCCGCTCTAGAACTTCTCTGGACTCAATTGGACATTGTACTTTGTGCGTCCTGTCATCCAGTGCCGCTGCGTCTAGTCACGCTAAATACATTGTTGTGATGAAGAATAGTGTCATTGGTGCATCTGGTCATTGCTTTACTCAGCGTCCAATCATAGCTGCTAATGCCTGCTGTTGCTAAGCAACTGATCAGATGCGTCCGGTCACCTCTGCCGAGCTCGTTTCTTCATGATCTTGCATTCGGCTTGGTTCCCATCTTCATGCTTGGACTTTGCTTAATATTGTGGGTCTTCTCTTGTGCTTCTAGGGTCTTGCTTTTGGTGTTGATAGTGGGATCAACATGTCACCTTCGCCCAAGTCATATCTTGCACCCTATTAAACTACAAAACAATTACCTGCAAATTCATTAGTCCAATTTGGTTGTGTTGGTCATCAAACACCAAAATCCAAAGTAAATGGGCCTAGGGTCCATTTTTCTTACAATGTGTATTTGCTTAATCGTGCGATCTTGGTTGTGATGTTGATTTACCAAGGTCCTTCATGACACTCGGCGGACTACAGGGTTTATATAAGTGAAAGTATGTGCGTGTCAACATGTTAAACGGGGACAACCATACTTGAACTTGTATGAATTGGGCGGTTCTATCACGCTCGCCATAGTCGTAGCATGAGGTTCCCGAATGCAAAGACTAGAGCGAAACTCCTTGAAGAAAAGTTAGGAGACCTTTGGTCATGATATCGATTAGCAAACTGATGACTTGAGGGGAGGTGCAGAACTCAGAACTAGCCCTAGGGAAACCATCTCACGCGCAAAATGAATGTCGATATCTCAATATGTTATATGTGTCGATGATGAACTAGGTTGGAGGTCATCTACACCATGCTCACATTATCACAGTAGCCAGGTGACGCTATGAAGAGGATGATGGAGATCCTACAACAAATAAAGAAACCAATAGCACTCTGCAATAGCGTGTGCTTCTACATGGTATTTGGCCTTAGTTCTAGAACATGATATCATAGTCTGCCGCTTAGAAGACCAAGAGACAAGGTTATCACCAAGGTAAATGCAGTAGCCAAATGTCGAGCGCTGAGAATCAGGGTGGCTAGCCCAATCCACATCTAAATATGCTTTGAGAGACGTTAGTGGGAGTGAGCTAAAATGTGAAGACTCATGACCAAAGTACGTTTAACATAACACAAGATGCGTTTATTGAAATGGAGGTGTGGTTTCTTGGGATCATGCATGTAGGGACAGACCTACTGAATAGCATATGCAAGGTCTGGTATAATTAGAGTGAGATACTGAAGCGCCCCAGCAAGATGGGGATACTCTATAGGATCAATATCTTGCAAACCTTCCATAGTGAAGAGTTTGGCCTTGGTGTCAACAGGTGTAGCAGTAGGGTGGCATTCAGACATACTAGCACATTGTAGGAGATCAACTACATATTAGTGCTAGGAGAGAGTCAACTCATCAGTAGAGCGATAGATATCAATGCCAAGAAAAAATGGAGATCACCAAGATCAGTCATGGAGAACTCTGAACGAAGACAACCAATAATATCCTAAAGGAGATGTGTGGTGAAAGCTATCAAAATAATGTCATCAACATAGAGCAATATGTAGGCAAGTATAGAGCCATGCTTAATGACAAAAAGTGAAGCATCTAATGGTGAGGAAACAAAACCGAAGGTACAGATATAAGTGGCGAACCATTGGTACCAGGCACAAGGGGCTTGTTTTAGACCATAGAGGGACTTTTGCAGGTGGCACACATGGTTAGGATGAGCAACATTGATGAATTTGAACGGATGCTGACAATATAAAGCCACAGAGATATTCCCATGAAGGAAGCCATTTTTGACACCCAACTGATGAATGGACCAAGACTAGGAAACCATGATGCTCAGAACAATGCGGATGGTGGCAGGCTTGACAACTTGGCTGAAGGTCTCATTAAGATTAATACCAGGACACTATGAACAACCACGGACCACCCAATGAGCCTTGTAGCGAGCCAATGAACCATCTGAATGAAACTTGTGTTTAAACATCCATCAATGTTGGCACCTACTGGTTTATGCACATGAACGAGAGTCCAGGTGGAGTTGCCGATGAGAGTATCAAATTCATCTTGCATAGCCTAACACTAGTGATGGTCTACAATAGTTGGTCTATAGGTCGCAGGGACAGGTGAGACACTGGAATAACTCACATGAATGCCGAGTCCATCCACCGGCTTTATGATGCCATGCTATGAGCGTGTCACCATGTGCGATAGAGCCAGTGGTGGAGGTGCAGGAACCGTGGCAGACTGAGGAGCTGAGGACGAAGACGACGCTAGTGTCATGTGTGACTGCATGGGGTCTAGTGCTCTAGGCGGCATCAAGGGGACATGAGCGAGGAGACGCACTAGATCATCATTAGCAGTGGTGGCCGAGACATCCTTCGGAGGACTTGTAGGAGAAAACATGGAACTCATCCTGGTGGATGTGTGAGTTACATCATAGAGGTAGTCAATGGAAGTGATGTCATTTGGAGGAGATGACATGGTGAAGGGGAACACAAACTCATCAAAAATCATGATGAGAGGTGATGACTCATTGTGTGAGTGGATTGTAGCACCGGTAGCCTTTGCGTTTGAGTGTGTAACTAAGGAAGACGCAAGCAGCGGAGCAGGGAAACAATTTGTGGTTGGCAGTGGATGCTAAGTTGAGATAACAAAGGCAGCAAAACACACATAGAACACTGAGGTCTGGAGGTGCACCAAAAAGGTGAGCAAACAGTGTCTTGTACCCGAGGATTGCTTTTGGACGCTGGTTAAGAAGGTACACGGGTGAGGGCCTTGACCCAAAAGGAAGTGGGCATGTTGGCATAAAAGAGTAATGCGTGAACAACATCATAAGTCATGTGAATGGCATGCTCATCCTTGCCATTTTGTTGGGAAGTATGCGGACAAGAAAGCCAAAGAAAAATCCCTTGTTGATGAAAGAAATCAACATTAATATGATGACAAATTTGTGTTTGTTGTCAAGCTAAAAAGAGCCAACGGAGGTCTAGAACTGGTTTTGCACATGAGCCACAAATGCAATTAGCATATCATGAACTTTAGACTTATAACATAGTGGAAAAGCCCAGAAATAGTGAGTACAATCATCGACTATAATGTGGTAAAATTTGTAACCAGAAGGGCTAACAATACGGGAAGTCTAGAGATCACAAAAAACTAACTAAAATGGGGCAGTGCTAAAGAGGATGATCTAGTAAAAGGCAGACGGACATGTTTGCCAAGTTGACACGCAAGACATATAGAGCTACTAGCTAGTTTATTATTACAAGAAATAAGCCCCGTTTTATTCAAGGCTACAAGGACATCATGACCCGATGACTAAGACAACGATGCAAACATCAGATGATGTGACAAATGGAGAGGAGGGTAGCAGCGATGTGGGGGTGTGGGCACCAAAGGTGTAGAGGTCACCAACACTATTGCAACAAAGAATCATGTGCTGAGTATGAAGGTCCTTAACAGAGAAACCAAATGGAGATAAGTTTTTAACAACAGAAGGAACGAGAAGAATATTATGTAGATTAAAGTTGGATGAAGGAGTAGTGTCGGTGTTTTGAGTAAACACCAATGAGTAAATTTATATATTGCGTGTCTGACCTAGATGGTGTGCTAAGAGGATACAAGGATTATACTGGTTCGGGCTGAATGTCCCTACATTTAGTTTTGGGCTACTTGTGTTACTAGCACTGGAAGTTCATAGTAGGGGTTATAAATAGGCAAGAGAGGGACAGGTCCCAAGTCTCCGGTGGAAATATACGAAAGGATGCCGAGAGCTCGGTTGCTACACAGCTATGTGCTAGATGCTAATGGTTTTGCTGTGATGCAGCGCGATATGCGATGTGGTGAATCGACCCCCCTAGTGGGATGCCCTGCTTTCCCTTTTATAGGTCAAGTAAAAAGCAGGGGTTACACCAGAAGGGAAGGGGGAATAAAAGGAAATAAGGCTCCTGGAAGTGTGCCATCCTCCTCTTCGTGCGGGTCCCGCTGACCCTGTAGATCATGGTGGTAGCTACGTTGTACCGGGGTCCTATTGGCCGTTGCAGCATACGTGCAGGCGTCGTGCGTCGTTCCTGTCTTCCATCCCATCCGAGCGAACGGAATGGTCAAAGGGTCCTCTAATGGAGGCCATACAAGAGGCTGGCAGTATGGTGCCAGTCAATCCGACATCAGCTAACTGATGCTGGACGGTGGTCTAGCAGGAAGTTGCCAGTCGCATCAGGACGCGCCCGAGACGTGCTCCCAGGCGTGCACTTCCATGCCGTAGTGGTTGAAGTGGTTTGGGTCCCATCCTAGGCCACTGCTTTTGTCTGGCAACAAATCTATCCCCCATGATTGGGTGAGGTGGAAATCTTGCCCTGGGGGCCGGGCGAGATGGAATCCGACCCTCAGGGTCGGTCGAGGCGGAGACCTCTCGTGGGACTAGACAAGGTGTGGCCCAGCCCCTAGGGGTCAAACGAGGCAGAGACCTTGTCCTCGTAGTCGGACGAGGTGAAACCCTCCCCATGGGGCCAGACGAGGCGTGGCTCGGCCCCTAGGGGTCAGACAAGGCAAAAACCTTGTCCTTGGAGTCAAACGAGGCGGAAGCCTCGTCCTCGGAGTCAGACGAGGATGCAATTGCATCCTTAACCATTGGATGAGCCGACATGATGCTCATTAATCCTTTGGCTCGGATACCCGGGTATAGATATCCGATAGTAGCCCCCGAGCCCTCGGGCGATTCAGGTAGAATCGCTTGGGGGATTTTTTTTATTCGCCCATGGGTGCGCGCGAGCGCACCCGGTGAGTGTAGCCCCTGGGTGATTCAGGTAGAATCGCTTGGGGGATTTTTTTTAATTCGCTAATGGGTGCACGCGAGCGCACCTGGTGGGTGTAGCCCCTAAGCCTTTGAAGGAGTGAGCCACTCCTGCAAAAGGCTTTTTGCAATTTGTCGCTTGAGGGCGCAATCGGAGGTGACTCATTGTTTGTCTATGACCGCGTGTTCGGTCCCTTTGTGATGTTGAGCCCTCGAGCCCCCGCACGTTGCAGGGGTCCAGTCGAGGGGTCAGTTTGTCTTGTGCTCGTCGTCCCTCACGCGTCCATTCGTTAGAATAGAGGGGCTAAATCAGGCCATGCTTTCCTCGCTGGATGGAGCATGGTGATCGGTGAGTTGTTAACAGGCTTATTCGAGTGGAGCCCTGGCATCCCCTTCATGAGGGCCCAGTTCAAGATCAGCTAGTGACCAACTCTAGATTCTTGGTGGCTGGTCCATATAGTTCTCGGATCAGTTCAACCGGTCCGAGGGCTCGATGCCTTTCTTTCGAGAGAAAACCATGGACCTTGCATCATCCAAGACTCGAAATGAGAGTTGGGACACCCGTGGCGCTTCATGCGCCTTGGGTATTGGTCAATAGCAGGCCTGTCCTTAACCTACCCTCCCTCTAGGGTGTCACAGAACCGACCAATTTATAAGAGCACGAGTACAAAAACAATCGCCGAAACGATCAAATTCTCGAACTTGAGCCCATATAAACCCGGTAGTCAACTGAAATCTCGGAGGATTTCAAACCAACTTGCATACAACCAAGATCACAGTAATTCAACATAACATATCATACATTACAACATTTCACAGACGTTTGTAATTAGATTACATCATCATAGAATCATCGTTATTACAAAACAAGTCTTGTAAAACATGCGGAAGCAAATAGTTTGACTTACACACCCGAGTTCAAATACAAATACTGGTTCACTGATCACAATCCAGCAAAAGCATTCAGATAAGAGAAATGGAGATCATGCCCATGATCTAGTCTTCATCACCCGCCGGGTGGAGATAATACTTATAGAATCCCTGATATAGAAGGTCATCTGCAACAAGAGGGAATAAACACTGAGTACGAGAATGTACTTAGCTAGACTTACCCATCGAAAACCAAAACAAATGACACCAAGGATTATGCATAGCTTAATTTAGTGGATCTGGCTAACACTTTCTTTTTATGGAAAAGCATAAGTAATAAGATCAACTCTTAACCTAAACTAGCAGTGACTTTTAGCCATTAACCTGTCATCTATATTAGCACCTATACTAAGCAATCATTTTATTAGGGTACAAACATTAATAACCATATCAGGTATTCATTGTGGCAACCTTATCATCATCATCCATTTAACCATATCATTAAATTAATTGAATCTACGTTGCTGCTGCTTAGTCAAGTTCTCACTATGCGGGAGAGACGGCGATTCGAATCAATTCCTATCCAGCTGGAGGGGTATTCCTAACACAAACCCTGCTTCCCCCATTAGGGTCGCAAACAAGTCACCATTGGTACAATTCAGAAGTCGCGAGTCCAAACAGTGCCGCAAAATCAGAGAACCACTCTGCCATGAGTGCTCGGTGACTTAACTCGCCCTTGGGCTTACGCCAATGGTTCCTTGCACATCCTTACTTCCATCCAGATTGCGGACCCCTGCTCGTGTCCCTGGCCTGAACCGAGCTACTAGGCTTCACGGTCAGAATGACTTATCCGGCCAGCTAAGTGTTAGGCTGCGTCAACATGACATAAGGACGTACATCGTATTGGTCCTTAAATGACTCAGACGGAGTCACTATGTCCAAACCTACACAAGACTTTGCCCGGTCTTAATTCATTATTAACATGGTTCTTTTCCATGATAGCAAATATGGCCAATCGTGATCCACCTCATCCTAAAGCTCACAGGTGATAGGAAATCACCTGACTTCTACCGCACTAAGCATGGCTAAGCATTTAACCCGTTCCTGAACTTTAAATAGGATTCCAATGCGATATCTGGACAAGGAGGGATATATAATGCAGCAATTGGTTCCAACCAATTCCTATACTTAATGCATCATCAACGAATAAAAGATACTCAATGTATTTGTAAAAACATGGGAGGCTTAACATGCTCCGGGGCTTGCCTTTCAGGAAAGAGGAAGGCTGGTGGTTAGGGCACTCGGGCAACTCCTCCGCGGCGGCTGCTTCGTCGGCTTCCTGCACCTCGGGCTCCTCCTCCAAGTTGGCTCCCTCGAACTCCAGCAAAGTCACTCCCTCCGGCACACATATTGCATGAATGCACAAGATAAATATCATGGATGCACATGACAAATGTTAGGTATGCTCGGGGAATGCACATATTTACTGTAGTCTGCATATTCCAACTTAAGCCCTATTCAAATCACTTTACTTACCAAGTTTATACAACCTAATGTATAATTGCTCATCTCCAGTATATTACCTAGCACCTGCACCTAAGCATATTCTCAAGTTAGGCTAACCCCAAAACAATCAACGTGAACATTGCAACAAACATACACCCAAGCATTTGTACTTCAGCAAAATGGAGACTATATAGCGGCACAGTAAACTGGCCATAACTGGAGATTTAGAAATCCAAATGACATGCAATAAGACAATTTCGAAAGCTTATGAACTTGTCTACAATTCATTTTCAGACCTCTAAGCATGATTCCAACCTTTACCAGGTCGAATTCTTTAATCAACTAAACTCTGTCCTCACAAGACAGAGACTAAGCAAAACTGGAACCTAACTTTAAACATCCGTAATTCCTAAACTACTAGGCCAAATGCCCTCACATTTTGACAGGAGCTAGATACATAAATTATCCACAACTTTTGTATTCATCACATTCACAGCAAACCAAAATATCATGGGGAACTTTCTAAAGTCCCCAGATCTGTCCAGAGGGACATAGTGCAAACAAAATAGTTATTAACTTATGATGTAAACACATAATTGGACAAAACTAATTCTACTCACTTTTTACACATATCACAAGAACACCAGAAAGTAAGGTGTTCATCACCAAAACATTTCTTTTAATACCTTTCCTAATTTATTTAATTAATTAGGGGAAATGGTAAACTTATATGACAACTACACCATTAAATCTACAAAAATTACAGTAGATACTACATGATCTAAGTAGACTACCATAACAATTTCACACTATTTGAGTAAGTATAACAGCCTACACAAAAATGATAAGGCATAATGTCTTAAAATGGCATAATTAGGAAACCTTAGTGAAAAGTGTCAAGAAATAGATTTCATATTTTTCCTAGCATCCTTAAGGTACTAGGATACTACCCACAAAGTTTCATGGTCATAGGATTCCTAGATAATTTACAAAAATTCACACAAGTATCAATCAATAATAAAAGGAAAATCTATAACTCAAAAACCATACATGCAATGACTCTCAAATTTCAACCAGAGCTTCTACTAATCAAGACTAGCTTACCCACAAAATTTCATAATTTTTGGATCAAAGAAACTCAAGATATGATTTAAACAAGTTTGCATGCATTCAAAAACACATTTCAAGTTCCTATTTAATTCATCCAAAATTTCTACATCATGTGCTCATGTCATATTTTTATTAAATATTAGACTTCACTATGAGCCTACCAAAATTTGAATCACACCATTTGGATCTACACATTTGGAGTTACAAAATTCACAAAATAGCATAGAAACCAGTAAATTTGAACTATCCTATCACTACACTGTCACTGACGCGTGGGACCCGGGTGTCAGCCGACCCCACTCGTCAGCGATACAGAACAGGGGAGGCGGCGTTCGATGTCGTGGCGGTGGTCTAGCTCGCCGGCGGCGAGGACTCCGGCGACACCAAGGACACCAACGTGCTCTATGTGATGAGGGGAACCGATTTGTGCAAGTGGCAAGACATAAGACCTAGCGGAGGTGGCTCGTCACCGGTGATGGCGGCACAGCAAAGCTCCGACGTGAGGTGCTGGCGACGGTGAGCCATGGCTGCCTCAACCGAGCTCGGTATGAGCTTCAAGAGGTCACTAAGGTGCTACCCAAGCAAAGAGAAGAGGACAGGAAGGTTTCTAGCTACCCCGACCACGGCGGCCTCAACTCCAGCGAGGACATGCTCATGGTGGCAGTGGCGGGAATGGTCAATGCGCCCTTACCAAAGCTCAAACGGCTCAGCTAAGAGGTGGAGGAGGTAGAGGAGAACATGGCGGAGCTGTGGTGAAGATGTAGTTCGCATTTTTGTGGCGGCGAGTGAGCTAGGCGATGGCGTGGCTTGCTCGGCAATGGCGGAGCGGCTAAGCTCTGTTGCTGCTCGTGGTGGAGGCGATGGAAATGGAAATTGAGCTGGCGAACTGGTCGGGCAGGCGCGCGGGAGGGTTCATGTCATGGCCGGCCGTGCCAGGGCATCTGCACCACGTGGCAGCATGATTAGACGGCCAGCAACGGGTGGTGCCACGCGTCGGTCATTTTCTGAAAACGGTCAGCACTGTAGCTCGCCTAAAACTCCGATTCAGTGACCAATCAACCGACTGACAGGCACTTTTCAACGCTACACATTTCCTAAACCATGAAGAATTAGTGGAAGCAATGTACATGAAAGTTGTAGAGCTATAATAGGGCTACAACAATGCGTTAGACATCATCAGCTAATTCACGATGGATCACAAGTTGTATCAAGCCAAAGTCGAGTTCATGAAACTAAAACTGCAACTAACACTTAGAAATTATTTCAAGTGTTGAATCAGCTTTCAATTCTGACTTGTGGCCCATTTTTTAGCATGTTGTGCACATTTTCATGACTTGGCTTCTAAACAAAGTTTGTTCCTTATAACATTTGCTACAACTTTGCTTTAGGTTGCTCAGACATGCAAACATCCTAAGCTACACTTTTTAAACAGTCAAACAAAAGGGTTTAGGGGTCAAAACAAGTCAAACCACTTTTTGAAATCCTATTTAGGCAACATGATCAATATGAACAATGTCCCAAATGACATTCTAGGTGTCACTAAGTTGTTTAAGAGAATTTTTAGTCACACCACATATTGGTCACACAAGAATCAAGCATTATATGTACTGAAACAATGAAAAACACATGAAATGTTACACTTGTTTCAAAGTCATGTTCCACATGTTTCATGATCTTGTTGCATGGTACTAACTAACCATGTTTCACTAAAGTGAATTGCACATGTTGCACTTAAGTGTTGCACGCTATTCATCTCATAAAAGAAACAACACACATGAAATATGCAACATGTTGCAATGTTTTGAAATCATGTTTCATGTGACATAAGCTTATGAATAAATGAATGATGCTCATGTTCATGAAATGCAAGTGCAAATGTGGAAGACAAACACCTAGGGTGTTACAGCCCTCCCCCTTATAAAAATCTCGTCCTGAGATTTGAAAAGCGTACCATCGTTGATAGAATTCCTTATAACCATCCCTCAAATAATCTTCTCTTTCCCACGTTGCATCACGTTCACTACCCTGATTACTCCACATGACTTTGTAAAACTTGACCAGCCAACTCTGAGTCACTCGCTCACGAGTGTCAATCACTCGGACCGGCTTCTCTTCAAAGGTCAAATCAGATTTTAACTCGATATCCCCCAATGGAACTCTCTCTTCAGGTACGCGAAGACATTTCTTCAATTGGGATAAATGAAAGACATTGAAGATAGCACTCATCTTAGGAGGTAATTGAATCTTGTACGCCACCTTACCACTTTGTCCAATGATTTCAAATGACCAACATATCTTGGCGCAAGCTTTCGCTTCACACCAAAGCGCTGGACACTCTTCATAGGTGAGACTTTTAGATAAACGAAGTCTCCAACTTCAAACTCAATAGGTTTTCTACGTCGATCAGCATAACTTTTCTACCTAGCTTGAGCTGCGGCCATGTGGGTTTGGATAGTACGGACTTGTTCTTTGGCTTCTTGAACAAAATCAATTCCATAATATCTCCTTTCACCAGCTTCTACCCAATTCAACGGGGTTCTACACTTCCGGCCATACAAAGCTTCAAACGGTGCCATCTTGATACTCTCTTGATAATTGTTATTATACGAGAATTCAGCTAGGGGCAACCATTTTTTCCATGAGCCCTTAGCTGAGATGACACATGCTCTCAACATATCTTCTAAGATCTGATTCACTCATTCAGTTTGTCCATTGGTTTGCAGATGATAGGCAGAACTTCTTACTAACTTAGTTCCTAATAATCGGTGTAAGTGCTCCCAAAAGCGAGCAGTGAACTGTGGTCCTCTATCTGAGACAATAGTATGAGGGATCCCATGAAGTTGGACTATTTGATTAAAGTACAACTCTACATAGTCAGTTGGACAAAAGTCTATGCGGACAGGAATGAAGTGTGCAAACTTGGTCAGTCGGTCTACAATCACCCAAATGGAGTTAAGATTCCTTTGCATAGTAGGGAGTCCAACAATAAAATCCATACTGATCTCCTCCCATTTCCAACCTGGAATAGAGAGTGGCTGAAGTAATCCAGCTTTCATGTGCATAGCCTTGACTCGACAACAAGTGTCACACCTAGCCACATAAGCGGCTATCTCTTTCTTCAATTTGGTCCACCAAAAGCGAGGCTTCAAATCATGATACATTTTGCTACTACCAGGATGAATAGATAATTTAGAGGAATGGGCTACGGATATGATTTGATTTCTAAGCTCTCTATCCTTCGGAACTACCAACCTATCCTTGAACCATAACATGCCATCCTCATCCACTCGAAAATGTTTGGTTTCTTGCTCTTTCTTCTTGCGCTTGATGTGGAACACACCTAGATCTGTCTTCTATAGCTTGATAATTCGACTTTGTAGAGTACAACTGACAGTGATGTTGTGAAGGACTATAGGATGAAGGAGCTTTGACAAATGGACATCACTTTCAATCAAAGAGTGGCAATGAGATTTCCTGCTTAAGGCATCGGCTACGACGTTTGCCTTGCCAGGGTGATAGTGCACTTGGAGGTTATAATCCTTGATCAACTCGAGCCATCTTCTCTGACGCATATTCAACTTTGGTTGAGTGAAGATGTACTTGAGACTTTTGTGATCAGTGTAGATGTTGCATACATTGCTGAGTAAATAATGTCTCCAGGCCTTCAAAGCATGAACAACTGCAGCGAGTTCCAAGTCATGCGTTGGATAATTCACTTCATGCTTCCGAAGTTGGCGAGAGGTATAAGCAATGACTCTACCCTCTTGCATAAGAACACCTCCTAACCCAATACCTGATGCATCGTAGAACACATCAAAAGGTTTCTTGATATCCGGTTGTGCCAAAACCAGAGCTGAAGTTAGAAGAGTTCGCAGGGTATGGAAAGCTGCATCACATTCAGGAGTCCAGACAAACTTCATATCTTTTTGTAGCAACCGAGTCATAGGCTTGGCTATTTTAGAGAAATCCGGGATGAAGCGACGATAATAGCCAGCCAACCCTAGAAAACTGTGAACCTCATGCACCGAGATTGGAGCCTTCCAGTTCAACACTTCTTGCACCTTGGTGGGATCAACCATAATTCCACCATCGGACAACACGTGTCCAAGAAAAGGTACCTCACGAAGCCAAAATTCACATTTGCTGAACTTTGCATATAGCTGGTGTCCCGTAATCTAGTGAGAACCACCCGCAATTGTTCAACATGATCTTCTTCATTCTCAGAATAGACCAGGATATCATCTATTAATACCACCACAAATTTGTCCAACTCGGGCATAAACACCGAATTCATCACATACATAAAATGTGCGGGGGCATTGGTCAATCCAAAAGACATAACAAGGTACTCATACAGACCATATCTTGTAGAGAATGCAGTTTTTGGGACATCCTCAGGCCAAATTTTGATTTGATGATAACCAGATCTCAAATCAATCTTGGAAAAGACTTTGGCTTTAGACAACTGATCAAATAAGATATCTATGCGTGGCAGAGGGTACTTATTCTTGATTTTAACTGCATTCAAGGGTCTATAATCTACACACATGCATAGGGATTGATCCTTCTTCTTCACAAAGATAGCTGGGCAACCCCACGGAGATGAACTAGGACAGATAGGCCTTTCTTTAGAAGTTCATTCAACTGGGTCTTAAGTTCGGCTAGTTCATTGGGAGGCATTCTATATGGCCTTCTAGAGATGGGCGCTGTACTAGGAAGCAACTCTATCTTGAACTCCACTTCTCAATCTGGGGGCAATCCAGGCAAATCATCGGGAAAAACATCCGAAAAGTCACACATGACAGGGATATCTACCAGAGACTTTACTTGCACCGCATTGGTCGTGCAAGAAAGATTGATGTCTCAGGGTAACTATACTAGAAAACCCTCCTGAATACTAGGATCTCTGAGCATGACTACCCTAGTCGATGTATCAATAAGCACTCCATGATGACTCATCCAATTCATTCCCAATATCACATTGATACCTTGCCCCGGTAAAACTACCAGGTCAACCTGATAACTTCGCCCCTCTATCTCAAATTGTACGTCCCCAACTACCAGCTTGGTTGGGATAATACCACTAGCAGCCCTAATACAATAACCCTCACCCTCAATAGTATATGTTTTCTACATAAACTTGGATGCAAATGCTGGACTAATAAAGGAATGCGAAGCACCTGAATCAAATAGTACAACTGTGGGTTGTTGATCAATCAGAAACTTACCAGCAGTCACTACCTCTCCTGAAGGAATCTCAGTAATATTAGTGTGGTTCACCTGCCCCTGACGGCCACCTTGGTAGTTGTTCTTCTTAGGGTAAGGATACTTCCTCGACCAATGGCCTGGCTTGTTGCAATTCCAGCATGGCATGTTGCTTGGTGGCACATTAGAACTGCCCTGACTGGTAGTGCCTTGGGAAGAGCAACTGTAAATGCCTTGCGAAACCTAGTCTTGGTGGGATTCTTCTTCAGCGGTGGGTGGAACTTAGCGGCTGACGCTGGAGGGCGGACTGGAGCCCTCAGTGTGATGGGAGCCTTGGATTGTGAGGCGCCCGCCTCATAGGCCTGCTTACAACTTTTCGAAGCAGCATACACAGCATTGTTGTTCTCTTGCGATAAGGCATCACTCACAAATTCATTAAAAAGAGCACACTTATAATTTCCCATGGTCTTCATCAATTTGGGGCTAAGTCCCTGCTTGAAACTAGCAATCTTTTTGGCATCGGTGTCCACAAACTCGGTAGCATACCTTGTAAGGTTGTTGAAAGCCTACAGGTATTCATTCAAGCTCTTATTCCCCTAGGTCAACTTCATGAACTCTGTATGCTTGATTGCCATGAGACCAGGAGGAATGTAATTTCCCTTGAAAGTAGACTTGAACTGGTCCCAAGTGATTTAGGCATTAGCAGGCATAGTGGACCGATAATGACTCCACCAAATGCTAGCTGGCCCATGCAGTTAGTGAGATGCATACTCAGTCTTCAACACCTCAGTCAAGCGGAGCAGACGGAACTTCTGCTCGAGAGTATTCAACCACTCATCAGCTTGTAGAGGCTCCTCAGCCTCCTTGAAGATCGGGGGTTTTGTGTCAAGGAAATCCTTGAAGTCACTGTATTGATTTGGTTCTGGTCCTTGGTGTGGACCACGGCCATCACGATTTGCAATCGTACGGAGAGCCTCAGCCATAGTGCGTTGTCCTTCTGCAAGAATTGCCATCAATTCCGTGGGTGTGGGTGGTGGTGGCGGTGGAAGATCATCATCATCACCCGCACCGGTGGAACGAGTACGAGGCATCTGCAACAATGCGCAACCAGTAATTATTGATGATGTTAGCACATTGGAGAGGAACAACGTAATTGTGGCAAACTGAATTTACTGACAAGAATGAAAACTTCATACAATAAATAGAGGTAATAATTCATTCTCCAATCACCACATCATCAATGGGATTACTAGCGCCATACACAGTGCATTCCAATCATGACAAGTTTTAAACTTAACCATTACGATACGCGTCCTGAAGGGAGCAAATTACAGTACATTACATGCCAAGTTCGAATTAAAAAGGTACATCCAACATCAGTCATTGTACTTAAGTTCATTACATCAATGACTGCAAAAGCTAAAACCAGTGAGGCTTGCTAACGAACTACTCATCAAAGTGATCGTTGTCCACATCGGAGACACCTTGGACTTCTTCGAGGTCTTCCTCTCCTTCTTCATCTGCAGGCTTAGCTGCATTGTCATCCATCTGCACGTCCTCTTCTTCTTCATCGGCCTCAATCACTTGAGGACCACCCACATTTGGATACCTTGGTATGGGGCGAGGAATAGGAAACAAATGGTTGTGCAGTTGATGGTGCTCAACCTGAAGCTCTTCAAGCTATTCTTGTAGTGCTTGCTCCCTCTGAAAGGCGTTGTGGTTAGCCAACATCCAACCCCGATGTCTTTCTTCTGCTAACTCTAAAGCTGCATCTCTGTGATGGGTCACACGCTCCAACTCTTGTGCAGCCTCATCTCTCTCAATAGTGAGGTTCATCAGCTGGTTATGAAGCTCGTCTCTCTCGCGTGCGGTTTGACCCCACTATTGTAGGCGGTAATTTGCAATACCACGAATCTCCTCAACTTCTTGCTGAGCTCTTCCATATGCATCTGCCCTACAGTGATACTTGCGGGCATGCAACCTGAACTTGTGCTGAGCTGCCATTGCCTTGCCCGCTTCATCTAGCGCACTAGAAAGGGTGTTTTGCCTAACTCGACAAAGCTTCAAGACTGCCATCATAGCACTCATTCTAGCATTGTTGCTCTGCACATGTTCGCCACGACCTCGAACCAAGGCCTAGCCAACGTCCTGAGTCCACTCAGCCTCAGTAGGAGACACTCGGGGAATGGATGAAGCTGGTCCACCCAATAACTCATCCCCGAAGCTCTGTGCTATATCCATCAGCACATCAAGGGCAGCAACCTGAGTGGCTTCCCATGGGCTTTGCCCATCAGTCTCAATGCTCCACCCATGCCACAACAGTCTTGTGGGGTTTTGCGGCACTATAAAGGTCACGACATACCATGGTACATCTCCTAATGGTATCGCCTGCCTCCATGTGTAGCTGGGTGCCTCTGGGTACCCAACTGAATTGAGCACCCTCCAGAGCAAAGTGGGAGTACCGAACTGGTCCAAAAAGGTGCTGCTACCAGTAGGAAACACGGGCGCGGCCATCTGTATCAAAAAGGGATGCAATTCACGTGAGAGGATTATTTTGCTGAGAGTTTGCACTTAATACTTGGGGATAAGCAATTATAAGGGAGGGAATAATGCAATATAAATGACATTAGTGAATATGATGCATGCTCGTTCTGTACGTCCTCACAAACCTAAGAAAATTTAAGCTTTAGCGGAATATACGGTGGCATACATACGTTCTCTCAATTAGCAGTAAACTAGTCGATCTACATGGTGCGTTGTTAGCATACCTGCAGAAAACTTCATTGCAGCCCAACCCAACAAGATATAATGCTAATTACACAAGTAGTACTAAGATACTCTCCATATATACATCCCTAAATATATATACTTCGGTATCCAAACTACCCGACAAATGTACCCACAATTAAGTACCTTCATATATACATGTATGCACATGTAAATACTCTAGTAACCACAACTAGCTCTCCCCTAGACCAACGGTTGACGGTCATGCTCTCGCAACTCACGCTTACCTTGGCGTAGAGGCAATTGATCCATACATTACCATTCAAACGAATGGCACCCATGCAATATCGTGCCGCATGGACGACGAAATAGAAACAATCAATTTCCCCCAAGTTAGTAATTATATATATAAGCCACCTAGAAGTCCTTAAGTGGGCTACAAGGGATGTGATCACCAGTACACCATAAAAATTTTGATTTTTGAACACTTATATATAACTATGAGTTGGCAAACTATTTTCACAACAAAAGCTTTTATTTTAAATAGCCGTAAGACATGTTTAATGTTGAATCTAGCTCTGATGCCAGTTGTCACAGAACCGACCAATTTATAAGAGCACCTATACAAAAACAATTGCCGAAATGATCAAATTCTCGAACTTGAGCCCATATAAACCCGGTAGTCAACTGAAATCTCGGAGGATTTCAAACCAACTTGCATACAACCAAGATCACAGTAATTCAACATAACATATCGTACATTACAACATTTCATAGACGTTCGCAATTAGATTACATCATCACAGAATCATCGTTATTACAAAACAAGTCTTGTAAAACATGCGGAAGCAAATAGTTTGACTTACACACCCGAGTTCAAATACAAATACTGGTTCACTGATCACAATCCCGCAAAAGCATTCAGATAAGAGAAATGGAGATCATGCCCATGATCTAGTCTTCATCACCCGCCGGGTGGAGACAATACTTACAGAATCTCTGATATAGAAGGTCATCTGCAACAAGAGGAAATAAACCCTGAGTACGAGAATGTACTCAGTTAGACTTACCCGTCGAAAACCAAAACAAATGACATCGAGGATTATGCATAGCTTAATTTAGTGGATCTAGCTAACACTTTCTTTTTGCGGAAAAGCATAAGTAATAAGATCAACTCTTAACCTAAACTAGTAGTGACTTTTAGCCATTAACCTATCATCTATATTAGCATCTGTACTAAGCAATCATTTTATTAGGGTGCAAACATTAATAACCATATCAGGTATTCATTGTGGCAACCTTATCATCATCATGCATTTAACCATATCGTTAAATTAATTGAATCTACGTTGACGCTGCTCAGTCAAGTTCTCACTATCTGGGAGAGACGGCGATTCGAATCGATTCCTATCCAGCTAGAGGAGTATTCCTAACACAAATCCTACTTCCCCCATCAGGGTCGCAAACAAGTCACCGTTGGTACAATTCAGAAGTCGCGAGTCTAAATAGTGCCACAAAATCAGAGAACCACTCTGCCATGAGTGCTCGGTGACTTAACCTGCCCTTGGGCTTACGCTAATGGTTCCCTGCACATCCTTACTTCCATCCAGATTGCGGACCTCTGCTCGCATCCCCGGCCTGAACCGAGCTACTAGGCTTCACGGTCAGAATGACTTATCTAGCTAGCTAAGTGTTAGGCTATGTTCAACGTGATATAAGGACGTACAGCGTATCGGTCCTTAAATAACTCAGACAGAGTCACTATGTCCAAGCCTACACAAGACTCTGCCCGGTCTTAATTCATTATTAACATGGTTCTTTTCCACGATAGCAAATATAGCCAACCATGATCCACCTTATCCTAAAGCTCGCAGGTGACAAAAAATCACCTGACTTCTACCGCACCAAGCATGGCTAAGCATTTAACCCGTTCCTAAACTTTAAATAGGATTCCAGTGCGATATCTGGACAAGGAGGGATATATAATGCAACAATTGGTTCCAACCAATTCCTATACTTAATGCATCATCAACGAGTAAAAGATACTCAATGTATTTCTAAAAACATGGGAGGCTTAATATGCTCCAGGGCTTGCCTTTCAGGAAAGAGGAAGGCTGGTGGTCAGGGCACTCGGGCAACTCCTCCGCGGCGGCTGCTTCGTCGGCTTCCTGCACCTCGGGCTCCTCCTCCTGGTTGGCTCCCTCGAACTCCAGCAAAGTCACTCCCTCCGGCACACCTATTGCATGAATGCACAAGATAAATATCATGGATGCACATGACGAACGTTAGGTATGCTCGGGGAATGCATATATTTGCTGTAGTCTGCATATTCCAACTTAAGCCCTATTCAAATCACTTTACTTACCAAGTTTATACAACCTAATGTATAATTGCTCATCTTCAGTTAATGACCTAGCACCTGCACCTAAGCATATTCTCAAGTTAGGCTAACCCCAAAACAATCAACGAGAACATTGCAATAAACATACACTCAAGCATTTGTACTTCAGCAAAATGGAGACTATATAGCGGCACAGTAAACTGGCCATAACTGGAGATTTAGAAATCTAAATGACATGCAATAAGACAATTTGGAAAGCTTATGAACTTGTCTACAATTCATTTTCAGACCTCTAAGCATGATTCAAACCTTTACTAGGTCGAATTCTTTAATCAACTAAACTCTGTCCTCACAAGACAGAGAGTAAGCAAAACTAGAACCTAACTTTAAACAGCCGTAGTTCCTAAACTACTAGACCAAATGCCCTCAAATTTTGACAGGAGCTAGATACATAAATTATCCACAACTTTTGTATTCATCACATTCATAGCAAACCAAAATATCATGGGGAACTTTCTAAAGTCCCTAGATCTATCCAGAGGGACATAGTGAAAACAAAATAATTATTAACTTATGATGTAAACACATAATTGGACAAAACTAATTCTACTAACTTTTTACACATATCACAAGAACACTAGAAAGTAAGATGTTCATCACCAAAACATTTCTTTTAATACCTTTCCTAATTTATTTAATTAATTAGGGGAAATGGTAAACTTATACGAAAACTATACCATTAAATCTATAAAAATTACAGTAGATACTACATGCTCTATGTAGACTACCATAACAATTTAACACCATTTGAGTAAGTATAACAGCCTACACAAAAATGATAAGGCATAATGGCTTAAAATGGCATAATTAGGAAACCTTAGTGAAAAGTGTCAAGCAACAGATTCAGCACGATCAGGCGGCGTGTGGCAGCGCGATCAGGCGGCCGGCGACGGGTGGCGCCACGCGTCGGTCGTTTTCTGAAAACGGTCAGCACTGTAGCTCACCTGAAACTCCGATTCAGTGATCAATCAACCGACTGACAGGCACTTTTCAACGCTACACATTTCCTAAACCATGAAGAATTAGTGGAAGCAATGTACATGAAAGTTGTAGAGCTATAATAGGGCTACAACAATGCTTTAGACATCATCAGCTAATTCACGACGGATCACAAGTTGTATCAAGCCAAAGTCGAGTTCATGAAACTGAAACTACAACTAACACTTAGAAATATTTTCAAGTGTTGAATCAGCTTTCAATTCTGACTTATGGCCCATTTTTGAGCATGTTGTGCACATTTTCATGACTTGGCTTCTAAACAAAGTTTGTTCCTTATAAAATTTGCTACAACTTTACTTTAGGTTGCTTAGACATGCAAACATCCTAAGCTACACTTTTTAAATAGTCAAACAAAAGGGTTTAAGGGTCAAAACAAGTCAAACCACTTTTGGAAATCCTATTTAGGCAACATGATCAATATGAACAATGTCCCAAATGACATTCTAGGTGTCACTAAGTTATTTATGAGAATTTTTAGTCACACCACACATTGGTCACACAAGAATCAAGCATTATATGTACTAAAACAATGAAAAACATATGAAATGTTACACTTGTTTCATAGTCATGTTCCACATGTTTCATGATCTTGTTGCATGGTACTAACTAACCATGTTTCACTAAAGTGAATTGCACATGTTGCACTTAAGTGTTGCACACTATTCATCTCATAAAAGAAACAACACACATGAAATATGCAACATGTTGCAATGTTTCAAAATCATGTTTCATGTGACATAAGCTTATGAATGAATGAATGATGCTCATGTTCATGAAATGCAAGTGCAAATGTGGAAGCCAAACACCTGGGGTGTTATAGGGTGCCCTAGAGCGGCTGTGAACCCACTGGTGGGCTAGTATTTGAACTCCTAGGTGTTAATGGGCCGTAGGAGCATTTTCAGCTCCATATCCCACTTACCTACGGCGGCCCGTAGCCTTTGAAGACAAACCAGCAATGCGACTTGTCTCTCGAGGTGGCAATGCGACTGATGCTGCGAGGAATAACGAGGGTACAAACCCCGAAGGAAATAGATCTGGCAAGGCATGGGGTGCGTTAATTTAGGCGAATGGTTCACCCCTCGCCCCTTCCACCCTTACCTTATAAACAAAGCAGTTTCTCCTTAGCCTTCGTACACGTAGCCGCATCCTTACCCCTCCAATTTCTTTTGCCTTTCGCTCTTGAGCTCCGACCTTTGTTCCCTAGTTTCTGCTCCACCATCGATGAAATCTTCTGCATTGCCATCCTTTTTCCTCGATGGAGCCATGGCCTCGCTTCGACGTTCTCCACGCGCGCATGGAGGTTCTGGTTAAGAAGGGCCTTCTCTGCGCAAGGACAACAGTGATGGAGTGGATCGTACCTGGTGACGAGGACATGTCGTTCCACAAGTAGAGGTTCGTGACTCCTTCCCACCGATTCCTCCGAGGGTTGCTACACTACTATGGGCTAGAGCTACAGCATCTGAATCCTAAAAGGATTTAGCACATCTCAACCTTTGTCGCGCTGTGTGAGGGGTATCTAGGGATCGAGCCCCACTACGAGCTATGGAGGTACTTCTTCATAGTCGAGCTATAGAAGAAGAAGGAGAAGAAGAAGCCAGACCTGGCGGTGCTGATGGGATGCATGAGCATCCATCTATGGGGCAGCTGGGCATGAGAGTACATGTCCATCCCGTTGTTGAAGTTCAATAAGGGGTGGCATAAGCTCTGGTTCTACCTAAAGAACAACGATGCCACCCCCTGCCGATCTTCACTGGCCACCTAATCAAGGAGGTGCCAGAGGTGTGGAGGTATGGGCCCATCGAGAGGGAGTAGAAGAGGCTCAGCGACCTGCTCAAAGCCATCATGACTCTGAAGCGCCGTGACCTTCGTGGGATCGGCGTCATCGGAGTGTACCATGTCAGGAGGCTGGCACCGCTAATGGTGCGTGCCCTTCCAATGTACAAGATGACGCTAGATTTTGCACCCAAAGGGATGGGGATGGTCGTTGGCATGGCCCTCAGCATTAGTGAAATGGCACAATGCATCGCAGCGAAGGCGAAGAAGGAGCGAGTGAAGCTCTAGCGTGGAAGGCGCCAGCAAGGCTTGGAGGAGAGCGACGGTGACGAGGACGACAAAGAGGAGGATGAGTCTGACCCTAACATCCCATGGGGCATGCTTATGTGCAAGGATGAGCAGACTGACATGGGGGAGGCCAACCTAACCCTGATTCCATAGCACGCCCCGACGCAAACCAAAGAGGTTGTGCCTCCAAGATCGGCGGGGGAGGACATGCCCCTGAGGTTGGCGAAGCAAGTTCGCCCCACTCTGACCGACCCCATCGGGGGATCGAAGTGGTCGATCGCCAATGTGGCAGAGTTAGAGTCGAGCGGCCAGCCCCCAAAATGATCTCGGGTTATGGCGCCGAGGTGAGTTGACAACTTCCTCGTCCTTTCGTTGTGTTTCTCGGATTTCGTTGTGTGTGACATTGGTGCTTTCCACAGGACTGGCCCTAGCAGACCCCTAATGTTGGCGCCATAGAAGATCCTAGTGCGTCGGCCAATCCCTCGAGAGCCAGCTAGCATGGTGTTGAGGGCGCGCTGTGATGGCGCTAGGGCGGACACGATGCTGCCTGAGGAAGCAGGGGAGGCAGAGGCACCCATGGGACCGGTGCCCGCGTCAACCGGCGTGCCCAAGGTGGGGCCAACAGGAGGAGGTGCGACCATGGCATCCCTTGCATATGCGGCGATGGCTCAGACTTTGGAGCTCGAGCTGCTAGCCTCCTCTGCCATCGGAGGGTCCACTCCTAAGGGAGCGCTGGTGACGGAGGAGGTACCATCAGCCCCATTGGGTCAACGCTAATGGTTGCCATGGCCGACCCCTTGGTTGGGGCTAGGCCCTCCTGGTCCCTTGTTTGGCTAGGCGACGATCTGCTCGCATGGGGAGGAAACCGGCTCCACTGGCAGAGGCGGCTAGACCCGAGTGACTCGGTTTCCACCCTCGATGACCCGACAGAGTAGAAGGATTGGATGAGTGTGCGTTTGGGACTAGAGTCTGTGGTCCACTCTCTGACCGATGCATTAGGGGTGTTGAAGGATGACATCGCCCCAGCTAGCCAGGTTTGTCATGTCTTCATGCTTTCTTCTTTCGAGCCCTGTTTATATAATTCTAACATGATTTTTTCGCAATCCCTTGCTTTGCGTAGCTAGGAGAAGTCCCTGTTCCTCCATCATGAGAGGGGGCCTAGGGGCTTGCTATCGAAGTGCCTCAGCTACAGGAGGTGGCAAGCCTCTAGACCAAGGAATGGGAAGCCCGTCAGCACGCTAACGAGGCCGAGGACAAGCTCAAGGCTATGGCCACCATGGCTGAGGAAGATGCCATGGAGCTTGGATGACTCCGCCTGTGGGGGTATTAACCCCTATACCCTTATGGCTAAGCTTGGGCCAGCCCGGATCGATGGGTCCGGTCCACCAAAAGATGACGTGTGGCCCAACCAACTTGATCGGAGTCCCGCACAAGGAGTCAAGGCGGATTTGGCGATCAAGCAAGATCCTGGTCGGTTAGAATAGGAATCCTTATCCGGCCACATATGGCAATTGTAATTGGCTAGGATTAGTTTCCAGATCTGTAACCCTGCCCCCCGGACTATATAAGGCGGGTAGGGGATCCCTCTAAAAAACATCTCTCATTGACATACAGCGATACAAATCAGACGTAGGACGTAGGTATTACGCCTTCTTGGCGGCCGAACCTAGATAAAACCTCGTGTCTGTCTTGCGTCACCGTCTTGTTTGTGGCTTGCGCATCTGTCTGCTGACAATCTACTACCTTGGGCATACCCCTAGGTAGACTGCCAACCATATTTCGTCAACAGTGGCACACCAGGTAGGGGTCCCCTTTTAGGGGTCGTGCGCGCTGATCCCTGACGAATCAGATGGCATAACTCAAGATCTAACATCCTTCGTGACAACTCGGCTGATCACGTCGACATCCTTCAACGATCACGGTGCATCTCCGAGCAGCACGCGTCGCCAAGTCGAAGCATTACTATCCTGGCAGCGACTTATCAACGACCGACGGCCCACTAGATGGCAAGATCGCCTCGGCATCACGTGATGATTTGCGGCGGCATGCTATCACACGCGGTGATCCTGGACCATGAACAGTCGTACAAGCAATGAGCATCATCAATCATGGCGGCTTCTTGACTCTCGCTCATATCAGACTCCTCATGCTTGTACGGATCTGCTACTCAGAGTATAAACGGATCTGCATGCGTGCAAATATGCAACCACGGATCTATAGGGGCACATGCATGTGCACGTGTATACGTACGTGTGCATCATGCGGCCGCAATCAAGCCGAGCACTGTCTATTCATCCCGTCTTGTGACAAGCTCTCCGACGGCGACATCATCGCCGAGATGAGATTCCAAGCCATCGAACAAGCTGTCCGAGCCGTTGGTGAGCTACAACGAGCCATCAAGCAAGCCACGTCGAGCCACGGAGCGAGCCATCAAGCAAGCCATGCCGAGCCGCGGAGTGAGCCGCTGAGCGAGCCACGCCGAGCTCCGACCACCTCGACCACGTCGACCACGTCCAGAGCGGCTCCACTAAGCTCCGACCACCAAACCATGTCGACCACGTCCAGAGCAGCTCCGCTGAGCTTCGACCACCAGACCACGTCGACCATGTCCAGAGCGGCTCCACTGAGCTCCGACCACCATACCACGTCGACCATGTCCAGAGCGGCTCCGCTGAGCTCCAACCGCGGACCACGTCGATCACGTCTCGAGCGGCTCCAACGAGCTCCGACCACATCAACCACGGACCACGTCGACCACATCCCGAGCAACTCCACCGAGCTCTGACCATGGACCACATCGACCACGTCCCGAGCAGCTCCGCCGAGCTCTGACCA
Source organism: Miscanthus floridulus (assembly GCF_019320115.1). NCBI lineage: Eukaryota > Viridiplantae > Streptophyta > Magnoliopsida > Poales > Poaceae > Miscanthus > Miscanthus floridulus. Next base: position 37,954,463 of record NC_089595.1, read on the forward strand.
TGGACCACGTCGACCACGTCTCGAGAGGCTCCGCCGAGTTTCGACCACGTCGACCACCAGACCACATCGCAATGATGATCGCCGCAAAGAACGGTGCTATGACAACCGAGACCACCGTCATAACAGGTCGAAAAGCTCGAGGACCGGACAACTTCATCGCCGCCGACCATATTTCTATCCAAAGATAAGTACACTTCTAATATTTATATTTAACACAATTTTCATTACGACGTTTCTCCACAACGTCCTTGTCATGATTATTCTTCAAATAACGTTTGTCCATGTATACCACCTTAAATATAACATATAGCTATACTTAATGCAAATCCTCGACCAGTCATGTTGATGTTCGATGCCTCCAGAGATGGCCCTATCTCTGGCTCCTCCCTACACGTGCACGAGCGTCTGCCCTCTGCGTTATGGGTGGTCGGCAGCGGCTCCTTAGTGACGCTTTGTACTTCCTACACGTGCATGGGCTCCGCGCCCCACGTTATGGTTCACGGGCTAGCTAGGGCTGGAGACTCAGCTACATACTAACTGGTCGGGCGGTTTATATTAAGTATAAACACAAACTTCACATTAACACTGATGTTTATAAAGCACCAACTGCTTTATCACATCATGCTCATTTACAAGTGACTGCTGAGCGTTATTTCTTCACCGCTGATTTTTTCTCCATAATTTATTATTTTGTACATCATGTACTACCATTCTACATATTTATATTGCAGGAATTTCGAGCTATGCTCGGGGACTTCGTCGCTCGCTTCTTGACCTACGCTCGGAGACTGCCTCGATCACTCTCCGACCACGGCTCGGGGACTTCGTCGCTCGCTCCTCGACCTATGCTCGGGGACTGCCTCGATCACTCTCCGACCATAGCTTGGGGACTTCGTCGCTCGCTTCTCAACCTGTGCTCAGGGACTACCTCGATCACTCTCCGACCACAGCTCGGGGACTTCGTCGCTCGCTCCTCGACCTGTGCTCGGGGACTGCCTCGACCACTCTCCGACCACAGCTCGGGAACTTTGCATCTCAACTACATGCGACTAGCGACTCACATACATTTGGGATATTCTTTCTCGTTTAGACCTTGCTACAAGGCTCATACCTCGCCTTCTAGCAAGCTCGGGGACTACATCGGTACGATGCACCTACCAGTGCATCTCGTATCGCCCGTACGATGATTGGATTCTCAACTTAACTAGGAATTCTTTTTAGACCCTAGCACCACGTGCCTACGTCACCTACTACCAGGCTCGGGGACTAAGTGGGCACACTTCACCTTGCGGTGAATGTGCTTGTTTTTCGACCACTACGCCTCTAATGATCAAAGATGCTACGCTTCAAGACGCATTTACATTTCTTTTTCAGAAATACAAGTGGGCACACTTCCTGGGACGGAAATCTTTTCTTTCTTCTTAAGAGCACCATACATTCTTCGGTCAACCTACTTCTCTGGCAACAACGGTGGTCGGAGATGTCAAGAACTCAAGCCTCACTGTTCGGAGAAGGTTAAAATGGCATGTCGCATCAGAATACATGGCGCTCGGGGACTAGCTGTGGGGGATATACCCCCGGGTACCACGAGATGGTACATGGGCCGCACCATCTAAGGTGGCCCAGCCCATAAGATCAAGGCGTACACATCAAGATTGTAAGTTGTACTAGATATTGTAATAGTACCAAATTGGATACTTTACTTGTAACCTTGTCTCTTCGGAGTATATAAGGAGAGACAAGGGTCCCCTAGAGGACAGGTTAATCTATCTACATCTCAATACAATACACCAAAGACACAGGACGTAGGGTATTACGTCGATCAGATGGCCCGAACCTGTCTAAATCGCTGTCTCTGCGCCATGTGTCACCATCTGGTTCTTGATTACACGCACCGTCTACCGACAATCTACCACCACAGGCACCCCCCTCGGTGGACTGCCGACCATATTTCGTCGATAGTGGCGTGCCAGGTAGAGGTCCCCTTTTAGGGGTCATGCGCGCTGATCCCTGATGAATTAGATGGCATAACTCAAGATCTAACATCCTTCACGACAACTCGGCTGATCATGTCGACATGCTTCAACGATCACGGCGCATCTCCGAGCAGCACGCGTCACCAAGTAGAAGCACTACTATCCCGGCAGCGACTTATGAATGACCGAAGGCCCGCTAGATGGCAAGATTGCCTCGGCATCACGCGATGATTTGTGGCAGCATGCTATCACGCGTGGTGATCCTAGACCACGAACAGTCGTACAAGCAATGAGCATCGTCAATCGCGGCGGCTTCTTGACTCCCGCTCATATCAGACTCCTCGTGCTTGTACAGATCTGCTACTCAGAGTATAAACGAATCTGCATGCCTGCAAATATGCAACCACGGATCTACAGGGGAACATGCATGTGCACATGTATACGTACGTGTGCATCATGCGGCCGCAATCAAGCCGAGCACTGTCTATTCATCCTGTCTTGTGACAAGCTCTCCGACGGCGACATCATCACCGAGATGAGATTCCAAGCCATCGAACAAGCTGTCTGAGCCGTTGGCGAGCCGCAACGAGCCATCAAGCAAGCCACACCGAGCCGTGGAGAGAGCCATCAAGCAAGCCACGCCGAGCCGCTGAGCGAGCCACGCCGAGCTTCGACCACCTCGACCACATCGACCACGTCCAGAGCGGCTCCGCTGAGCTCTAACCACCAGACCATGTCGACCACGTCCAGAGCAGCTCCGCTGAGCTCTGACCACCAGACCACATCGACCACGTCTAGAGCGGCTCCACTGAGCTCTGACCACCAGACCACGTCGACCATGTCCAGAGCGGCTTCGCCGAGCTCTGACCACGGACCATGTCGATCACGTCTCGAGAGGCTCCACCGAGCTCCGACCACATCGACCACGGACCATGTCGACCACGTCCCGAGCAGCTCCACCGAGCTCCGACCACGGACCATGTCGACCACGTCCTGAGCAGCTCCGCCGAGCTCCGACCATGGACCATGTCGACCATGTCCTGAGCGGCTCCGCCAAGTTCCGACTATGTCGACCACCAGACCATGTCGCAATGATGATCGCCGCGAAGAATGACGCTATGACAACCGCGACCACCGTCACAACAGGCCAAAAAGCTCGAGGACCGGACAACTTCATCGCTGCCGACCATATTTCTATCCAAAGATAAGTACACTTCTAATATTTATATTTAACACAAATTTCATTACGATGTTTCTCCACAATGTCCTTGTCATGATTATTCTTCAAATAACGTTTGTCCATGTATACCATCTTAAATATAACATACAGCTATACTTAATGCAAATCCTCGACCAGTCATGTTGACGTTCGATGCCTCCAGAGATGGCCCTGTCTCTGGCTCCTCCCTACATATGCACGAGCGTCTGCCCTCTGCGTTATGGGTGGTTGGCAGTGGCTCCTTAGCGATGCTTTGTACTTCCTACACGTGCATGGGCTCCGCGCCCCGCGTTATGGTTCACGGGCTAGCTAGGGCTGGAGACTCAGCTACATACTAACTGGTCGGGCGGTTTATATTAAGTATAAACACAAACTTCACATTAACACTGATGTTTACAAAGCACCAACTGCTTTATCACATCATGCTCATTTACAAGTGACTGTTGGGCGTTATTTCTTCATCGCTGATTTTTTCTCCATAATTTATTATTTTGTACATCATGTACTACCATTCTACATATTTATATTGCAGGAATTTCGAGCTATGCTCGAGGACTTCGTCGCTCGCTTCTTGACCTATGCTCGGAGACTGCCTCGATCACTCTCCGACCACGGCTCGGGGACTTCGTCGCTTGCTCCTCGACCTATGCTCGGGGACTGCCTCGATCACTCTCCGACCACAGCTCGGGGACTTTGTCGCTCGCTTCTCGACCTGTGCTCGGGGACTGCCTCGATCACTCTCTGACCACAGCTCGGGGACTTCGTCGCTCGCTCCTCGACCTATGCTCGGGGACTACCTCGACCACTCTCCGACCATAGCTCGAGAACTTTGCGTCTCAACTACATGCGACTGGCGACTCGCATACATTTGGGATATTCTTTCTTGTTTAGACCTTGCTACAAGGCTCATACCTCGCCTTCCAGCAAGCTCGGGGACTACATCGGTACGATGCACCTGCCGGTGCATCTCGTATCACCCGTACGACGATTGGATTCTCAACTTAACTGGGAATTCTTTTTAGACCCTGGCACCACGTGCCTACGTCACCTACTACCAGGCTCGGGGACTAAGTGGGCACACTTCACCTTGCGGTGAATGTGCTTGTTTTTCGACCACTACGCCTCTGATGATCAAAGATGCTACGCTTCAAGACGCATTTACATTTCTTTTTCAGAAATACAAGTGGGCACACTTCCCGGGATGGAAATCTTTTCTTTCTTCTTAAGAGCACCATACATTCTTCGGTCAATGTACTTCTCCGGCGACAACGGTGGTCGGAGATGTCAAGAACTCAAGCCTCACTGTTCGGAAAAGGTTAAAATGGCGTGTCGCATCAGAATACATGGCGCTCGAGGACTAGCTGTGGGGGATATACCCCCGGGTACCACAAGATGGTACATGGGCCACACCATCCGAGGTGGCCCGGCCCGTAAGATCAAGGCGTACACATCAAGTTTATAAGTTGTACTAGATATTGTAATAGTACCAAATTGGATACTTTACTTGTAACCTTGTCTCTTTGGAGTATATAAGGAGAGACAAGGGTCCCCTAGAGGATAGGTTAATCTGTCTACATCTCAATACAATACACCAAAGACACAGGACGTAGGGTATTACGTTGATCAGATGGCCCGAACCTGTCTAAATCGCTGTCTCTGCGCCTTGTGTCACCATCTGGTTCTTGATTACACGCACCGTCTACCGACAATTTACCACCAAGGGTACCCCCCTCGGTGGATTGCCGACCATATTTCGTCAACAGTGGTGCGCCAGGTAGGGGTCCCCTTTTAGGGGTCGTGCGCGCTGATCCTTGATGAATCAGATGGCATAAATCAAGATCTAACATCCTTCATGACAACTCAGCTGATCACGTCGACATCCTTCAACGATCACGACGCATCTTCGAGCAGCACGCGTCGCCAAGTCAAAGCACTGCTATCCCAGCAGTGACTTATCAACGACCGACGGCCCGCTAGATGGCAAGATCGCCTTGGCATCACACGATGATTTGCGGCGGCATGCTATCGCGCACGGTGATCCTGGACCACGAACAGTCGTACGAGCAATGAGCATCGTCAATCGCGGCGGCTTCTTGACTCCCGCTCATATGGGACTCCTCGTGCTTGTATGGATCTGCTACTCATAGTATAAACGGATCTGCATGCATGCAAATATGCAACCATGGATCTACAGGGGCACATGCATGTGCACATGTATACGTACGTGTGCATCATGCGGCCGCAATCAAGCCGAGCACTGTCTATTCATCCCATCTTGTGACAAGCTCTCCGACGGCGACATCATCGCTGAGATGAGATTCTAAGCCATCGAACAAGCTATCCGAGCTGTTGGCGAGCTGCAAACGAGCCATCAAGCAAGCCACGCCGAGCCATGGAGAGAGCCATCAAGCAAGCCACGCCGAGCCGCGGAGCGAGCCGCTGAGCGAGCCACGCCGAGCTCCGACCACCTCGACCACGTCGACCACGTCCAGAGCGGCTCCGCTGAGCTCCGACCACCAGACCACGTCGACCACGTCCAGAGCAGCTCCGCTGAGCTCCGACCACCAGACCACGTCGACCACATCTAGAGCGGCTCCACTGAGCTCCGACCACCAGACCATGTCGACCATGTCCAGAGCGGCTCCGCCGAGCTCCGACCATGGACCATGTCGATCATGTCTCGAGCGGCTCCGCTGAGCTCTGACCACATCGACCACGGACCACGTCGACCACGTCCCGAGCAGCTCCGCCAAGCTCCAACCACGGACCACGTCGACCACGTCCCTAGCAGCTCTGCCGAGCTCCGACCACGGACCACGTCGACCACGTCCTGAGCGGCTCCACCGAGTTCCGACCACGTCAACCACTAGACCACGTCACAATGATGATCGCCACAAAGAACGGCGCTATGACAACCGCGACCACCATCACAACAGGCCGAAAAGCTCGAGGACCGGACAACTTCATCGCCGCCGACCATATTTCTATCCAAAGATAAGTACACTTCTAATATTTATATTTAACACAATTTTCATTACGACGTTTCTCCACAACGTCCTTGTCATGATTATTCTTCAAATAACGTTTGTCCATGTATACCATCTTAAATATAACATACAGCTATACTTAATGCAAATCCTCGACCAGTCATGTTGACGTTCGATGCCTCCAGAGATGGCCCTGTCTCTGGCTCCTCCCTACACATGCACGAGCATCTACCCTCTGCATTATGGGTGGTCGGCAGCGGCTCCTTAGTGATGCTTTGTACTTCCTACACGTGCACGGGCTCCGCGCCCCACGTTATGGTTCACGGGCTAGCTAGGGCTGGAGACTCAGCTACATACTAACTGGTCGGGCGGTTTATATTAAGTATAAACACAAACTTCACATTAACACTGATGTTTATAAAGCACCAACTGCTTTATCACATCATGCTCATTTACAAGTGACTGCTGAGCGTTATTTCTTCACCGCTGATTTTTTCTCCATAATTTATTATTTTGTACATCATGTACTACCATTCTACATATTTATATTGCAGGAATTTTGAGCTATGCTCGGGGACTTTGTCGCTCGCTTCTTGACCTACGCTCGGAGACTGCCTCGATCACTCTCCGACCACGGCTCGGGGACTTCGTCGCTCGCTCCTCGACCTATGCTTGGGGACTACCTCGATCACTCTCCGACCACAGCTCGGGGACTTCGTCGCTCGCTTCTTGACCTGTGCTTGGGGACTGCCTCGATCACTCTCCGACCACAGCTTGGGGACTTCATCGCTCGCTCCTCGACCTGTGCTCGGGGACTGCCTTGACCACTCTCCGACCACAGCTTAGGAACTTTGCGTCTCAACTACATGCGACTGGCAACTCGCATACATTTGGGATATTCTTTCTTGTTTAGACCTTGCTACAAGGCTCATACCTCGCCTTCCAGCAAGCTCGGGGACTACATCGGTACGATGCACCTGCCGGTGCATCTCGTATCGCCCGTACGATGATTGGATTCTCAACTTAACTGGGAATTCTTTTTAGACCCTAGCACCACGTGCCTATGTCACCTACTACCAGGCTCGGGGACTAAGTGGGCACACTTCACCTTGCGATGAATGTGCTTGTTTTTCGACCACTACGCCTCTAATGATCAAAGATGCTACGCTTCAAGACACATTTACATTTCTTTTTAGAAATACAAGTGGGCACACTTCCTAGGATGTAAATCTTTTCTTTCTTCTTAAGAGCACCATACATTCTTCAGACAACCTACTTCTCCGGTGACAATGGTGGTCGGAGATGTCAAGAACTCAAGCCTCACTGTTCGGAGAAGGTTAAAATGGCATGTCGCATCAGAATACATGGCGCTCGGGGACTAGCTATGGGGGATATACCCCCGGGTACCACAAGATGGTACATGGGCCGCACCATCCGAGGTGGCCCGGCCCATAAGATCAAGGCGTACACATCAAGATTATAAGTTGTACTAGATATTGTAATAGTACCAAATTGGATACTTTACTTGTAACCTTGTCTCTTCGGAGTATATAAGGAGAGACAAGGGTCCCCTAGAGGACAGGTTAATCTGTCTACATCTCAATACAATACACCAAAGACACAGGACGTAGGGTATTATGTCGATCAGATGGCCTGAACCTGTCTAAATCGCTATCTCTGCGTCTTGTGTCACCATCTGGTTCTTGATTACACGCACCGTCTATCGACAATCTACCACCATGGGCACCCCCCTCGGTGGACTACCGACCATATTTCATCGACAAGATGGTCATCACCTCCGGCTCCATGGCTACGCTGAGCGGCCTCATGTTCACCATCGGTCAGATCACCTGGACCACCGACTTTGACAACTTCATCGCCATGACCACGGAGGAGGCGTGGATTCAGTCTGTGCCGACCACTACTTCACCTGCATCGGCTTCGGCTCTGACCACGATGGATATGGCTCCGACCACGATGGATCTGGCTCCGACCATGGTACATCTGGCTCTGACCACGCCTACATCATCTTCAGCCACGCCGACAACCCATCATCCGCTTCCCCGCTACAAAGGGAAGCAGATCGACAACACTGACCTGCTCGACTCCATCGATCGGGTCGGCACCAAACCCGCTAAAACCCTAGCTCTGGTAAGTATGATTCAAAGTCATCCTAATGAGCAGGTAACCGCTCCCCACAACAGATCTACCCGACTAGCTCGGACCAGTCGTCCTGCATGACTTGGTATAGATCTCGTGGTCATATCTACTCCTGAGGGGCACTCCGCTCGTCGCTGGCCAGCCTTCACGATGGGTCTTCCACTCTCCGAGTACGAAGCCTCGACAGAGAACCACCAGGTCCAGCCCTACGGCCTGTGAAACGCTGCCTCCAGCTACGCGTAAAACCTACAATGCCGCTTGGATCTGTGTCCTGTACACCGACCTCGGCCGAAGCCATGCAACTTCATCAACATGGTCCAGATTGAAGATTATCAAGAAGGATCCGTCCACATAGTCTAAGAGGGCGACTCTAGCTCCTTGTCTGGCATCGCATCTAATGCATCTGTCCACACCGAGCTTCACCATCACGACGATGAAGGCGTCAAATACGATCTGGATCTTCCAGACCACGCCCTGGGTTTCTCTCAATTTCTGTCTTTCCCACCAAGATGAGGGGATTTGATCCATGTTGTCAGCAATGACGAGCCGCTAGCAGTGGGTGAAATAGAACAAGAAAGGACTGCATGCGAAGCACGCAATATTGACCGGTTTAATCGCCGACAAATCAAAGCTGAAGCAGACTAGGAGGCATGATGCATAAGGGTCCAGCCACGTGACCTTAACGATGCTTTCGACAGGGTGGGGGACAAACAGGTCTTTAGGACTCCAAGTGCCAACGTAGCCGTCGCCATGGCGACAATGCAACGGCTACCCAACACCCTAGAAACCCAAGCAGTTCGTGATGAAATACAAGTCTATCTGACGGCTGCTATGGCCCAAACCGCGGAGATTGTAAACCAAGCTCGGGCTCCATCCGTCTCAGTCGAGTCAAGCCATAGCCACCAGCACCCAAGTCGCTCACAGCCACTCAACCAACGTGGCTCGTGCAACAATGACCCATTAGACGACCGTCAAGGGGGAAACGGTGGCCATGATGGTGGTCGGGATGACAACCGCCATCGGGATGACAACCACCACTGGGACAACCATGACAATCGCCGCGATAACCATGGTCATAGGGCTAATCCAGATGGCAACCGAGATCGTCGTGATGGCAATAACGATCTCTGCCATTACCTCGGTGGACATGATCTGCGCGCTCGCATCAACCAGAGAGCCAACGATCGAGCATCCCACGAAAGTTATCGCCGTATGGAATATGACACTGCCCACGGCCCGCCGGGTCTGAAGCAGTTTACTCCACACCTTCGCCAAGTCATATGGCCCAAGAATTTCAAGCTTAAGAAACTTCAGAAGTACGACGGCAAGGAAAACCCTGAATTATGGGTCATGCTCTATGAGACTGCATGTAGATCAGCCATGGCCGATGAGAATGTCATGTCTAACTATTTCCCAGTCGTTGTTGGCCATGCAGGTCACCAATGGCTGGTCAGCTTGCCGATGAACTACTTTGACTCTTGGCAGGAGCTCAAGCAAGCCTTCATCGATAACTTCATTGCTACTTGTGAACAGCGAGGCAACAAGTACGATCTGCAATGGATTCAAGATCAAAAGGATGAGCCACTACGTGAGTACGTCCGGCGCTTCTTGGAGATGCGCATCAAGGTCCCATCAATCTCCGACAGCGAGGCAATCGAGGCTTTCGTCACTGGCCTCCGCTTCCATGACGCCCTAAGGGACAAGCTCCTCCGCAAGAGACCTGAATCAGTCACAGCGCTCTTGGCCACCGCTAAGAAATATGCGGATGCTGACAATGCTAAAAAGATAATTGTTGAAGAAGCAGCAAGGGTTCCACGCTCCGACCACCCCCCACACCGTGATGATTACCACGGCAATCATGGTCGGAATGACAATTTTGACCGCCGCAACCAGCACAATGACTCCCGCAACCACCGTGACCAACGTAATCAGCGGCGTAACCGCCATGATGATTATAGGAGCAAGTGTGCTCAGGAAGACGACGGCGAGGTCAATACCGTTAAAAAGGGTGGTGGACGTCGTAACTACAAAGATGACTATGCCAAAGCGTTGAAGGGGCCCTGCCAGCTCCATCCTAAGTCAAACCATACCATGGAGAATTGCCACGTCCTCAAGACTATCTACACACGTCAACAGGCTCCGGATACGTCCGACAAACCTAACGACGCAGTGGAACAGCGCAACGAGGATAACGACGACGACAATGCAGACCCTCGTCATAAATACATCAAGCCAACAGATCGCGTGCATACTATCATCAGCGGCAAAGTGTCCATCGAGACCAAACAAGAACGCAAGCTGCTCGCCTGTGCTTGCTTGAACGTGGCAAACACCGACAACCTTTTCACCGATCTGCGGCTCCCTCTGTGGTCTCACCACGAAATATCCTTCAGCAGAAAGGACCAATGGGCCACAATACCTAAGCCAGGGCGTTTTCCCCTGGTCCTCGACCCTTGTATCAACAAGGTTTAGTTCGATAGGGTACTGATTGACGGTGGTAGCTCCATCGATATACTGTTCAAGAACAACCTGCCCGCCCTAAAAATAGCTTAGGCGGATCTCAAGCCATACGAGGCACAGTTCTGGGGTGTTCTTCCTGGATAGAGCTCTACACCTCTCGGGCAGATTACGCTACCTGTGCAGTTTGGGACCCCGGACCACTTCCGCACCGACTACGTTAGCTTCGTGGTCGCTGACTTCGACGGCACCTACCATGTTATTCTTGGTCGACCGTCACTCACCAAGTTCATGGGCATACCTCATTATAGGTATCTGGTGCTCAAGATGCCTACCGAGAAAGGAGTCCTAACCCTCCGAGGCAATGTGTACGCGGCTTACACCTACGAAGACGATAGCTTCAAAATAGCAGAGGCCCACGACCTCTCTATTCGCATGGCTGAGACCATGCTCGACGCTAAGAAGACCTCAGCCGATCACCTGAAGATCCCAGAGCTCGAGGCTCCATGCAAGAACATCAAGTCCAAGGAGCATAAGGTGATCCAGCTAGTCGACGGTGATTCCAGCAAAACGGCCCTTATCGGGGTCAACCTGGATCCTAAATAGGAAGACGCGCTCGTCAGGTTCTTGAGGAGCAACGTGGATGTGTTCACATGGAAATCTGCCGACATGCCTGGTGTACCTCGGAACTTGATCGAGCACTCCTTGAATGTCAACAGCAAGGCCAAACCTATCAAGCAGAAGCTATGACGGTTCGCTCGCGACAAAAAGGAGGTGATTAGGGTAGAAGTTACATGGCTTTTGGCAGCCGGATTTATCAAAGAAGTGTATCATCCGGAGTGGTTAGCCAACCCGGTTCTTGTACGCAAAAAGAATAATGAATCGAGAATGTGCGTTGATTACACTGATCTCAACAAACACTGCCCTAAGGACCCCTTCGGCTTACCTCGCATAGACAAGGTCGTAGATTCAACCGCCGGTTGCGAGCTCCTTTCCTTTCTCGATTGCTACTTTGGTTATCACCAGATTGCTCTCAAAAAGGACGATCAGATCAAGACGTCTTTCATCACGCCCTTCAGCGCCTACTGCTACACGACTATGTCATTTGGGCTCAAGAATGTTGGGGCTACATACCAACGCGCCATCTAGGCCTGCCTCACAGATGAGATAAAAGACGACCTTGTAGAGGCCTATGTGGATGATGTAGTTGTCAAAACCAAGGAAGCACATACCCTTGTTGACAACCTAAAATGCACCTTTGCAGCCCTCAATACATTCCAATGGAAGTTAAACCCAAAGAAGTGCATCTTTGGTGTTCCTTCTGGTATATTGCTAGGCAACGTCGTCAGTTATGACGGCATACGCCCGAATCCAGAGAAAGTCAAAGCTGTCTTAGACATGAAGCCCCCCAAAAAGGTGAAGGATGTCCAGAAGCTTACCGGATACATGGCTGCTCTCAACCGTTTCATATCAAGATTGGGAGAAAAAGGACTACCGTTTTTCAAATTGCTCAAAGCATCCGAGAAGTTTGAGTGGTCGGATGAAGTAGACGCTGCCTTCACGCAGCTAAAACAATACCTTACGTCACCTCCGGTCCTCACTGCTCCCAGAGAAGATGAAACTCTCCTACTTTACATTGCAGCAACCAATCGGGTGGTCTCCACTACCATGGTGGTCGAGCGCGATGAGCCGGGCCACGCCTATAAGGTACAGCAGCCAATTTATTTTATCAGTGAGGTACTCAACGAATCCAAGACCAGGTACCCACAGATTCAGAAACTGCTCTATGCCATACTGATATCATCCCAAAAGTTGAGACATTACTTTGATGGATATCGGGTGGTGGTCATGACCGAGTACCCTTTGGGGGACATCATTCGCAATAAGGATGTGAACGGGCGCATCGTCAAATGGGCAATGGAGCTATGCCCCTTCTCCTTGGAATTTGTAAGCCGTACTACGATCAAGTCTTAGGCACTCATCGATTTCATCGTCGAGTGGATAGACTTAAGCACGCCTGCCTCCCCGGGATTCGACGAGTATTGGATGATGTACTTCGATGGCTCTCTCAACATTGGCGGTGCGGGAGCAGGAGTCCTCTTCGTGTCACCATCCAAGGAGCAGCTCTGGTACGTCCTCAGGATTTATTTCCCAGCATCTAATAACACCGTCGAGTATGAAGCATGCCTGCATGGTTTACGCATTGCGGTTGAGCTTGGTGTTAAACATCTCTATGTCTACGGAGACTCGGCTCTAGTCATCAACCAACTCAACAAGGACTGGGACACGACCAGCGAAAAGATGGACGCATACTGCAAATCGATAAGAAAGCTGGAAGGCAGGTTCTATGGCATCGAGTATATACACGTGGTCCGGGACAAGAACCAAGCAGCAGATGCATTGTCAAAGTTAGGATCATCCTGAGCCAAAATCCCACATGGCGTATTCGTCCAAGACCTGCTCACGCCTTCCATCGAAGGGGAAGATTCCACAGCAGACAAGCCTCCAGACCAGCAATTGGTGGCTATGGTTCCGGCGTCGAGCACCATCGAGCCACCTTCGACCACTCATGAGCCCGACTGGAGAATACCTTTCATCAATTACTTAACAGATGACAGCGGTTATACTGATCGGATAGAAAACGAGCGCCTGATACGTCGCAGTAAGCAGTATCTACTCGTCGAGGGCAAGCTATGGCGAAAAAACACAAAGGAGGAAATCTTGATGAAGTGTATAACCCAGGAAGAAGGCGAACGTCTCCTGGACCAAATCCACTCTGTCTTCTGCGGCAACCACGCAGCCTCAAGAACACTGGTCGGTAAGGCTTTCCGAGTGGGGTTCTATTGGCCGTCAGCAGTAGCCGACGTAGAAAAGCTAGTCCACCACTGTGAGGGTTGTCAATTCTTCACCAAGAGAATCCACATACCAGCACATGAGATCCAGACAATACCAGCCTCTTGGCCCTTCGCATGCTGGGGACTGGATATGATCGGGCCCTTCAAACCGGCTCCTGGGAAATTTACATGCGTCTTTGTGCTGATCGATAAATTTTCTAAGTGGATAGAATACATGCCTTTGGTACAGGCATCCTTAGAGAAGGCTGTCACATTCCTCGACCAGGTCATCCACCGTTTCGGCATACCCAACAGCATCATCACTGATCTGGGTACTCAGTTCACCGGGAATACTTTTTGGGACTTCTACGATGAAAGGAGCATAGTAGTAAAATACGTCTCGGTGGCGCACCCTAGAGCTAATGGACAAGTCGAGCGGGCAAATGGCATGATCTTGGATGCATTGAAGAAGAGGATGTACAGAGAAAACGACAAAGCTCTCGGAAGATGGCTCAAGGAGTTACCAGCCGTGGTCTGGGGCCTCAGAACTCAGCCCAGTCGTAACACCGGCGTCTCACCATACTTTATGGTTTATGGTGCTAAGGCAGTCCTCCCACCAGATATAGCTTTCAGATCAGCACGGGTAGAGAACTTCGACGAAGGCAAGGTCAATGAAGTATGGGAGCTAGAAGTGAACAGCGCAGAAGAGAAAAGGCTCGATTCTTGTGTATGTACGGCCAAATACCATGCTGTTTTGCGCAAGTACTACAACAAGAACGTTAAAGAGCGATTCTTCATGGTTGGGGACTTGGTCCTAAAGTGGAAGACGAACCAGGCTGGTGTCCACAAACTCGCAACCCCATGGGAGGGACCCTTCATGATCAAGGAAGTCACACGACCAATGTCTTATAGGTTAGCTCACCTAGACGGTACGGACGTACCAAACTCATGGCACATCGACAAGCTTAGACGTTTCTATGCTTAACTACTGAGATATGTACTCCTCTTGTACTTTCGATTTACTTCAATAAAGCAATTATGATTTCTCCGACCACTCTAATGTGTCACTTCGAATTTTATGGTTATTCTAACTTAGCCAGTAAAAGCTGACCACCACTCCTATGGTTTTCGGAGCAGGCCCTGTCTCTGGTTCCTCTCAACACGTGCATGGGATCCGCTCTCTACGTTACGGGTGATCGGCAGGTCCCCCTTGGTTTGACTTGTCTGCGTCTACGTGTGCACAGGTCACCGTACCTCACACTCCGGCTACATGGCAAACTAGGGCCGCACAAACTTTTCGGGATGATGTGTCGAGCAAAATGGTACAACTAAACAGAACGTTAACATGTTCTCACTTAGTTACACCAACATAAAGTTTCAAGCTTAAATACGTTTTATACAAAGCAAACAAGCTTATAATGATATACAGTTACGTTATTACAAGCTTGCCTGAAGAGGCTCAAGTTTACAATAACACAACTATGTCCTCCTATAGCTCTAAGCCTATTACATTGGCTGGTTGGGGCGCGTAGCACTTACTGCTCGTCGCTTCCAATATCCTACTCGAGTCTCGGGGACTCCTGTGCTAGTCGAGCTGAAGGGGATGGCCCCGCCAATGCCTGGCTGGTCGAGACCGCAGGCTTCATTAGTTGGCTTGCAACTGATGGCATTTCCAGCTGACTTGTCGATGGCGTACCCTGTACAGGTGCTGTCCCACCTCCACACAGGTTAATGTCGCCAATTATCTTTGACGACAAGTCCAGCTAGGCCGTCCAAAGCTCCTCCGCCTTGTCTGGGTCTACCTCCTTCGGGTACCTAGCCTCCAGGTGCTTGAGATCGATCAGGGGGTAGTGGGCATGCACCATGCTTAGTACATGGGCACCCGTGTACTCACCCGCCTCCTTCATGAACTCTTGGAACCATCCCCACGCTTGTCTGCATCTCTCGACCAGTCCGAGCTAGGGCGTCCTTGGCTCTTCCTCTATGAGCGCCGGGTCGATAAGGTCGAGGACGGGCACAATGCCAGTTGCCACTTCTTAGCACCGGTTCTTCCACATGTCTCGCTCCTCGGTGGCCTCGAGGCATCATGCTTTCTAGCCGTCATGCTCTTTGATCACGGCCTCTAGATGCCTCTTGGCATTAACTTTTAAAACTGAACACCGTACAAGACATCAAATGTAATGGCACAACAAGACAAGGCGGGCAACAGAATGAGAAAGGTGGTCTGGAATACTTACTTTTCAGTTCCTCCTTCATCTTGGTTGTGCGGTCCCGGAGTTCAGACTGGTCGCGCGCCAGTTTCTCGTTGTCCTCCCTCAGGCGACCACATTCTACAGTCACACGGCTATTCTCCCCTTGGAGGCGGGTCACTTCAGCTTCTAAACCTGAATTAAAGCTGTTACTGCCAACAAAGCAACAACACAAGTCCTGCACTTGCTATGATAAGATGAAAACTTACTTGTTTTCTCCCGCTCTTTGTTATTGAGCTGGCCAACCAGGTTTTGGTTCTGTGCCTCTCGCTCTGTCCTCTCCTGGTCAGCGACTTCAAGTTGGTGGCGCAAGCGTTCCACCTCGGCTGCTAGTTCTTTATTGTTCGCCGTGATCCCCTCAATCTGGTCGAAGCACGTCTTTCGGTACTTTGCGGTCTTCATCAATTCCTGCATATAGACAAGCTAAGTCAGACAGTTTGACTACATAACAGGGTCAAATGGTCAAACCAGACATACCTGGACTTCTGTCACCAGATGCTTTGCCGCTCGTTCAACTTTTAGGGTCTCTTCGACCTCTGGGATTTCTTCGTGCATAACCCACTCGTCGTTCCGCCAGCGTGACACATAAACATGTTGTCGCTTATCTTGGGGATGGCCTAGGACCTCTTCTACTTTGTCCTCTTTAGCCTCCTGTTCAGGGGGCGGCGCTGGTCTAGAGTCTGTAGTCTCCGCGACCACCATGGCTTTCCCACGAGCCGTTGTATCGGCAAGAGTGCTCTGTGCCACCTCCGGCTGCTGCTCCTTGGCTTGGTCTGGTTCCCTTGGCGCCAAGGTATCCACCTCAGCAGGGTTAGTGCTTGGAACACTTGTACTTAGCTCGGCTATCTTCTTGACCAGCTGCTCGGGGACTATCGTCGGGCCGCTCGCCTGCTGAGGTTCCGACGGAGTTTCTTCTACAGGTTCCTCCACGGCTGGCTGCTGGGTAGTTTTTTCCACCATTGCTGGCGAAGTCGTGCCGCACCTAGCTAGCTGGTCAGGATTTTTAATGGACGCCAACCAAATATATCAGAGAAAAGTTTAGAAGACAATAGTATTCAATACAAATTATAAGCTTACATCAAAGTTACAGATACTTACAGCTTGGAAGCGCGGAATGATGTGGCGAAGGAGCGTCTCTTCGACCGTCCCTGCTCCGCGTGCTCGGCAGGTTCCACCAGATCTTTTTCCACCACCGGTACAGGCGCCGGGGTTTGATGCTCGACATTTCCCCCGCTTGTCCTCTGTGCTGCAGTGGTCGGTGATGCGATCACTGCTGGCACAGAGGAGCCACCCTGCTCTGTCGACACCATTTGTCTCCCCCTCTTTCGAGGGACGAGCTAGAAGATGTCCACATCCTCTGCTTCATCGTCTGAAAGGGGGAAGATGGCTTGGCGCCTTTTGTTGGCAGCCGACCGCTTGCCAGCAGCTCTGGTCGATGCATCCTCCGCAACCTTGAGTGCCGCCTAGTGGACATCTTCAGTCCTAGCACTGGTCTGGGTGGCTGGGCCGGCAATTTGTGGCCAATCTACACCAGGGGGCGGAGACACAAACACTGCTGCCCGGTCACGACCATTACTCTAAGGAACATAGAGGAGACAACAGTCAATTTCTTGTTACAACATGATTCTATAGGTACAAGGAAGTTTCATTTACCTTTGGGGGAGGTCGGGCCAGCTTGAAGGCGTGCTCGATGTCATTTAACCAGACATAATTGGGATCGGCTAGGTTGAATAGCTCCCCAATCCTGGCCTTGACTTCTATCTTGTCGAGCGCCTCTTTCCTGGTCCTTGTTGGATCTGCGCTCCCCTGGTACTCGAAGCCAGGATGTACCCTCTTCTGGTAGGGCTGGATCCTTCGGCTGATGAAGTTCCCAACCACGCTTGGACCATCCAGCTTTCCCCATGGGATCATCCCGAGCAATTCTGCGATCTGCTCCAAGTTCTCGGGCTTCTCCGACCAGCTGTTCTTCTTCTCTAGAATCAGCCCCACGTCGCATAGGGTGATTATGTTCGGCTCTTCACGGATGTAGAACCACTTCTTGTACCACTCATCCAGTGAGGTGTTCCAGGGGCAGTGCAAGTATTGGGCTTTCATACCGTCGTGCAGATTGAGGTAGACGCCTCCGGCTATCTTTGAGCCGCTGCTCCCTTTCTTCCGTAGACAGAACAGGTGGCAAAAGAGGTCAAAATGGGGCTAGAAGCCACCATAGGCCTCCCAGAGATGGATGAAGGTGGAGACAAGAAGAATCGAGTTGGGATGTAGATTACAAATCCCAATCTCGTAATACAAGCAGAGACCCTAAAGGAAAGGGTGCACTGGAACCCCAAAACCCCACTTGAAGAAATCCTTGAAAACCACAATCTCACCTAGTTGTGGATCGAGGAAGCTTTCTCCTTCTGGTGCATGCTATCCCATGAGTGCCTTGTTGTGGAGCACTCCCATGGCGACGAGGTCTTCGATGGTCTGCTCATTGCTCCGTGACTTCCACCACTCCTTCGCCATGACTCCACCTTTCTTCTGGGCGTCTCTCTTCGCCATTAGTCTGTCCTTACTAAGGGGGTGGATGCGGTGGTGAGGGGATTGGTGATGATTTTCGGAGGAATAGGGTTCGGCAAGAGGAAGAAGAAGGTTGCGGCGGCGAATGACAATGGGGATCGGTAAAAGTAACTTACCAGATCTATATTATAAATAACAAAGAGCTCCGTTGTTTCGTCCACCTGAGATTCTTGGGAGACGTGTGCACGCGCCACAGACGGTTGTTCACACAACCTTGAGATCTACGCCAATAAACGCGCCTCATCATTACCAGTGTACGCGCCTCTTTGTTGATAGTGTAAGAGGGCCCACACTGACGCACCTTCATACAGGTGCCAAGCGACTGTTTGCCAGAAAAGAGCAAGAAGACAGAGTGACATACTATACCTGTCTGCTTTTTTGACCAGACATGTCAGACTGAACTTGACAGGGAAAGGAGATAAATAAATACAACAAATAATATTACAAGCGGTGTTCGTATTTTCGCTTCATTTTTTGTGCTCAAGGATAGATCAGACTGCTACAATGCTTGGGGACTGCCCAGACCACTATAATGCTCGGGGACTTCCCACACCACTGCCATGCTCGGGGACTGCCCAGACCACGGTCGTGCTCGTGGACTGCCTAGACCACTATCGTGCTCGGGGATTGCTCTGACCACTGCCGTGCTCGGGGACTGCTCCGACAACTTATGTACTCGGGGACTGTCCTGTCCACTGCTCGGAGAATGGTTCTCCTCGGCTACATGTGATTTGTACTCACATACAGTTGAGAGACATTTATTTAGACCTTGCTACAAGGCTCATACCTCACCTTCCAGCAAGCTCGGGGACTATGTCGGTACAATGCACCTGCCGGTGCATCTCGTTTTTGTTTGTACGACAATTGGGTTCTCAACTTAACTGGGAATTCTTTTTAGACCCTGGCACCACGTGCCTACATCACCTACTACCAGGCTCGGGGACTAAGTGGGCACACTTCACCTTACGGTGAATGTGTTTGTTTTTCGACCCCTACGCCTCTGACGTTCAAGGACGCTATGCTTCAAGACAACTTACATTTCTTTCTAGAAATACAAGTGGGCACACTTCTCAGGACAATAATCTTTTTCTTTTTTCTTAAGAGCACCATACATTCTTTGGACAATTTACTTCTCCAGCGATGACGGTGGTCAGAGATGTCAAGGACTCAAGCCTTACTTATCGGAGAAGGTTAAAATGGCATGTCGCAGCATAATACATGGTGCTCGGGGACTAGCTGTGGGGGTATTAACCCCTATACCCTTACGGCTAAGCTTGGGCCGGTCCGGATCGATGGGTCCGGTCCACCAAAAGATGACGTGCGGCCCAGCCAACCTGATCGGAGTCCCACACAAGGAGTCAAGGCGAATTTGGCGATCAAGCAAGATCCTAGTCAGTTAGAATAGGAATCCTTATCCGGCCACATATGGCAATTGTAATTGGCTAGGATTAGTTTCCAGATCTATAACCCTGCCCCCAGACTATATAAGGCAGGCAGGGGATCCCTCTAAAAAACATCTCTCATTGACATACAGCAATACAAATTAGACGCAGGACGTAGGTATTACGCCTTCTTGGCGGCCGAACCTAGATAAAACCTTGTGTCTGTCTTGCATCACCATCTTGTTTGTGGCTTGCGCATCTGTCTATCGATAATCTACTATCTTGGGCATACCCCTAGGTAGACTACCGACCATATTTCGTTGACACCACCCAACCCTCAACGTTGCTCGGCATGCGCTCAAAAATGAGCAGAAGTCGAAGGAAGAAGCCGAGGGCCTGGCCACCGCCTTGGCTAGGGATGTTGGTGTGCTCCAGAGGGAGAAGGCGGTCCTCGAGGAGCACGTGAATAGTGAGGCTCTAGTTACCTTCTTACTTGATGTTCATAGTCAATTTTCTGATGCTCTTTGGTGTTTAGCTTGGGTAGCTCTACAGAGGCAATTCTCCGAGGTGCGGGGTCAACTCAAATCGGAGAGCGACAACCACAACGCCTTGCATGCTGCCATCGGGTTGGTCTTCGATGACCTCGGGGTCACCCCAGCCGTGGAGACAAGCTCGCTCGCAGTCTAGGTTACCTAGATCCCGAATCGGGTGTGCACGCTCGCAAGGGAGGCCCTGCACATTGGTGTCCATCGCGCGTTCACCGTCACCCGCTCCCACTACATCGACATCGACTTGCCGGCGATTAGTGAGGGCTTTGCGCCTGGCTACACTAACACTGAGCTGGACAAAATTGAGAAGGAAGCGGAGCCCCCAGTGTGGGACCTGGTGAAGAAGTTCGAGGAAGAAACCCTACCCAAGAGTGTTTAGTTAGATGGCTAACTCTAGCGTCGGTCTTTTTGTAAAGACTTTTATTATGGCTGGAAATGTTGTTTGGCCCCTCTATATATATATATATATAAAGTTTGTTGCGATCTGACCCTTGTTTATGTTAAGGTATTAGAAACTTAAGTTGCAAGCGACTAAGTAATGATCATGCTAGTGAGCAAGCGATGTCGTAGCCATCGGGGCGTAGGCTTTTTGCATTTCGATCAGTTTTACTCATTCTTATTTTTTGGTTACTCTTATTTCTAGGTCTCGTCATAAAAAGAAAGGTTAGATGGGAAAATGTTTTTGAGTATATGTACTCCTATCAGCCCCTGACTAAAACCCGATCCCAGGTAGTTGCCGGGGTTGGGTATTACTGAAGTTCGATCAGATCGGAAGCGAACCCGATAGGAGGTAACATTTTTTTATTTTTGCAGAAACATTACTTAGTTTGATAAGCATATTGGAATCTTTGGAATAGGAAAACTAAGGGTAAAAGTGACATAGCTGTTCGATGTTCTAGGCATTGGTGATGGTTTGCCGTCCTCAGTCTTGAGCTTGTAGGTGCGGGGTCAGAGTACTTCTGTGATGATGTACGGTCCCTCCCATGGCGTCGAGAGCTTGTGATGATTTTTGTTGCTCTGGATGCGGCAAAGGACTAAATCACCTACGCCAAAGGCATGACCCCGCACACATCGGCTATGGTACCGTTGTAGCGCTTGTTGTTATTTGGCCAAATGGAGCAGGGCGACGTTGCGTGCTTTGTCAAGCAGGTCCATGGCGTCTTCCAAGGATGCTTTGTTTCCCTGCTCATTGTAGGCCTTGACCCTCAGTGCTCTGTAGTCGAGGTCGGTTGGGAGGATGGCTTCAGATCCGTAGACCATGAAAAATGGCGTGTAACTCGTTGCCCGGCTGCTGGACATCCTTAGGCTCTAGAGTACCGAGGGGAGCTCCGTGACCCAACATCCGCTGGCCATGTTGAGCCATTTGAAGATCCTAGGTTTGAGGCTTTGGAGGACCATGCCGTTTGCGTGCTCGACCTACCTGTTCGTGCGGGGGTGCGCTACGGCAGCCCAATCAATGCAAATGTGGTTGTCTTCGTAGAACTAGAGGAATTTCTTCCCCGTGAACTACGTGCCATTGTCAGTTATGATGGAGTTCATGACCCTGAATCGGTGGATGATGTCCGTGAAGAACAACACGGCCTACTCAGATTTGATCACGATGATTAGCCGAGCCTCTATCCACTTTATGAACTTGTCCATGGCGACAAGCAAGTGCGTAAAGCCCCTAGACGCCCTCTTGAAGGGCCCTACCAGATCGAGCCCCTAGACCACGAACGACCATGTGATGGGGATAGTCTGGAGCGCTTGGGCCGACATGTGAGTTTGTTGAGCATAGTACTGGCATCCATTGCAGGTGCGTACGACCTGCTCGGTGTCAGCCACCGCGGTTGGCCAGTAGAAACCTTGCCAGAATGCATTTCCAAGCAAGGTTCTAGGTGCGGCGTGATGTCCGCAGACCCCTCCATGGATGTCTTCTAGCAGGTCCTTCCCCTGCTCGGTGGGGATGCAACGTTGTAGGATTCCGGTGAGGCTATGCTTGTAGAGCTCCCCTTCGATGATGACAAAGGACTTGGCACAACGCGTGAGCCGTCGGGCCTCTGTCTTGTCGGTAGGGAGCACCTCATGGAGGAGGCAATCGAGATAAGGTGTTCTCCAGTCGGTCGGAGGGTTGGATGGTTATTATAGTAATCAAAGGACAAGTTTCAGCCTTTATGTATCATAAAAACAAATTCGCCATTTCATTTTGTTTGATTGAACTTGTTTTCTTCCCTCTTTATTATGCGAAAAGGGGTTCATGTATTCTAACCCGTCTGTTCATTAAGATCATAGGGCCCGAGGTGTAAGAGGGAAACTTTGATCATGCTAGTGAGCAAAGACACCGTAGCTGCCGAGGCGTAGGTTTTTTGCAGTCCGACTAGGCACGCTTAGTTGTTTGTTTGCGCAAACCTTGCCACTAGGCTTATTGTGAGGAAGAGGTCTGACACAGTGACTATTTCAAAAAATGTGTATTAATACCCTTATCAGCCCCCGAGTGAGATCCGACCCCTTGCCATTGCTGGGGTCAGGTGTCACTGAAGATTGGGGAGAGGATAGCAAAACTAGTAGGAGAAAGTATCTCTTGTATTTGTGCGTACCCCCTCCCTAGGATCTGAGCTATCATTCTACAACTGCACATTTGGTCTCCTTGTGAGTCCAACTTTCCTCGAGCCTCCGCGTGTAGCAAGGGTTTGGTCGAGGGTCGGCTTGTCTTTGTGATTGTCGCCTCATTCACGGTTTCCACAACCGGAGGGGTTGGGTTAACGTCACTTGCCTTGATGTTTCAAGTGACACGCTCGGTGAGTTCGCTAACAGGCATGTTAGAGCGGAATCCGGTTTCATGGTTTATGATGGGGTTGGCAAAGCCCTCATATGGTGTTCCGCTGCTCCTTAAGCCACCTTCCAACAGATGCCCCCTCACTAGGGATTCTATGGGCTTGGCTAGAGGCTAGGATTGAATGAGAAGGTTGAGATGAGGCTGCATGGGCTCATCGGCGTTTTCTCCCCTGGCTCTTGTTCGACACGAGGTGGCCTCGGGCCCTCCACGGGCCAGCCTTCGAACCCCGGTCTTCTGATTTTAGGATCGGGCGACTTGAGCCCCCGAGCTTCATGAGGCTCAGTAGGGGTCAGTCGTGTTTCATGCGTCGCCCTGCCCTTGGTTTCCATGGCCGGAGGGGCTCGTCGTTTGTCTGCCACCACGTGTTTGGTCTCTTTGCGATGCTGAGCCCCGCACATAGCAGGGGTCTGATCGAGGGGTCAGTTCATCTTGTGATCGTTGTCCCTCACGCGTCCATTCGCTAGAACGAAGGGGATGAGCCATGTTGTGCTTTCCTCGCCAAACGGAGCATGGTGCTCGATGAGTTGTTAACAGGCTTGTTCGAGTGGAGCCCCGGCATCCCCTTCATGGGGCCCGGTTCGAGATCAGCTGGTGACCGACTCTAGATTCTTGGTGGCCAGCCAATATAGTTCTCGGGTCTGTTCGACCGGTCCAAGGACTCGATGCCTTTCTTTCGGGGAAAAACCATGGACCTTGCATCATCCAATACTCGAAACAAGGGTTGGGGCGCCCGTGGCGCTTCGCGCACCTCGGGTATTGGCCTCTAGCGGGCCCGTCCTTAACCTCCCCTCACTCTAGGGTGCCCTAGAGTGGCTTTGAACCCACTAGTGGGCCAACCTTTGAACTCCTAAGCATTAATGGGCCGTAGGAGCATTTTTAGCTCCGTATCCCTCTTACCTGTGATGGCCCATGGCCTTTGAAGGTGAACCATCGTCCAACGGATAGTTCATGGGGAAGATTAGCGTGCGCTCGTCTCTCAGTAGTGGCCTGGAGCCGTTCGATCAACCTGGGCACAATATTTACTTTGATGGTAAGAGTGATGGGTTCAAGAAGCTCTTACCGAACATGATTGAGCGGGGTCCGGGTCCATCATTCGTGGAGGGGTCGGTATAACCTACGCGGGGCATCCTGCTACTCCCTACCTATTTCCCTGCAGCGGCCAAGCCATCCTAGGTCTTAACGTGAAAGGGGGTTAGGCACAAAGAATGTTTGCTAGGCGGGTAGATTCTTAACGCATTCCGACCCTTTCTATGGCTAAGGCCAAAAATCTCGGGGTGCGGAAAAGAAAACTCTGATTACGCTGGTGAGTAAAGGCACTGCAGCCGCTGGGGCATAGGTTTCTCGTAGTCCAACCAATTATACTCAGAGCTTACTTCTGCGGACTTTGCTTTTGGGTCTTAATCATGAGAATGGGTCAGACATAGAGACTATCTACCAGACAGATATGCTCTTATTAGTCCCCGAGTGAGGCCCGACCCCCCACCGTTTGCTGGGGTCAGGTGTCACAAAAAATCAGGGAGTTCGATAGTGAAACTAATAATAAGAGAAAATGTGCGTTTATTAAGGATAACAGTGACGTAGCTACTCGATGTTGCAGACGTTGACGAAGACCTTGCCATTGATGGTCTCGAGCTTGTAGGCACTTGGCCAGAGCATCTTTGCAGCGACGTACAGTCCTCCCTATGGCAGGAAGAGCTTGTGGCGGTCCTTGTGTACTTGGCCGAGCGAAGGAGCGCGATGTTGCGCGCTTCATCTAGCTAGGCTCTGCTCCATGCTCCCTGTTGTTGGAGCTTCCGAACAAGAACCGCTTCATAAGGATGCAGTCTTTGTACAGGTGCTTGACGGAGAAAGCATGGTTCGGACATAGCCCTTCAAGTAGCTTCTCAAAGTGGTCCGAGGCACCCTCCGCGGGATTTCGGCCCCTCTTGCGGTCAGCGTTGGCCACAAGTGAGCCCTCGTGCCGCTATTTGTTCTTCTTCTTATTGGGACGGTTGGAGGCGCCTTCGCCGGTGTCCTTGTCCCGCTTTGCCTTGCCTTTGAGGATGTGTTGACCAAAGGCCTGAGGTCTCAGCAAGCCAGGGCTTGGGCTTCGGTCCTCACCGCTATCGTAGCGTCCGCCATGACTTGGGTGGTAGTCGCGGCTAGCCCCCTCCTTCGCATTGCCGCAGGCATGCCTGTGGGCGTCAAGGGTGTCGCGGGCATCACGGTGGAGGCCGAGACGCTCATGCACCGATACCGCGGTGCGTGGCTCGCCGCCTTGTTGGGCGTGATGGACCGGTTCATCCTCGTCAGGTTGTTCTGAGGGCGCGTCATGGTGAGGGCCAAGATGCTCATGCACCGAACCATGGCGCGCGGCCTGCATGGGAGCACGGTCGGGGTGCTCAGGATGAGGTATTCCGGAGAGAGCGGATCTCCTCCGGCAAGCCATGTCATGATGTTGGTAAGCGAAAAAGTGAGGTGGTGCAGGTCCTCTTGGGACGGTCGGGGTCCTAGGAAGGTGCTGAGCTGGCACTTTGGCCTCCCGTAGTTGAAGTTTAGGAGTTGGTCGCTTTCGGCGGTGCGGACCTCTTGTGCATGCAGCTGCAGCTCCTCCACCGGTCTCAGCAAACTGAGGCCAATGGAGTGGAGAGGTTGGACGGCGGCAGGAGCCCGCACGAACTCTCCTTCCGCCATGGTGATGAAGTTCGGGTCCCCGAAATGCACGTGCACGCCCAGGACCCAACTGTCGTTGCGATTAGCCATCCGAGGCCTGGTGTTGGATGTCGTGACGTGCAAAGAGCCCCTACCTGGCGCACCAACTGTCGGTGTTTTGAGTAAACACCAATGGGTAAATTTATATATTGCGCGTCTGACCCGGATGGTGTGCTAAGAGGACACAAGGATTATACTAGTTCAGGCTGAATGTTCGTACGTCTAGTTTCGGGCTGCTCGTGTTACTAGCACTAGAAGTTCGTAGTAGGGGTTACAAACAGGCGAGAGAGGGAGAGGTCCCAAGTCTCTGGTGGAAATAAATGAAAGGATGTCGAGACCTCGGTCGCTGCTCAGCTATGTGCTAGATGCTAATGGTTTTGGTGTGATGCAGTGCGATATGCGATGTGGTGAATTGATCCCCCTAGTGGGACGCCCTACTTTCCCTTTTATAGGTTAAGGAAAAAGCAGGGGTTACACCAGAAGAGAAGAGGGAAAAAAGAAAAGGAAATAAGGCTCACGGAAGTGTGTCGTCCTCCTCTTCGCGTGGGTCCCGCTGACCCTGTAGATCATGGTGGCAGCTGCGTCGTACCGGGATCCTGTTGGATGCTGCAGCATACGTGCAGGTGTCGTGCGTCATTCCTGTCTTTCATCCCATCCGAGCGGACGGAATGGTCAAAGGGTCCTCTAATGGAGGCCATACGGGGGGCTGGCGATACGGTGTCAGTCAATCCGACATCGGTTGACTGATGCTGGACGGAGGTCAGGCAGGGAATTGCCAGCACAGTGCCAGCCTGCTAACGCGGTGGGCGACGCGAATCTCCTAGCATGGCCTAACAGGACCTCCAGTCGTATCAGGACGCGCCCAAGACGTGCTCTTGGGCGTGCGCTTCCACGCCGTAGTGGTTGAAGCGGTTAGGGTCCCATCCTGGGCCACTGCTTTTGTCTGGTAGTGAATCTGACCCCCCCCCCCCGGGATCGGGCGAGACGGAAATCTTGCCCTGGGGGCCGGGCGAGACGAAATCCGACCCTCGAGGGTCGGTCGAGGCGGAGACCTCCCGTGAGACCGGACGAAGTGTGGCCCGGCCCCTGGGGGTTGGACGAGGCGGAGACCTTGTCCTCATAGTCATACGAGGTAGAACCCTCCCCGTGGGACCGGACGAGGCGTGGCCCGGCCTCTGGGGGTCGGACGAGGCGGAAACCTTGTCCTTGGAGTCAAACATGGCGGAAGCCTCGTCCTCAGAGTCAGATGAGGATGCAGTTGCATCCTTAACCATTGGATGAGCTGACATGATGCTCATTAATCTTTTGGCTCAGATACCCGGGTATAGATATCCAACAAGTAGATAAACAAGAAGACCCCACACGTGTGACCGGCAAGGATGAACCGTTGCCCATAGTCACGGAGAATGAGGGGGAGGGAGGGTTGGAAAAGTGGAGAATACCTTCGTTGGATGGCACCTGAGTCCATGACCTAGTCATCCGTGGACTGATTATGCATGGCGTTGAGGACCGCGATCAACATATGTGGAAGTATTCCACTACGCGCTAGGGGAGTCGGTGGACATCTGTGCCGTCACGAACATCATGTAGGTTTGCACGGGGGCAAGAGCAAGGCGCGGGCCTAAGACACCAAGGGCAGAGCTGCCACGGTTGCGTGCAGTGCCTTGACCCAGAGAGAGAGCGGTGCCGCTGGTGGGAAACCTAGGCATGAGGGCCATTGGCTAGGGCCCCCACGGAGTCATGTAGACCCACATTCCAGGGAAAGGGGTGGGGGCACCGATGCATTGAGGGAATGGAGCACCGCCCTGCGGCGGCCGTGGGACTTGCCACGACCGCCCTTGCCATGACCGCGGCCACCATTGGGCAGTGGAGCAAGAGCGTCGGAGGAGGGTACGACGTAGAATAAGGAGCTTGATGAGGACAATGTCAGACGACCCTTGTTGCGCACCTGCTCATGGGTGAGGAGCATGTTCCGAGCCTTGGCAAAGGATGGCAGGGGCTCGGTGAAGGCGATGATGTTGGCGGCAGTGCGAAATTCATCGTTCAAGCCACAGAGGGTGTTGAGGATGAGATCCGACTCCTGGACAGGGAGACCAACGCCACGTAGAGCATCCGCGGTGGTCTTTTGGTGCGCATAGTAGTCGGTGATCGACAACATGCCTTGGGTGATGCTGTGGAATTCGTTGCACTGGTAGATCACATAGGAGGCCTGATTGGTGGTGAAGTGGCTGGCGATCCGCACCCAGAGCTCGTAGGCGGATTGCTCTGGCTCGAAGGAGACGTCCAGAATGTCATCGGCGACGGAGGTGAAGAGCCATGTCCACATCGTGTGGTCCTGCTGCGCCTAGAGCGGATCGTCCAGGCGAGTGGGGGAGTCATCAATGTGGTCCATGACCTCGAACTTGCCACAGGCGGCCTTGAAGTAGGTAGACAATCGTGAATAGGTGCTGGCCTTGAAGCTGAGGGTGACTGGCACGTGATTCTTGATGTTGGTGATGGCGAGGGCGGTGGCGACTAAGGCGGAGAGAGTGGCAGCGACAGTGTGGCTAGACATGGAACTGGTCGTGCTCTCGCTCGTGGAAGACGAGGAGGAGCTAGAGGTGGTGGTCAGCACGATTGTCATGGCGAGAACTGGTGGCGGTGCTGGGAAGGGGACCTAAGATTAGAAACCAATGAATGATACCATATGTAAACGATGGAATAGATTGGGAAAGCACAGCGCACACAATACGGTGGCCTTCAGTTTCATTATACAGATGGTGTACATGTTAAAATGGAAACGAATTCCGATATACTAGGAAAGGTCCAATCTACATATAAGGAAATATAGAATCTACATATAAGGAAATATAGAATCTACATATACAAGGAAATATCCAATCTACATATAAGGAACAGGGACCAACCAGTCTAGAAATGAAGCTAAGCTATTTTTGAGGTAGTCTGTGGCACCTCTACACTTATATTTTTCGAACAGCCAACATTACAACCGTCTCCGGTAAAACAAGCAACCTTTCTATTCTATAAATCATTTTTGTAGCGGTGGGACGGACCATGAAAGCAGGGCTAACCCACAAAATTCAGGTTTTATTATCCTATATATAAGCATGTTTATTGCTAATGATATGTTTGATAACATATACATCTGGGTCTCGTTACACGATAGATCATGAGCCATCTACGTGAGATTTAATATTAATACAAGCCATGGACCAAAAGCTGCCAAATCAACTCGATCGCCCATCCGATCCAATTGCTGAAGGTTGTGCTAGGACCGACTCTAGTCTAGCATTGAAAAGAGACAAGCCCCACACGTGCAGGGGCTGCGAACAGCACGGAATGTAAACAGTAAAAACACTGTCAGAAAACACTTTTTATGAACAATATTAAACAGTGGGAATAAAGCGATGTCTAGTAAATAGTGAATGTGCCTGAAGTGCATAGCATACAAATGGTCATAAACAGTGGATGAATAGTGCCTAAAGCCTCACCGGCCTTCGTTATGATATATATGGCCAATTACTGGTTGATGCTAAAAATTAATCTAAATTTGCTGTAATTCTGTGGCAGAACCTCCTAAGTTATAGGGCCCACATGCATCTGTCACTGTCCGATGACCTTCGACATTTATGCATATGTTTCCAATAACTTAAAAAGACTGTCGGGTGTCCTCGGGGAACCCCGAATCATCCACGATTTCCGAGCAGGATCACGTTACAGAGTCATTGCAGTATTACATCATTTATTCAAATATCAAAACCAGAGTAAAAACAGCGGAAGTCTTACGATAACATAGTTTACAAACCAGTTATTTCAAACCTTACAAACTAAGTTCAATAATTATTACAAACCATAGTATTAGTGGAGTGGCATAATTAACATAAACATAACACACAAAATAAACATCCTGCCCAAGGATCACACATTTACTTCTCATCATCAGAACGAACGATAGTCATGCAACACGATCCAAAACAGATCTGCTCATGAGGCTCACCTGCAACAAGGGTCAACGAACCCTGAGTACAAAAGTACTCAACAAGAGTTAGCCGAAATATTAACTGATAACTAGGAATGCAGGCTCAGGGATTCAAGGTATAGCTTTAACAATGATCAAAGTTCTTTTGCGTAAAAGCTCTTTTAACAACATTCTTTATATAGAAAACTTCTTAAGAATTATATACAAAGATAACACGATCCGCACTGAGATCATGAAACTTCATATCCAACACCTTCACAAGCCTTATTCAAGTTCCAGTTGTTAATACTACGATGATGAACAGTGAGTTGAGTCTCCATAACCGAGGAGCAACGACGATTCGAACCGATTATAAACCCAGCTGAGAATTTTAGACCACACGACATATGCAGGTCCCTGACCTATATATACCAACCTACCCTCGGATCCTCTAAAACAAGAACGGGTCCATGCCACCCGAGAATACAGTACTCCACCATTCCAGCCCATGGCCACGTGGGTACACGCTATTCCCGCCATCTCTCCACTTCCAGTGCGCGAGTAGCCATTCTCGTAATAGAATTACCAACTTCAGGCTTACCGGAGTATGTGGTTAGTACTACAAATTCTTACCTCATGCAATTCAACAACGGACGTGCCTTAATCGACACAGGCAGAAAGACCCCACTCACAAGACCTCCATGTCTGGTGGCTCACACTCACCGAGTCCGCCCGGTCTAGATTTATTACTCCATATTCCCATATCACATGCTAACATAATTAGCCAATGTTCCATTTAAAACTTGCAGGTGGCAGGTAGTCACCCGACTTTCATCGTTCTACGTATAGCTAAGCAAAACTAGGCATATACAAGTTTAAAACTGGTAATATGTTAAATATGGAATAACAAGGGTGGTAATGCACCAATTAGGCTCTTACTTGACTCCTAATCACTTAATGCAGTAACGGAAAGCAAAAGCAAAATTAATTTATAAAACTCAAGGTAGGGTTGTATGCATCCGGGGCTTGCCTTCGTTGACGGAAAAGTCCGATTCCTGCGATGTCACACCAGTATTCGATCCGACCTCAACAGATGGAATAACCTCCTCAATAACTTGATTAACTACCACGTGTTCACTTTCGTCCACTACACGTAATAACAATGCCATGTTTAACATGATGCGGAATACGAAATATGATGCTCGATGATGGATACAAAAATTAACAATTTGAATACAACTTTCCTTCGTGGTACAGTTGCAAGTCAAACAAACTAAATCTTTTTCGTAACACATACATCAACTGCCAAGGATCATTAACAACAAATGGCCATACGGAGCTGCGGCGGCGGTGACTGGAAAACAGAGGAGAAGAGAAAACGAAGAACGGCGACGGTGGCTGGCTTATAACGCGACCAGGAAGCGCAAAGAAGCCACGTGGAAGCCTTTGCCGTGCCAACGCGACGCCCCAATGGCCACGCGCGCGACTGGAAGCAAGCCGAAGCTCGCCGGCGGTGTAGCGCAAGCGGTGAACACTGTTCATCGAAATTACAGGATTGCCATTCGCCAAATTTCACAAATTACTCCCAAATTTTCATAACAACTCAAAAATCTCCAAAAACAAAAGTTGTTCAAAATCAAAAGTTCTACAACTTTTCTTTTATAACCATCTCCTAATTTGGTCTAGATTTTGAAATGAACTTTTGAATTTGAATAGGGAAATTTAGCGAATTACGCCTTTTTGAATTACTCGAAATTTTTCTAAACAACTTGAAAAACTCCAATGATAAACTTTGCTTAACTTGCCAAGCTCTACACTTTTGCTTTTGGGCCCAACCCCAAAATATGCTTAGATTTTGAAATGGATTTTCAGGGTAGGGTTTAAATGTTGAAAAGCGGGGTTTTCACGAAAAATTCAAAACCCAGACAAACTTTGAACTTGAGTCAAGCAATACAATTCAACACTCATTACACAAATGTAGACTTGTTTTAGTAAATGCATATCAAAGTTTTCACCAAATGCCAAATGCTTTGCAATGCATATGATGATATGTCAGATCTTAATATTTAAACACCCGAGGTGTTACATTGGCTAGTTAGGTACTCCCTCCGTCCAAGAATTTGAGACGTTTTGGGATGAGACACAGCTACCAAAACACCTGCAAAAATACCAGCATACCCTTATTCTGCCACCCTGTTCGTTCGATCGTATCAGCAATGCTTATCAGATATGATATAGTATTTTTCTCTTACAACAGAACAGCATCAACCGACTTATAAACCATAGAAACAATCGAGCGAATAGGGTGTGCAGTGCTCTCTCATCTCTTGCGCTCCTCTTCGTAGGCATGGATAAGCGTGCTACAGGCTTGCTGGCTAACTGGACAGTACGGAGGATAACGCGCTGCAACTAAAACGACATTTATACTGGACAACCTTTCAACCCTAGAACGTCAATATTACTAGGGCCTCGTTTAGATTGCGAAAAAATTTTCAACCCGATAAATAGTAGCACTTTCGTCTTATTTGACAAATATTGTCCAATCGTGGACCAACTAGGCTCAAAAGATTCATCTCGTGATTTCGAACTAAACTGTGCAATTAGTTATTTTTTTTACCAACATTTAATACTCCATATAAGCGGCTAAAAATTGATGTGATGGAGAGAGAGTGAAAAAACTTGGAATTTGGATGGCATCTAAACAAGGCCTAGGATAGTGAGAGTAGCTAACAATTAGTTAAAGACTTAATTAAACAATTAGCTCATCTATTAATTCTGCTGTTTAGATACACTGAAGCTAATTATTAGTTATCTAATCTCTAGATAGCTAGCAATTAGCTCACGTATCAAACAGCCAAGTTAGACGAGCAATGAATCAAATACAACGAATGTCACTAATAATTACCATATCTTTTTGTCGGACCCCTCGCATGCAGATCGGACTCCAATGCACGTGCTCCAAAACAATTCTTTTGAACAATATTAAATAGTGGGAATAAAGCAACGTCTAATAAAAGCAGTGGTCATGAACAGTGGATGAACCCTGCCTAAAGTCCTCACCGCGGACTCTATTTTAGAGTACGATTGATACACATAGCTAATTACTAGCTAGGAAAAAAAAACCTAAATTAATTTTGATTGGCTAGCTAGTTTTAGCTAACAACTAATTAAAGACTTAGTTAAAAAATTAGCTCACCGGTTAATTCTCCTATTTGATACCTAGAGTTAATCTTAGCTAATTTTTAGCAAGCTACTCCTATCAATTACTCCCTCTGTCTCGACGTTGGAGAACGGGTCACGCAGACCAAGGTTGATGTTAAAAGACCTGGCATGCCCCTATACTTCTGATTTGACACAAGCACAGCATCACGCACAGCACCTCCTGTGACGGAAAGTAGTAGTCGCGCAGGGGATGGATGGATTGATGGGACGGCTAGCTTAGGGTGGAACCGCTACAACGTCATTTCCTCCCAAACTCCATACTATAAAAAAAAAAAAAAATTCCTCGTCACATCAAACTTACGGTACATGAATAAAATATTAAAATTAGACGAAATTAAAAACTAATTGTACAGTTTGGTTGTACTTTGCGAGACGAACATTTTAAGCCTAATTAGTCAACGGTTGGACAATTATTACCAAATACAAACGAAATGCTACAGTGACGCTACAGCTCGAAGAGGACCCATCGACAGAGCCTGACTCTCTAGTCGACTGGAGGACGATCTACCTCGACTACCTCCTCCATGAGGCATTGCCAACGGGCAAGATGGAGGCTCGACAGCTCACGCGTCGTGCCAAGTCCTTTGTCCTTGTTGAGGGTGAACTCTACCAGTAAAGCCACACCGGGATCCTACTGCGCTGCATCCCCATTAAACAGAGGAAGCATTTGCTGAGAGATATCCACGGTGGGGTCTGTGATCACCATGCCATGCCTCAAACCCTAGTCGAAAACACGTTCCAACAAGGCTTCTACTGGACGACCATAGTAGCCAACACCAAGCAGGTTGTGCGCACCTGCGAAAGGGTGTCAGTACTACGCTCGGCAGACTCACCTACCGGCCCAAGCACTCTAGATTATCCTCATCATGTGGCCATTCATGGTTTGAGGGCTCGATCTGGTTGGACCTCACAAAAGAGCACCCAGGGGCTACACCTACTTGCTTGTCACCATGGACAAGTTTACAAAGTGGATAGAGGCTCGGCCGATCTCCACGATCATTTCTGAGCAAGCCGTGCTATTCTTCCTCGACATTGTTCATCGCTTTGGAGTCTCGAACTCCATCATCATGGACAACGGCATGTAGTTCACCCAAAAGAAGTTGCTCCGATTCTGCGATGAATACCACATCCGGGTCGATTGGGCTGCCGTGGCGCACCCCCGTATAAACAAGCAGGTCGAGCGCGCGAATGGCATGGTCCTATAGGGCCTCAAGCCTATGATATTCAACCGATTGAAGAAGTTTGGTGGACGATGGGTCACTGAGCTTCCTGTGGTGCTCTGGAGCCTAAGGACGACCCCCAACCGGGCCACCGGCTACATGCCATTCTTCATGGTCTATGATTGTGAGGCTATCCTCCCGACCGACCTCGACTATGGAGCACCAAGGGTTAGGGCATACGACAAACAAGGAGTCAAGGTGACCCTTGAGGACGCCATGGACCAACTAGATGAAGCACGCGATGTTGCCTCCTCCGCTTGGCCAAGTACCAATAGGTGTTGCGATGGTACCACAACCGTTAAGTGAGGGGTCGGGCCTTCAACATCAGAGACCTGGTCCTCCACCTCGTCTAGAGCAGCAAGGATTGCCACAAGCTCTCTCCATCGTGGGAGGGACCATACATCATCGTGGAGGTGCTCCGACCGAGCACCTACAAGCTCAAAACCATCAACAGCGAGATCATCGCCAATGTCTGGAACATCGAGCAGCTACGTCACTTTTACCCTTAATAAAAGCATACTTTCTCTTATCAATTTTGCTATCAAATTCCACGACCTTTAGTGACACCCAACCCTAGCAACAGCGGGGGTTGGGCGTCACTCGAGGGCTAATAAGAGCATATCTATCTGGTAGACATTCTCTACGTCCAACCCTTTTTCATGTTTAAGACCCAAAGGTGAAGTTTGCGGAAACAACACTGAGTAAAACTGATCAAACTACGAGAAACCTATGCCTTGGTGGCTATGGCATCTTTGCTCACCAGCATAATCAGAGTTTTTTTTCTACAGCCCGGGCTTTTGGCCTTAGCCACGGAGAGTCGATACGCGTTCAAGAGTCTATCCGCCTAGCAAACATTCTCTGTGCCCGACCCCCTATCATGTTAAGACCTAGGAGCTAGGGTTGCGGGAACAAGCTCTGAGTATAACTGGTCAGACTATGAAAGACCTATGCCTCGGTGGCTATGACGCCTTTACTCACTAGCGTGATCAGAATTTGCTCACTCGCACCCTGAGCTTTACGACCTTAACAATGGAAAGGGTCGAAATGCACTAACCTTTTTATACAAAACGGGGAGAAGGGCTAAAAAGCTATTTTGCTATAACGAAATTTAAGAGCTTGTCCATTTATTACAAGTTCACCGCCTGGCTTATCTGCGTAACTAAATTTTTGGGCGGGATGTTCTCATCCCATACCTCTGTAGGTAAGTCTTGTCCTAGTGGGTAACACAAGTCGATCAGATGGCTTGGCCGCTCTCGAGAAACAAGTAGGGAGCAGCAGGATGCCCCATATGGGTTATGCTGACCCCATCACGAACAACGGACCTGGATTCCACTTGATCGTATCTGGTAAGAGCTCCTCGAACCCATCACTCGTACCATCGAGGTAAATCCTATACCCAAGTCGATCGAATGGCTCAAAGTTGCTGCCGAGAGATGGGTCACCCTTATGTTACGTGCATTAATTTCACAACGAAGCCCCCAACCCCAGCAACGGCAGAGGGTCGAGCCTCGCTCGAGGGCTTGCAAGAGTGTCTATTCGGTAGACATTCTCTATGCCCAACACCTCCTCACGTTAAAAAACTAGAGGCAGGGTGAGTGGAGACAAGCACTGAGTAAAACTGGTTGAACTATGAGAAACCTATACCCTAATGGCTATGGCATCTTTGCTCACCAGCATGATCAGAGTCTTTATCCCTGCACCCTGAGCTTTAGCCTCCACCTTCTCGGGAAGGGTTTGGAGGGGCCCACGTATGGAATCTCCATCGAGGAGAGGTCGGTAGGTGCCTAGGTTGGTCAGATGGCTCAGGCAACTGCTGAGAGATGGGAACGGAGAAGTGGAATGCCCCATGTAGGTTATGCTGGCTCTATCAGGAATGTCGGACCCGGACCCCACACGGACATATCCGGTAAGAGCTCACTGAACCCATCACTCGAGCCATCGAGGTGACTTTATAGACCCCCACTTTTCTTTTCCATTGCATGATCATTCATTCATCCATTCTCATGCATGCATTCATACATTCATTCATTCATCCATCCATCCATTCATCCACACATTCATCCCATACATCCAAGCATTTCATATGCAATTGCTGCATCACAACGCTTTGTGTCATGTCACAAAGTGGTAGTCATCTCATTCGATATGAGCAGCGACCGGCCGAGTTTCGAAGGCCATCCCGTGAAGGGCTCAGGCCACCTCGCATTAAACAGAGCCAGGAGAGAAAAATATAGATGAGCCCCAGCAGCCTTGCCCGACCCCGCTCAGAAGCAGATAGGGACATCTAGACCTTTCTCATTCGATCCTAACCTCGAGCATGCCCACAGAATCTCTAGCGAGGAGAGGCTAGCGGGCCACCTGAGTTGCTCTCTAGAGTGACATAGGCATCTGCTGGGAGGTGGGTTAAGGAGTAGTGGAATGCCACATGAGGGCTATGCCAACCCTATCAGTGGATGACGGATCCGGATTCCACTTGGACATACCCGTTAGCGAGCTCATAAAGCATGACACTCGAGCCATCGAGGCAAGTGTCGTTAGCTTAGCCCCTCCGGTTGCAGAAACCAAGGATGGGGTGATGCATGAAACACGGCTGACCCCTATCGAGCCCCACAGGGTCGGGGGCTCGAGCCGCTCGACCCCAAACCGGGACTCCTACAGACCGGGGTTCGAAGGCTGGCCCACGAAGGTCCCGAGGCTACCTCGCGTCAAACAAAGTTAGGGGAGAAAATGTAGATGAGCCCTAGCGGCCTTTGTCTGACCCACTTAGAAGTGGACAGGGTCATCTCAACCTTCTTATTTGATCCTAACCTCAAGCCGAGCCCATAGAATCCCCATTGAGGGGAAGCCATCAGGCCACCTGAGTTGCCCTCTAGAACGGCACGGGCATCTGCTGGAAGGTGGGTTAAAGAGGATTTGAATGCCATATGAGGGCTTTGCTAACCCTGTCACAAACGATGGACCCAGATTCCACTCAAACTTGCCCGTTAATGAGCTCATCGAGCGCGTCACTCAAGCCATCGAGGCAAGTGACGTTAGCTCAACCCCTCCAGTTGCGGAAACCATGGATAGGGCGACGATCACAAAGACAAGCCGACCCTCAATTGAACCCCTGCTACGCGTGGGGGCTCGAGGAAAGTTGGACTCACAAGGAGACTGAACATGCGGTCATAGAATGATGGCATGGATCCTAGGGAGGGGGTATGCACAGAAACAAGAGACGCTTTTCTCCTATTAGTTTCGCTATCCTCTCCTCGATCTTCAGTGACACCCGACCCCAGCAATGGCAAGGGGTCAGGTCTCACTTGGGGGCAGATAAGGGTATATATATATACACCCTTCCTAAAACAGTCGCCACGCCTGACCCCACCCTCATGTCAAGAACCTAGTGGCAAGGTTCGTGAAAACAAATGACTAAGCATGGTTGGTCGAACTATGAGAAACCTACGCCCTAGCGGCTATGACACTCTTGCTTACTAGCGTGATTAGAGTTTCCCTCCTGCACCTCAGGCCCTACGGTCTTAACAAATGGAAGGGTCGGAACACATGAACCCCTTTTCACACGTAAAAAGGGAGGAAAAACAAATTC
Organism: Miscanthus floridulus; assembly: GCF_019320115.1. Lineage (NCBI taxonomy): Eukaryota > Viridiplantae > Streptophyta > Magnoliopsida > Poales > Poaceae > Miscanthus > Miscanthus floridulus. The sequence continues at coordinate 37,992,323 of NC_089595.1, forward strand.
GATCAAACAAAACAAAATGATAAATTTGTTCAGATAGTACAGAGGGGTTGGAGCTTGTCCACTTGTTACATGAATGATTACCCAACTTATCTGGCTAACTAAACCCTCTGGGGGAGAACTATGCTCTTTATTCTGTCTGCCTGGTCCTGCCAAAGGGGAGCCACCGCTATCTCCATCTCCTCTAGCTCGTGGGCTTCATAGCCATCGTGAAGCCATGGCTCTTCGCCTCTAGGTCGATGTTGTCCCCGTAATGAGAACGAGCAATCACGAAGGATTGATTAACCCTGGCGCGAAGGGTGTTCCTCTCGAGCTAGCACACCCGAGCGGTGATCTTGATGGCACGGGCTACGAGCAAGCTGGTCCCCTCTGATCGCACCACCTCAAGGTCATCGCAGACCACTCCGAGGGTGGTGCTCAGGATATCGAGCACGTCACTCTCCGCTTGAAGGTTCCTCTGCTCCTCAGCGAGGTCCGCGGCCAGCCAGTAGAGATGCTCTTAGCCTCCAGCTTCTAGGTCGTCGTGGTTCCAAACTTAGCCTGGAGGGAGTCGACCTTCTACTGTGCATTGTCGCGCTCTTGGTAGGGCTAGTCATGCTCTCGGAGAGCCTGGTCGCGCTCCTCGTGAAACGTGCCATGCTCCAAACAGAGCTTGTCCATGGTTTGGAGTAGCGCATCCCGCTCCTTGCATAGCAGGGCGACCACTGTGGCATCCAGACTCGCCCTTTTCTCTAGGGCTATGAGTTTCTCCTCAGCCATCAGCTTTAGCTCCCATTCCTTCTCAACCTCAGCCAGATGGTTGAGGATCCGCCAGTGGGTCTCAGCATCCTTCTAAAGCAATTCATCCCGCTCCTTCCTGACCATGGTGGCCTCCTCGTCGTCCCTCCACGATCTCACCAAAAGGGCCTCGAACGCCCTCTCGGCCTCGTCAGCATGACAATGGGCCTCAGCCACCCACAACCGAAGACTGTCTGCCTCCTCAGAAAGGGGAGTCAGCTCGGCCACCGTCTGCTAGGCTACAACAAGTTGAGTGGTCACCTCCCCATGCAGTCACGCCTCCTCGACGAGACGGTCCTAGGTTTCCTTCTGCTCACGAAGGAACCGAGATTTCCCATGGCTACGAGCGATAAGGGACTGAAAAGACACGATGGTCAGAATACAAAAAACATATAGAGAAAGAAAAGGGCGAGAAGCTAGGTCAAGTGAATACCCAGCCGAAGGGAATGACAACATCGCGTAAGGCACCTCTAGCGTGGTCCAGGGCTTCGAGCATGGACGCAATCCCCATGTCGAGGCTCTCCTGCTCCATGCTCTATGTGGCATTGTAGAGAGTGAAGAGCGCCGATGTCGGATCCTTCAGAATCACCCACCAGAGTAGGGGCTCGCCCTATGCAAGCAAGTCACTACCCATCCGCCAGCTCCGATCACCACTGACCCTTCTCACCGTGATGACCCCACCTAGACACTCCCTCCGGCAACGAAAGGGGTTAGCAGTGTGGACGCTGACTCCTCTCCCAGCACCATGAGCTCTAGGGACCCCTCGGCCACATCCCCCTCTGTTCGGCCCACGCTAGACGCCATCACCTGGGCCGCCGATGGCATGGGTCACGCTGGCTCCTTAGGTGCCACCATGATAGTGCCTGGCTGTCACCCGCCTATCATAGCCACCGCCACCTCTACCTGCATTGGTGGGGTCCTGACTGGCCATGTCGCGCCAACCACGGTCGGTGCCGCGAGCACGGTCGGCATCCCAGTCCACCCCATCATCAGCAGTAGTATCACTACCATTGCCGGCTATTCCGCAACCTCCGAAGGCATCCCCTGAGCCCCTGCATTCGTTCATCCTACTAAGGGCACAGGCGCCACCATGGGCGCATCTGACCGGCCGGCGACGCAGTCACACTAGCGTCGCTCTCGCCCAAAATGGGCGTGACGCCAGCTGATGGCTACCGCCTCGCTTGAAGGGTGATGCTCTTCTTTGGCACCAACGCCAAAGGATTACGCTGCCTATCGATGCTGCAAAAGACGAAAAGCATAAGTCACGATGAAATCCGACCAAAATAGGGAAAACAGAGGAGTTGATGACTCACCTTAGCACCGTCGGGTGGCAGATACATTCGGGGGGTGAACCCCCTGACCTTTGCTCTGCCTCATTAGGGCAAGGCCATTTTGAGCCCACCCCCTGCTCCTGGGTAGAGGGGCTCGCTCCCCTTGGACCTTGGGGCATGATGGCGGAGCCACCCGCCTCTGCTGGCACCTTGGGCATGGTAGCAAAGCCGCCCGCCCCTGTTGGCTCCTCGGGTAGGATGACGGTATAGCCCGTTCCTGCTTGCCGCTCTTCTCCCTCTTCTTCTAAAGGGTGATGGCGAAGAAGTATAGCCATAGATCGAAGTGGGGACTAATCCCTAGGAATCCCATGCATAGGGCAATGAACGCTGCCATGTGCTGGATCCTGTTGGGGTTGACATGCTACAGCTCAATCTTGTAGTAGTGTAGCAGCCCCTAGAGGAATCTATGGGTAGGGGCCATGAACCCACGCTCATGGAAGTGGGTGAACGACACTATGTAGCTGTCAAGCGGTGATGGCAAATCCTCATCGCTGGGCAGTAGCCACTCCTCGGCCGAGGTCCATGCGTGAAGAAGACTGCGACGGATGAGGCCCTCTATGCGATGGAAGGTGATGTCAGAATAGCACCACAGATCCATTGGAGCTGGGGATGGTTGGATGTGGGTTCGACGGTGATGGGGATGCGGAGACAGAGAACCGTAGGCGATTGGTGGCAGTGTCGTGGCTACGGAGGCAAGGATGTGAGGTATGGAACCCGGGGGGCGAACCCTTTGGTTTTATAGGGGCGACAGGTGCGAGGAAACCAACCATTCGCCTAGATCTCCGTTGTAACACCCCTGGTGTTTAGCTTCCACATTGCACTGCATTTCATGAACATGAGCATCATGCATCCCTTCGTGAACTTATATCATATGAAACATGATTCCGAAACATTGCAACATGTTGTATATTTCATGTGTGTTGTCTCTTTTATGAAATGTAAAGTGTGCAACACTTAAGTGCAACATGTGCCACTCACTTAGTGAAACAAGATTAGTTAATACTATGCAACAAGATCACGAAACATGTGAAACATGACTATGAAACAAATGTAACATTTCATGTGTTTTTCATTGTTTCAGTACATACCTTGCTTGATTCTTGTGTGACCAATGTGTGGTGTGGCTAGAAATGCTTGTAAGTAACTTAGTTACACATAAAATGTCTTTTGGAACATTGTTCATGTTGGTCACTTTGACTAATTAGGTTTCCAAAGTCATGGTTGACCAATTTGGACCCCTAGAGCTCCTGTGTTTGACTGTTTAAAAAGTGTAGCTTAGGATGTTTGCATGTCTGAGCAACCTAAAGCAAAGTTGTAGAGAATTATATAAGGAACAAACTTTGTTTAGAAGTCAAGTCTTGAAAAAGTGTGGAACAGTCTCAAATAGGGCCACAAGCCTAAGATCAGTGCTATTTCAACACTTAGAAATTTTCTAAGTATTAGAACTACTTTTCAGTTTTCATGAAGACAACTTTGGAACCCTGTAGATGGAAATCCATGGTGAATTAGCTCGAGCTCCAATTAGCAAACTTGTAGTACTCACGTAGGTCTCCAACTTTGTTAACTACAACTTACCCTGGATCGCCACGGATTGAGAGATCCATTGTCAACAAGTTTCGCTGTCAGTCGGCTCGTTGGATACTAAAACGAAAAATTCAGACGCTACAGTGCTCGGGCGATTCAGAACTCGGTGGCCGCGTGTACGCCGCGCGTCGACGGCCGGCTGACCGCGCTGGCCACGCGCCGTGCGCATTCTGGCGTCGCAGCCGCATCTTGAAGCCACCCCGCGCCTGCCGACGCACTCACCCGCTCCAGTTCGCCCTTCTTCGCCTCCACCGCGCGCTGCGCCAAGCAAGCAGCCGCTCCGCCATTGCCGCTCCTGCTTCGCCGTCGCCTAGCTCTCGCACCACCGCAAAAACGTGTCGAACAGCTCGTCTGGAGCTCCACCGTGTTCGCCTCTCTGTCCTCCACCGTGTAGCCGAGCCACTCGAGCTTAGGTAAGGTCGTTGTGACCGTTTCCACCACCGCCGCCATGGCTGAGCATCGCCGGAGATGGCGCTCACTGTGGCCAGCGCACCACTGCACCATTCCTCCATCCCTAGCCCTCGTCTCGTCTTCCCCATCGCATGTAGCAGCTCCTGTGAAGACCTTACCGACCAAGCCGGTCCGGTCATGCCGGAACGCGACCGCGCACCGCCGTGCGCCACGGCCGAGCCGCCGTGCGCCATGGCCGACATACCTAGGGTTCGGTAGAGGTTCCGGTTAGGACATGGCTAGATGCGGTTTGTCGAGGCGAGCACACCGGTGTCCTTGATTTTGCCGGAGGAGCCGCCGCCGGCGAGCTTCGCCGTGTGCCGTGCCGTTGTAGCGCCTCCTCTGTTTTCGCGGTCACTGACCGGTGGGGTCAGTTGACACCCGGGTCCCGCTTGTCAGTGGCTGTAGTTCATAGGGCTAGTTCAAAAATGCAGTTTTGAATGCTGATTAGATATTTTTGTATCTCCTGTTTTGTAGATCCAAATTGGATGGTTCCAATTTTGTTAGACTCATAGTTAGGTCTAGTATTTAAGAAAAATATGTCTTGAGCACATTATGTAGAAATTTTGGATGAATTAAATAGGAACTTGAAAAGTGTTTTTGAATGCATGCAAACTTGTTTAAATCATATCTTGAGTTTCCTTGATCCAAAAATTGTGAAATTTTGTGGGTAAGCTAGTCTTCCTTAGTAGGAGCTCTGGTTAAAATTTGAGAGTCATTGCATGTGTAGTTTTTGAGTTATAGATTTTCTTTTTATCATTGGTAGATATTTGGGTGAATTTTAGTAAATTAATTATGAATCCTATGGTCATGAAACTTGGTATGTAGTATCTTGGTACCTTATAGATGCTAGGAAAAATATGAAATCTGTTGCTTGACACTTTTCACTAAGGTTTCCCAATTATGCCATTTTAAGCCATTCTGCCTTACCATTTTTGTGTAGGCTGTTGTACTTACTAAAATGGTGTAAATTTTTATGGTAGTCTACTTAGGGCATGTAGGGTCTACTGTAATTTTTGTAGATTTAATGGTGTAGCTTTCATATATGTTTACTATTTCCTATAATTAATTAAATAAATTAAGAAAGGTATTAGAGGAAATGTTTTGGGAATGAACACCCTACTTTCTGGTGTGCTTATGATATGTGTGATATGTCAGTAAAGTTGGTTTTGTCCAATTAAGTGTTTATATCATAAGTTAATAATTATTTGTTGCATCATGTCCCTCTGGACAGATCTGGGGACTTTGGAAAGTTCCCCATGATAATTTGGTTTTATGTGATTGTGATGAATACAAAAGCTGTAGATAACTTATGTATCTAGCTCCTGTCAAAATTTGAGGGCATTTGGCCCAGTAGTTTAGAAACTACAGCTGTTTAAAGTTAGGTTCCAGTCTTTGCTTGTTTTCTGCCTTGTGAGGATAGAGTTCTATTGATTTATGAGTTCGACCTGGTAAAGGTTAGAATCATGCTTTGAGGTCTGAAAATGTTTTGTAGACAATTTTATAAGCTTTCCAGGTTGTCTTGTTGCATATCAATTGGATTTATAAATCTCCAGTTATAGCTAGTTTACTGTACCGATATATAGTCTCCATTTGGTTGTAATACAAATGCTTGAGTGTATGCTTGTGCAATGTTCTCATTGATTGTTTTAGGGGTTAGCCTAACTTGAGAATATGCTTAGGTGCAGGTGCTAGGTCATTAACGGAAGATGAGCAATTATACCTTAGGTTATATAAACGTGGTAAGTGAAAGTGATTTGAATAGGGCTTAAGTGGGAATATGCAAACTACAGCGAACATGTGCATTCCCCGAGCATCCCCGACATTCGTACATGTGCATCCATGATATTTATCTTGCGCATTCATGCAATAGGTGTGCCGGAGGGAGTGACGTTGCTGGAGTTCGAGAGAGCCAACCAGGAGGAGGAACCCGAGGTGCAGGAAGCCGACGAAGCAGTCGCCGCGGAGGAATTGCCCGAGTGCCCTGACCACCAGCCTTCCTCGTTCCTGAAAGGTAAGCCCCGGAGCATATTAAGCCTCCTATATTTTCACAAATACATTGAGTATCTTTTATTGTTGATGATGCATTAAGTATAGGAATTGGTTGGAACCAATTGCTGCATTATATATCCTTCCTTGTTCAGATATCGCATTGGAATCCTATTTAAGTCCAGGACGGGTTAAATGCTTAGCCATGCTTAGTGCGGTAGAAGTCAGGTGATTTCCTGTCACCTGCGAGCTTTAGGATGAGGTGGATCACGGTTGGCTATATTTGCTATCGTGGAAAAGAACCATGTGAATAATGAATTAAGACCGGGCGGGGTCTTGTGTAGGTTTGAACATAGTGACTCCGTCTGAGTCGTTTAAGGACCGATACGCTGTACGTCCTCATGTCATGTTGAACGCAGCCTAACACTTAGCTGGCCGGATAAGTCGTTCTGACCGCGAAGCCTAGTAGCTCGATTCAGGCCGGGAACGCGAGCAGTGGCGGCACTCTGGAGGTGGTAAGGATGTGCGGAGAGCCATTGGCATAAGTCCAAGGCGGGTTAGAGTCCCGAACAACCTTGGCAGAGTGGTTCTCTGAGAATGCCGATCTGTTCAGACCCACGACTCCTGAATTGTACCAAAAGTGACTTGTTGCAACCCTGACGGGGGAAGCAGGGTTTGTGTTTAGGAATACCCCTCCAGCTGGATAGGAATCGATTCGAATCGCCGTCTCTCCCGGATAGTGAGAACTTGACTGAGCAGCGGCAATGTAGATTCAATTAACTTAACAATATGGTTAAATGGATGATGATAAGGTTGCCACAATGAATACCTGATATGGTTATTAATGTTTGCACCCTAATAAAATGATTGCTTAGTACAGGTGCTAATATAGATGACAGGTTAATGGCTAAAAAGTTGCTGCTAGTTCAGGTTAAGAGTTGATCATTATTACTTATGCTTTTCTGCAAAAAGAATGTGTCAGCCAGCTCCACTACATTAAGCTATGCATAATCCTTGGTGTCATTTGTTTGGTTTTCGACGGGTAAGTCTAGCTGAGTACATTCCCGTACTCAGGGTTTATTCCCTCTTGTTGCAGATGACCTCCTATATCAGGGATTCTGCAAGTATTGTCTCCACCCGGCAGGTGATGAGGACTAGATCATGGGCATGATCTCCTTTCTCTTATCTGAATGCTTTTGTGGTCCGTGATCAGCAAACCAGTATGTGTATTTGAACTCGGTGTGTGAGTTAAACTATTTGCTTCCGCATGTTTACAAGACTTGTTTTGTAATAACAATGACTCTGTGATGATGTAACCTATTTGCGAATGTATGCGAAATGCTGTAACGTACGATATGTTATGTTGAATTACAGTGATCTTGGTTGCATGCAAGTTGGTTTGAAATCCTTTGAGATTTCGATTGACTACCGGGTTTATATGGGCTCAAGTTCGAGAATTTGATCATTTCGGCGATTGTTTTTGTACTTGTGCTCTTATAAATTGGTCGGTTCCGTGACATCCGTGCCTTCCATGATCTGCCATAATGTCCCGTCGCGGGATGTGCGCACACAATCTCTATCCGTTCCCTCGGAAAACTTCGATGGACATTTCGTGTCTTCGGGCGGGCCATGACTCATCGCGGGTAAGAGGAGTACAGCTCTAAAAGCATCTCTATGGCCCAAGTGGGCCGAGGAGTCCGGAGGTCAGGCCATCGATGGGTTTAACAATCACTCTAGGCACCTCTAGAGTGAGAGGTGGAAAGGGATGGACCCGCTAGCGGCTAGAACCCAGGCGTGCGAGCGCCGTGGGCATCCCAGCTCACGTTCAAGTCTCGGCCGACTGCGATCCGTGTTTTTTCCTCGAAGAAAGGCACCTAGCCCTCAGGGCCGGTCGAATGGACCCGAGAACTACATAGATTGACCGCCAAGAATCTAGAGTCAATCACCAAACTAACCCAAGCTGGATCCCCACGACCGGGATGCCGGGGACCCCACATAGACTAGCCCTTTCAACAGCTCACCGACTACCATGATTCTTCCTTTGAGGAAAATCATGGCACGGCTCGGCCCCACTGTTTTTATCAGAAAAAATGCTTGAGGGAAGACAATCACAAAGACAAACCGATCCTCGACCAGGCCCCTGCTATGGGAGGGGGCTCGAGGAAAGGGAATCACCGTCCCAAGGTCACATTGTGGGCTATAGAAGAAGGCCAATGCCCTCAGAGTCCTCTCACTCAAAAAAGCCTTAGAAGGAGTATTCTACTCCTCCGCAGGCTCAGGGGCTACTGTCGGGGGCTAATACTAGGGTACCCAAAGAGGAGCTAATAACCATCAACATTGATTCATCCGAGCAGTCAAGAGCGCGACTATAGGTCCAACTGACCCCTAGGTGTGCAAACTCCGCGTCGCCCGACCCCGGAGGGTTGGCTCTGCCTCGCCCAACACTAAGACCGCGGGGTCCGCCTCGCCCGACCTCTAAGGGCGGACTCCGCCTCGCGTGACCTTCGAGGCCATGGGCTTCGCCTCGCCCGATCCTTGAGGGTTGGCTCCACCTTGCCCGACCCCTAAGGGTTGGCTCCGCCTCACCTGACACTAAGGCCACGGGCTCCGTCTCGCCCGACCTCTAGGGGCGGGCTCCGCCTCGCCCGACACCGAGGCCACGGGCCCTGCCTCGCCCGATCCCTGAGGGCAGACTCTGCCTCGCCCGAGCTCTGGGGGAGGGCTCCGCCTCGCCCGGCCCTTAGGTTTGGGCTCCGTCTCGCTTGGCCTCTTGGGAGGAACTCCACCTCGCTCGACCCTAAGGCCAAAGGCTCTGTCTCACCCAACGGAGACCCATACCTCCGCCAACCACTCCATGTCTGAGCGTATGGGCCTGGGTCAAAGCTCTGATGCCAGGGAAGAGACTGGCACGCCTCGATGTAGCCCGTGACCCACGATGGGTCATATCTAGAGGGTCACGTCAGGAACAGCGTCGGGCGTACCGGCGTTGTTCTGCCTAACCCCCGTACGAACACTGACGGGTGCGTCAGTTCACCACGACGTCCGCCAGGACGGAGTGGAGTGCCATAACCGGTAGACGACGCATGCACATGGCGCCAGTGACGGACAGGGCCGCGACGAGAAGCTGTCCCTATTGACGTCTACAGGGTCGGCGGGACCCGCATAGAGGAGAAAAAGAACTCGGCGATCTAGAAGGGCTTCTGCCTCTCGTTCTCTTCTCTTCCTCCAATGTAACCCATGCTTTCCCTTGATCTATAAAAGGGAAAGCAGGGAGTCCCATAAGGGAAATCAAAAAGCATCGCAACACATCGCATCAATTCGGACTCAAACCCATCGAGCATCGAACCAATGAGAACACACAAACAAACAGCCGGGAAGCGACCGAGCTTTCGGCACCCGTTCGCTTCTCTCATCAGAGACTTGGGATCCGTCTCTCTCTCAACCGTTTGTAACCCCCTACTACGAACTTTCAATGCTAGTAACACGAGCAGCAGCAACGAAGTGGACGTAGGGACATCCTGCCCATATAAACCTCGTGTCCTCTTAGGCTCTTAGCACATCATCCGAGCCAGACGCGCAATATTAGAAATTTACTAGTCGGTGGTAATTACTCGAAACACCGACACCCTTCGTCGAGATATAATATATGGACGTTAAAATTGTCCTCTTCTACATCTATAAAATTTATTAACGCATGCATTTGCACTAGACATACCACACTCTGGCCTCTATTCTGCAGTCCAAATGGGAACGCACGAAAGATTGAGCACATTAATAAATGTGCAGCTCACGAGCACGAGCACGAGGATATTATTGTTTATAAATATTTTGCATATAGTGGCCCTTATTAGCGGAATTATTGCTAAATATTCTTGACACCAGCTTTAATCTTAGTTCATTGGATGCAAGGTTGGCTTGAAATTAGACTTACCGTTGAAAACCTAAGAGACATGCTACAAGTCCAAGACACCAAGTAGAACCCCGGAAGCAAAGACACGAAGAGAAGGAGCAAAATGAGTTTAAGAAGGCATCACTGTTGTAATTCCTCTGGCTTCGATGGATATCACCTCCGGTGGTTGCCCTTCAATTCTCGGTGCCCGCTTGATGAGTTGGGGTTGGTTTTGCAGCGTAAAGTCGGAGCTGCTGCATCCAGGAACGTGGCTAGGCAACGATGACATCGGACGGACTCGTTGCCCATCTCTGACATGCGGATCAGACTCCACCAGCTCCCATCTGCATATCCCGCCATCACCATGCAAACCACCCTCTATTTATGTACCCCCGCGGCCAGTTGGCCATCGCAACAAGCAATAACACTTCATCCAAGACCAAGCCAGGTAGCATCATCTACCAATGGCGGCGGCGGCCAAGCTCGTCCTGCTCGTGGCTGCTCTCGTGGCCACCGGCTGCTGCTCCTGCGCCGCATGGGATCTGAACATTATCCGGATGCCCACAGTGCGTGCGATAGAGGATGCCGCGGCCCGTCTCCAGGAAGGCGTGGCCACGCCGCTAATCCACACGCTGCACCCGCTGCTAGGCTCCGCCGGAGACCTGGGCCGGCTCGCCAGCGTGCCGTGCGACAGCTGGCGGCTGGCCGTGGAGGCCTACAACAAGCGCGACTGGAAGACGGTGCCCGCCAACTGCGAGGACTACGTCAAGCACTACATGCTCGGCCAGCAATACCGCCGGGACTCCCGCATCGTCGTCGACGAGGCCATCGCGTACGCCGAGGGGCTCAAGCTCGCTGGCAACGGCAAGGAGGTGTGGGTGTTCGATGTCGACGAGACCTCGCTCTCCACCCTCCCCTACTACGTCAAAGAGGGCTTCGGGTACGTACACACACGAGACGATTCAACCAACGGACGTAATCTATATCTATATTTACACTACCGGAGACTGTATAGTTACCGAGTGCCCCGACAATTACCGAGTGTCAGAAGTCGGGGCACTCGGAAAACAGTATTTACCGAGTGTCAACACTCGGAAAACAAAAACACCCGGTAGTAGACCGTTTTACCGAGTTCACACACTCGGTAACTTAAGACAATCGGTAAAACTACAAGTTTACTGAAGGGGCGCACTCGGTAAAAACAGACACTCGGTATTGAGGTGCCACGTCACCTAGGATAGCAACCGTGCGCCGAACGGCGTCACGGCATGACATGTTTACCGAGTGTTATGAGCGTACACTCGGCAAAAATCACGGTAACAGCTCCGCCCGTAAAGCGCCCATAGCAAATAAAAAAGACCGAAAATGTTTACCGAGTGTCACTGCACAACACTCGGTAAACACTATCTTTTACCGAGTGTATTGGCGCAACACTCGGTAAAATTCAACCAAATTTCTTGTTTTTCCCTTCATTCTTTTTCCTCTATCCACATATGATATTTAGTACTCCATTCCAAAATATGGTGTTTATTTTGATTTATTTACTATATTTCACAAAATTTTCATTCTTTATGAAAATTAGGTACATATCGTGTAAATTTAATTGTAATAATTAAAATCGAACTCGATAAATCACGAGATTGGAAGAATTAACATTGAAGCATACATCTATGTTATAGAAAAAATTTCATATCGTTTTGGAAGTATTTTTACATTCGTCGCTGCCGAACCGGTACATCTCCCAAAGAGACGCTAAACATTCACAATGACGAGTAGGATTTCTATTAAGAGTGAAATTCAACAATATGATTTGAACTTGGAATTTTTTAGATAGTAAATAGATGACATGAAATAGTTCATGTGAAAGTTTGGTGAATTTTAGGATTAAATTGGCATTTTTTCTTTTTTGTTTTGCATGAAATAATGGATACTTTTACCGAGTGTGACCTGAAACACTCGGTAAAGGTTAGCCACGGCCCACCTGTCTGCCACAGTGGGCTGCCATGCTTCTGTTTACCGAGTGTCGTAGATCTGGGCACTCGGTAAACATGTACCAGGCTTATATTTACCGAGTGCCGTAGATATGGGCACTCAGTAAACATGAGTTTACCGAGTGCCGTACATCTAGGCACTCGGTAAACAGAAGCATTCAACACAGCCGTTTCTTCCTCAAATCGTGCACAGACGCACACACACACACACCGCACACGCCTCCCCACCGCCGCGGCCGCCTCCTCCCCTCCACCACCGCCGCCACCGGGCGGTCCCCCACAGCCGCCGCCACCGGAGAGACGGAGAGAGAGAGAGAGACGGAGAGAGAGACAGCGGCACCGGCGCACCGGACGACGATCCCCTCCGCCGACGCCGCCCCGTGCTCCCTCCTTCGCTCCCGTTCCCGCGAGGTGGGGTGGGGTGGGCCCCAGCAGCAACGGCGGTGGCGAGCACTCTCTCCCCTCCACCACCGCCGCCACCGGGCGGTCCCCCACAGCCACCGCCACCGGGGGAGGGCGGTCACCCGCCGCCACCGCGGGACTGCCGCCGCCGCGACCGCCTCCTCCCCTCCAAGCTCCGGACCTGCTCATCTGCTGACTGAAGCATTGCTCTCAAACGCTCGGTAATTTCCTTGCAATCGTACAATAGATCCCTTGCTTTTGATAAAACTTGGCCCATTGCTTTGATTCTATCCGAAGCACTGCAAATTAGAGAAGAGATAAATCAGTAGAGAAAGAGAAAATATTCAGTGGTTGATGGATGCTGTTATCTTGTTCAGTGTTGTTGCCCAATTGAATAGTCGCTTTACAAAACAAACTTCATGTTCAGATCCTCTGAACTGTAGGATTTCTATTTCTTGAAGGTTAATCAATGAAAGTTTCTCGATTTTCCAGTTTGATTGTTGAGCACAAACACAACCCGGTGGGCATGAAGTTTTACCCTGACAAGCAACATATTAGCATCATAAGTTTAACATATAACACCGTATGGAATAAAAGGAGAGGAACCTTAAAATTACCAGAATCCCTAAATACTTAGGCCCCATTTGAACCATTTGGATTCTGAGAATCCACATAGAAAAATTCCCAAAATCCTAGTATCTCATCAAACAGTCTTGATTTTAGAGGGATTTTCACTCATAGATATTTAAAATACTCAAATCCAATAAAACTGTTGTGATTCTTTTTATCTGGATTCTCAGAATCCGATGGGATTCAAACAACACCTTAGAGATGTGTCATCAAGACATCAACATCTGTGAAAAAATTCTTCTACTGAACACTCATCTTTTCTTGACATACATGGAGTGTGATCATGTTGTCAATAAGTTAACCGAAAAGCCTTGCGACCAAATCTTGCTAGGCATTTTGCTCCCATTTCTGAATTGAGGATCTCCAGCATGGAGTAGAGTTGTTGGAGCATGTACTACAGCTGTGCTGTGCAATGTGCATCTGCATCCGAGCCGAGACTGCTTTGCACCTTTGACTCCAAAGTCCAATGTCCAATGTCCAAAGGGGGCCAACTGGCCATAGTAGTATTAGTATTTAGGAGTACTCCATTTATAGTATATATAGTAATATAAATCCGGCATGCATCAGCAAAAGGAATTGGAGCAGCAAAGAGCCTGCGTTTTTTTTTTGACATCCATCACTATACACAGTAAGTACATGCATACGTACTCCTCCAACTGGCAGTAACCAAAAGGTTGACCACTGTTAGTCTGTTACAGTAACCATCCGTGTTTACCTTGTCCAACCGAAATCATGAGACAGATAGGCACTCACGGATTGAGAAATGAGATAGGCAAGCAGCAGTAGCTTCCGGGCGGTACTGTCGGAGATCCCCTCCCCTACCCGGATGTTGACGTGACGGGTCCAGGGTCCCGGGTCCGTCCGGTCAAATGCGTGTTGGTCCGTGAACATGGCTCCAAATGCAAGTGCAATTCAGATTTCAGGGACGTCCATAGTCAGCGAGGCTAAAGTTTACCTCAGGGCATAAGGTTATCAAATGAAAGTGAGGAAAGCTTTGACAGAAGACATACCAAAATCTTACCTTTTCCTAACTTTTATTGTGATATCATGATTGAGCCTGCCCTGCTAAAATTCAATGAACTTGCAGTACAATATACCATATATTTCAAACAAACCGACTAACTAAAAAAGACGCTTATTTCCAGCACAGGTACTAGAAAAGAAGTGCTTTGATAATGAGATACATATACCATATGTTTACCACGGTTAAACTTTGAAACTAACAGTATGAAACCAGCACCTAGAGCAAATAACAACTCATCAGTCTATGGCATGGCAGGAAACGCAAGAGCATATTTCTTTACATTATTTATTTCCATGGCAGCTTCGTACTACCTGTAGTACCAAAAAAGTAGCATATCTTTACAGCTAAAAAGACGCAAAGGGGATTGTCAACCTGCTGATGCTCTACCTCAATCTTCGATAAATCTTGCTAGTGATGTTTGTGGCTACAAAAAAATTGGTTCCATGTATTCCTCCATCTACAAGTGACATAGCGGCCTTTCAACCTTAGGTAAAATCTCATCATCCAATCTAGCAAACATCTTCTATGTGAATCGACCAAGAACATGAATGTCTCTTTATCATCTCATATGGTTTTTCTCTAGCACTACTACTCTATTGCTCTAAACTGCAATATCGTCTATATGTTAGGATGGATGACCGTCAGTGGATGTACACGGGCTATCAGAAGAGGGGTCAATACACAAATGAATGGATTGAGAAGGCCAATGATTTCATGACGAAGGCATTTGCAAACGGACGGCGACATGCCTGGTGTCCCTGTAGGAAGTGTAAGAACAAGGCAATGAAAACATATGAGGAGATGACTAAAGATCTTGTCAACAATGGATTTGTAGAGAACTATACCCGGTGGACCATGCATGGTGAACGCCATTGTGCGAGAGAAGAGGTCGTGAGACAACGGATCGAGGAGTTTGATTCTGAAGCCGAGGTGGCAGAAATGTTAAATGACCATGACATGGCTTTCGATGAAGGAAGTGTAGAGCAGGAGCCAGAGCAAACTGCAAAGGCGTTTTACGCCATGTTGGATGCGGCACAACAACCCCTTCACGGGCGCACCAATGTTTCTAAACCGGATGCCATTGCACGTCTAATGGCTGTGAAGTCCCAGTTTAGCTGGAATAGAGAATCCTTCGATCAACTATTGACAGTAGTTGGCACCCTACTTCCGGATGATCACGTTCTGCCAAAGAACACGTATGAGTCAAATAAAATCCTTCATGCACTCAAGATGTCGTACGAGCAGATACATGCTTGTCCGAACGGATGCATCTTATTTAGGGGAGAACATGCTGACGATAAGTACTGTCCGAAGTGTAAGGCATCTAGGTACATTGAGTTAGAATCTGGTGATGGTCGGAAGACGCAAACAAAAGTCGGCGCAAAGATCCTGAGGTACCTTCCTTTCATACCGAGGATCCAATGGCTTTTCATGAGCGAGGAATCCGCAAAACAGATGACGTGGCACAAAACTGGACGCCAATACACTGACAAGATGATACATCCGTCCGATGGTGAATCATGGAAAAGCTTCGATTGGAAGCATACCGACAAAGCTGACGAGGCTCGTAATGTACGCATTGCACTGGCAACTGATGGGTTCAATCCTTATGGAATGGGTTCTTCACCATACACATGTTGGCCCATATTTGTCATCCCTCTCAACCTCCCACCTGGCGTCGCCTTTCAATGGCAAAATATTTTCTTGTCACTTATAATTCCAGGACACCCGGGGGCTAATATGAGTGTGTACATGGAGCCTCTGATAGACGATTTGGTCCGTGCATGGGACGAAGGGGTAGTGACATACGACCGATTCACAAAGACAAACTTCAGAATGCATATTTGGTACCATTATTCCATGCATGACTTCCTGGCTTATGGGTTATTTTGTGGCTGGTGTGTTCACACGAAGATGCCATGCCCGATATGCAAGTCAGCTGTGGAGTTCTTTCGGTTGGAGAAGGGGGGCAAGTTTTCATCGTTTGACAAACATCGATAATTCCTCCCTCTTGACCACCCATTCAGGAGAGACAAGAAGAACTTTTGAAAAGGTGTCATAGTGGAAGACTCTGCACCGGAAATGATGACAGGTGCCTAGGTTCTTGAGATGTTAGATGGTCTTGTGGTCAACAATGAAAAGGGAGGCTTCATGGGATACGGAAAAGAGCATGCCTAGACACACAAGTCGTGCTTGTGGAAGCTTCCTTACTTTAAGGACCTCCTTCTTCCACATAACATTGATGTAATGCACACTGAAAAGAATTTCGCCGAGGCGGTCCTTCACACAATCATGGACTGGGAAAAGTCAAAGGACAATATCAAGGCTAGATTGGATCAAGCAACGCTGTGCGATAGACCAAAGCTAAACATGTTGCCTCCCTTACGCGGGAAGTCATGGAAGAAGCCTAAGGCCGACTTCGTCCTAACGAGGGCTCAAAAGAAAGAAGTTCTTCAATGGTTCCAATCGTTGATGTTCCCTGATGGGTATGCAGCGAATTGGAGGAGGGGTGTGAACTTAAATACCATGCGAATCACAGGGTTGGACTACTATGGAATAATTGAAGAAATATACAAACTCAAGTTTCCTGGTTGTGTACCTCTTCGTCCTGTCATATTCAAATGCCATTGGTTTGATCCCAAAGAAGTGATAAAGACCCCTGAGCTTGGGTTAGTCGAAGTTCTAAAGTCATCCGTCTTGCTAGGAGACGATGTGTACATTGTGGCCCAACAGGCCACGCAAGTTTATTATCTCTCATACCCGTGCCAAACCAAAGACCGTCTTAAGGCGTATGATGTTGTGTACAAGGTATCGCCGCATGGTAAAGTACCCGTCCCAAACGATGATGATTATAACATCGATGCAAACACATATGACGAAGAGTTCTTTCAAGAAGAAGGATTAGAAGGGAGTTTTGAGATTGTCTTAGATGTAGATCTCGCAATGGAAGTAGACAATGATACGGTCATTGTTGACGGGGATGATGGAGAGGAGGTTCACAACACGAAGGACTTGTTATTACTTGAGCAACACCATTCAGGCAGTGTCGCTAGTGATGAGACTTTGAGAGACGATCATAATTACGTCGACAATAGCGATGATGAGATTTTTGGCCCACCTATCGATGATCTTGATGATTATTTCTAGTACATGTAAGATCTGTAGTACTTATGGCAATTTTATACATGTATGATACATTTACTTATTTTGCATCTCTTTTATACATGTGTGATACATTTACTTTTGTATATGCGTACTGATAGTTTATTCCTTTTGTTGCAGGTGATTGATGGTGGGCGGTGGAATCAGGAAGATTAGGTCGGTTATGACCTTACTGGCTGGTGGTGAGGGGTCTAGCCAGGGTGGAGGAGGAGGGCGTGCATAGACTGAGGGTGGAGGGCATGCCCAGGGAGGAGGAGGAGGACGATGACGAGGGCGTGCCCAGGAAGGTGGAGCCTAGGGTGGAGGAGCCCAGGGTGGAGGAGGAGGACGGCGACGACAAGGGCGTCGAGAGCCGACACCTCCTCCACAGGATGACGACGATGAGTTCGTAGCAGCCACGGAGGAGGATGAGGAGGAGGAGACTAGGGAGGAGATAGCGGAGGCGGTGGAGGAGGCATGGAGGGAGGATGAGGCCGAGCGGGCTGAGCGCGAGGAGGATGCCGACTTGCTGGCAGAGGAAAATGGGGTGCCTACGGTTTGGCTGCGAGGGTCATCGCGCCTCCTAGACTTACCCATACAGAGACGGCCAGTGATTCGACCCTCCGGAACTAAGTAAGTAATTTTTGCATGTTAACACTACTTCACAGGTTTTTAAGTTATAACAGAAACTAATATTCAATCTCAATAACTTTGTGCAGGGATTGGGAAATGGTGATACCAGGGAGTCACTCTCGCCGAGTAAACGGGATCCTGGGTCTTCTGTGCAGGGCAAACTACCCCGGGATGGTGAGGATCGATGGTGTTGTGCAACCCGCCATGAAGTGGTCCCACTGGCATGCCGCCAGCGATCAGACTGATCGAGCTGGCAGGTGTTATAACAGCAAGGCCGACCGGGTGATGAAAGAGCTGTGGGTACGTGTTCATCGCACTATGCTGATAATAACATCACATTAATTGTATATTACTGACTGTATTTGCTTGTAGGATTACTACACCTTGGCGGAGGGAGTACGTAGGGAGGACGCGGATGACGTGGTGAACAGAGTCTGTGTTCACCAAGTGCAGGACCTCTTCTACGAGACAAAGCTCATGTGCAGAAGAATTTACCATGCCCGCAGAGGACACAGAGTCACCAGAGCGCAGGCAGTGCACCTGCCCCTGACTAAGGAGCAATACTTGACGGTAAACATGAGATTACATCGTCTGCGATTAATTGCACTGAAATTGATTTATGATTTGTCATGTGCTCGTGTACGTGCAGGTGCCTCCTGCTTGGTGTGCGGGGATGGACAACTGCTGGGAGGCCATTGTGGACAAGTGGTTGAGTGAGGAGTACGAGCAATATCACGCCGTACGCTCATGTTGCCGTGCGATGATGCAGGGTTCCTCGCACAAACAAGGCCCCACTACCCTCAAGGAATATGCAGCCAGATATGTACGCGGATTTCATTTCGTTGTTGCTATGCTAACTCCTGAATGCATAATATCTTATTGTTGTGCTTCTTCCTGCAGACGCGGTTCCACCCCGGCCAGGAGTGCGCCTCGTTCAAGGCATATGCCTTGGCACACAAGGTCAAGGCAAAGGACCCTGACCTCGTCTACAACGCGGAGGACCCGCCCGAGGCATACAGCAACCCGAGCGTGCACAGGCGCCTCGGCGAGTACACGGCGATGGCGAGAGAGATCCATGGGTCAGAATTTGATCCGAGCACCGCTGACCTCGAGGGTGACATCGTCATGAGGTTGGGACCAGGTAAGCCACACGGGCGGTACTATATGGGCAACAGCACCATAGACATGGCCAACACTCAGACACTCGCCCAGATTAGAGCCCGGAGCACGAGTTCGAGTCCGGCCATACGCCCACGCTCACAGCCCCAGGTGGTAGCACTCCAGGTTAGTTCTGTTGCATTCGTTGTCCATTCATTTTCTACTCGTTCTTTAGTTGCATTCTAACTATGTGATAAATAATTGTAGGCCCAGATTGAAGCCCTGCAGGAGTCACAGCAGGCCTCACAGAGCCAGCTTCAGGCCCTCGAGCTGTCGCACCAGGCCGAGTTGGCACAGGAGAGGGCGCGAGTGCAGGCCCAGCTTGAGGCCTTCCAGCAGGCGCACAATAACTGGTACGAGTACATGGCCCGTTTTTCTCAGAGCATGGGCCAGCCTCCACTGCCTCTGCCTCCGCCGCTGCCGATGATACCGTTGGTGCCTCCACCGCCGCGCGATGGCACTCCTGTGAGTCACTTAGATGCACTTTTCACTTTCGTGTCATATAGAGCTACCTTCGACTTATACCTTAGTTTGACCTACCATAGCTTAGACCTTAGAATTTGCTTTGATCCAGATAACTCACATGTGCAATCTCATTCTAGGGACCTTCTACAGCTGGATCGAACAACGATATGCAGGGTGATCAAGACCTGGACTTGACTCCGTTTCTCCGCAGGCCTCCGACCATGTGACAGGCCATCCGACCTTGTTTGATGGGTTTGTATGTTGAACTGTGGACTTGGTTGAACTTTGGACACATGTTGATGGTGTTTGTGGACTTTGCATGGTGCTTATCGACATATGTTGGTTATTGTGAGTGGATGTGACATTTGTGGACATATATGTGATATATATTGGCTATCTGTCATGTTATTATAATTTCCTGTGATTTTGTTGCTTATTGTGACTGGATATGCACTGAAACAAACAAAAAAAAATTCTGTGGACATATTTTACCGAGTGTAGCACTCGGTAAAACAGAGATTCTGTCAGTTTTACCGAGTGTAGCACTCGGTAAAACAGAGAACAGAACTAAATTGGTTCTGATTCTGTGAATTTTGCCGAGTGTGCCATTTTTTACCGAGTGCCGAAACCCCACTCGGAAATATTTGACTACTTTTTACCGAGTGGGAACACTCGGTAAACATTATTTCCCGAAGTTTATTTGCGGAATTGTTTTAATCACAAAAATGATTATTATTTTACCGAGTGTTAGGAGGTACACTCGGCAAACATTATTCAAAAAATTTATTTGCGGGAATTGTTTTAATCACGAAATGGTAATTTATTTACCGAGTGCTGGTGGTGACACTCGGTAAAAGTCGTCGTTAACGGTCAGTTTGGAGGCTGACGACCGTCAAGTCATAATTGTTTACCGAGTGTCATTGAAGCACTCGGTACATCCATGCTCCGAGTGCGCCGATATTAGACACTCGGTAAAATAACTTCACCGAGTCGTTGTTTGCCGAGTCCACTTTACCGAGTGTGACACTCGGTAAAGAATTTGCCGAGTGTGTAGCACTGTTTGACGAGTGTTACTCACACTCGGTAACTGCATAGTATCCCGTAGTGTTATATGTATATCAATATCTCAATCTATATCTACATCTGTATCTATATCTAAATCTATATCTATATCTACTGCTATATCTATACCTAAAAATAAAGAGAGAAAATTTCTGCCATACTTTTTTTTATGCTCCATATTGGATTTAAGAAAGAGTCCATAAATTAACCGGATACGGCTCACCTGCTTTCCGTTCAGGGAAAGTCCGCAGCAGAGAAAAGTATTCCGTTCCATTCGGTAGTCCCTGTAGTTTCGCACCGGAGAAATTTCTCTACCCCAGTGGCCATCACATCACATGGAAAAATAGAAAAATACCCCGGTGGCAATCACATCACAGGGAAAAAAAGAGAACTACTAGCAATGTAGAGTTCGAACTAGAGCATGCGTAAACGACAGGATGGTTTACATACCACCATGGTATTACTAGACTAAGGGCATGTTTGACCCCTGCTCTAAACTTTATTGCTTAGGTCTCCAAACAGGTGGTCTAAATTAGCTCTAAACTTTAGCCCATCACACATTAGAGCATTAGACCTCAATCGTGAACTAATCTATATCTAATAATGCTAATCTATATCTATATCTAATAATAAAGAGACAAAATTTCTGCCGTATTTTTTTCTTTCCTTCCCATTTTTTTTTATCTATCTATACTGTTTCCGTGTCCATGTTGGATTTTAAAGAGAGTCCATCAATTAACTAGATACGGCTCACCTGCTTTTCCGTTCAGAAAACGTCCCATTCAGTAGTCCCCGCAGTTTCACTTCGCACCGGAGAAAAATTTTCTACCCCGGTGACCATCGCATCACGGGAAAAAAAGAGAAAACACTAGCAATATATGTAGAGTTTGAACCAGAACGTACGCAAACGACAGGATGGTTTACATGTATACCACCATGGTATTAGTAGACTAAGAGCCTGTTTGATCTCCTACTCTAAACTTTAAAGTTCTAGACCACTACCGAAAACCGACGGTTTGCCGAGTTCCGGAGGCTTGGCCGAGTGTATTTTATCGGACACTCGGTAAAGACCGCCTTTACCGAATGCCAAATAAAATACACTCGGCAAACAAAAACACACGGCAAAATACGTCTTTGCCGAGTGTTTTTTTTCTGACACTCGGCAAAGATGTATTTTGCCGAGTGCTATTTTTCGGCACACGGCAAAATACGTCTTTGCCGAGTGTTTTTTTTTCTGGCACTCGGCAAAGCTGTATTTTGCCGAGTGCCTTTGTTTTGGCACTCGGCAAAGAGCCATTTTGCCGTGTGCATTTTTTTTTCCTCGGCAAATCAGTTTTTCGAAGCAATTTTTGAGGCCCTAAATAAATTCAAATGAAAAACTTTTCAACCACAAAGTTGTATAACTTCT
Organism: Miscanthus floridulus; assembly: GCF_019320115.1. Classification (NCBI taxonomy): domain Eukaryota; kingdom Viridiplantae; phylum Streptophyta; class Magnoliopsida; order Poales; family Poaceae; genus Miscanthus; species Miscanthus floridulus. The sequence goes on from NC_089595.1 coordinate 38,014,254, forward strand.
CAAGATCTACAAAGTTTATTTTGATCATTTCTTCATTTGACAAGGAGACAATAACGTTGTTCATAAAATCTACATCTCTCATATCTCTCATATTAGTTTCATGAAAGTAGAAGACAGATATATAAGATTTGTGAACAATGCTACTACCACTATGTCGGATGAACAAATGACCAAAATAAGCTTTGTAGATCTTGAGAAGTTATGAAATTTTGTAGTTGGCGACATTTTGATTTGAAATCATCTTGTCATGCAAAAACGACGTTTGAATTTAAAAATTTTAAAATTTGAATTTTTCAAAAGACCTCGGATGGAAAAACTTCCTAAATAAAAATTGTAGATCTCCAAAAGTTATGAAACTATGTAGTTGACAACTTTTTGATTTGAAATCATCTTATCATGCAAAACTACGTTTGAATCTCTTAAATTTAAAATTCGAATTTTTCAAATGACCTCGGATGGAAAAACTTCCTAAATGAAAATTGTACATCTCGAAAAGTTATGAAACTTTGTAGTTGACCACTTTTTTATTTGAATTCATTTAGGGCCTTAAAAAAGCAATTTACTCTCAGTTTGTCGAGTGCCTTTTTTTTCACTCGGCAAAGCTGTATTTTGCCGAGTGCCTTTGTTTTGGCACTCGGCAAAGAGCCATTTTGTCGTGTGCATTTTTTTTGGCCCTCGACAAATCAGTTTTTCGAATTAATTTTTGAGGCCCTAAATGAATTCAAATGAAAAACTTTTCAACTACAAAGTTGTATAAATTCTCAAGATCTACAAAGTTTATTTTGGTCATTTCTTCATTTCACAAAGCGACAATAACGTTGTTCATAAAATCTACATATCTCATATCTCTCATATTAGTTTCATGAAAGTAGAAGACAGATATATAAGATTTATGAACAATGTTACTACCACTATGTCGGATGAACAAATGACCAAAATAAACTTTGTAGATCTTGAGAAGTTATGAAATTTTGTAGTTGGCGACATTTGGATTTGAAATCATCTTGTCATGCAAAAACGACGTTTGAATTTGAAAATTTTAAAATTTGAATTTTTCAAAAGACCTCGGATGGAAAAACTTCCTAAATAAAAATTGTAGATCTCCAAAAGTTATGAAACTATGTAGTTGACAACTTTTTGATTTGAAATCATCTTATCATGCAAAACTACGTTTGAATCTCTTAAATTTAAAATTCGAATTTTTTAAACGACCTCGGATGGAAAAACTTCCTAAATAAAAATTGTACATCTCGAAAAATTATGAAACTTTGTAGTTGATCACTTTTTCATTTAAATTCGTTTAGGGCCTCAAATAAGCAATTTACTCTCGGTTTAGTATAATATATGAGGATAGATAACGGAATCTAGACACAAGTGACAGTGTAGTGTAGTGGTAGAGCAGCGGAGACGCTAGGGAGAGGTCGTGAGTTTGAATCCTGCCGGCCGCGTTAGCCGCGGATTTTGCGCAAAAAGTGCAGCGACTTCGATGGAGGTGGGCGCGTGCTGGCCGGTGGTGGCCTCTCCCGAAAAAAAAATTCGGGTTTTTTTGCTATTATTTTTGGGTTTTTTCGCATTTTTATTTTGCCGAGTGTAAATCTTTGCCGAGTGTTTTTCCAGCACTCGGCGAAGTCTTTGCCGAGTGTCAGACAAAAAACACTCGGCAAAGTCTGTTTGCCGACTAAAATTCACCGAGTGTCGTTTGCCGAGTGTCGACACTCGGCAAACCCTTTGCCGAGGGTTTTTTGGGCTTTGCCGAGTGCCCTTGGCACTCGGCAAACCTCCTGATTCCCGTAGTGGACTTTAGAGCTAAAGTCTCCAAACAGATGGTATAAAGTTAGCTCTAAACTTTAACCAACCTCACATTAGAGTTTTAGACCTCAAAAGTGAGCTAAAGTGCTCTAAAGTTTAGAGAAAAAGATCCAAACATGCCCTAAAGCTCATTAAATTAAGTAATAAATAGTAGAAATAAAAACCCAATCAATATATGAAAATATGGTTGCATATTGTGGAGAATAATAATCTTGTCAAAATTAGGAAAAGACACGTTCAGGCCCGTTCGCGGGTCTGAAACTTGGCTGAAACTGGCTGAAAAATACTGTTCCGGCTGAATTGTTGTGAGAGAAAAACAATGTTCCAACTGAAAAAAAAGTCGAACAAGCCGAATATGGGATAGTCGAATAAGGCCTCAATGTTGGACGGAGAACACTTTTAGAGTACGAGGCCCGTTTATGCAGACTACATATACACAGAGATAATAATCTTTATATATATAGATATATCTATATACATTCTTTATCTATAATATATTTTCCATTTCTAAAAAATACATTCTCTACCTATAATATAAAATATGGAGGCTTTTCATGTTATAGCAACCCACCATATATGCACAGGGTCGAATTAGAATAGAGGACACAACCATGATCCCGTTTCCACCAAAAAATATAGAAACGGAAATGAGAGAAGGATTTTCGCGCCTGTTTCTTGCCGTTTTGATCCCTACCTTCAATAGACACGCTTTATTTGCTTATGCTGAGGTAAAGAGAATACCACAGTTAGTATTATACCATAGCAACATATGTATGGTATGAAAAATAAAGCTATGATATATTTACGTATAGATATTTTTGATATTTGCAATTGAAAATTATATATCAAGGTTGTATTTTAATTTGATACATGCTTAATAGGATATTGATATATTATTGTAATAATTAACTTATATTATAGATGTCATTGTTACCATAAAATAAATTATACCTTTTAAATTTTATAGAAAGGGTAAACCGTAAATAATATATATCATTCATGTCGTTGTTTTTTTTATGAACGTTTGGTAGTTTTTTCTCCTCTTGCAATGCACAGGCGCATCTTGCTAGTAAAACTATAACACGGTACTGGTCATGACGTATGTGTACACGTACTTTTGCTGGCACACGAGTACGCTCCAGCGAAGTTTACATCCACATATCCACGGGAACTTGCATGAAGTCGTCAGAATTAAGGCCAAAGCTAACCGCTGTATCGATGCTTAATTTTTTCAATTTTTTTCTATATTTCAGGAGCCTGATTATATTTTGTTGTTGTTTTAGGATAATGCAATTTTTTGTCTATAGACAAATTGTTTATTTATATTATGTTGTTGTTTAATTAAGATCGTTATTAAAAATCCAGACATCTGAAATAGAACTCCCAAATATATATAAAAAATGTATTAACATTAATGATACATAATAAGTATTATTAGATTAATTTTGGAATATATTTTCACAATAAACCTAGTTGAAGATCTAAATATAGATAATCTTCTATATAAACAAAAAACATTGAACGTCTCTCCTTTCTCCACTGTACAGTACGTCTGAGGCAGGGAAGGACAAGTGGTGTTGAACATTTGGACGGCAGAATGTGATCATTGATAATTTGCATTAGCTCAGCTGACGAGTGGTTAATTGGTCCACTCGACTAATAATGCTGGGCTACAAAATTTTATATATTAATTAGCCGTCACCCACTGCTGATGCATGGCTGTATGATTGTATCGATCATGCATTTTGAAGTCAGGGCGCATCCATTTCTAGACAGGGAAGTATGAAAGCATCTCTATCAGTCTTCCAATTTCACCTCTCGTCTCCATAAAACTATTATATTAGGAGAGATAATTCACTTTTTTTTTTCTCCAACAGTCTCCAATATGGCTCTTTTTTTTATGACCGCCAAAAAACATCTCTTCACCCCTTAAATAAAGGGTTGCATCTCCCCCGTAAGCTAGGCCCACCTCAACTGTCACTCTTCTCCCTCCTCCCTCTCACCTCTCTCTACTATGGAGTCAAGCACACCCGTCGGGCACCGCTGCCACTTATGCCAATGGACGGCCCGCTGGCCGCTACGCCTCGGCCTGCCAATAGCCATGGCCGTCACCGCCCTCAGCTAGGTCCGCGCACCACTGCCGGCGCAGGCCATGGCCGCCGCAGCCACCGGCCAAATCCACTAGCCATGAGGACAAATCCCCCACCGGCATGCTCGGAGCTGTTGGACGGCGCTTTTGCCCGAGCTTCTGCCATGGTCGGCGTGCTTGAGTCCGTGGCTGGTCGGCGTGCTCGTGACCATGGCTAGCCGGCGTGCTCACGACCGTGCCATGGCCGGGCGGAGGGGCGCCATGGCTGGCTGCGCCTCTGACGCGGTGATGTGCGGACAAGATGAATCGACTGAAGAGGAAAAAAAAAGGAAAATAAATAAACAAATTATAACTGAAAGGTGGGTCCCACATTTTGGGAGGGATTTTTGGTGATATATGCTGTAGCACCTCCTCAAAAATCTAAAAAAAAAGTTATTGGGCTTCCCCGGTACTATTTTATTGAGGGAGTTGTATTGAGGAGCTGCTGGAGATGCTCTTAATATAATAGTTAGTAGTGAATATATGAGCCATATATTGACCAGTAATATATTTGTCGATCTACGGTCTAAACTATACGTTTAACAACCTGCAGCCTTGCTAATCAGCATGTTTCTTTTCTTGATCACAGTACTAAGCCGTACAACGCGACGAGCTTCAACGAGTACGTGCTGGAGGGGAGCGCGCCTGTTCAAGAAGCTCATCTCGCTCGGCATCAAGCCGGTGTTCCTGACGGGCCGCACCGAGGACCAGAGGACCATCACCGTCACCAACCTCCGCCGCCAGGGCTACTCCGGCTGGGAGAAGTTGCTGCTCAACCTCATCGGCTTCAAGGGCACCGCCATCGGCTACAAGTCCGGTGCACGCCAGAAGCTCCAGAACGCGGGTTACGTCATCGTCGGCAACATCGGCGACCAGTGGAGCGATATCCGGCCTGTTCGCTGGTTGGTTTCTAGGCTGGTTTGGGCTGGCTGGTGCTGGTTTATTGTGAGAGAAAAACACTATTGGCTGGCTAGTTTGAGCTGGCTGAAACCAAGAAGCGAACAGGCTGATCCTCGGCGCGCCAGAGGGCGCGCGCACCTTCAAGCTGCCCGACCCCATCTACTACATTGGCTAATTAAGCTAGGGCGACAGGCAACGCAACTTCGAGCTGCCCGATCATCCAATGGCCGATCCGTCCATCCTGTTGCAAAGATAGCTTGTTATGAGGTGAACTGCTTTTAGATTATTGTTATAATATATGCCCTCCGTGCTTGATGATTAATAATAACTCCATGCTGTCGCCTACTTTGGTTTTCTGTTTGAACTTAATTAGAATCGTAAGTTGAACTATTGAAGAGAATAACAATAAGCTGGTAACATTGTAATGCAGAGGCCGGAATTTTTCATTTTCTAAAAAAATGATGAGATCCGGAATAATGTTCAAAAAGAAAAGATAGATACGCTTGGTTCTGTGTTTTAGTATTGCCTACGTGTTTATAAATGCAGGTTGTTCTAATTTGGTTTTGTCCTAACTAGGAAACTCTCTTTAATTTTGACCAATTAAGACATAATTTAAGAAATAAATTAATACAGCGTTTTAGATATCAATATATTTTTCATGTAAAGTTAAAGGTACCCAAGTTTAATTTGACTTAGACAAAGCTTAAACAACCGATATTTTTAGTAGAGGGGGTAAAAGTGAACCCATTCGTTGATATATAATATATGGACGTTAAAATTGTCCTCTTCTACATCTATAAAATTTATTAACGCATGCATTTGCACTAGACATACCACACTCTGGCCTCTATTCTGCCAGTCCAAATAGGAACGTACGAAAGATAGAGCACATTAATAAATGTGCAGCTCACGAGCACGAGCATAAGCACGAGGGTATCACTACGTGAAAAACGGTTTGTAGCAATGGGATAAATTTTTTTTAGGGGCGGCTGGTGTTGGAGCCGCCCCTACAGTGACGTGCTCGGGAGCCCAGAGACTAGCCGCTCCTACAAATGAAACAGTAGGGGCGGCTGGTGATACGAGCCGCCCCTACAAATGGATCTGATTGATAGGGGCGGCTTACTCACCAGCCACCCCCGGTGTTTATATTTGTAAGGGCGGCTCAATCACCAGCCGTCCCTACAAATGCCTCTGACTATATATTGTAGAGAACAGTAAAAAAATATATTCTCCAGCTTCTCTTCCCCTTCCCTCTCTCTCCTCTACGCTCTCTCCCCTCCCGACGCGAGCAGCGCCCAGGGTGACGGCGGCTGGCGTGAGCGGGCCAACGGACGCCGCAGCCGCCCTCCTCTTCCTCCACGCCTCTCCCCCCTCGCGCCCCCTCCCCCCTTGCGCCGCAGGGGCGCGGCGACAGCTGCTCTCTCGCATCCTCTTTCTCCCTCCTCTCGGTGACTGCAGTTCGATCTGTCGACCTGCTTCGTTGTGGTCGTCTGCCGTTTCAGCGCCGGGGTGGCTAGATCCGCATGCTCGTCGGCCAAATCCGGTGGTGGCTGGTCCGGGTTCGCCTCCCCTCTGGGCGGCTGTTTCCGCGTGGTGACGACCGGACTACGGTCCTGCAAGCGCGGTGGCAGCTCGATCCATGCGGTGGCGATCGGATCTGAGGTCCTAGCGGCTGGATCCGTGGGATTGGCAGCCTGAGCTGCGCGGAGGGCGTCCGGGGTGCAGGAGCTGGCTGGTTAGGCCGTTGGCTTCTACCTCCTCTTCCCTAGCCCCCTTCTCCTCACGTCCTCTTCCTTCAGCCGGCTTCAGAGGTAAGGGGCTTCTACCTACTCTGCGTTCTCGCACAAGCTGATGAGCCGGCTCCAGAGGTAAGGGGATTGCTCTAGTTCCTAGTTCCGACCTGATTTTGGCTATTCCACCCCGTTCTCCTAGTCCGACGAACGCAAGGCGATTATGCATTTGTAAAAAAGCCTGCCCCATCCGTTCCGTTCCTCGAAGTCAGATTTGACGAGTTCCCTGTTGATCTGCATTCCATGGCTCTATTTTATGTGATATCTGAAGATTCAGATATTTCTTCGACATTCAGTTAGTGCACATAGACAGCAGATAGTGCACATAGGTTACTAACAATTCTGTTGCTACTATTTGTTCATTAAGAACAATATTTCCATATGATTCAGACCATTTATTACAAAGTGGATATAGTGGTATGATAGTACGTAGCTCTACATATGTGGATACGTTTGGTTAGCTAGATAAGCAGTAGTATTGCTGTTATTGTACTAGATGACTGATAGCCTCGGCAAATTGTTTAGGAGCAGCTTTTAGATGGTAGGCTTGTTTCTAAGGCAGTGCCTGAGATAAGGAGGAAAAAGAGGAAGATCCCAAGCTTGTGACAAGCAAAGCTGATAGAATTGCAGCTATCTGTATAATCTCATTAAATTTCATTAAGTTGGGGCAATGAGTCCATGCAAGTATAGTACTAATAAAGTTGTCCAAGAATTCTTGCTGGTAATCACAAGTAGTATTCATAATGATAAATGCAGTAGGTTGCAAATAAGCAGAATTCTTCCTATGAATATTGTCTCTGTCCATTAATCACAAGTAGTATAGATAATGGCTCTTTTTCCCTACCAAATTCTGATTTGTTTCTTTTTCTTCTTGCAGTTCAGTTCAGTAAGGAGAGCATATAGTTCGAGTGATTAGCATGACACAAGCTACGCAGTTGCAAGCTAACCAGATTGGGAATATTATGGGGAAGTTGAGTATGTTTTTTCACAACTCCCAATTAGCAACTATGTGCTTTATTGTTTGATTACTGATTGCATCATCACTTTAGTAAAAAAAGCAATGTGCAGACTCGAACAATGTGCAGTATGTGGTTAAAATTAGTTCGTGTCCAGGTTTTGCCACTGATTTAGCCCTGCTATCTGTGTGGTTTTCCCACTTATTTTGCCCTGCTATCTGTGTGTTATTGTTTCAAATCATCTACTGTATGTTGCTGCCTTGCTGGCGCATATGGGATTCAAGTTCACATGCTCGTGGCCCATTAACGTGAGGTTCTGAGTTTGGTCTTTGTTATTATGCATGGATTTAGTAATGTTTGCTTACGACCTTATAAGTAGATTGCCACATGAGCTCCCACACTATTGAATCTGGGACTCAATTTTCAAATCCTATACAGGGTCATGCTTTGGAAAATTGTAGGTATTGCTGTTCGGTTGACATGCAAGCACGTCTTGCAGGTTTACCATTGCATCTAAATTGCTTTATTTTTAGAATAGCCATTGGAATGGGGATTATCTAGAATAAAATAATATTTTCTCAACCTTGCATTTAGTTACTGCATTGATAAGTAAAGTCTTATTTTTGTGACTGTAATCATGTCTCTCACCATTTCAGGAAGGAGGCGGCCTATGTTCCTCTGTCTCTGTACAAGCAGCAGGTAAGATAACATTGACTCCAACTAAATATTTGTGTTCAGTAACTTGAATGCGGGAACACTTCTGGAAAGTATGTTCTTCCTACATGTTTTTCTCAATGTGCTTTATTGTTGTGTGTGTACAACATTCCTAGTTTGGATTTCAGCAATCATGTGAATCTTGTATGAATGGTACTATGCAGAAAATGTCCGTCAGTAGGGCTATAAATGATATGCTAGTTGAAGCTATAGTTTCTTTTCTGATCTGTTGATTGTTGCTGTTAACCAAGCGCAATAACTTTCTTGAACTTCGACTAAATGATATGCCTTACCGTGATTTTGAATGTGCTCAACGTGCTCTCAGGACCTAGAGACCCAAATCGGAAGAGCAGGCCAGCGACGACAAGTTCCCCATAGCACAACTTGTGCAGCGCCCAAGTATTATTCTCTTATGCATAGTTGCTATTATTTTCTCAAATATTGCACAAGTTCATATTCCAGCAATGATGATGATGATACTACCTTTTCTTGTTGCATAAAGCATCAAAATGCAGTGGGGTGTTTGTCTTCCCTGGCCCTTGCTCCAAATTATTGTTTGGATATGAGAATTTGAGAATAAGTCACTTGATAAAATTAGAGCCTGCATCAGTGATGATCTCAATACCGTCATAATATTTTGATCCCACAAGATCAAGTGGACAGCATATCTATGCCATGTGTATTTCAGTTCTAAAATAGTGAAATTCGTGCCTATGCGTTGCTAAGCAGTTAGCAGGTTGGGGCTTGCTATTCGGGGATTGCATATTTATTTTATATAAGTAGTATCATGCTAATTCAGGATAAGCCTACTCCTAATTCCTGAACAAACATTCTTTGATTAATATATGGTATGTATATGATTAGGTTATTCAGGACTACATTCTTTGTTCAATGATTTACAAATTCTTGATGAAGAGCTAACAATTAAAGCAACAAATCCTTATGTAGAGCTAACCATGAAAGCAAAGAGCAAGCATAGATAACGGTTAAAGCAAGGAATTCCTGTGCAAAGCTAACTATTAAATCAAGCAGGAAGGCGAGGCTTCAACAAGTTCTTGTGCAGAGCTAACAGTTAGCAAGGAGCAAGGCTTCTTTAGTGTATCGTGTCTCCCCACCAAGCTGAGGTGCTCCTGTCTCCCCACCAAGCCGTTTACCTGCATACTGATTGATGATGTGTTTTATAATTAATTTTCTTTCAATTCTATTTTACTCCACAAATTGCTTGTGCATGTAATATTGAATGGGTGTTCTGATAATTAAAGTTAAATGAACTTTCTGATTGTATTTAAATTATATCCATGACAGTATTATATTAACTTGGGTACCATGAAGATCTACTTAGGTATTTCATTTTTTCTGTCATTGTGTATTGGACTGTCGGCTGAAGCATGTACTTGAGTCACTTTGCAAGTATAGGTACTATGAATTTGAATTGTAAATTTATTTTTTTTTGTGGAAAAATGATTTATAGGGGCAGTTGGTACTGTAGCCGCCCCTACAAATCGATTTGTAGGGGCGGCTGGTGTTCCCAGACCGCCCATACAAATCGATTTGCAGGGGCGGTCTGGGAACCACCCCTATAAATGCATGATTTGTAGAGACCCTTGCGTAGGGGCGACTGGCCGAACCGCCCCTACAAATGCACTGTAGCCGCCCCTGGAAATGATATTTGACGTAGTGTATTTTTGTTTATAAATACTTTGCATATAGTGGCCCTTATCAGCGGAATTATTGCTAAATATTCTTGACACCAGCTTTAATCAGGAGCCAGAAACCTGTTAGGTTTAGTTCATTGGATGCAAGGTTGGCTTGAAATTAGAGCTACCGTTGAAAACCTACAAGACATGCTACAAGTCCAAGACACCAAGTAGAACCAGCCCGGAAGACAAGACACGAAGAGAAGGAGCAAAATGAATTTCAGAAGGCGTCACTGTTGTAATTCATCTGGCTTCGATGGATATCACCTCTGGTGGTTGCCCTTCAATTCTCAGTGCCCCCTTGATGAGTTGGGGTTGGTCTTGCAGCGTAAAGTCGGAGCTGCTTGCATCAAGGGATGTGACTAGGCAACGATGACATGGGACGGACTCGTTGCCCATCTCTGACATGCGGATCAGACTCCACCAGCTCCCATCTGCATATCCAGCCATCACCATGCAAACCACCCTCTATTTATGTACCCCCGCGGCCAGTTGGCCATCGCAACAAGCAATAACACTTCATCCAAGACCATTTCAGGTAGCATCATCTACCAATGGCGGCGGCGGCCAAGCTCGTCCTGCTCGTGGCTGCTCTCGTGGTCGGCCACTACATGCTTGGCCGGCAATATCGCCGGGACTCCCGCGTCGTCATCGACGAGGCCATCGCGTACGCCGAGGGCCTCATGGTCGCCGGCAACGGCAAGGAGGTGTGGGTGTTCGATATCGACGAGACCTCGCTCTCTAACCTCCCCTACTACGCCAAACACGGCTTGGGGTACGTGCGTACATGTACATAGTTTTACATACACACACGGACGTAAAACTATATAACACGCTACGTGCTAATTGTAACGAACCTGCTAATCCATGTGTTTTTTTTCTTGATCACAGTACTAAGCCGTACAACGCGACGAGTTTCAACGAGTACGTGCTGGAGGGGAGCGCGCCGGTGCTGGAGGGGAGCGCGCCGGTGCTGCCGGAGACGCTGCGGCTCTTCAAGAAGCTCATCTCGCTCGGCATCAAGCCGGTGCTCCTGACGGGCGGCAGCTGAGGACCAGAGGGCCATCACCGTGGCCAACCAACTCCGCCAGGGTTACTCTGGCTGGGAGAAGCTGCTGCACAAGCCCATCAGCTTCAAGGACAACCGCCATCGCCTTCAAGTCCGGCGAGCGGCAGAAGCTCCAGGACGCCGGCTACGTCATTGTCGGGAACATCGGCGACCAGTGGAGCGACATCCTCGGTGCACCGGAGGGCGCGCGCACCTTCAAGCTGCCCGACCCCCGGCCTTGTACTACATATTGGCTAAGCTAGGACGACACGCAACGCAACTTCAAGCTGCGTGATCATCCAATGGCCGATTTCCGTCCTGCTGCAATGCTTGTTTGAGATGAACTGCTTTTAGATTACTGTTATATCTGCCCACCGTGCTTGATTAATAATAACGAACTCCATGTTATCGTTTACTATTTGCCGTTGGTTTTCTGCTTCAACATAATTGCATTGCAATAAGAATCATTGAACTATTGAAGAGGTTAACAATAAGCTGATAACATTGTAATGGAGAGGCCGGATTTTTTCATTTTCTAAAAAAATGAAGATATCCGCAATAATGTTCAAAAAGAAAAGATAGATACGCTTGGTTCTGTGTTTTGGTACTGCCAATGTTTATAAATGCAGGTTGTTCTAATTTAGTTTTGTCCTAACCATAAAATTCTCTTTAACTTTGACCAATTAAGACATAATTTAAGGAATAAATTAATCCAGCATTTTAGATATTAATGTATTTTCCATGTAAAGTTAGAGGTACCCAATTTTAATTTGATTTAGGACAAAGCTTAATGTGGGGTGACACCTGGCCTCCCACCCTCGCTAGAGACTAGGCGAGGGGAGGACGAGGGTTTCCCACAGGCTTCGTGTGATGAGGGTCTTGAGTTCGGTGAATGCGATGTGGGAAATGGAATAAATTTGGAGTAAATGTCCATTAATTCGTAAAAAACATCTTTTTCGTAACAGTGATGCCCCTGGGTATTTATACTCTGTACCTGGAGATGATGCAAAATTACATTAGGGCTGAACCCCGAGAATAAATCATTTGATCGTTCCTGAGGGCATGACCGTAACTCTCCACGTCCTGGCCAACCACTCCTGATGACGTTGCTGCTGACACTTCTTGGGTTTGCTAGATTGCAGGTCCTCTTGCACTGGCCCATCACGAGGGCGTGGGGGGAGCCCTCCTCTGACCTGTGGATGCACGTCTTTCTCCGGTGGGGAAACTGCAACAAAACAATGTAAGAAGTGAATCCCACTAGCAGAGAACAGACTTTCGATTCTATGCTAAAGATAGGATTAGTTCTGGTTGGAGCAACCAACCAAGACTAAAGTCCCTAGCCCAACGGCTAGAGGCGTAGCTTTTGCAGGAGGGGAGCAGGAGGAGACCTTTAGTCCTGGTTCGTGGTTCAAACCGGGAATAAAGGTCACCCTATAGTCCCGGTTGGAGCTACCAGCTGTGACTAAACCTTTAATTCCGGTTGGTGGCTCCAACCGGAACTAGAACTTTACCTGTAGTCTGGGTTTATACCACAAACCGGGACTACATGTCCCGGGCTATATACTTGCTCCTTCTTTCTCCCACAGCTCGAGCCATTTCAAGCTCCCTGCCTGTTCTCTGTTCTTGCTCGTGGAAGGAGTTCATGCTTGCGGGATTGGTGAAGACTTCATTCCTCCGTCCATTCTTTGGTTATAAAGGTTACCAACTTCATCCTTCCATGTTTCATCACTAGCATGGCTCATTTCTTGTCTAGAAATAGAGAAATTTGTGATTTTTGAGATCGGGAATGATGGTGGATTTTTTTTATTTATATACCATTTGAGCTCGAAATCACTTGATAGTTTAAATATAAAGATGAAGGAAGCTTATAGTAGTTCATCAAAACTAGTATGCACCTTTCATGGCCTCATTTCATGGTCTAGAAATAGAGAAATTTTTGGTTTTCTAGATTGGGAATAATGGTGGATATTTTTTTTATTTATATGGCATTTGAGCTCAAAATCACTTAATAGTTTGCATATGTAGATGAAGGAATCTTATAGTTGCTCATCAAAACTAATATGCACCTTTCATTCCCTCATTTCATGCATGGTTTAGTAAATTGAGAAATAAAAGGTTTTTTTAATATATAACTCATTTAATTTCATGGTTCACAAAATGAGAAACTTATAGTAGTTGATGAAAATGAGTATAGAGAGTCGTAGATGGCGACTGCTTTTGGGTCCTCGGCCTCGCATGGCGTCTCTAAGAGACTGAGGCCGGACCTCCCTCTCATTGCGTGCGGAAAGTGTGGGCAGAAGATTATGAGGGAGTACAGGGTGAAGTAGAAGGGTCCCAACCAAGGGCGCATCTTCTACACGTGTTCGGATCGCGAAGTGAGTAATTTTTTTTGTCATGTTTTGCTATAGTTTGTAGCCATTTTTCATGATGATTTTGATTAAAGTTCTTGATTTGTTGTTGTAATTTTAGTGGGAGGGCACTAGATCATGTGACGGTTGGTACTAGGAGGAAGAGTATGTTGAGCACGTCAAAAAATCTCTTAGAAAGGAGACTGAGGTGGCTGATCAGAGTGCACCTGTGTATGATGAGACAGTGAACCAGCAAAAGAATGATGTGTCTGTTTTAGTTGGAATTGATCACGAAATTCTTATTTTGTTGAAGTGCATTATAGGTTTAGTTTGTTTAGTGTTATTTGGGATTGTCTATATTGTATCATGGCTTTAATAAATTAATATTCGAGAGTACGTGAAACAGCTGTGTGGTATAGGATATTAATTAATCATGTTGATTGATGAATATTTTGGATCTTTTAATTAACTACTAACCATGCATGTTGTATAATATGGGTTATTACACGTTTTTGATATGGTGTACATCATGTAATGCAGATGAACCGGCAATGGATGTACAACGCTGACCGTTGCTCCCCAAAGTTCATGAGGGGTGTGCATGATTTCTTAAATGTAGCGAAGGCAAACACGTGAAATGGTTTCATGTACTGCCCATGTGTTCTATGTAAGAATGAGAAGGATTATCCTTGGTCAAGGAAAATTCATGAACACCTGTTTACGTTGGGTTTCATGCCAAACTATATTTGTTGGACTAAGCATGGAGAAAGAGGTATTATAATGGAAGAAGATGAAGAAGAAGAAGAAGAAAAGGGGATGATGACAACATGATTATCTGTGGTTTTACTGAATACGGTGCCTTTGATGATACTGCAATGAGGAAGCTGAAGAAGAGGTAGCGGCAGAAGATGAGCCCGCAGATGATCTTTGTCAGGCCATCCGTGATGCACAGAACGAATGCAAAAGTGAAAAGGAAAATATCAAGTTCGAGCGCATGCTAGAGGATCACAAGAAATTGTTATACCTGACTGTCGAAGAGGGGCAAAAAAAGTTGGGTACCACACTGCAATTGCTGCAATGGAAGGCAAAGAATGGTGTATCCGATAAGGGATTTGGGGAGTTACTGACTATTTCAAAGAAGATGCTTTCGAAGGCAAACGAATTATCCACCACTACATATGCAGCAAAACAGGTCGTCTGCCCTTTGGGATTAGAAATCCAGAAGATACATGCATGTCCTAATGACTGCATCCTCTACCGCAGTAAGGAGTACGGGAAGTTAGATGCATGCCTGGTATGTCGTGCATCGTAGTATAAGATCAGGCGAGATGACCCTGGTGATGTTGAGGGCGACTGTGAATGTCCTAGGAAGAGAATCCCTACCAAGGTGATGTGGTATGCTACTATAATACTACGTTTGAAACGTTTGTTCAGAAATAAAGAGCATGCAAAGTTGCTATGATGGCACAAAGAAGACCGTAAGATAGATGATATGTTGAGACACCCAGCTGAGGGGTCTTAGTGGAGAGCAATCAATAGAGAATTCTTGAAGTTTGCAGATGATGCAAGAAACTTAAGGTTCGCTTTAAGTACGGATGGCATGAATCCTTTTGGGGATTAGAGTAGCAGTCATAGCACTTGGCCTGTTACTCTATGTATCTACAACCTTCCTCCATGGTTGTGTATGAAGCGGAAGTTCATTATGATGCTAGTGCTCATCCAAGGCCCAAAGCGGCCTAGAAATTACATTAATGTGTACCTGAGGCCATTAGTTGAGGAACTTCTACTTATAGCATAGGCGTATGTGTGTGGGATGAGTACAAACAGGAATACTTTGACTTACGAGCATTGTTGTTCATAACAATCAATGATTGGCCTACTCTTAGTAATCTTTCAGGACAGTCAAACAAGGGATATAATGCATGCACGCACTGTTTTCATGACATGGAAGGTATATTTTTGAAAAAATATTGAAAGGTCATGTACATGGGCCATCATCGATTTCTTCCTTTGAATCATGCCCTAAGAAAGAGAGGCAATCATTTTAAAGATAAGGCAGAGCGCCAAACAAAGCCTGACAACCGTAGTGGTGAGAATGTATTCAGTATGGTCAAGGATGTACAAGTAGTCTTTGGGAAGGGACCTGGCAGCCAACCTGTTCTGAATGATGCTAACGGACACACACCCATGTGGACGAAGAAGTCTATATTTTGGGAGCTACCCTACTAGCAATTTCTAGAGGTCCGCAGCGCGATCGACATGATGCACCTGATGAAGAATGTTTGTGTGAACCTGCTAGGTTTCATGGGTGTGTATGGGAAATCTAAGGACACATTGGAAGCAAGATAGGACCTGCAATGTATGAAACAATGAGAGAACCTGCATCCAGAGAAGGTAGATGATGGACGGCAGTACTTAAGTCCTACCAGCTACGTTCTTAGCAAACAAGAGAAGGAAAGAATGTTTGAATGCCTAAATAGCATCAAGGTCCCATCTGGCTTCTCCTCGAAT